>NC_138970.1:121742500-122367500 GCF_055761805.1 Camellia sinensis
TGGGAATTTGTTTGTGGTAGCCTTCCCAGGAGCTTTTGTGCAAGCAATTATAACACTCCAAATGGGCACAGAACAACATTATTAACTAGAACTGTTGCATCGTAGGTATTAGAGGGTTTCATGGTGAACTTACCTTATGATGTTGGAGTTCAGTTGCCAAGCTGAAGTAGAAGTTTAGGTGCTTCTGAGTTGTAATGATGTGATGTTAAGCCTTAGATATACTTGATTAATTTATAATTTTAACTTGAGAATTGATTCTAGAAGCTCACCTGCTTATGCTCTGGTGCAATCGTACTTACTAACCTTTTAAATGTACTTTCCTTTCATATTCTTTCATATATTTTGGAATTTTTAATAACATAACCAGATTCAATTTTTGAAGTATTGAACTATGATTTGGTAGGGGTATATACGAGACGGTGCATTTGAACCCCGTCGATGGATTGCTCCAGGACAGCGTTCTATACACCCTTGTCCTTGTTCTTGTGGGGTGGATACTTTAGAGGTGCCTCTCGACATCAAATTTCAAACTGAAGATGCTAAAGTTGTTGGGAAGTGCTGTGACAGGGGTCATAGGTGGATGGGTTCAAAAACCATATCTGATTGTGTTGAAGCCCTCATAGGAGCCTACTATGTTGGTGGTGGATTGACTGCAGCTCTTCAATTGATGAAATGGCTTGGTGTTGATGCTGAGCTTGAGCCGTCACTAGTAGATGAAGCCATAAAAGTTGCATCTCTCCACTCCTACATTCCAAAAGCTAAAGAGATTGAAACTCTAGAGTCAAAGCTTGGGTATGAGTTCTCTATCAGGGGTCTGTTACTAGAGGCGATAACACATGCATCTGAGCAAGAACTTGGGGTTGGCTACTGTTACCAGGTAACAAAGGGTGATTTTGTTATTTGTTTTAATTTTCTCCTTTCCCTATTTTACTGAGAGCAGTTAAAATGAATTGAAAAAAACAAAATAGGTTAAATCTTGTTACTGGCTGTAACTTGGTTTTAAACATTTTTACTTAAGCAGCTAAATCTGCCTAGGTGGTTTCATCTCCCACTGCCAATACATGGATTTGCAGATTAACAGAAGATGTTTGGACGATGGGCAGATAGCTTATATTGGGAGTGTAATTTGTAGGCGCTTTCAAGTACCCATATCCATTCACATCTTGGGCACTTAAGCTTTAACTGATGGAATGGAAAAACATTTTCTTGTTGTTTGTAATATCTTACTTTTTCTTTAGAGTTGGACTATATTCTTTTATAGATTTTACTGCATAGCATATTGTCCTTTTTTTTATTTTTTGCCATTTCATTTATAAGGTTTCATATGATCTCTTCCCTTTCTTCTTTTGTTGTGTTTTACAGAGGCTTGAATTTCTTGTTGACTCCATGTAGACATACTTGTTACATTTATTCTCTTATATATTTAACTGCATAACAACATAATATATACATTTTTCTATTTTATTCAATTCCATTGATAAGGTTCCATATGATCTCACCTTTCTCCTTTTATTGTTTTTGACAGAGGCTTGAATTTCTTGGTGACTCTGTGTTGGACATACTTATTACATGGCATTTGTACCAAAGTCATACTGATATTGATCCAGGAGAGTTGACCGACTTACGTTCGGCCTCTGTTAACAACGAAAATTTTGCTAATGTTGCTGTGAAAAAGAACCTTTACCAGCACCTTCAACATCGCTCTGGATTACTTTTAAATCAAATAACAGAGTATGTGAAGTTTATTTCTGGTTCTCAAAGAACCACTCAGCCCTTGCAAGGTGGGAAGGGTCTTAAGGTAATTTGTTACTCTGGCTATTTTTAACATTTCACTACGAGGTTGAAAATATGTAGTCATGTTTATTTCATTCCACTTGCTTACAGTTTGCTGCTTTCTGATTTTAGTCTCTTGTCCTTTTTTTTTCCAAAACTAAGAATCACTTTTCCTTGGCATCTGTTTTCTGCTACAGACTCTTGGAGACTTGGTGGAAAGTATTGCAGGGGCAATACTTATTGATACCAAGCTCAATCTTGATGAAGTGTGGAGAATTTTCGAACCTCTGTTGTCTCCAATTGTGACCCCTGATAAACTTGAACTGCCTCCTTTGCGTGAACTTATTGAATTATGCGACTCTCTTGGGTACTTTATAAAAGAAAATTGTATTAAAAAGGGAGGAATGGTGCATGCAGAGCTTAGATTACAGCTGAAAGACGTCTTACTGGTTGGAGAAGGACTTGGGCACAATAGAAAAGTTGCAAAGGGACAAGCAGCTCTTCATTTGTTGAAGGACCTGGAGGTTTGTTAATGCTTCTTTAAATGCATGCATTCGGTTATTTTACAAGTTTTCTTTTTTGTCAAGGATAGCAATAAAATGTCACATAATAGAAATACTAATATAGTGTTTCCCCCAACTATCTCTTTTAAGGATGTTGCAACTCTAGATCACTTCATTTTTGTGTAGTAAATGTTTTCGAACCAATATTATTGAGCACGCTAGTAAGAGAAAAATCTTTAGTTGAGGAATCAATTCCTCATCTGTGATGAAGTTTACGATATATAAATGACCGAGTACTATGCTTGTCAATATCATAAATAAAGTGTCTCAACCTTCATTCCAAAAGATTCTTTTGGAAGCTATGGTGCATCAAATCAACAGGTTTGACTCTTTTTTCAATGGAGTCGTCTGCCTCTGCATGGATGTCTTTGGTCACCTATCGGCTCAAAGCTCCCAACCATGAAGCTCTTTTCTTGAGCTAGTCAACAATTCATGGATCCATGGTTTGGATGAAGCTATGTAACCGGGTAGAGATGATATGTCTCAACAATGTTTATCTCAGCAACACAAAACAAGGGTATCGCTCATTATAGGACATGACCAAACATCTCACGACATGAGCTGACCACTTTACATTGGCAATAAGTACTTCACCCATTTTCTTTTATTTTCCACTAAGCTTGCCCCATGGGACAATGGGCGCTTTTCGTGTTTCACTTTTGATTGAGAATGAAGACTGATTCTCTTATTCGGAAGATTTGAAACACATTGACATGGTACCCAGTCATTCTTAATAATAGAAAGATTTGGTGGAAATTTACACTGGTCAAATAGAAGGCTGATTGCTTCTCGTATCATTCGTTTGATCGGCGATGGATCAAATACCAACATATGGTTGGACCCCCAGTACTGAAAGACATATTTAGTTTACTTGAGAAAGTAGTAAAGCATTGAAAGTAGTGAGCTAAGAAACACAGACACTTCCAGGGAGGAAGCGTATTGCGTATGACACTCTTCAGACACGTCTAAAAGCGTGTCCGACACTTCTTCAATGTGTCTTAATTAAAAAAACCATATTCATATTATTGGATAGTTTACTGACACTTCGCAGACACTTCGCCGACTCTTCTTGAACCCTTTGAACATGTCCTATGTGATAAATCACTTCATAGTAGCAATGTTTGGCATTCTTCAAAACACAACTTATGCACTACAAATATATTTTGTAACATTTATAAGATGAATGAATACATCATGTGTATTATAATGTTCTGTAATTTTTTTGTATTCTTTAGAATGTATGTCTTATGTGAATGATATACTGAAGTTTAAATTATGAAAAAATTGTTAGTTTATAAATATATTTAGTATAATGTTACATAATTTTTTTTTTTTGAATAAATTATTCATATATGACATATAATAAATTTATAAATATATAAAATTTTAACGTGTCCTAACCGTGTCGTGTCCGGTATTTTTTGAAACTCAACATGTTGGCGTTTCCCTGTCATGTCGCATGTCCATGTATGTGCTACTTACGTAGGGAGAGAGGGAACTCTTACTATGGCTTATAACGAATTAAAATATTTGTTTTCTTATGGAAATAGACATTATATATTCTGAATGCTTTTTTTAAGCTGTACCAGCATAATTGATTTAACACTAGTTTGATGATGGATGGTGGTCTTTGAGGCTGTTGTAATCATAAAACATAGCAATGAATGCAGTAAAATTCACAGAAGTGTTGATCATTTGCACTTGTATATTTATCGACTAAAGATGTTGCTTAGTCTTGGCAGCTTTAACTCAACCTTCATTCTGTCACAACTCTAATGCTGTAATTCTTTCATCGAAACAGAGTAGAGGAATTTCATACTCCAAAAGGAGAAAACAATGTCCTGATGGAGTTGGTGTTCAGTCTACCCTGCACCTGGATAATAATATCTGCAGCCAAACAAACGCTGATCCTTCACAGCCAAAAGCCCAGAAAAAACAAAAGACAACCGTAACTCAGTTGGATTCAGTGCCGAATAAAAATCCTTACCATAGCGATGACTGTTCTAGCAAATCTTGTGACATCCCAGGTACGCACTATTGTTCTTGCTTACCCATTACTAAATCTGCAAGTTGTTATTTTTATTTTTTATGCTCCTGTTGTAAGGTGCTTTCAAGAAAAGGAATTCTCTAGGAAATCTGGTCGTCTCTTTGGAAGAAATAAATTATCTAAAATTGGATGGCAATTATAGGTTGATAACTAATACAAATAACTAATAATTTTGAAGGAATTACCACTTGCCTATTTCAACTAAATCATTTCCAACTGTTCTTTCAGCGTTTTAAGTATCCATGTGGCTATAGTATTGGGTATATTGCCATCTTCATTTATATCTATATTTAAAATTTACTCTTTTTCTTGTAGAATCAAAATATCATGAAATGAATAATTGAGCTATTGACTTTATATAATATATAGTATATTGTGCATTGGGATGTTTTCGGCGAAGTCAGCCAGGCTTCGTCGGAGATTGATTTTTTTGGGTGATCGGTCTTATGAGTTTGAGAAGGGGCTGGCGGACGCAATAGGTCGACGTCGTGTAGATATTGTCGAACGTGGTCAAGGGGTTCGGCAAGCGATTGAGTTATTCGGTGCAGAGATCAAATGGGTTGCGGATCAAATGAGAAAGGCATCCAAGATGAACACCGTTGGGGTGTTTTTGGGGCGGGTCTCTAGGGGCCAGCGAAGTGTGGTGTGTTGGCTTCGTCCGGAGGAGGTGGGGCATCTGTTCAGATTGTGGTTCATATGGGTGATCGTCAAACTCATATGTTCCTTCCGCAATCATCGTTTGGGGATGGATGGAAGGGTGTTGCTCTGGTTTTGGATGGATGGGAATGGATGGGTCAGAAAAGGCCAGGACTTTCGTGGGGGAAGAGGTAATTCATGGCCGATTGGGAAGGCGGTGGTTGTGCCCGGGGTTGGAGAGGAGGATGTGGTGGTGAGACTGGGGTCTGGTGCCGAGTGGGTATCCTTTTTGGATTCGTGTCTGGTGGGGCGAGTGGGAGAATTGGGAGAGAAGGGGATGGAGGTATTTTGCCTATCGGCGTGGGTTAACCGATTGTGAAAGGTCAGTGAAGGTGTACAAGTGAAGGTCATTGGCGGACAGTATGTGTTATTTGCTTTTCCATCTAAGGTAGGAGTTATCAGAATTCTGGAAGGCAAATGGATGGTCGAAGGTCAATGTCCAAGTCTTGACTGGTGGTTGCCGGAGGCGTTGTATGCCAAGGGAAATCATCAATCGCCGAGACATAGTTTTTGGGTCTAGGTGCTGGGACTTCCGCTACATGTTCGTGGAGAGCAGGTGTATCGTGCGGTTGGTGATTGGTGTGGGGGTTTCTTGGAGGTTGATGTTGCAACAACGATGGAGGGACCTCTGGGTTGCATTCGACTCAAAGTTCATGGAACAGCTAGGGGTGCTCCGGCACGAATCACCATTCGTTAGGGTGATTGGAGATATTCGTTGCCTATTTGGTCGGAGGATGGTCCGGTGGTGGAGCCTTGCGGGCTGCCGAAGAAGCGTGATGGTCGTGCGTTGGTTATGGAACATCGGGATTTGGTGCGATCTGCTGCGCATGATGGTTACCGTGATTTGGGGAAAATGAAGACGCAGTCGCAGATCTCCTAGCGTTGGGTCGGGCCAAGGAAGGCTTGGCAACCAAAAATGACTGGGCAGTGGGCCCCCACACTTAAAGGGACAATTTTCAGCTGACCCCGATTTGGCCAGGGTAGGGGAAAATATTAATACAGTTAGTGGCCCATCTGTTCAAGGACCCAAAGGAGGGGTTATCAACCTGTTGCAAGGTAATAATAGGGTGGGCCAAATTCAGGTTAGGGCCTAAGGGTTGGGCTTGGAGAAAATGGCCCATTCTGTGATAGGCGTTAAAGGCAATTCTGGGTTAACTACCCCAGTGGCCCAGGTCTTTAACACTTTGCGTCGCAATTTGGATCCAAGTCAGATGGGTCAGATTTTGACTCCAAGATCTACAACGGAAGGGCAGAAGGTTACACTGCCAACGTCTGTCACTGGTTGTGACGAGGAGCAGGGTGGTTTGTGCGATGTTTCGGTGGACGATATAGCGTCCAACCAGTCTTTTGGTACAAATGTGGATATGGGCCAGCACTGGGTAAATGACGATGCAGTGAGTGCCGCGGCAGAATGGGTTGGGAGGGAGTTACCTCTTGTGGTACATCCTCTTGTCATTTCAACTCCCGCCATCCATGGTGTGGCCTCTTCCGATTAGCCCCAAAGTCAGGTTCAGCATTAAGTTGATTTGAATAGGTTGGAGGTTCCTTCAAAGGACACTGTTTTGGAGTGGGTGCTCTGTAGGATCAGCGAGGTCAGTCGTTTGCTCAGTGTATCTTTTGAAGGCCATGAGACTGAGGCTATGAGTTTATTCACAACAGTGGAAACTTCATGGCGACAAGGGGGTCAGTCGTTTGCTTGGTGTATAGGCCATGAGACTGAGGCTATGAGTTTATTCACAGCAATGGAAACTTCATGGCAACAAGGGGCTTTATCACAGGAGGGTGGCTCTTCTGAAGTGGTGCACCGTAGAGGGTCACGGGAGCTCAGAAATTTTTGAGTGTTCTGTTAACTATGACCACGGAGGAGAGGGGAGGGGAGTGGGCGGGGCCCAAGGAGAGAGCGAGAAGGTCCTCTATTATTGAAATGAAGTTAAAAGTGTTATCGTGGAATGTGCATGGCTTGAAAGTTGAATGAGAGGGACAAACGCCTAGCAGTCAGTTCACTGCTTCGTAGTGCGAAAGCGGATGTGGTATGTTTGCAGGAAACGAAAATGGAGGTGTTGGGGGAGATGTGGTGAGAGAGGTCTGGGGTGGTCGGTTTATGGAGTGGACATACTTACCAGCTATGGGTACGGCAGGAGGGGTTCTTCTCTGTTGGGATAATAGAGTGGTGGTGAAGGAGGATGAGGAGGTAGGAGGTTTTTCGGTGTCGTGTTTGTTTCGATGTGTGGAAGATAATTTCAAGTGGGTGTTTTCTGGGGTGTGGGCCAGTTCGAAGTTCAGAGCGAAGTGTTTTTTGGGGGGAATTGGGGGATGTTGCGAATCGATGGTCGGAGCCATGGTGTGTGGGGGGTATTTGAACATGGTTCTATGGCTAGCAGAGAAGCTAGAGAGTAGTAGGGCGAATGGGTCCATGCGGGCTTTCTATGCGTTTATTGATGAGTTGAATTTGGTTGATTTGCCTCTTCATGGGGGGAGTTTCACTTGGTCTAATGGCCACCAGATGTCCCAGATTGATAGATTTATGGTTACTAGTGGTTGGGAGGCGCACTTTTCGAAGGTTGTTCAAAGTCGTTTACCCCATTCAGTGTCAGATCATTGGCCTATTTTGAACGAGTGTGGAGGGTTTCGCAGTGGGCCGACGCCTTTTCGATTCAAGAATATGTGGTTGCAATCAGAGGAATTTTTAGAAAAGGTCCGTCAGTGGTGGAGTAGCTATTTAGTTAGTGGCACACCCAGTTGCATGTTGGCTCAAAAATTAAAACTGCTCAAAAGGGATTTGAAACTGTGGAATAAGGAGACTTTTGGTCGGTTGGAAATAAAGAAAGCGGAAGTGGTGGATATTCTGCAGTCTTTAGATGGTCAGGAAGTGTCTGGTGGGCTTCTCGGGGTGGATGTGGCTAGAAGGGAGGCGGCTCTACAGGAGTATATTCGTTTGGCTCATATGGAAGAGATTTGTTTTCGGCAGAAATCTCGTTGCTTATGGTTGAAGGATGGGGGATCGAAATACCAAGTTTTTCCACAAGATGGCAAATGGTCCTAGAAGGGCTAATCAGATTGTGCGTATGCGGGTGGATGGGAGAGATTTGTCTACGGATGACACGATTCGGGACGGTATTGTCAGTTTTTATTAGCGGCTTTTCCGGGAACAAGATGGGGCATGGAGGCCAGGGTTGGACGGGGTGCTGTTTCATATTCTTCCTGAAGGGGATAGGGAGCGTTTGGAGCGAGGCTTCGCGGAGGAGGAGGTGTAAGGGGCTCTGAAGATGATGAGTGGTAACAAGGCTCCGGGTCCAGATGGTTTCACTTTGGCTTTCTTCTAGCATTGTTGGGAGGTGGTTAAGGAGGATGTGATGCCAGTATTTGAGGCATTTTCCACCACTGGGCAGTTCGAGAGGAGCTTTAATGCAACCTTTCTAGCTTTGATTCCGAAGAAAGGGGGAGCTGAGGATGTGCGGGATTTCAGGCCTATTAGTTTGCTTGGGAGTGCATATAACTTGTTGGCAAAAGTGTTGGCAAACAGACTTCGGAGTGTTGCCGGCGGTGGTGTCTGAATCCCAGAATGCTTTTGTAAGGAGGCGGCAGATTTTGGATGCGGTTTTGGTCGCTAATGAGTGTGTTGATTCTCGACTCCGAGGAGGGCAACCTGGTTTAGTCTGTAAGTTGGATATTGAGAAGGCTTATGATAATGCCAATTGGAATTTCCTGTTTTATCTTGTGTATCGGATGGGTTTTGGGGCCACATGGTATAAGTGAATAAAGTTCTGTGTATCCACAGTGCGGATGTCTGTTTTGGTGAATGGTTCACCAGCTGGTTTCTTTCCGACTTTTCGGGGTCTTCGGCAGGGGGATCCTTTATCTCCTCTGTTGTTTATCCTAGTTATGGAGGCTTTTAGTCGTTTGTTGTCTAAGGCTGTGATTGAAGGTTTGGTGGCGGGTTTTAGTGTGGGATCTCCGACTGGGACACCAATTAGGGTTTCTCATTTATTGTATGCTGATGATGCTTTGGTTTTCTGTGATGCGGATATGTAGCGAGTGGGGTTCCTTCGTTGTGTTCTAATTTGTTTTGAGGCTGTTTCAGGCTTGCAGATTAATTTAAGCAAGTCGGAATTTATCCCGGTGGGGGAGGTTGAGCGAATGCCTGTGGTAGCGGCGGTTTTAGGCTGTAAGGTAGCAACTTTACCAGTGACTTACTTGGGATTGCCGTTGGGTGCTACCTTCAAGGCGACAGGGGTATTGGATGGAGTGGTGGAACGGGTACAACGTCGTTTGGCTGGATGAAGGCGCCAATACTTATCGAAAGGGGGACGGTTGTTATTGATTAAGAGTGTTCTGAGTAGCATTCCGACTTACTTTATGTCCTTACATGTAATTCCCGCATTTGTGGTTGTGCGTCTACAGAAACTTCAACGGGACTTTCTGTGGGAAGGTGGGGGCGAGGATTTTAGATATCACTTCGTTGAGTGGGGGCGGATTTGCCTTCCCAAAGAGGTGGGTGGTTTGGGGGTGAAGAGTTTGGTGCAGTTTAATCGGGCGTTGTTAGGGAAGTGGTTATGGCGGTTTGGTGGAGAGCAGGATCGTTTATGGCATAAGGTGGTGGCTTCTAAGTTTGGGGTCGTTGAGGGGGATTGGCGGTCAGAGGAGGTGATGGAGGCTGAGGGGCTTGTGGAAAGGTATTTGCTTGGGGACAGGGGAGTTTTGGGAGAGGGTGCATTTCCGTGTAGGGACTGAGGAGACTGTTCGATTCTAGAAGGATAGGTGGTGTGGGGAGATGGTGCTGGTGGTGTGCTTCCCTTTGATCTTTAGCATTGTAAGGGACCAGGAGGCTACGGTTGCTTCTTATCTGGGGGGTGGGGCGTTGGTGGTTTGGGATATTCAGCTACGGCGTGAAGTTCAGGATTGGGAAATGGATCAGTTGGGGGAGTTGTTTAGTTTCCTATATGGGTTGGGTCTATTGGGTAAGGGGGAAGATGTGTTGGTTTGGAGTGTGGTGCGAGCTAAAGGTCAGTTATCAATTCGGTCTTTTTATCGGAGTTTGGTGGGGGTAGTGGGAGGTGCTTTTCCTTGGAGGAGTATTTGGGTGCCTCGAGTGCCTTCTAAGGTGGTCTTCTTTTTATGGACGGCAGCTTTAGGTCGTAATCTTACCATTGATAATCTGGTTCGTCGGGGGCATGTGTTAGTCAACCATTGTTGCTTGTGTTGTGTTGCCGCGGAGTCAATTGACCATTTATTCCTCCATTGTTCTATTACTTCTCGCCTTTGGGTTTTGGCTTGTTCTCTTTTTGGGATTTCGTGGGTGCAACCAAAGGGGGTGGTAGACATGTTATGGAGTTGGAGGGGGGCTCGGGTTGGCTGGGGTCGACGGCGGGTGTGCACTTTGGTGCCTTTTTGTTTGATGTGGTTGGTTTGGTTGGAACGAAACAAGAGAATCTTCCACGAAATTGAGCATTCAGTGGCTTGGTTGGAGAATCGGTTCCTAGTTACCTTGTATAGTTGGTTGGAGTGTAAAGTTGAGCTGGATCTTTTTTCTTTCGTAGATTTTTTGGATGATGTAATTGGTTAGGCGAACTTTCTTTCTTCTCTTGGTCGTTTTGTATTTCTTGCATCTTCTTGATGCTTTTTCAAAAAAATACATTATTTATCCAAAAAAAAAATTTACTCTTTCACTTTTTACTTTAATTGTCCATTTTTTCTTGATTGATGTAATTAAATTTTATTGCATTCTAGTGATTAGTATTCGGGAGCTGCTAATAGGCCCCACCTTTTATTTTAGGACTTTCACCTTCTACATTTTTTTTTAATTACAAATTTATCCTAATATAAAATTGTAAGAATTTATGTATTATTGATTGATGTCTTGATTGATAGATTACAAGATGCATTAATTACAATTCCTATACAATCTATATATAGAAGAAAATGTGGTAGTAGGTGTAGTGGAGGTGATAGTGGGTTAGGTGAAGTGGAGTGTGTAGTGGAGTAGAGGTAGGTGAAGTGGAGTGTGTAGTGGAGTAGGTGAAGGTAATGTGGTAGTAGGTGTAGTGGAGGTGATAGTGGGTTAGGTGAAGTGGAGTGTGTAGTGGAGTAGAGGTAGGTGAAGTGGAGTGTGTAGTGGAGTAGGTGAAGGTAAAGATGGGAAATTCTAACAGCCCCCCGCAAACTCAAGGAGGAGAGAAACTAACCAACTTGAGTTTGGAGAGAGTAACAAAACAAGAAAATACATAAAAATAAAAAAGGATAGGAGACACTGTATGGTCGTGTCAGACCGTTGGTGAAGACACTGTATGGGGTGTCATAACGTTGTAGAGGACACTGTATGGTGGTGTCAGACCGATGTAGAAGACAGTTTATGGGGTCATGTCGGACCGTTGTAGAAGACAATGTTGTGACAGTTTACGGAGTCTTGCTGGACCCTTGTAGAAACTAACCGGAATCAATGTCGGGACAGTTTACAGAGTCTTGTCGGACCCATAAAGGAGCTAACCGGAATCAATGTCGGGACAGTTTACAGAGTCTTGTCGGACCCATAAAGGAGCTAACCGGAATCAATGTCGGGACAGTTTACAGAGTCTTATCGGACACTTGTAAAAACTAACCGGAATCAATGTCGGGACAGTTTACAGAGTCTTGTCGGACTCTTAAAAAGTTGCACCCTCAAAAGGTGTGCCCAATTTTGTCAAAAGGCGTGCCATCAAAAGGCGTGCCCAATTCATCAAAAGGCATGCCATCAAAAGGCGTGCCATCAAAAGGCGTGTCCACTTTGTCAAAAGATGTGCCATGAAAAGGCGTGCCAGTTTGTCGGGCGGCAAGAGGCGCGCGATACGCGTGGCTGCCTCGGCTATTTAACCAAGACGAAGGCTGAGGCTGAGGCATACCATTCTGAAACCTCTGAAACCAACCCTTCGCTGAAAAAACTCTGCCTCTGCGGAGAGAGAAACTGTGGAACACTTTGTTGCCATTCTGTCACCAACCCTTCCGAACATTACCAGTCTGAAATTGCTATTTCGCTGAAACACTTAGCAACCCAAAAACATGGCCTCTTCTTCCCGTCCAGCTACCCAGAACCTGCTCACGCTCTTTCCAGAACTGAACGAGCCCACAAGAGAAATAACTGGTGCGGTGGCCAGTGAACCTCAACCAAACACCTCTGGTTTTGCTCCATTGAACTTTCCGATGCGGTCGGTGGAGCAAAAAATGGCGGTGCAAACTGATATTGAGGCTAATCAGTATACTCTGAAGTCATGCGTGGAAACCATGACGGCGGTCACAAATTTGTCGAACCGGCTGCAGAGTAGGACAAATGAGGTGCAGCATTTAAATTCCCAGCTGGCTCTGCTCCAACGCATGTATAAGGATGCGCGAGCAGAGATAAGTGTGCTGAAAGCAGAAAATAAGGAGCTGAAGCGGAAGGCCACTGTGATGTTCCGATTTGGAGGTCCGCCGTATGCTGCAGTGGAGGAGTATGGAGGAGTGAACGTGCTCGGCGGCGTAGGAAACACGGAGGCAGCACCGTCAAGGGCCGCCCAGGACGGAGGAAAGAAGAAGAGATCTGCAGCAGAGTAGAGAAGAAAAATCCCACTGTGGGTGTTGGGTGTGTTATGGTGGTTTTTTTTTTTTTTTTTTTTTTTTTTTTTTTTTCGTGTAAAATTATGATCGGGGTTGATCCTGACATGAATAAAATAAGTGTGTTTGGCAAACTCGAATGGTAGGTGTGGTAAGGCAGAAAAATCAACTGGAATGAATTTTTTTTTTTTTTTTTTTTTTTTTTTTGTGAAAATAATAATAATAATAATAATAATAATAATAATAATAATATTAATAAGGAAATCATGGAGTGGGCGGTGGTACAAAAATATTGTGTAGAAAAAGAGGGAGATGGTGGAAAAGAGAGGCCACTCATGTTATTAAAATAAATTAAGGAATTAAAAAAAAGTGATATTGGTTTTGTTTTCAAAAAAGATGGATTAAAATAAATATAAAAAAAGAAAAAGAAAGTGGAGACCATGATGAAAGGTGGGAACAAGTGTGCTGGTGCTGTGTTGTAATGGTCAGAAAGAGAGATAAGAAAATAAAATAAAATAAATTTCAAGGTGCTGTGTTGTAATGGCATTGAAATATCCACCATCATAAAGAGTATCAGTGGTGCTGCATATGTTTATGAGCATTATTTGAGGCCTTTCTTTCTTAACCCACAGCAGACTGTTAACGTCTAGTATGTCCCAAGGAAGAAGGACATCTTCAGTAAGCCAGATGACATTCTAACTGCTGCTGAGAAGTACATAGAAGAACATGGCCCGGAAGCATTTGAGAAGCTTGTTAGCAAGGATAGGGAAACCAAGTTCAGGAGTAGCAATTACACGTATTTTGATGAGGACCACAGCTATTGAGCCTTGTTTGGCTGAGGGAAACACCTTTTTTCCGCTGCTGTTAGGAGTATCTTTCCGGTGGAGAAGCTGCTATGGACTATTTGGGGAGAGTGATGTCGAAAGCCGGAGCCTTGGATCTCTCCACCGGCGTCGGCGGAAAGATCGAGAAAGACGATGTTCTCTCCGCTGTCCAGAAGTATGAGCAGTATCACGGCTACTATGATGCCGAGAGAGAATGAGATGTTATGAAGATATGATGAGGAGGTAGGTATGTAGTAGACAATTCTAGCGGACTAGGTTGAGGTCCGGCGGGCGGCCAAGGCGAGGTTGCCGCCCGCCGGTGAAGCGAAAAAATATTAAATTCTTAACCTTGCTCTGATACCATGTAAGAATTTATGTATTATTGATTGATGTCTTGATTGATAGATTACAAGATGCATTAATTACAATTCCTATACAATCTATATATAGAAGAAAATGTGGTAGTAGGTGTAGTGGAGGTGATAGTGGGTTAGGTGAAGTGGAGTGTGTAGTGGAGTAGAGGTAGGTGAAGTGGAGTGTGTAGTGGAGTAGGTGAAGGTAATGTGGTAGTAGGTGTAGTGGAGGTGATAGTGGGTTAGGTGAAGTGGAGTGTGTAGTGGAGTAGAGGTAGGTGAAGTGGAGTGTGTAGTGGAGTAGGTGAAGGTAAAGATGGGAAATTCTAACAAAAATATCAATTTTACTCCCATCCCCACTATCCCAAATCCTAACCATACCCCACCCACCACCACCGACTCGGGCCACCCTCCCCAGTCTCTCTCCGTCACCTCCCCAACCCCCTCTCCTACCAACGACCCCCCTTTGCAGCCAACCTCTTCTTCCCTAAAAGTCTTCCCCGAAGATTGTGGCAGGGGTGGGGGTCCAAAGAAAGAGGTTTTTTGCGAATTATGGTGATGGTCCAAAGAAAAAGAAGGTGTTGAGCATTTTGGGTAATGGGGGGTCCTAAGATTAAAGGTGGGCCTATTAGCAGCTCCCTTAGTGTTCTTCACATATTTGAAAGGTTTTCACTTTTCTTACCATAGCATATATTAGCATCTAATAATTTTTTTTATTTTTTTTATTTTTAGAATTTCATTATTGATGGGACTTAAGGCTTGGTTTGGCTTAGATTTTCATTAGGTTATATTTTAATTCTGAAATCTTTTATTAATCTGCATAATACTTTGCTAAAAATTTAGTTCAAAATTTTCATCATTCCCCGTGAATATTCATCATCTTTGTTATTCAAAAAAATTGTGAAAGTGATTTGCAATATATCCTCTGTATGTCCTATTTTTTAGTCTACAAGGTTTCCTTTTATCAGTATTTGTATTTGTCTTTTACACGTCATGTATTACAAAATTTGTATGGTTAATGTGTTTCATGCATATGTACTAGCCTTCTGCAAATACTTGTAGAGCTATAAATGTGTATACATACAAACCCAGATGCATGCATTTATATAACCAATAATAATTGCACACATAGTTGTGTCTGTATGTCTTGTAAATTATAATAAAAGCGAGGGTGTACACTACAGTTTGCACAAGAAAACATCCTCTGCTTATACCTTTCAAGAGATCACCTAATTTGTATACTTCCATCTTTTTACCTTCTAACACTTTGAAATTCCTACCATGTCCTTTAATCTTGATTTTTCCAAAACTAATAGTCAAATATCACTTATTTAATATTATCTTATTATGTCCAAGAATTCTCCTGAATTTGACTAATCAAATGGCTATTGATGGAGTTGGGTGGAGAAGAAGGATTCATGTAACCGATCCCATTTGATGGGATTTAAGGCTTGGTTTGGTTTGGTTATGTCCAAGAATGAGGTTTGGGTGGTTGATGTTAAACTTATTTTGGGTACTAATATCTAATTCTGAACTTTTCATATTGCATGACCTATTTGCGTAAATGTCCCTCATCCCCTGATTGTTATAGTTGTTTTCCATTTATCCCCTTATGTATATTATATTCTTGTTAGTCTCACCAATTTCAACTCAACCTTTTTGTATTACTATTAATTTATTTGTTTCTATTTCATTTTAATATTTGGCTATTTTTCAACATATTAATACTTATATTGTATATCATATGTGAATGAAATTATGTTTAATTAGATTGGGTCTTTTCTGGAAAAAACTTCATATATAGCATATATATTTCACATTTTACTGCATTAGTTTGAACTGGAGTGATTCAGTAAAGCAACTACAGAAAGGGCATTACTATGCTTTAATGGAGTAATGGTTTCAAGTTCATGTATTGGTCATCTTATTCTTATTATGCGCATTTTTCAATTTCCAACTTATCCATTTTGTGTTAATTTTAATTTATTTATTTATACTTTGATTTAATCTGAGGCATTTTTTCAACATGTTTAAACTTTAAACTAAATGTTAAGGCAACATTTGGCAATGTTTATAATTTAATATGTTTTTGTTTGCAAAAAAATATTGGACCTTTTTTTTTAAACAAATGCAAAAGCAAAATAACATGTTTTGTACATGTTCAAAAACTTGTTTTGAATTCAAGTGAGAGGAGCTGGCTAACAGGTGGTGGTAGCTAACTATCAGAGGTGGTTGTTGGCAATAGGAAGTGGTGTTTGAGTTGCTGCAAGCTGGAGGTGGTTGCCGACCTCCAAAGGTGGTGGTTGGAGGTGGTTTCCAATAGGAGGAGGTTGCCAGCAATGGATCGAAGATGTATTGTGGCCAACAGTGGGTGGTGGCCAGATGGGGTGGGAGAGGGAGAAAGGAATGAAAACTTGCTTTTAAAACAAATGAAACCATTTTTTTAGTACAAGAATTTACTAGTAAATTTTGTTAACTGTTTACAACTTTTGAAAATGAAAATAAATACCAAACGAGTTTTTTTTTTTTCAGTTTTCAAAGTTTACATAAACATAAGTGTCACATTTCTTTGTAATGGTTATATTTATATTTTGTTAAAGAAATTATGTTCTATTAGTTTGGCTCTTTTCTAAAAATCTTTATGTATATCACATATATGTCACATTTTCCTGCATTAGTATGAAATGGATCTGATTTTCCTACATTGTCCATGTATCTGATTTTTCTTGCTTAATAGTGTTTATATATATTATATGTAGTTCTGAAAGTATACGAAGCATTCCCTTCTCTTATCCTTTGTTGGTAGATGGGAATAGAAGAAGGGAAATTTTAATTTCTCTTTTTTCCCCTTACTTGGTTCTTAATTTAAAAGCAAAAAGTAAAGGAAAAACATATGGTATATTAGACATTTCTCATGGACTAGCTGTAAATAAGGAGAAATTTAATAAGAGAACTATTGGGTACAACAAATTAAGCACAAGGTACAATCAAAAGTTAGGGGTGGACGTCATGTCATGTTGGTTTATGTTTGTGTTGTTCCTAATTAAAAGTGTGTTGTAAAGAATGTACAACAATTTTAAAGTATATATTGAACATGTTTATGTTTATTTTTGGTAGAAACATAAATAGAAAACATGTTTGGTACACTCGTGTTTTAATTATATGTTTTGAAAACAAGTGACGGGTGGCCCGCGAGAGGTGGTTGGCAACGGTTGGAGATGGTGACTAGAAGTGGTTGTCGGCTGCTGAAGGTGGTTTATATTGATGGGAGGTGGTTGGCAGTGGTTGGTGGCGGTTGCCAGCCACATGAGATGGTGGTCAAAACTAGTTGCTGACGATCGGAGATGGTGGCTGGCCGGTTGCCTGAGGTGGTGGTGGAAGGTGAGAAGTGGTTGACTATGGTGGGTGGTGGTTGCTGACGGAGGTGACTTTTAGAGGTCATTGGCAATGGTGGCCAATGGTGATGATGAGTAGTGCATGGTGGTCGAAGGGGTGGGAGAAAAAGGAGGAAATGCACAAAAATTAATAAACAAATAATCAACTAAAACCAACTTTTAAAATTTTGTAAATTGTTTATAACTTTTTGAAAACGAAAATAGATACCAAACGAGTTTTTATTTACAATTCCTTAAAAATTCTGCTAATATAAACAGAATTTTTAGAGTTCATTGGCAATGGTGGCCAGTGATGATGATGAGTAGTGCATGGTGATCGAAGGGGTGGGGAGAAAGAGGAAGAAATGCACAAAAATTAATAAATAAATAATCAACTAAAGCCAACTTTTCAAATTTTGCAAATTGTTTATGACTTTTTGAAAATGAAAATAGATACCAAACGAGTTTTTATTTACAATTCCTTAAAAATTCTGCTAATATAAACAGAAACCTAACTGTTCAAAATTCAATACCATACATCATAGTAGGTCTTATAACAATCCTAATAAAATTTTCAGTTCAACTTACTAGGAATTTTACGATCACACAAGACTCCTGATACATGTTGCACTCCTCCATTTCATCCATCTCATCCTAATTTTATAGGTCACGTCCTCAATCTCGTTTATGAATAGTTGAATCAAAATATCAAAAGTAGTCGCTCTTAAGTATTTCATGCCCTTCAAGTTTTACTCTACCTTCATCTCTGTTTTTATTTTTGCTAAAGTCATATTTCATATTTTGCGCCTTAATCCTAATTAACCTAAATCCTTTAAATTCTAAAGTATCTCTCAATAACTATTGTTTCATCTACTAGAAACCATGTCATCTACAAATAACGCACACTAGTAGATATCCTCTTGAATGTTTCATCCACGACTAATGCTAATAGTTAAGGACTTAGTGATGAGCCTTGATGTAAACCTATTTATTGGTGTTAAAAAATCACTTGTTTCGCCCATTACAGTTCTCACACTAATCACGCCCCATCATATATTTCTTTAGTTATATCAATAAATCAAACTGATACTCTCTTACTTTTCAAAACTCCTCACGTTATTTCTTTAGGAACCCTATCATATGCCTTTCCTAAGTCAATACACTATATGAAGGACTCTGTTCTTTTCTCTATATTTTTTCATTTGTCGCCTTACTATACAAATAGCTTCCATATCAATGTACTCTAAATTTTTAAAAATTAGAACAAACTCAAATTTAAATTCAACTTAAAGAGGGGTTTGATTGATTTTACTCTCATCTAAGCTCATAATTTCCTATTTAAAAATGTCTTCACTTCCTTTCCGATGTACCCAAAAAAAAAAAAAAAATGTCTTCACAAACTTTCTTTTCCTTTGGTCGACATCAACCTCTTCCCGAACTTGTTTGCTCAAGCCTGAGTCCAAGTTTAATTCCAATAATTTGGGCTAGGCTTGGATTGCCCAAATTCAAAGACAATTTATTTTTAGTTGTCCTAAACTAATGTATAGCACTTTTTAAAACAAAAAATAAAAAGTAGGTTAAAAAATACAAATGAAATATAATAAGAAATTTTGTTTATGTACACAAACACCAAGTAGTAATATATTACAATGCAATATGATTTAATCCGAACGGTCAGAAATGCGAAACATCATGGGGAGATAACGGTCTATGATCCATGGATCTTCGATGAGAAACTATATCCAAGCTTTGTGGCCGGTCTGTGCTCTTTGAATATAATCAGTCTATAATATATATATATATATATACAGTTGATAATTGGATATCAATTTACTTATTTATTTATTGATATTTTGGTATCAGCGTAGACCCTGACTAATCCCAAGACCCATGCAAAGCATCCCCTCCACACATGTCAGGCAAATCTCGGGCTATGCCCATGAGCATAAGCAGTCAATGGGAGTCGAATCTTTGACTTGATGCTTCACAAGGCACCAAGGGCGAAGTGATTGATAGCACTCAATAGGAGTCGAACGTTAGACCTTATGCTTCACGAGGCACCAAGGGCCAAGTGATTGGCCACCAATCCAACCCCTTGGGGTTAATTTCATGTTTATTATATATAATCTATATATGCTACCAATATGATTTGGGTTAGTCAGGTTGTGAGAACCGTGCCCAAGCCTTGTTCAAATTTTAGCTAGGCACTGACCAAGTTTGAAATATATTTTCCAAGCCCTAAATTTTTTTGAGCTCAACACGTGTTGCTTGAGTTGGGCCTTCCAAAGTTGCACCTCTAATGCCTCCTAGATTCCATTCATTCCCAATTAGAATGCTATAAAATATACTAAAAATTTTCAAGAAGCTTTTTTCTCAATATACTAATTCAACATGTAAAGAAAATCAAATAAATTTCTTTACTACCTTAGGAAATGACGACTATTTTCCTTATCCTGCATCAAATCTGGTATCATTCTGTATAGTTATTTTTGCTCTGCACTCACCGAGTACAAACTCACTCTGTTAACCTCTAATTTTAGATTTTCCTATTCTTGTTCTTTTGAAGCTTTTTTCTCACTCTACAAAATAAATAAATGAATCAATTATTAAAGAGGTTACTGCTAGGTTTCACTATAAATTTTTGTACTTTCCTTTTCTTTATTTGAATTAGAGATGTGCCTTGCTCTTCCATGTCTCTTAAATTTCACTTCTAAAAATGGTGCTGGAGTGTTGGTTTTTCTCTGTTAATTTTAATGACTTAACTATTTTTTGGGGACAGTTCTTTCATCAATTAACATGAAGAAAGGAGGACCTCGAACAGCCCTTTATGACCTTTGCAAGAGACTGCAGTGGCCCGTGCCTACCTTTAAATCAACAGAGAACAAATCAAGGTTCGTCCGCCCCACAAATTTATGCTTGTCATTCATTTTTAATTAGTTACAACAGTTTGAATTTTGACTTTTAACTGATGATGCTTTTGCACAGAACTCCCATTGAATTTTGTGAAGGATCTGAAAGGAGGACAGGTTTTAACAGTTATGCATCTACAATAACCTTGACCATACCTGACTCTGGTGTCATTGAACTAAGTGGTGACCAAAGAGCGGATAAAAAGAGTTCTTTTGACTCTGCAGCACTCCTTATGCTTTATGAACTTCAACGGCAGGGAAAACTCATCATTGGTGGTGAGGGTGGGGGGGCGGGGTGTGACGTGTCACTTTAGTTGCATGCAGCAATTCCTTTCTAGTTGAAGAGTATGATAGAGAGAATTTTTCTTATAATCTTTAAACTACCACTTCTATTTATATGTCTTGTTATGTAGCTGAGTATGAAACTTGGTACAGTTGTGGAAGTTAGTAGCTAGCTGCAATGTTAATGTTAACAGACAGCATGTTGTATTTAGCTTGTGGATATATATTTATCTATATATATATATATATATATGTATATGTATATGCTAACTTCAATGTAAAGGATTGGTGTATTTAACACGAGGCTATAATAGGAAATTTAATTATTTGAGTTCTCTGTTGATTGCTTGAATGCTTTTGCTTAAGCTAGTGTTTATAATAATAATAATAATAAAATTGTGGTGTTTCTATTCACCTCCATTTATTTCTCTGCAACCACCAAATTGTGACCTTTTTTTATTACAATTCTAAGTTATGCCAAATTATGTTTTTGGAATATAATTATTTCAGTATATAAATAAATGATGGGCCATGACTGTCAAGGTATATATTGTTTGTAAATTTATGTATATGCATGTATTAAGGTATATATAATGTATATTTACATCCTGAAATCAATGATGGGCCATGACTGTCAAGGGCTTTAGGCCAATTCTCAAAATGAGGTTTTTGTACTTGAAAATTGAAATAAGTATTTTAAATGGGTGGATTCATAATTCTGCAAGAATTTTAACAATGAAAGTTCTAGAGCTATTTAGAAATATAGAGTTCAACAAAATTAACATGTCCAAAAATTTATATCCAAACAAAGGATAAAAGTTCAATTTTTTTATCTGAACGAACAAAATATGTTTTGTTCATATATAAATAGTCGAATATTATGTAAATGTTCAATTTTGATTATCAAAACAAGTAACCATTGAAACTATCACCCAATGACTATACAAAACGGAAAAAAACAAAATGAAACGAAAAATCATTATAAGTAATAAATTGAACTTTTTGTTGTTGCCATTGTTCCAAAACAATAATTTGAGTACCATTCATGGTGTATAAATCTTTAAAATCAATTGATTTTTTAAAATCTAAATTTTCGAAGACAACAATGTTTTTGAGTTCAGAGAAGAAGTATAATGGAGAAGAGAATGAGTTGAACTAATTGATAATGGAAAAGATGATGTGTTGGAAGATAATAAATAAATATGATATGTGTGTATAAGTGATGGTAAGCAAATAGTTTTGTGTCATTAAGTGCAAATTTTCTTTGAATTGGTAGAAAGCATACCATAATTGTCCTTAATAGTCATTTTATTTTACGATATTATTGTAATATAAATTTAATGTTCAAAAAATTGGGTTTTTTGGCCAAAAATCCCTCCTTAAATTGTATCTTGCGAAAAGGACACATAATATTTTGTTACTTTGTGAACTCCAAATATATGGCTCTTCTTCATGCAGAACAAACATTGTTGAAACTATATTGTTTTTAGACAATTTTGCCCAGTGTTATATGTAGTAGTGATTTGATTCGAATCGTTGATTGCGTCTTCTACAGCTTTTTCTCGCTCTCGCAACTCTTCACCATCTCCATTGTAGTGTCTCGGGTCTTAAACCCTTTGAACCCACTTGTATGGATGTCTCGATACACTTCTATACCCTTTATTTGACGGATTGTATTTTGTTGAGTTGGTTGAGATGGCATTAATTCCTATTTAGCATGTAACACTTTTAAATTATTTTATTTTATTTTATTTTATCTTGAACATAGGGATGAGAAGTATAGACTTATAACCATTTTATTGTTAGGAATGTGCCAAAGAGTAAAAGAAGAATAGTTATATAGAGATGTATCGAGCCATATGAGAAGTAGAGACTTAAACGTTTTCAATATATATATTTCTTCTATTGATGCTCGGTTTGAATCTAAACACTTCTTATAAAAATTTTACATAAAAGAACAAGGAATATTTTTGAAAGTGTTATTCACTCTTAAATATTTTGAAAACTCAATCGTGAAATATGTGGGCGTTAGTTGCCAACCAAATTTTAAGTGCCTTACGGTGGTTTGGTGAACGTGGAGTCTCATGTTAGTAGTTGTAAAGCTTGTATGGAGTTTGCCTTGAGTTAGTAGAACTCCATGGGTTGGAGTAACGTGTTGGGAGCTCATCATGTTGCGTGTGCATTGTGTCTCGTGTGGGTGATAATGGTGTTAACGATTATGATGGAATGGAATTTCAAGATGGTGAATTTTCTTGTACTTTTGTTGTGTTAGTAGTACATTAGTTATTTCTATTAATTGTTTTTATAGAAATGTTGCATACGTGTTTGTTATGGCATCACGGTAAGAGTGATAGGTGTTGTTGGGTGACGGTAGAGATTCACCGATTGTTATGTTGAGCATAATTTGGAAAAATGATTTTTTTCTAGTGTTATGGCCTTGGATGGCTAATATTGTGGATTTTATCTAAATTGTAATGAAGGATTTCACTAAATAGTTTTGCCTGAAAAACAGGAAATGTATTTGGGTGGTGGGCAGTGCAAGTTTAAGCACCTTTGAGAAATATTTTATATACGAGAGTATGATTTTCAAAGAATTGAGAAAATGAGAAAAATTCTTTTAACAAAGTTGTATTGTTAATTCTTGAACCTTTCATGAGTGGGTTGTGTAGTAACTTTACTTGGATTACTAATCATGGGTCTCTATGTTTGGTTTTGCGGGATGATTGGCGTTTTTGGGGGCTTGTCAAGCCAGAGTGTGGTTTTTTGATCGTGTTTTGTTGTAAGCCCTCTCCCTCTATGAGAGGTGACCGAGAATTATGTTGTGAGGGTTTTCCTCCATGTTCAAGTGTTGAGCACTCGGTGGTGTTGTGCATGTTGTTGGTGATTGAGGCATGGTTGATGTCTTTGGAGGCGCGTGCGATTAGTGGTTATTGTTGTTATTCGTATCTCATAGATCTCAACGGGTTTTGTGGGTCAAGGAGGTATTTGCGACCTTTTCTTGAGTTTTGTTGTTCACGTGTCTTTGGGGCCTCAAGATGTTAAATCGGGATCCAGTAATTTATCCAAGATATGGATCTAGTTTTAAGCTAGTGATGGTGTTTTCGGTTGTGATTGAGTTGCCTTTTGTTTTAGCCTTTTCTAACAACTCAGGTCGAAACATGACCCTTATTCCCTTTCGTATATTAGAGGCTGTATTAAAAAGGTTTGCTATCGAAAATTTGACTTGGCTTGAAATTTTTCTAATTGTGAAAATTAGACTTTTCAAAACTTACAATTTTGAAAATAATTTTTGGCGGTAATTATTCCATATATATTAAATAGTCTAAATTGATTTTATGAGATTTTTCTGCAAACACTTTTTGATTTAATTGGATTTTGATTTTTTTTTTGTATTTTTCTTTGAATCCAAATGGGGGGTATTTCATTATTTACATTATAAACTTAAGTAAATAAAATATAAATGTAAGAGGCTAAATGAAAGTGTTTACTTAAATATGGAAATAAGGTTGATGTGATGGAAATGACTTAGAAGCTGAGTTGTGTGACTAGTTGTGTCCAGGGTTACCGCTTGAGCGGTCAAGTGGTTGCTTGAGCAGAGATGCAAGGCTTCTAGTATCTTCACTGTACACCTGCAAAACTTCTGAGACATTGCGTTCACCACTTGAGTGGTGAAATATTCGCTCGAGCGGTCTGTTCAGATCAACAGATTTAAAAGTCGACTTATACTCATTTTTCTTTCACTTTTTCATGTCCTCTCCTCTCCCTCTCTAACACCCATTTCTAAAACCCTAGCCCCCAAAACACTTGATTTCTCTCATTTCTACCAAGAATCTACCTTAGATCCTTCAAGAGAGTTGAAGAACAAGCTTTGATCAAGATTTCTACCGATTGATTTGTGCTTTTATTGAAGCGTCAAGTTGGATTTTCATCTTTTCATCATCACCTTTGAGGTAGGAATACTTTTAAACTTGTATATCTATATTTTGATTTGACTTTGTGGTAGTTTTCATAACATATGTATGGTATGAGATAGATGATTTGATTTAATGAGTATTTATGAAAAAGAGAGGTTTTACCTCAATAATTTCTACGATATTTGAATATTCTTGAATAAATCCAACTCGATTCCATGATTCATGGATTGATGGAGAATATGGGGAAAAGGTCTAAATTTTACAAAACCCTAGCTATGGATTTTGGTGTTTAAGAGATAATTGAAAATAAATTGATGTTGTGTGGATGTGTTGAGACATTTTGTGATGAGGTAAATTTAGGAGTTTGTTGAATAGATATGTTGTGTGATGTGTTTGGTACCCCGCGTGGGGAAATTGAGGTGCTCATTTACTCGGTCGTGTGAGGACGACAAATGTGGAAATTTTTTGAGGTGTCCACGTGCCATGTGAGAAAGACAAATGTGGAAGAGTTGAGGTGCCCACTGGCTATCCGTGTGAGGATGGAAAAATGTGGAATTGGTTAATAAATGTGGGATTGTTTGGAAAGGTTTTATATTCTTATATACATATATACTCATGTGGATTTGTTTTGAATAAAAGTCTAGGAGCAATAAATTTTGGGTTACACTTGATGTTATATTAAAAATTGAGACAAATAAAAAAGATTTGTGAAATTATATTATTATTAGAGATAATTATTTGGCCATTGGTAGAGAATGGTATTGTTGTAGACATTAATACAATAGGATGATGAAGACTCATATTCATTATGTCATTGAATTGTTGAATTTATGGAAACGAAAACCCGTTATTGAACAGAGATGCATGGAGCATGTTTTATGAGAATTGAACATTTGCATTGTTATGTCGATTACTTTAAAGCATTACAATTTTAATTGAATAATGAGGGTGAATCTAGGTCATGTATAGTTAAGGATGAGATAATTGGCTTGATCCATGGTGAAAGATCAAAGACCTTCGCGGTATAAGTGCCAAGGTTCTTCTGGTTAAAAGCCAGTGAATTTGGTAGTGTTTAGGTGACGCTTAGCGATGGTCACTGGCAAAGTGTTGCTTTAGATAGCTCCCTAGATAAGGTGGTTCTTAGTGATAACCATTGGCAGATACATGTACTGGAGAGGATTCACTGGGTCAATAATAATAATAAATTTGAAAAATGTTAACGAGAATGTTTGGTTTTGGCTACAAATATTGATATAAAACGTTTTTATAAAATGTGAAAAATGTTTTAAGCATACTATACATGTGTAGTATCATAATCATGTATAGAAACATATCTTCTTGTGAAACATTACCTTACTAGACTATATGTTTACCCTATGTGGTTGAAATCTTTTTCAGGTGTTGATGGCATGCCCTGACCTTTAGGCGAAGCATAGGATATGTGCATGAGTTGAGAGACAGCTCTTTGACTTGTAGGCCTTGGACCTTTATTTTGTAACCCAAGTGTCATTTTGGTAAGGGTTGTACCCTTTTATATAATGTAAGCCTTAGGGCATTTTATTTACATATGATGTTGTTACTTTTGAATTACATATTGTGTAACACCCCAATTTTCAAGCCCAAATGATAAGACCATCTCTAGTGGTCCACCAAATTTGAATTTGGTGAAAAAGGACAGCCTTTTTGTCTCCAACAGTTTCATCAAAACGATATCAAATTGAGAATTCACCAAATTTTTCACCAAACTGAGAATACGCTGAGGCTTTCACCAAAATACTATTCATTATCGTTGTATTTTTACTACCGGATGACCAAGTTTCGCAAAATTTTGTACAGATTTTACACTGGGAGATCGACCTCCCGGTCCTCGATGACCCTCAAGCTTGAAAATTCAACTACAGAATTGTACAGATTTTGCTCTTTCCGGTGGACCGGCCGGTCGTCCCCCCGGACGTCCAGTGCGTTTTGATGAAAACTACAACACACCATTGGAGTGATTGATATCAGATTAAGCCAAACGTCTTTGTTTAACTCAAATTTGGTGAAAAATTTGTCCAACCGTTGGAGATGCTCTAATACAACAATCATGGCTCCTTAAGGTAAAATCGGAATAAATCTCCACACTTGCATTACATGATCATAAGATTCATACAAATAGTTCCTCATGCGATTATACATTCTATGATTTTTAATACATGAACCTATAGCATGTAGAACATTTAATCCAAAGCCAAATAAAATAAACAAATAAATACCCTTAAGGGTTTACAATCTTCCAAGGCAAGCCTGGTTACACAAAACGGTTATTCAAACCCACACAAACATAGCCCTTGGCTTACAAACAGAGTCACAGCAAATGAGAACATTGTGCTCTCAACACGCATTTCTACGCCCTTAGTTGGGCGAAATCACCACATCATTTCCTGCACAAAAATCCCGTAGGGTGAGCATAAAAACCAGTAGGAAATTCTTAACAAAATATATACATTTATACAAGTCTCAAGAGATGAAATGCACATGCCATGCCATGCCTTTTTGAAAGTAGAACACATCTACATCTTTTGAAAACCATCATGCTCAATGATGTCATGCAATTTCAACTGTTCATAATTTATCAATTTAATTCGAGGGGCGGTAAATACAACTCTGGTAATCCCTAAGTTAGTGTCTGCAAGTAGGCATCACTAGCACTACTACACCCCACTTTACCGGTCTTTCACCGGAAGGGAAGTGGTATCTCATCCGCTCGTGTTTTCGGTCTTTCACCCCGGACACTGTAGACACCGCATTTTTGACCACCCTTAGGACTTGGACGTCATCACTTGTGCATTTGATGAATGTGTTTATTTGTGTTCGTTTTGAGTGCCTGAAGTCCTCGACGGAACGCCCTGTCTTTGAGCTTTTAGACCTTGTCCTTTTTGTGCCTTGTTTTGGATCAAAACTTGGTGCCTAGAACTTGTGGTGACCTGTCGGCCACCACCATGGGTTGTCGACCATGGTTTGTGCTTGTCAGCCATTGGTGTGGCCGGTCGGCCACTAGTCTCTTTTTCCAGATATTTGTTGATATTTGTTGATAGTTGTGCCAACTGTTAGCACAATTAGCTACGTTTCCCTACACGTGTATGGTAGGATGTTTCTAAGCTCAAGGCATGTTTTTCTATATATAGGGGGGTTCCTCCCCCATTTTTGAGGGTTAAAAAATTTAGAGCAAAAATCTCTCTCTCTTACAATTTTGTGCCTAATTGCTTGTTTTCTCTACACTTTTACATACACATCCTAAATCAAATCCTCTTACCTTTGAGCTGAGGTGATTTGAGGTCTTCTTGGAGCTCTTGAAGGTGGTTTTAGCTTGGTTTTGTGCCTAGAATTGCCCTTTGCTTCAAGAGGTAGTTTACTTGCCTTATTTACTTTGTTTTGCAAGCTTGTTTTACCATCTTTTCTTACTATTTTGGGGATGGTTTTGAACTGAGAAAAACTTGTTTTTGTGACCTAAAAGTGCTGGTTTGAGCCTTTTTTTTAGTTAGGGAGTGGTTCACCCTTCTTGCTTATTAGTTTGTAAAGCTTTTGTGCCTTTATTTATCACTTTCAAATCAACTTTTTTGGGCCTTTTAACCACTAAATTTCAGAGGTTTTTCAGTGACAAAACACTTATTTTGAGGTCTAAATTTGGAGGGGTTGGCCTCCCCTCCTTGTGTCTTATTTACATGCCTAGTTAGCTTCACATGTTAGCATGTTTTTCTAGCTTAACTTAGCTCAAGTCTAGCATGTTTTAGCCTCTAAAATAACCTGTTTTAGCTCTATTTTGGGCTGGTTAGTTCATTTGAGTCTTGTTTTGCATAGTTGTAGTGTAACCCCTTTCACTAGCTTAGTGTTTTAAAGCTTTAACCATCATTGGTGTGAGTTGATTGCATGTTTTAGTGCTTTTTCTACTTCATTTCAGCACTTATAATCTCTGCAATCTCCCTCATTTCTTCACTTTTTGGTTTTGCTTTGAAAGTGGTTTCAAACCACTTGTTTGCCTAAGTGTGAAATTGAGGTACTACACCTAATGGTTTAATCCCTTAGGGGGTTCATTACCAACAGTGTAATGCCTCTTTCATACCCAAAGTAATTTATTGTTTGATCCCTCTTTCCATTAGAGAACACTCACCAATGGACTTGATGGATTAATGAACGATTTGGTAATTGAAATGAGTAAACAAAATTAGCAAGTAAAAGAGGCAAGATAAACATCTCTTTGTGTTGCATTACATGTGTTCAAATCAGACGTTAATTTGAACACAAGGAAAATGGAACATTTCATACTCAAAAGTGATGAAATATGCCACTTTCCTTGGTCTTCATTGCCCTTGATCATGTATGATGGGGTGATGGTCGTTTTGAATCTTGTTCTTGCATTTATTAAACTTGCATAATTGGTTTCACAAGCGATCATGCAATGAAATTGCTTGATTAACGGTTTGTGAACCAAAGCTTGTCCCTCATTTGATTTCCCTATGAAAAGGAGAGGCAAAGTGTGCAAACAGCCCTAGAGAAATACACTGTTTTGCTCTATTTTACTCTTTGTTGCAGCAAGGAAGTTCAAACCAGCAGTGGCCGACAGCCATCACCAATGGCCGACCGGCCACCAATGGTAGCTGACCGGCCCCTTGTCGGCCACCAATGAAATTTGCACAGTGTATTGGTAAGGTGGATCAGAGGTGTTCTGGAAGTGGGCAGCTTTGTTGGTGTTCATATGTGCAAACAGAGGCTTTCAGCAGCAAGGCAGTGGCTTTTGGGTGAAGAATCGAGCATGCATGCATCTCTCGCTTCCCGAGATTATCTAATTAGTTTAATTAGCCATAGATCAATTATGTGTTGTAATTAATTAGTTGTAGCTAATTAAGTGTTGTAAATAATTAGTTAGGTTAAATAGTTAGTCGATTTCGGTTTGTAATAATTAGTTAACTAGAATAGTTAATTAGTTTCAAGTTTTGTATTAGTTAGCTTAATTAGCGTAGCTAGTTGGTTAGCCCTTATTCATTCGTACCCTCCTTCGTGAGGACATAATGTTCTAATAAGTGTACGTACGTGTGTGTATGTCTTCCAACCCCACGTCTTTCTCTCTTTTACTTGATCACTTTTGATGGTTAGATTAGGGACATGTTTCAATTAGCATATCGCATGCTTGCATCTATTCATCTTGTCTTGCATGCACCGAGGCTCGGCGCATCATTCAAACTGCATTGTCATTTCAATACATATTTGAATACGTGTTTAACCGCATGTTGTTCAAATCGATCCATATGCCATATTAGTAGCCAAGCCTATTAATTGCATATTGCATGTGTTCCATTAGGCATCTTGTATAGTTAGGGATCAGGCATCTTTCTAACTAGTTTTTCTTTTAGCTTGGAGTACTAGGTGAGTTTTTATGCTTTAGCATACTTGCATAAGTGTGAATGTTGCCATGATTAGCATGCTTGCCATGAGGCTATGTGTTTAAATGCTAAACTGCTTGAATGGCTGTGGATGAAGACTTGTTGTTGGAATTGGAACAATTCAATAAATGTGCATTTTAAGCCCACTTTGTTGAGTGGCAAATCATGTTTTAAGCCCACTATGTTTGGTCGCAAATCTGCATCTTTAAGCCCACTTGAGGTGGCAAATTCAAACCATTTTTGCAAACAAACATGAGTTGAATTGTTCCAAATTGAGCAAACTAGTCTATACTTGCTTGCGCGCATCACATAGTAAAACTAGTTTAATAACCGGAATAAGAACACGTAATGTTTTTAACAAACTCATATCATAATTAGTATAGGCCGATTTTTGATCGGGCGAGGGGGGGTGCTCAATTCATGACCTTCCCCTCTCATATCTAAGTTCCCGAGCCGAGGCAACTTTGGTGATGACGGACACGTGGCCATTGGCACGAGTCAAGATTTCCTAAATTTCTGCAAAATAAAAATATTTAGGTGGCGACTCTGTATCTGGCAAAACAGTCCAATTTTGGCGTTATTTGATTTAAAATCGATTTTTCAAAAAGATTTTCCAGATTTGGACTTTTTGGTGTTTAACAGTTTCACATTGCACTTGTGAAATTAGATTCAGAACCGCGGGAGTTCGAATTGTGAGGCCTTTCTTTTCAAACCTTCCGAAAGGAGGCACGAAAAAGGCGAGCCACAGACACTCAAGCCAACTTAATCAATTTCATCTACACCACCTATCACGATTTACCAACGTATTTGCCCCAAAACCATTCCATGATAACTTGTTTCACAACATTTTTTTCTCAATGCAAAGTTTTTAAATCAAATTTCAAAGCTTATCATAGTCAAATGAATTGATATGCCAATGTAATGATTACCAATGCAATGCAACATTTCTTTCATGTTCAATTCTTCCACACAATATTACCATTGTGATCACAATTCCCAATCCTCTTTTCAATGCAATTTCACAAGAAGAATATATATACCTTTAGTCCAATTCATCCAAGGGATAACATATTTCCCGTATTTTGAGCTTTCTCAACAATTTAGTCATTTCAATACTATATCAACATTTTGAACAATAATTTCCAACATCAATAATTTACATATTCCATGAAACTCATCATTTATGAATATAAATAAGAAACTTTCCAAACATCCATTTATTTTGGCACACAAAATAAATATGACAACATCATTCAAGGATTTTCAACATCTTTCAAAAACCCCAATTTTCTAGGTTTTCTCACCAAAACCATTCATCTCCAAAATCTTTGAAGGAATCTCACCAAAAACATCTTTCTCCAATCAATATAGTTCAAAACCCTCAATTTCTATTTTTAAAGGAATAAGGAGTAAACCAACTTTCAAAATCACTCATTTTCTTGAAATCAACAATCAAATTTCAAAGCTATCAAAGGATGATTTCAAAAATCATCTAGATCTTACAAAAAATATAACTATAACTCTAAGAAAATCCTACCTCAAGTTTTGAAGAAAAAATGAGACGAAACCCCAAAATCAACGGTGTTGAAACTCGATCTTCACCGCACACAATGTAGCCCTCAAGAAATTATCCAACTTTGATGAAGAACTTGGTTCAAAATCCCAATGGATTTCAAGAAATCAAGGATTTGATCTTGTTTGATATAGGAAATGTAGAGAGAATGATGAGAAAAGAGTTTTTAGAGAGAGAGACACATAACAAGGTGAGATACACTCAGCCTAAAGTGGAAGAAAAGGAAAAAATTTCAAATCTCACCTACCATCGCACGTGCGGCGCCCATGCCTGCACATGCAGCCTTTATCCCCGCACGTGCGGCCCTTTCCCTGTACTTCCACTTCTGTACTTGCATTTATTGCAGTAGTGTGCTCAAACCTCCCCTGTTTTCCGCACGTGTAGCCTCACCTCCCACACGTGTGGCCCATGCCTGTAGTCCGAAAACTTCTCAACTCAACTCCGAACACTCCGGACCCGACCTCGCACCCTCCGAGATGCGTGAAACTTGACACAGAAGCAAACAAGGACAAGGATTTTGAGAAAAACTTCCGAACACAACAAATCTAATGGTTAACAAGACTCTAAGTTAAACTCGTCACTCTAACAAGGGCAAACCCAACGCAAACAAAGAGGGAAGAGATGCACTATGTAACCGGTCATCACAACCTCCCCACCATAAGAAATTTCTTCCCCGAAATTAAATGAAACTACCCGAACAAGGATTTTCAAGCGATCAAAACCATGCTATTTTATTTTCAAATCACAACATTAGTTCTCAACCAAATCTCACCATTACATCATGGTTACTTCACTAACTACAACCTTCCAAAATACGTCTAAACATGATGTTTCCCAATAAAAGTAACGGCAACCCATAACAACTTCATGCTTAAAATAACAACATACATAACAACATGTGTTTAACAATTTTAATACATTTCCCTCAAATACTAGGGAATATTACAGAGGAAAGTAACTTAAACAATTTCAAACAAATCCGGATATTTGGAGCGGACTTCCGCCTCCCGTTCCCACGTCGCTTCCTCAACCCCATGGTGTCTCCACAACACCTTTACCAACAGTATAGTTTTGCCCGTAGCACTTGCTCTCGGGTATCTAATATTTGAACCGGCCGTTCTTCGTAAGGCCCTGTTTATTTTTAGAGATAGAATGGAGGAGATTGATAATGAGAGAATTAATAGTAAGGGGATTGTTCGTGAGGGGATTGTTCGTGAGGGGATTAAGTAAAATTGTGTTTGTTTTGATGATAGTTGTTAGTGTAGGGATTGTTAAATTATTTTTATATAAAATAAATATAAAATAATAAAACAAATAAAAAAAATTACAAAAACTTTAAACATTAATGTTTTAAAAAAAATGCCCAACATGTAAAAAAAAATTAAAAATAAAAATAAAATAAAAAATTTCTAGAAAAAAATAAAACAAATAAAATAATGATTTTTACTTAACAAAAAATTAAATATTAATGTTCAAAACAAAAATGCCCGACATGTAAAAAATAAAATAAAAAATAAATAAAAATAAAAAATTTATAGTTCGCCGGACTATTTTTCTAATACCAAGTCCTGAAGGCCCATCCGAATCCCCTTAGGGAGGCCCATCCTAATCTGGAGCTCACTATAAATCCCCTCCCTATCTCTCAAAACAAACACAATATTAGTGAGTCCCACCTCACTACAAATCTCAATCCCCCCTCTAACTCTCCGAACAAACGGGGCCTAAGAGGCATCCTCATCTACCTACAAATCAACCCAATCAAGCACATGAGAAGTGTCGGGTTCATACCTCCTAAGCATAGATACATGGAATACGTTATGAACCCCCGAAAGTTGTGGCAGTAAGGCTAACCTGTATGCCACTTCCCCAATTTGATCTAAGATCTCAAAAGGTTCAATGAACCTTGGAGACAATTTACCACTCTTACCAAATCTCATCAAACCCCGCCTTGGTGAGATTTTAAGGAACACATAGTTACCAATTTCGAAAGATAAAGGTCGTCTCCTCTTATCAGCATAACTCTTTTGTCGGCTTTGGGCCGTAGTTAACCTCTTTCAAATGAGAAAAACTTTCTCGGTTGTCTCTCTAACAATTTATGGACACAACAACGGTGCATGACCCACCTCGGCCCAACAAATCGGTGATCTATAAGGTCGGCCATACAAGGCCTCAAATGGTGCCATCTCAATGCTAGCTTGATAACTATTGTTTTAGGCGAACTCAATCAATGGTAAGTGCCTCTCGCACGACCCTTTAAAATCAAGAACGCAAGCTCTAAGCATGTCCTCCAAAATCTGAATGGTACGCTTCGACTGCCCATTGTAGACGCGCCCCCGAGGGCCTCATGCCTACAGTTCGGACTCAATTTGTCACGGTTCTGAATCTAGTCTCGCAAAGTGCGATGCAAGACCAATAAATCACCAAAGAGTCCAAATCCGGTAAATCGTTTTGGAAAACTACTTTTTGTAAAGAAGTGCCAAACATGGACTGCTTTGTCAGATACAGAGTCGCCACCTAAATATTTTATTTTGGGAGAATTTAGGAAATCCTGACTCGTTGCCTAAGGCCACGTGTCCGTCATCACCAAAGTTGCCTCGGCTCGGGAACTTGGGTATGATGCGCCGAGCCCCGTGCATGCAATACAGATGAATGATGCAAACATGCATAGCATAAGGATGTTAATTGAAAATGACCTAAAACTAACCGTTGAAAGCGGTAAGTAAAAGGGAGAAAGACGTGGGGTTGGAAGACATGCACACACGCACGCACACTTATTACAAAATTCGCCCTCTCGACGGAGGGTCCGAATAAATAATACATGCCGGCTAATTAACTAACTAACAAGCTAATTAATTATTACATAACCGAATTGAATAACTAGCTACAACTAATTATTACAAAAACTTAATTAATTAACAAATTAATTAATTATTACAAATTGGTGCTAACTAACAAGTAAGCATGAAAAATAAGCTGCTCCAGCTCTGTTCGAAGAAGGAGAGGTTACATGTTCAGATGCCGCCCCGAAAGGCTCTCCTATTGCTCTTTAGAGGCTCTGTTTGCAGGGTGTCCTCAAGGAATTCCTGTTGAACCTTACCAAAAACATGCTGGGGAGTGCATCAGTGGCCTGCCGGCCATGGGGAGCTGCTGCCGACCACCTACCGGCCAAAGATGGTGCACTGTCGGCCAAGGATGAGGAGGTGCCGGCCATCTGCAAGGCACTGCCGGCCACTGATGTGCTGGGACACCAAGCTACAGCAGAACACAAAATAGAGAAAATGGAGGGTCTTCCAAGGATATGTATGCACTATGCCACCCCATATCACCTCGAAACATCAAGGGAGAGGCATAGACGGATCCAAGACCATCAATCACGCATCCCGATGCATGATGGCCAAAGATCCAATTTGTGCAAATCAATGCGAAATGAATGCACAAATAAAACACATAAAGCCTAAAATTCTATCATGGATTATCAAGAGCATCGGTGACCGAGAATTGAGACACGTTTCATCACTTGAAGTATGAAACGCCCCTCGTTTCTCGTGCTCGGATTAACACTTTAATCCAAACGACAATGCAAAATAAGCATGGCATGCACAATGCGACTCAAGCACGCAAACATGCAATGCGATAAATCAAGCATGCAACAAGCATATAAGCATGATGTGAGGTAACAACCTTGGATCACATGATGAAATGCAACATGAATATACAAACATGCAAGTCATGCGAGGGCGGACAAGTATGCAACAACATACGAAATGGGACAAGCATGTGACAACATGGTAAGATGGGCTTACACTAAAGATGGATAGGCCTCAGCCATGCCTAAAATCAGTGGCCATAAGTGATGAATTGATAGTATGAGAAGCATAAAAAGGCAAGGCACACATGCATGCCAATTGGCTCAAGAATTAAGACACAATGATGCAACTCTTAAGGACACTTAAAGAGTAATAAGCATGGATATGTGACAGCACCCTAAGCTCTGAAATCTCATGTAAATTGATGCCAAATCAACTCAACAATGCAAGTATGGCATGTTAGGATGCTCAAAGCTCAAAATAAGTAAAAGGACTTAAGCCATGGCCATACAAAGCAAGCCCCAGAGGGCCAAGGGAACCTAAAACAGTCCCAAGGCAGGTCCAAACAAGTCCAAAAACAAGCTCGAAGCTAGCCAACATGAGCTAGAACACAAGTCCGAAACATGGAACATGCGAGGCTACAAAGAGGCATTACACTATACCTATTAGAACCAAATATGGCATGACTTCGATAGCATAAAACAGAGTTACATCATGGTATGACAAGACCAAAAATGCACTGATATGATGAGCCAAAGGCTTAGGCTTAATGGCATGCACAATGATCCATTCACGAGGCATAACGAGCCAAGCCTCCAAGGCATTAAAAGCATGTCAAATGCAAGTGTATGACCACATTTCATGGACTGAAATAACACTTAGACTGATGGCAAAGCATGCAAACATCATATGTATGGCATGGTAGGGGCCTCAAAACCCAAGACTAGCCTAACCATTTACGCTATAGCTATACAAAGCATGAGTGATATAGTCATGGCAGCCCAAAAAAGTCTAAGAACAACCCAAAATAAGAACAAAATCATGCTGGAGCAAAGCCAAAATATGCTAGGATGATGAGTCAAGACATCATGCACATAAAGCTAGTAAGCAAGATTTGTTCTACAAGTACATGGAGCATGCAAAATACGACCAAACCAGCAAAAGATAGAGTCATGACATGCCAAATGATGACCAAATACATGCTGAAATGGACTGAACATAAGCCAGGATGACATGCTAAAGCAAGAAGCATATAAAGCTAGTTTATGAGATTTACACTACAAGTGTATTGCACATGCATAGAGTGACAAAACCAACCCAAAACAAATCTAAGGCATGGTAAAACATCACCAAAAACCTACTGAAATGGACTCAAAACAAGCTAGGCAAACATGTTACTTTGATGAGCTACAAATGGGATTACACTACACATACAAGATGCATGCAAAATATGACCAAACCAGCGATGGAAAGACTTAAGGCAGGTCGTAAAAGTCACAAAAAATGGCCTGAACCAAGCCCCAAAAATACATAGAGGCATGCTCCTTTGGAATGCCAAAAATGCAAGCAAACAAGAACCAAAAGAAAGGGGGCCACCCCCTCTGGTTTGAGGCCTCAAGACCTCATGCCTACCACTGAAAACCCATTGGATTTCTGTGGATAGAAGGCCAAACCAAGGCTAGCTCGGAGGCCTTAAGGCATGGCTCAAAACAAGGCCAAACAAGGCCAACAAGAGGGTTGAAGACCCTCAACAGCCAAAAGACCTAAAACAACCACCAAAACCACTTAAAAACAAGACTTTTTTCAGTTGAAAGAAAGGCCTAAAACAATATGCAAGGATGGCCAAAATGAGGTACAAAAAAGTGCTAAAATGGGAAAAATACTCACCCTTGAAGACCAACTTCGAGATCAGCAACCTCAGGAGGTAAAACCTCACTTTCAGAGCTCAAGAAGTCCTCCCAAGAACCTCAATCCAATGATGGTGGTGTATCTCTATGTGTTGTAGTGTAGAAGTGCAAGGAAAATGGACTTCAAGGCACAAATATACAATAAAATAGAGAGAGAGAGATATATATATCTTCTCTAAAGAGCTTAACCTCTTCTAAGGAGAGAGGCTCTCTCCTTATATAGAAGAAAAGCAATGCAAAGCTTCTTCAAGAAGCTTAGCAAGAGTTCCATCCCTCTATACACGTGTATGGAGGGCAGATAAAAGGATTCCAGCTGGCTCAAAAGATCTGGAGTAAAACCAACTGAGACAGGGGTTCTATCGGCCATCAGTGATGGCCGGTAGTGGCTCATTGATGGCCGGCAAGCTCACTCAATGGCTGGCAGAAACAAATTCATGGCCGGCAGTGCCAGACCATGGCCGGCAGTGCACCAAGAGAAAGATGCTGAAAGGACCAAGTCATGGTCCAATAATGGGCCAGAAAGGATACAGGGTCTGGAAAGCTCGAACCTGTGACGTTCCGCCGCGAAAGTCGAATGCCCGACGAGCAATCGAACTTGTGTCTGGATGTACCTGCAAACACAACCGAGTCTTGAGGACGGTCAAAAATGGGTTGTCTACAGTTGCCCCTCTTTGACAGAACTCGAAAGTCACAAAGTGACGGGAGTGAGTGTCAAAGCCTAGAGACGACCCATTTTTAACAAGGCCGAAGACTCAGGCAGACAATCAATATAAGCATGCAGAAATGCGCCCGAAGGCTGGGGCAAAATGCAAATGATATGCAGAAAGATTTTGATAATTGGACTTAGACGCTACGCGAAGCCAGTTTGAAAATTCAGGATTTATGCAAAAAGGAATTACACCTTCAGAGGATTTAAGGTCTCCTAGACCCGAGAGTGCTCAAGACAGTGCGAGTGATACAAAAACACAATGTGCACAAGACAATGTAATGCAGAGTGAATGCACAAAACAGTGCTAAGAAGATGCACAAAACAGTGCGATGCAGGTTGAAATGCACAAGACAGTGCTAACAAGATACACAACACAGTGCTATATAGGTGCACAACACAGTGCGATATGGATTAAATGCACAAAATAGTGCGATGCAATGCACTAACAAGTACAGGTAAAGTGCGCAAGATAGCGCGATGCAATGCACTAACAAGTGTAGGTAAGGTGCGTAAGATAGCGCGACGCAATGCACTAACAAGTGCTACAAGCGTTTTCTATGCAAGATGAGAGCGTTGGATGCAATGCACAAGATAGTGCGATGTGCAAGAAAGCGCGAGTGTAAATACATGATTTTAAGGTCTCCTAGACCAAAGAATGCACATGACAATGCGATGCGCAAGAGAGCGCGAGTGTAAACTGCACAAAACAGTGCGATGCGCAAGAGAGCACGAGTGTAAACTGCACAAAACAGTGCGATGCGCAAGAGAGCACGAGTGTAAACTGCACAAAACAGTGCAATGCGCAAGAAAGCCCCAGTGATTTTGAAATGCACTACATAGTGCGATACGCATTTGAAATGCACTAAACAACGCGATGCGCTAAACAGCACGATGCGCTAAACAGAGCGAGCGATTTGAAAGGCACTAAAGAGTGCGATACGCTAAACAGCGCGAACGATTTGAAATGCACTAAACAGTGCGATACGCTAAACAGCACGATTGATTTGAAATGCGCTAAACAGTGCGATGCGCTAAATAGCGCGAGTGATTTGAAATGCGCTAAACAGTGCGATGCGCTAAAAAGCGCGAGTGATTTGAAATGCACTAAATAGTGCGGTGCGCTAAACAGCGCGAGTGATTTGAAATGCACTAAACAGTGCGATGCACTAAACAGCGCAAGTGATTTATAATGCACTAAACAGTGCGATCCGCTAAACAGCGCGAGTGATTTGTAATGCACTAAACAGTGCGATACGCTAAACAGCGCGAGTGATTTGAAATGCACTAAACAGTGCGATACGCTAAACAGCGCGAGTGATTGGAAATGCACTAAACAGTGCGATGCGCTAAACAGCGCGAGTGATTCGAAATGCACTAAACAGTGCGATCCGCTAAACAGTGCGAGTGATTTGAAATGCACTAAACAGTGTGATGCGCTAAACAGTACAAGTGATTTGAAATGCACTAAACAGTGCGATACGCTAAACAGTGCGATACGCTAAACAGCGCGAGTGATTTGAAATGCACTAAATAGTGCGATACACTAAACAGCGCGAGTGATTTGAAATGCACTAAACAGTGCGATACGCTAAACAGCGCGAGTGATTTGAAATGCACTAAACAGTGCTATGCGCTAAACAGCGCGAGTGATTTGAAATGCACTAAACAGTGCGATCCGCTAAACAGCACGAGTGATTTGAAATGCACTAAACAGTGCGATGCGCTAAACAGCGCGAGTGATATGCAATGCACAAGATAGTGCAAGTGAAACACAACCACAAGATGCACAAAACAGTGCAAATGAGATACAAAGTATAAGTGCACAAGACAGTGCAAGTGAGATACAATGCACAAGAAAGTGTGAGGAAGGTTCAAAAAAAATGAGATAAAATGCATGTTCTATGCGAGTAAAGTGCACAAAAAAGTGTGATAAAATACATTTTCTATGCAAATGAGGAAGAATGCATTTTCTAAGCGAAAGATATGAGCATTTTCTTATGCAAGTATGGAAGCGTACATTTTCTATGTAAAAGATACAAGCATTTTCTATGCAAGATTGAAAGCAAAGCATATTCTATGCATGAATCATAACGATGCGCGACACGCATGCAACAGAAATGTATATGAAAGTGCACATTCTATGTAAAAGAGGGGCATCAAACATGTACTCTGGTGCCTCCGATTTGCCTCTCAGAGGACTTTGAACAGGCTCAGCTCAAAAGGGGACACCATGTTCATATTGGCGAAAGATAACATCTGTTGCTGCTTTAATTGTCATTCTGACTTGAAGCAGGCTTAAGCTTGGGGTCGAGATACACTCATACTCCAGAGAAATGTGAGGCTTGACAAGATGCACCTGGAATGCAGTCTCGGAATTTGCTGAAGGTGAAACACACTTAGATGCTCTAAATTTTCCTTTTTTTCTTTTGCTTTGAAGCCTGGAACCTAAATAGCTTCAAATAGGTCCTGGTTTTACTGTTCTCACATGAACTGGGTCAAACCCTGCAGTTTTATGAAAGGACAAATTCTGTTTTGCACAAATGTGGAGAACGGCACAGCACTCTGAGCGCAAAACAAATCATTTTGAAATTAGTTTTTAACCGGGTATTGAGCCTACGACTGAACACAACGAAAAAGACTCAACAACAAAAAACAAAAAAAAGGTAAACAACCTAAACACATCGAGACACACTCGGGCCGACTCAAACCAAGAATCGAGACAAACAAAACAAAAGACACAACACACAGACGTGTTACAAAGGCGAGAGACCTCTCGGTGCGCGAGTAGCCAGTTTCTCCGGGTATGTTTCCCACCCTTCCTTATTTGTGATTCTCACATCACTCTGGCACTCAATCTCTATTTTTCTGAAAAAGTCCTTTTCTCACTTTTTCTCTCAACGCACATCTCTCTATTCTTCAATCTCTCATTTTTTATCCCTTCCTTTGGGTGGTCGATGGATAAACAGGAAGTTGCGGGCTCATGCCCTTAGCATTCTGCTAGATTCTCTTCTTCTACTCACAATAGTGAACTTCCCCCACAGAGGGGTTGCGCTACAACTGGGTGCGTAGCCAATCTGCAGCTGACATTGGTTGACGATGCTCTGTTAGGGAGTTTGGACATGATCAAATCCGTCCAGATAAGGGAGTGGAATATCTTGATCCATTCCAATTCATGCTTCACACTTGGCTTGATACCTCGCTGCTTGGAGGATGTTGAGAGCTTTCAGCCCTTTTGCTGTTGATTTCAGTTGTGCCTTGTTCTGGCAGGTAGAGTGCCTTGGCAAGTAGGTTGACAATGGGGACAAGACAGAACACTGACTCAAATGTGCCCCTAGTTCATCGTTTTGACCATTTTTTGTTTTGGTTTTCTACTAAAACAATTTTGACCAAAATAAGAGTTTGATTAACATGCTTGTTCAATTTTCTGATTTGAAATCATGCAAGTCAGGCTATGAGCACTAGAAATTTTCCTTTTTTGGGTCCAAGAAATGGTCCAATTTTGGAAAAATTGAATAATTTTCGAGAGAATTGGTCAACTCAATAAAAATTCTCAAAGACTGTTTTTGCAAACGGCCACCGCTCAACGAGCATGGAACCTACTCTTGAGATGCACAACCTCAGATCCAAAAACAATGAAACTGCCCCTTGTCTGAAGGACACTGCATGGCAATGGAAAGTTGCCCCGTGTCTGAATGGCACCATAGCGCACTGTATGGCAACAGAAAGTTGCCCCTTGTTTGAATTGCACCGCAATACACCGTAGTCAATCCTCAAAGTGACGATCACAACCAAACTCTCGGATACAGAGAAGGCAAAGATGATCAAGACTATTACATGGACATAATCGATTTGGAAGTGTTTATGGCTGGACTTCAGAATGAAGTTACCTACGTATCCCAAACATGGAAATCAAGCCTTACGTAGTTCCGGGTAAGGTACACTCGGGTATTAACCTCTCCTTTTGCGCTCTAACTTTTGCCAATGCCGCCCTTTCGGGTTTTCAACCTTGCGAGCTCTATTCTTCTTTTCATTTCATTTTTTTTCTTTTCTTTTTTCATTTGCTCTAATTTTTGCCTGGGTCGCCCTTCCGGATTTTCGGCCCAGCGAGCCTCTCAAGGGTAAAAGTGTAGCTTGTCCATGTCAAATGGTTTTAGAATCTCGAAGCCATCTGAATCTAGGAGAGTGGCTGTTGTTCGCTGATGATGTAAAAGTCCATCAGATAGGGGCTGAATCTGCCCCTAGTGTTGTGGATAGGAACTCAATTGTCTTTCAGTAATAAACTTTCTTCTTTCCTCCCTTCTAGGATTTGGCATTCTTGCCGATCTTCATTATCTTGAGCAACGATCCATCTTTGGCTCTTCGAGCACGTCTGATATTTTTTGCCCCTAGTCCGAGGGGTGCTTCTGATCTAGCTTCGCAAGCTTCTTTTGATGACATCTGATCTTCTTGATCTCACTTTTCTTGCCCCTAGTTCATGGGCTGCTTCAAATCTGGCCACACAGGCCTCACATTGTGGTTGACCATTGAACATTCTGAATCCAAGTTCAAGGTTTGAAAGCAAAAGGGGTCGAGTCTCGAGGCTGAGAACGATCTTAGGCTGCACAATCTCAAGAGCGATTCCACACAGGTCTTCGCAGGACCGCGCAAAACATTTTTTTTGAAATCTTTTAAGAAAGCGACAAATCGCTCGCGCTGAAGACAATGTAGAACCAATTTGAATCAAGCCAGGATCCTTCTCAGTACTCACATTAATAAGCATGATCTCAATCATTACTCTCAATCGATCAAATTATTGCAAATCCTGAGGAATTCCTTCCTCTTTGTTTTCATCACAGTGTTCAAAAAGTTTTTAAAAACTTAGGTCAATGCAATGACTTCAAGGCACAGAAAAGACACAGTTTTAGTCAAATACTGCCATCTCATTCAGAACTTCTGGCACAACTGGCACAAGGCAGAAGTAGACACAAGAGTGTCAAAATTACTGCTATTTCATTCAAAATCTGTTGGCATAACTGGCTCCATGGCAGAAACAGACTCAAAAAAAAGTAAAAAGACAAACACAAAACTAGCAAGTGATATCCGAGGTAACGCCCCCGGAATCACTCGAATCCTACACAACAGGACTGACTCGATACAACAAGACAAACCCAACTGACTCAGTAAGAAAGGGCTGACTCAATACAACACCACAAGACTGACTCAATACCCAAGTCAGAAAGCACAAAAACTAGCATCTGCACAATGCTCAAAAGAATGAGGGCCATCCATCACATCTGGAGTAAACTAAGCGCCATCCGCAGGTGGTTCATCCCCCTGATCACATCACATTATCCCCTAAGTTCATCGATCCAGTGCTGATAGGCTTTGTGGGACCTGGCGCGACGATGACCTCTTTATCAATCAGATCTTGTATTTCGTGGCAAAGACAAAAACATATGTCGGTGTCATGGCCGGCTTGTTGATGAAAGGCACATTACTTGGCTGGGTTATGGGAAGCAAGGAGTCTGTCTGGTAGTGGTCGCGGCTCTAGGGGCTTCAGATGCCCTTTTTCAATCAGGACCCTTAGGGCCGTTGACAGAGACATATATAGCGGGGTGAACACCCCCTGGCCCCGAGGTGGGTATTTGGCAGGTTGTGAGCTAGTTGTGTTGGATGTACCAGCGAAAGGGTCGGCAAGTGCTTACTTTTGATGATCTCTTTCGAGTGTAGGATTGGAGCTAAAAGGGTTGTTTCTGGTACGACATCCCTTTTCTCGGCTTGCCCCTTGATTCAGACTGCCCCCAACTTGAGTGGCAAAAGTATCATCCACAGTTTTTGTAACCACTGCAAGCACTTGCTGTTTGTTCAGTCCTTCGGCTTTCAAAACCTCAACAGCCCGCAGAAGGTGTTCATGGGGATCAATGCCTACCCCTACCTTGTTCTTTCCACTTGCCTCCACTTTGCCAAGGGATCGACCTTCTTCAAATGCAACCTGTCCCAAGATTGGGGAGCCTTTTGTCATGAAATTCCCGGTATGTGGTGTGGTCAATGACGGAGCCAATATCTCGAAGGCTAAATCTGTCACAGTTCTCTGAAGATCTTCGATCATTCTTATTAGCTCAGAAGTAGTGGGCTCACGGGTTTGAGATGATTGGGGTCCAAATGCATCCATCATGCATAAGTTCATGCTTTCTGGGATAAACACCTCAGGCTTGGGTAGATAGACTGGGGTGATGTATACGCTGGGGTCGCAAGGGACGGCTAATGTGTGGATTAGATTGAGATGTGGATGAGGTACTTGGTCATTGGGGTCTGAAGGTGGAGCTATTGTTCGGTTGTCGATGAGATTTTGGACCTCATGACGAAGGCGGTAGCAACGGTCGGTGCCATGACCGTGCTGCTGATGGTACACATAGTACTTGGAGGGGTTATGTCTGGCTGGTAGTGGGTTAGACAGAGGTTGAGGATCGAGGGGTTTGAGATACCCTCTTTCCATCAAGACTTTTAGTGCGCTAGTCAGGCTCATATAGAGATGGGTGAAAGTTCTGCCCTAAGCTCGGGCTAGGCCGGCGGTTTGTAGGCTTGGATTGGCAAAAGGGTCAGCTGTGGTGACTGTATTGATTTCGGTGGGTTCGGGAATAGTGCTACTACTAGCATTGGTTCTCCCTGCAAAAACCCTCCTTATCAGTTCACTTGTTCTGTGAATGATCCTACTGTTGAACGCATTCTCGACCTGAACCCCCAGTTCATGCAAACTTTGGAAAGTGAATAGTGGAGTGACTATCAACTTTTGCAACATATCAGGCTCAAGGTTTCGCACCACTATCCGCACTTGATCCCTATCAGAAGGGCGATCTGTCATCTGCGCTGCCTTTGCTCTCCACCTCGCGATGAATTCCACAAAAGGCTCTGTAGGATTCTGGTGGGTAGCTTCTAGCTCTTGAGTGGTCATTTCAACTTGTGTATTGTAAGAATACTGATCAACAAAGGCCTCAGCCAATTCTTCCCAGTTCTGCTTCACTATATTCTCCAACTTGGCATACCAAACGGCTGCTACACTCGACAAGGTTCTTTCATACAGTGAGAGTTTTTGTGGCTCAGTCAGACCCATCAGCTTCAGGACATCCAAGAAAAGCCGGATATGTACCATGGGGTCTCCAGACCCATCGAAACGGTCAATACGTGGCATTTTGAATCTGTCTGGGAGCCGTACAGTAGCCTCAGTGTACCCATCCTCAATGTCGGGAACGGAGTTAAGGCCCTGTGCCTTTTTGAATTGCTTCTCAAGGTTCTCAATTTTCACTGCAGTCGGATTGAGCTCATTAACATCAAGGGGATAAAGCCTCTCATTAGGCTGCACTAGGGGTCTGAACACCTGAGCTTGAGTCAACCTTTCTCGGGGATTTGGACCCTGGAAATCTTCAGCTGGCGGAAGTGGGTCAAAGTTAGGCTGAGGTCCCGGAGCTGGATGTGAGGCAGATGCCCAAGATGGGCGTTGTGTTTCAGCAGATGCCCCAAGTGCCAAACATGGACTGCTTTGCCAGATACAGAGTCGCCACCTAAATATTTTATTTTGGGGGAATTTAGGAAACCCTGACTCGTTGCCTAAGGCCACGTGTCCGTCATCACCAAAGTTGTCTCGGCTCGGGAACTTGGGTACGATTAGGGAAGGTCAACTATGAGCACCCCCGCTCGCCCGATCAAAGATCGGCCACTACTAAACATGATATCTTGTTTTTGAAAACACATGTGTTCTTATTTCGGTTATTTAGCTGGAATTACTATGTAATGCGCACAACACACAAGTATAGACTAGATCGCCTAATTTGGAACAAAGCATTGCATATCCGTTTGTTTGGAAATGATTTGAAGTTTGTTACTCGCAAGTAGGCTAAAACACGGATTTCAATGAATTGTTCCAATTCAAGTAATCCAATCTTCACCCACAGGCATTCAGGCAGTTTATATCAACTAAGCAATTAGCCTCATGGCAAGCATGCTTTCATGGCAATCAATGACACACATGTAGTATGCTAAAGCATAAAAGCTTACCTAGTACTCCGAGCCAAAACAATAACTAGTTAGTAATCAAATGCATGATCCTAGCTATGTTAAGATGGCTAATGGCACACGTGCGAGATGTAATTAGAAATAGGCTCGGCCATCCTAAAATGGCATATAAGATGTAGCAATTGATACATGTATTCAACTTGGAATTGAAATACGATGCAGTTAGTATGATGCGCCGAGCCCCGTGCATGCAATACAGATGAATGATGCAAACATGCATAGCATAAGGATGTTAATTGAAAATGACCTAAAACTAACCGTTGAAAGCGGTAAGTAAAAGGGAGAAAGACGTGGGGTTGGAAGACATGTACACACGCACGCACACTTATTACAAAATTCGCCCTCTCGACGGAGGGTCCGAATAAATAATACATGCCGGCTAATTAACTAACTAACAAGCTAATTAATTATTACATAACCGAATTGAATAACTAGCTACAACTAATTATTACAAAAACTTAATTAATTAACAAATTAATTAATTATTACAAATTGGTGCTAACTAACAAGTAAGCATGAAAAATAAGCTGCTCCAGCTCTGTTCGAAGAATGAGAGGTTGCATGTTCAGATGCCGCCCCGAAAGGCTCTCCTGTTGCTCTTTAGAGGCTCTGTCTGCTGTGTGTCCTCAAGGAATTCCTGCTGAACCTTACCAAAAACATGTTGGGGAGTGCATCAGTGGCCTGCCAGCCATGGGGAGCTGCTGCCGACCACCTGCCGGCCAAAGATGGTGCACTGCCGGCCAAGGATGAGGAGGTGCCGGCCATCTGCAAGGCACTGCCGGCCACTGATGTGCTGGGACACCAAGCTACAGCAGAACACAAAATAGAGAAAATGGAGGGTCTTCCAAGGATATGTATGCACTATGCCTCCCCATATCACCTCAAAACATCAAGGGAGAGGCATAGTCGGATCCAAGACCATCAATCACGCATCCCGATGCATGATGGCCAAAGATCCAACTTGTGCAAATCAATGCGAAATGAATGCACAAATAAAACACATAAAGCCTAAAACTCTATCATGGATTATCAAGAGCATCGGCGACCGAGAATTGAGACACGTTTCATCACTTGAAGTATGAAACGCCCCTCGTTCCTCGTGCTCGGATTAACACTTTAATCCAAATGACAATGCAAAATAAGCATGGCATGCACAATGCGACTCAAGCACGCAAACATGCAATGCGATAAATCAAGCATGTAACAAGCATATAAGCATGATGTGAGGTAACAACCTTGGATCACATGATGAAATGCAACATGAATATACAAACATGCAAGTCATGCGAAGGCGGACAAGTATGCAACAACATACGAAATGGGACAAGCATGTGACAACATGGTAAGATGGGCTTACACTAAAGATGGATAGGCCTCAGCCATGCCTAAAATCAGTGGCCATAAGTGATGAATTGATAGTATGAGAAGCATAAAAAGGCAAGGCACACATGCATGCCAATTGGCTCAAGAATTAAGACACAATGATGCAACTCTTAAGGACACTTAAAGAGTAATAAGCATGGATATGTGACAGCACCCTAAGCTCTGAAATCTCATGTAAATTGATGCCAAATCAACTCAACAATGCAAGTATGGCATGTTAGGATGCTCAAAGCTCAAAATAAGTAAAGGGACTTAAGCCATGGCCATACAAAGCAAGCCCCAGAGGGCCAAGGGGACCTAAAACAGTCCCAAGGCAGGTCCAAACAAGACCAAAAACAAGCTCGAAGCTAGCCAACACGAGCTAGAACACAAGTCCGAAACATGGAACATGCGAGGTTATAAAGAGGCATTACACTATACCTATTAGAACCAAACATGGCATGACTTGGACAGCATAAAACAGAGTTACATCATGGTATGACAAGACCAAAAATGCACTGATATAATGAGCCAAAGGCTTAGGCTTAATGGCATGCACAATGATCCATTCACGAGGCATAACGAGCCAAGCCTCCAAGGCATTAAAAGCATGTCAAATGCAAGTGTATGACCACATTTCATAGACTGAAATAACACTTAGACTGATGGCAAAGCATGCAAACATCATATGTACGGCATGGTAGGGGCCTCAAAACCCAAGACTAGCCTAAGCATTTACACTATAGCCATACAAAGCATGAGTGATATGGCCATGGCAGCCCAAAAAAGTCTAAGAACAGCCCAAAATAAGAACAAAATCATGCTGGAGCAAAGCCAAAATATGCTAGGATGATGAGTCAAGACATCATGCACATAAAGTTAGTAAGCAAGATTTGTTCTACAAGTATATGGAGCATGAAAAACACGACCAAACCAGCAAAAGATAGAGTCATGACATGCCAAATGATGACCAAAGACATGCTGAAATGGACTGAACATAAGCTAGGATGACATGCTAAAGCAAGAAGCATATAAAGCTAGTTTATGAGATTTACACTACAAGTGTATTGCACATGCATGGAGTGACAAAACCAACCCAAAACAGATCTAAGGCATGGTAAAACATCACCAAAAACCTACTGAAATGGACTCAAAACAAGCTAGGCAAACATGCTACTTTGATGAGCTACAAATGGGATTACACTACACATACAAGATGCATGCAAAATATGACCAAACCAGTGATGGAAAGACTTAAGGCAGGTCCTAAAAGTCACAAAAAATGGCCTGAACCAAGCCCCAAAAATACATAGAGGCATGCTCCTTTGGAATGCCAAAAATACAAGCAAACAAGAACCAAAAGAGAGGGGGCCACCCCCTCTGATTTGAGGCCTCAAGACCTCATGCCTACCACTAAAAACCCACTAGATTTCAGTGGTTAAAAGGCGAAACCAAGGCTAGCTCAGAGGTCTTAAGGCATGGCTCAAAACAAGGCCAACAAGAGGGTTGAAGACCCTCAACAGCCAAAAGACCTTAAACAACCACCAAAAGCACTTAAAAACAAGACTTTTTTCAGTTGAAAGAAAGGCCTAAAAAAATATGCAAGGATGGCCAAAATGATGTACAAAAAAGTGCTAAAATGGGAAAAATACTCACCCTTGAAGACCAACTTCGAGATCAGCAACCTCAGGGGGTAAAACCTCACTTTCAAAACTCAAGAAGTCCTCCCAAGAACCTCAATCCAATGGTGGTGGTGTATCTCTATGTGTTGTAGTGTAGAAGTGCAAGGAAAATGGACTTCAAGGCACAAATATACAACAAAATAGAGAGAGAGAGAGAGAGAGAGAGAGAGAGAGAGAGAGAGAGATATCTTCTCCAAAGAGCTGAACCTCTTCTAAGGAGAGAGGCTCTCTCCTTATATAGAAGAAAAGCAATGCAAAGCTTCTTCAAGAAGCTTAGCAAGAGTTCTATCCGTCCAGTGTATGGAGGGCAGATAAAAGGATTCCAGCTAGCTCAAAAGATCTAGAGTAAAACCAGCTGAGATAGGGGTTCTGCCGGCCATCAATGAGCCATCATTGATGGCCGGCAGGCTCACTCAATGGCCGGCAGAAACAAATCCATGGCCGGCAGTGCCAGACCATGGTCGGCAGTGCACCAAGAGAAAGATACTAAAAGGACCAAGTCATGGTCCAAGAATGGGGAAGAAAGGATACAGGGTCTGGAAAGCTCAAACCTATGACGTTCCGCCGCGAAAGTCGAATGCCCAACAAGAAATCGAACTTGTGTCCGGATGTACCTGCAAGCACAACCGAGTCTTGAGGATGGTAAAAAATAGGGGTGTCTACACCCATTGATTTGAGGATGGTAAGCAGTGCTAAAAGTCAACTTAGTTCCCAACGCCTCTTGAAGGCTTTGCCACAATCAGGCAATAAAATGAGGATCCCTATCCGACACAATGGTCACAAGGACTCCATGAAGTTAGACCATCTCCCTAATGTACAACTCTGCCAAATGTTCAACTAAGTCGCTGGTGCACATCGGAATGAAATGGGTAGACTTAGTTAACCTATCAATAATCACCCAAACGGCGTCATTGCCTCGTGGTGTTCTAGGAAGCCCAACTACAAAATCCATGGTAACATGTTCCCATTTCCACTCGGCTATCGGTAAGGGTTGTAACAAACCTGCTGGCCTTTGGTGTTCGGCCTTCACTTGTTAGCAAGTGAGGCACCTCGATACAAATAAAGCGACATCCCGCTTCATACCCCTCCACCAAAACTGACAACTAAGATAATGATGCATTTTAGTGCCTCCTAGATGTACTGCAAGGCGTGAGTGATGGAACTCCTGGAGTATTTCTTCTTTACAAGGTTCTAGTACTAACAAACGGTCTAGAAAACTTACACTCAGATTCGAGTGGACGTTCAAACCCTTCTCTTCCTGCCCATTGGAAATTTTAACACAGATTGACTTTGCCTCATGGTCCATTTGTTGTGCCTCTATGACCTTACTAATCAAGGTAGGTTGAGCATTCATTGTGGACAAGGTAGCACTCTTGTTGTACTCACCCGAGTGCAAATCAAACTTGCTAATAACACCTAGCATATCCCATTCCCGAGTGGCCACACCTGCCAAACTACTCATAGATTTTCGACTCAAAGCATCGGCTACCACCTTGGCCTTCCCTGGATGATAGTGTAACTCAAAGTCATAATCCTCTATAAATTTCATCCACCTCCGTTGACGTAAATTCAAGTCTTTTTGAGAAAATAAATACTTTAGACTTTTATGATCGGAGAAAACCTCAAACTTCTCACCGCACAAGTAATGTCTCTAAATTTTCAAGGCAAAAATTATCGCTGCTAATTCCAAATCATGGGAGGGTAGTTTTTCTCATGAGTTTTTAATTGTCGTGAACCATAGGCCATAACTTTTCCCTCTTGCATCAAGACACAACCAAGCCCATCCCCGAACGCATCACAATAGACGGTGTAATCCAAACCCCTTTTCGGAATTATCAAGACCGGTGCGGTAGTCAATCTAGTCTTAAGTTCTTGGAATGACTTTTCACAAGCTTCACTCCACATAAATTTAACACATTTCTTAGTCAACCTAGTCAAAGGTGCGGCTAGTCTAGAGAAGTTCCTTACAAAGCGCCGATAATACCCCGCTAACCCTAAGAAACTCCGGATCTCAAAAATATTTCTGGGTTATTCCTAATCCTGTAAGGCATCTATCTTTGAGGAGTCTATAGTTACTCCCTCTCTTGGCACTACATGCCCCAAACACTTCACCTCAGTTAACCAAAAGTCACATTTCTCAAATTTGGCATACAAACGGTGCTCTCTAAGCAAATCAAGCACTACCCGCAAGTGAGCCTCGTGTTCCTCCTCGGAGGTTGAATAAATTAAAATGTCATCCACAAAGACGACCACGAAAAGGTCTAAGTATTCTCGAAAAATTTGATTAATCAAATCCATAAAAGAAGTCGATGCATTAGTCAACCCAAAAGGCATTACAAGGAATTCATAGTGGCCATAACGTGTACGAAAGGCCATTTTCTAGATGTCCTCCTCCTGGACTCTCAACTGATGGTATCCCAACCTCAAATCTATCTTTGAGAAACAGCGAGACCCTCCAAGCTGGTCAAACAAATAATCATACTTGTTCTTAACGGTAACCCAATTCAACTTGTGGTAATCAATACATAGCCGCAATGATCCACCATTCTTCTTCGCAAAGAGAGCCGGCACTCCCCAAGGCAATGTACTAAGGCGAATGAAGCCCTTGTCTAAAAGCTCTTGGAGTTGAATCTTCAACTCATGCAATTCGGCAGGTGCAAATCTATACGGTGCCATGAAAATCGGTGCCGTGCCAAGCACTAAGTCAATGGAGAACTCAATCTCCCGGTGGGGTGGAAAACTAGTAAGATCCCCGGGAAAGACATCCGAATATTCACAAACTACCCTTAATAATGCAACACGGGCCCCGTCACTCTCACTACTCAAGAGAATTGCAAGAGGCCACTAAGCGTGTTCCTACCGCGAGGGTCAAAGACTGGTGACAAGACCCTATCAACTCGGTTCCCCAGAAAGTAAAAACAATCACCACTCGAGGTGCACACAGTAACTCTTTGATGGTAACCCAATACGAAAATAACCAGTCCATGCCTAAAATGACATCAAAACTTGACATGTCTAGCAATACAAAAGCAAACGAAAGTCGACGCCCGAAAACTTCTATCTCACAATCACGACACCCCCGGTCTAAATCAACTGTACCCCCAACAAATGACTCTGCTCTGAACGGAGATGCTAACCGTGCCACCTCTAACCCCAATACAGAAGCAAATGTAGTGGATATAAATGAATGAGACGCACCCGTATCAATCAACACACTAGCCAAAGTATTACACACAACAAAAATACCTCTCACAACTGAGGATCCTAGTAATTTCCCTGGCGTTGTAACAACATACACACGCCCCTGTGGCCCCTAATTAACTTACTCATCTCTCGAAGCATAGGCCTGTTGTACTGACTGAGCCGAAGCGGCTCCCTGGTTAACTCGTGAAGTTTGAACTGAATGAGCCTGCTGGTGACTCTGAGTCTGCTTCGACCCTAATGCGCCAGATGCACCTCCTAACTGCGAACAAGTCCTCTTTATATGCCTCGGCTGACCACATTGAAAACAATTAATCCCTTGCCCTCTATTCTGGGGCTGACTCTGAGATTGGTTAGGTGGTGGTGGTAACATCAGCTACCCTCCCTCCTTTTGTAGACACGTGTAGCGATCCCAGTTTCGATCCTTCTTTCATGTTTTGCCACTTCGACTGGGCAGGTCAGGGATCGAGCTGCCCGGTCAACTAGCCGGGGTCCAAGGGGCAATGCCCCTTAGCGGGTCCGAGGGCAGCGCCCCCGAAGAAAAAATACAAAATACATTCGAAGTTGCTTGAGCCACACATGCAGAAAACATGGGAGGTCTTGTTTGGCTACTGCAATAAATGCAGGTGCCGGAGTGCAAGTGCGGGAGAAGCGCCGCACGTGCGATGGTAGGTGAGTCCAAAATTTTAGTCTTTTCTTCTCTTTAGGCTGAGTGTATCTCACTCTTGTTAGGTCTCTCTCTCTCAAAAAACCCTTTCCTCTCCCTTCTCTCTACATTTCCCTACGCCAAATTGGATCAAAACCTTGATTTCTCAAGATCCATTAGAGTTCTGTCATAGTTTCTTCATCAAAGTTGGTTAACTTCTCGAGGGCTTTGTTGTGTGCGGTGAAGATCGAGTTTCGACATCATTGATTTTGGGGGTTTCATCTCATTTCTTCTTCAAAACTTGAGGTAGGGATTTTCTTAGAGTTATATATATGTTTTTGCAAGATCTATATGATTTTTGAAATCATCTTTCGATAACTTTGAAAATTGATTGTTGATTCAAGAAGTTGAGCGATTTTGAAAGTGGGTTTGTCTCTTGTTCTTTTAAAATGATCTTATGGGTTTTGATCTTCGTTGATTGAAGAAAAGATGATTTTGGAAAGTTTTCTTTCAAAAGATTTGAGTTGTATAGCTTTGGTGAGAAAACCTAGAATTTGGGAATTTTTTTTAGAGACTAAAATTCCATGAATGATATTGTTATATTTATTTTGTGTGTCAAAATAAATGGATGTTTGGAAATTTTCTTATTTATATTTATATAAATGATGAATTTCAGTGAATATGAGAATTATTGTTCATTTTGAAAATTATTGTTCAAAATGTTGAAATAGTCTTGAAATGACTAATTGTTGAGGATACTTGAGAAGAGAGAATTGTGTTATTCCTTGGATGATGAATTGAAATAACAGTATTTATATTCATCTTGTGTTATTGGCATATCAATTCATTTGATTACATTAAACTTTGAAAGTTAATTTGAAAACTTGCATTGAGAAAAGAATATTGAGAAACAAGTTTTCATGGAATAGTTTTGGGGTAAATACGTTGGTAAGTCTTGATATGTGGTGTAGATGATATTAAATAAGTTGGCCTGAGAGTCTGGGGTGAAAGACCGAAAACCCGCGCGGATAGGTGTCAAGCCTTCCGGTTAATATCGGTAAAAATGACAAATTGGTAGTACTTGTATAGTCTACTTACAGACACCGACCTAGGGATTACTAGAGTCGTATTTACCGCTCTTGAAATAAATTATTAAGTTTTGAAGAATTGAAATTGTATGACATCATTGAGCATGAGGGTTTTCAAAGATGAAGATGTGATTTTCTTTCAAAAGAGCATAGCATGGCATGTGCATTTCATCTCTTGAGACTTGTATAAAATGTATATACTTTGTTAAGGATTTCCTACTGGGCTTTATGCTCACCCTACGGAATTTTTGTACAGGAAAAGATGTGGTGATGCCGCCTAACTAAAGGCGAGGAAATGTGTGTTGAGAGTGCGAAACTCTCATTTTGCTGTGACTCTGTGTGTAAGTCAAGGCTGTATGTGTGTGGGTTTGAATAACCGTTTTGTGTAACTAGGCTCAAGCCTTGGAAACTTGTAAACCCTTGGGAGTATTTATTTGTTTATTTATTTGTTGTTGGATTAATGTATTGTTGCATGAAGAACTATTATATCATGTAATGTAAGTTTGGAGATTTATATTCGGTTTTCCTTAAAAGAGCCATGATTGTTGTATTATCATTTGGGCTAGAAATTTGGGGCATTACAGCACGAAAAGGCCTTGTGACCTAGTTGGCCATACTTGAAACATGAAAAACTACTCAGTACACTCTTTGAGACTGGGATGGAAAGGTGCTCCTGCTCTTCTTGTTATTCCTATAGTCCCCTTGTGACTCCTGGCCCCTAGACCTCGAACCTTGAAGTCTTTCTTCCTCGACTTGCACGATAATCTCTACATGTGCCGCCGCCTCTACAAGACGGTCGTAGTTCTGAATCATGTTTCCGGCAATCTTAAACAGGATTTTAGTTCTCAACTTCTTCTCAAACTCAATGCAACGGCGCTCTTCCGATGCCACCAACTCCAGTACAAACCGGGACAAACTAGAAAAGACTGCTTCAAACTTGGCCATGGACAGGTTAAGTTGTTTGAGGTCTTGAAACTCTTGCCTTAATCTCTCCCTAGTAGTGGAAGGTAAGTACTTATCTTGGAAAGTAACCACAAATGCTTCCCATGTCAGCTCCACCCTACCCTTGGAATATTTCTACCATTGACCCGCATCCCCCTTAAGGTAGTAACTTGCTAGAGTCGCTCTTAGCTCGCTATCATCAATGTGAAGCAACTCAAATGTCTTCACCGTTTGTTCGAGCCACTCATCCGCTTTCTTGCGCTCAGGGCCACCATGGAACTCATTCGATTTGGCTCGCAAAAACTCCATAGTAAGGAAACTTGCCCTTGTCTCTATGGTATTTTCTCGAACGTGGTTCTCCGCTATCAACAAATTCATTGATTCCCTCAAAGCCTCGGCCATTTCTCGGGCTAGGGCCCCCATTGCGGTTTGACCCGCTTGTTCCGAAATTTCTGTTTGCCCCACTTGCTCGGCCACATTAGCTTGGCCAGACCCTTCCTCTTGCACCGGAACCTTATGTACCGGCACTTCATGTACACCTCGGCGAGACCTACCACGTCTCCCGCATCTACCACCACGGGTCTGACCTCTCTCTGGCATCCTAATAAGGGACAAAACAAATAGTTTAACACCCGAACCCATATGTGCCTGCAACTTGCCTCACATGTTTGATCACAACAATTCTATAAATTTCTCTACTAGATAGACAATTTAATTTCACTCTGCATAAACACTTAGTCATGTAAAAGCATACGGATTATCCTTTTATGATGAAATTTGTCCCACGAAAAACCAAGAATTCTTAGCAGAACTAGTATTGATCAAGTGCCCTTCTAATAAGACCGCAAGGAATTTAATAGGCGCAAACAACATCCTAAAAGTCCAATTCCATACCCATATAGTCACATAAGAATGTTATCACATAGTCATAAAATACATAACACCTCCTGTGGGGAAGTGGTTTTTGGAAATACTCTTCTGATCCTGGAGGACGCTCGTGATCCACCGATAGGCACCTGAAAGGAAGTAAACACTCCGGTCAGGGGTGCCAGAATTAGCACTCCGACGGACAAGTAGTCTCTCGTTCTAGATTACTTGTATTCTAAGTTAAACATCACAATTATCACATACCTCTTTCTGGCTGATGTCTCTTCTATTTATATCTTTTCTTCTTTGGGCCTCGGGATTAGTTCCAAATCCAACCTCCTATTCGGCATATTTTGTAATAAACCGATCTTCACTCGACCCCTTGCTTAATCGACTATCTAGCCGAATAAGGTTGGGTCCGAGTTTCCCCGGCAATGGCCGAATGTTTCGAATCTTGATTCTTCAATGTTTGACTCTCCGGAATCTCTACGACTTCCAATATTCGGCCCCCTCAATTGCCCCCCAAGCACTCCACTAGCGGCAGTTGGCTAGAGTGTTTGGCTTTGAACTCGAAAAATCAGAGCCGAAATTCGACGGCTGATTGTATTCCAATGCGAATGTCTGTCCACACGCTTCTCGGTTATCATTTCAACTTCCCGCCTCTTCGTACACTCTCATTCAAATAGATACACGCTTTTAAACGCCCGTCGCTGGATTGCCTTCCGAACTACCTCTGTGACCTCCTACTCTTCTCCACCTCCTTCGCCACTTGTAAGTTCTCTCCTACTTTGCTTTGTTTTTTGGCTTAGCATAATCATATTGGCTGCGGAGAATGGCGAAACATTTGAAAGATCTCCTCTCACCGGATTGAATTTCTAGCTTCCGACGCTATTTTTCCATCCCTGATGATGTCTATCTGTCTTTTGTGGCAGACGGCACCCTTGCTATGGAGAGAGTTGATGAAAACACCATCGTCTTCCCTCTTCTATCAATCGTAGAGGGTGGGGTCCATTTCCCCCTTCACCCACTCCTTAGGGTTGTGCTTTGCCATTGGGAGTTAATCCCTTCGTAGCCCAACGTCAATTTCTTTAGGATTGTGATAGGGATTGTCGCACTAAACCATCGTCTTGGGCATAACCTTGGCATCCCCGCTATTCGGCATTGCTACGCCTTGGCCAAGTCTTCTGGTTGGCACGGGTGTTATTTCCTTAGAGCCAAAGACACTGACCATCAACTAGTGACTATGCTTTCCAGCTCTGGGAAACGAGTCGATGATGTTATGGTCGTCGTCCAAGGAAACTGGAAATTCGGCGAAGGCGAGGATCGCCTTGCTCGTATTCCTAGACGGAGGGGCAAACCAGGTGGCCGAGTATTATATTTTATTCATTTGTTAAATTTATAAAGCTTTATTTTTGGGACCTTATGGTTTTGCTTTTGCAGGGAACGATTTGAAGAAAATCTTAACCTCAACTGACGACGCCGTCCTTTCAAAAATCAAGGCTGCGCTCAAATACTTCGACCGACGGAGTCTTCAGAAGCAGGGGAGGGCGGCCCACGTTCTGCTCCGCTACGAGCTGACTTATACGACCTTTTCGGCGGTGAAAAATATCCCAATTCCAATTGGTGAGGAGTTTCTTGTTGCCCGTATCTTGACTAGCTTCAAAAATTTGAGGCAAGTCGGCTGTGAGGAATCAGATTCGGAGCGATCGGAAGTACCTGAGGCCGCCGAATCAGACGAAGCTGAAACAGAGGTTGACGAGGCTTTGAAATTAGCATTTGAGGAAGCCGGCCTCAATTCGGCTGATAATCCGTCCACTTCGGGTCGAGAGGACCGTCCACTTGACGATATTTTTCAGGGTCTGGAGGATCTTCCTAGCGCGTACCCAGAAGATATGGCTGGGTTAAGCCTCACTAAGCTTGCCAAGAAAGCGAACGCGGAAAGGCTAGCTACGCGGCGAAAGGCGAAGGAGATTCGGGCTGCCAAATCTCAGTCTTAGTCTCAGTCCTTGCTGCCCGTTATTGAAGAAGTGACGGCAAAAGGAGGAAGCACCAAAATGGAACCCTTGGTGCAGGCCAGTGTAGAAGCTAAGCAAAGGGTGGAGAAGCGCCCTGCCGATATCGAGGCCGGCTCAGAAGAAGATCGCGCCGACAAACAGCCTCGTTTAGAGAAATCAGATATGATTGTACCTTTTGTTATTCAGCCGAAGATGAAAAATATGCCGATCTTCTCCGATGCTTCGGTAATCAAAGATCCAGCGGTTGCACTTAGTTTGGCGACGTTCATTTCACTGCCTGCTAATAAGGCGACTTTTCGGGCGGAGCCGGATCTGGTTGCAATCGCGTTGGCTGCGCAATCGGCTCTTTTGGTACATATCTTGACTCTGTCTTTTCTCCTTACACATTATTTTGGTTTTTACTTCCTGTTTTGCAGACCGTCAGAAGGATAGCCGATATGGGTCGTCGCTATCACGATGCCGTGGAGCAAATTGGCCATTTACAAGCGGAGGTTGAGGGCCAAAGGTGTAGGGTGTAGATAGAGGGCGCTCGTGCCGAGGCCGAGTTGGAGAGAGCCCGTATTACTGAAGATTTGAGATCGGTCGCTGATGAGAGGGCGAATGCGAGCGACGCCGCGCTTAAATTGGCCCAGGAGGCGAATTCTAAATTGAAGGCTGAGTTGGAAGAGATGAAGGCGGCGAAGAAAACAGCTGACCTGAAGGCTTCCAGTGCATTTGATGCCGGGAAAAAATCTGTTTATGATGAATACGTAGACGAAGTCCCCAAGTTTGAGAATCGAGGCTTTAAACACGGCTGGCTCAAAGCCCTTACTGCCGCTAATGTGTCTTTGGCTGCGCCAATTCCATATGAGCAAGTGGATGTTGAGCCGCTAGAGTCTGATTCCGATGGCTGATTTCAAAAGGCGCTTGTTTTTTGTTTTAGGATTTGTGTGTATTTTTCAGCTTTTTACAGTTTTTTGCTTAGTAATTTTCATATGTAAAATGGTTACAATTTGTGCCCAATTTACTTAATGAAAATTCATTTTGTACGTAGCTGTTACTGATGAATGGAATTGCTTTGGGTCAAATGTTGTATAATTACCGACTAAATAATTAGGACGTTTTAAAAGCCAAAAATTGGTGAATGAACTGGCTGCGGCACATATCGATCGGCATGAGGTCAGGGTACGCGGCCGGCTAGATTAATAAATCTGCCCTTGCCCCAGCCAGTGCATGAACTTCAAAGGCATTGATCAAAAATTGTCGTTTAGATAATTAGACCGTTTTAAAAGGCAAAAATTGAATGAACTGTCTGCGGCACATATCGATCGGCATGAGGCCGGGGTACGCGGCCGGCTAGATTAATAAATCTGCCCTTGCCCCAGCCAGTGCATGAACTTCGAAGGCATTGATCAAAAATTGCCGTTTAGATGGTTAGGCCATTTTAAAAGCCAAAAATTGAATGAACTGGCTGCGGCACATATCGATCGGCATGAGGCCAGGGTACGCAGCCGGCTAGATTAATAAATCTGCCCTTGCCCCAGCCAGTGCATGAACTTCGAAGGCATTGATCAAAAATTGCCGTTTAGATGGTTAGACTGTTTTAAAAGCCAAAAATTGAATGAACTGGCTGTGGCACATATCGATCGTCGTGAGGCCAGGGTACGCGGCCGGCTAGATTAATAAATCTGCCCTTGCCCCAGCCAGTGCATGAACTTCGAAGGCATTGATCAAAAATTGCCGTTTAGATGGTTAGGCCGTTTTAAAAGCCAAAAATTGAATGAACTGGCTGCGGTACATTGTAGACACCCCATTTTCTACCGTCCTCAAGACTTGGACGTCACCGTTTGAACACTCGGTGATCATCCTTGTTTGTGTTCGTCTTGAGTTCTCGGAGGTTTCGGCTACGCGCCTTGTCTCAAGACCTCTGGACTTGCCTGTTTTGTGTTTGGTTTTGCACCAAACACTTGTGGTCTTTGCACCTGAGGGCACAGAATAGCTTGTTGGCCATCCCCACACCTCACCGGCCATGGCTTGAGGCCACCGGCCATGTTTTGTTTCTATCGACCAAATGTTTGGCCGGTTGGCACTCTTTCTGGTCGGCCGACCATTGCTTTGGTCAATTTGTCATTTTTTGCTGGCCAATCACTGTTCATCTGCTTTTGGCAGATATTTTGTGCCAGTTGTGATAGCTGGAACCCACTTTGCACCACCTCCATATACGTGTATGGAGGGATTTCCCTCTTGCTTAGCTTGTTTTGTAAGCTTTGCAAGAGTGGATCTCTATAAAAGGAGGGCTCTCCTCCCTCCTCAGGGGTTCTAAGAAGTTCCAGAGGTCTGGTTTTAGGGTTAGGGGTCTTGTATCTATCCTATCTCTATACCTCACTCTCCTTGCATATTTGTGTGTGTTTAGGGTGTTTTTGTTCTTAGTTTTGCACTAAGACACATAGTATTATACCATACCTTAGCTACTGAGGTACTAAGGAGTTATTTTCAGAGTTCTTGAGTTGATTTAAGCGTGGAAAGGTTGCTGGAGCTCCATTCTTGAAAGGGGTTTTCAAGGGTAAGAACTTTGCTCTTTGTTCCCCATTTTTGCATAGGCTTTTAGCCATCCTTGTATCTATTTTTAAGCTTAACTTATAACATATCAAAGTTCTTATTTTAAGTGCTTAAAATAGTTGTTTAAAGTTGTTTTGGTGTTTGGGGTTGTTTGACCCCTCTTAGGCCTTGTTTGGCCCCCATTTTGTGCTATTTTGGTGAGCTCCGGGACCACCTTGTTTGGGCCTCCTCACCACTGAAATCCAATGGGATTTCAGTGGTGTGGATGGTGCTTTAAGGTCCTAAGAAAGAGAGGGCCATCCCCTCTCCTTGTTGCCTTCAATATTGGTCATTTTAGCCTCATGTGTGAGCACCTTTCTTGAGTTCATGTTGGCCATGCCGTAAGTGTCATTTGTGCTTATTTTGCCATGATATAGCACTTTTTTAAGTTGGTTTAGACACACCATGCTTGCTTTGCATACTTGTCTTGTAATGCCATGAAATTGTCTTAACATGTACTTAGCGTCTAGACCACTATGCTTACTTGTTTTGGCCTAGCTTTGTGAAGCTTTTATGCATGTTTTAGTATGCCTAAGGTCTGTTTGTGGTTGTTTTGTCCATCCATGACATGCTTTGTATAGCCACCTTGCATTTTGGCTTGTTATTCTTGGGTGTGTGAGTGTTGAGCATGTATTGCTTAGCTTGTTTCGGTGGTTTGGCACCACTTATAGCATCATTTCAGTCCTTGTGGTATGCTTGTATGCTTGCATTTGATGTTCCTTTAAGGCCTTAAAGAGTTGGTGTTTCATGCTCCATGAATGTGTCATTGTGTATGCCATCATGTTTAGGCCTCTAGGATGCCATGTCAATGTGTTTTTTTGGCTTCGTTTTAACATACTAAAACTCTGATTTTGGTTGTTCAAATCATGTCATGTTTGGTTTCGCTAAGTGTAGTTCAATACCTCTTTGGTGAGCCTTAAGCTTTGGGCTTGCTTGCATGCCTTACTTGCATGGTTTGTTTGGTTTGGCACCTTTTCTAGCATGTTTTCAGAGTTTAACATGTTGGTTATATATCCATGCTTGCCCCTTTTAAGTGTGTTTAAAAGTCCCTCTTTTGTGCCTTAGTCTTTAGGCCAACTTGCATGCATGTTTGTATGTATTTTAGACTTCATGTTCTTGGCATTTGGCCACTGCTTTGGGCCTAGTAGAGGGCTGTCCATCTTGGTATAAGTCCATCATTCGCATGTTGTTGCATGCTCGCCATGTGTGTTGTTGCATACTTGACCTATCGCATGTGTTGCATGCTTGAATCACATTGCATTTGGCATGCATCCTTCCTTTTGTCTTGGTTGCTTAACATGTAATATGTCTTGCACGTTTGCATGTTGGGATTGCATCTTGCATGCTTGTTAGCTTGCATATGTTGTTACATGCCTTACATGCTTGTTTGCTTAGGTTGTGTGCCTAACATACATTGCTTGTGCCTATGCTCATATTGCATACTTAGCTCGCATGCTTAGGTTGCATTTGGCATGCATGCCTTGCCTCTTGAATTGATTATAATAGAGGTTGGGCCTTATGTGTTTGTGTGCATTACATTTGACATCAAAATGCACAACTTGACTCATTTGGCCATCAGGCATTGAAATGCGCGATTGGTGGTCCAAGAGTCAAGGACCATCCTCCTTTGAGTCATGAATATGATAAGGAGGGTGTTGGTGTATACATTTGCTTGAAATGCATTGCCATGCCATGTTCGCCCTCTGCTGCTGTCAAAACAGGATTCTGTAGGAATGGATGGCCGGTCAACTGCCTAAAATGCCGACCAACCAATAATATTTGGCCGAGAGCTGAATATTTGGTCGATGACCAATTCCCTATGGTCGGTGGTGTTCCCCCTTAGCCGGTGACATCCCACAACCCTCAGGGAGTGATGCTGAAGCATTCTTGGGATTTGTGTAAGTCTCAGAGGAGAAAAGTAGGGAAAACAGAGGCAGCTTGTGCATAACGGCGGATTTCTGGGCAAAGCCAATCAATGCACGCATGCATTGGACCCTCTTCCCGAGGCTGTTTTACCGCTTTATTAGCTTAGTTAATTTGCTTAACTAGTTAAGTGGTCTGTAATATTTAATTCGCTAGAATAGTTGATTATTTATTCGGGTTTGTATTATATATTCGGTCTCTCTGAGAGAGAGCATAATTGTGTAATAAGTGTGGGTGCGTGTGTGCATCTCTTCCAACCCCCACTTCTTTCTCCCTTTTACTTACCTACTTTTGATGGTTAGTACTAAGGCACATTTCATTTAGCATACCTTATGCTATGCATGTGTGCATCATTCATTTGTATTGCATGCACCGGGCTCGGCGCATCATACTAACTGCATAAGTATTTCAAACCCAAACTTGAATACATGCTATTAGTTGCATTTCACATGCCATCCCTAGATTAACCGAGCCTATTCTAGTTGCATTTTGTATGCGATGCATTAGTCATTTAACATGGACTTGGATCATACATTTAATTGCTAACAAGTTCCTTGTTTTGGCTTGGAGTACGATGTAAGTATTTATCCTTTAGCATCTCGCATGCGTGTGAATGATGACATGACAGCATGCTTACCATGTGGCTATGTGCTTATGTGATATATCTGCCGGAATGCCTGTGGGTGAAGGTTGGATTGTTTGAGTTGGAACAACTCCTTGAAATCTGTGTTTTAGCCTACTTGCGAGTAGCAAATTTCAAACCGATTTCCAAACAAACGGATATGCGATGCTTTGTTCCAAATTAGGCGATCTAGTCTATACTTTTGTGTTGTGCGCATCATATAGTAAGATTAGCTAATTAACCAGAATAAGAAACACATAACGTTTTCAAAACTAGATATCATTGTTGGTAGAGGCCGATCTTCAGATCGGGCGAGTTGGGGTGCTCATAGCTGACCTTTCCCAATCGTACCCAAGTTCCCGAGTCGAGACAACTTTGGTGATGATGGATACGTGGTCTTAGGCAAACGAGTCAGGGTTTCCTAAATTCCCCTATAAAAAAATATTTAGGTGGCGACTCTGTATCTGGCAAAGCAGTCCATGTTTGGCACTTCTTTCTCAAAAATCTATTTTTCAAAACGATTTGCCGGATTGGGACTCTTTGGTGATTTATCAGTCTCACATTACACATTGTGAGATCAGATTAAGAACCGACAACAAAACGAGTCCGAATTGTGGCATCGGGGGCCCGAGGGCACGTCCACACACATATCGATCGTCATGAGGCCAGGGTACGCGGCCGGCTAGATTAATAAATCTGCCCTTGCCCTAGCCAGTGCATGAACTTCAAAGGCATTGATCAAAAATTGTCGTTTAGATAGTTCGTTTGGGGAGTAGCGTTAATAAAATTGCCTCGGGGGCGCTGCAAGTACTAGAAATAAATGGGGGGTGGCTATTTGCACCAGTAACTTCGCTTACTGTGTTTTCAAGGCAACTTATCGCGAATGACAAATAGAGTTTTCTTCAACAGCAGAGGCGAAGGTTGAACTTTGGCTGAGCTTGATACTGCGATGAATCGCGGCAGAGAAGCCACCTGTGCGGGAAGTGGGGCGTTCGAAGAATGGGAAAAACGTCAGCCTCCAAGTCGTTGAAGCAGATCACCTCGAAAGGAGAAACAGCAACGGGGAAGCTCCCCACGACCGCGACCGTTGAGTTTCACATTTTCGTGGGGAATAGACCGATGAAGGAGGCGGACTCCATTATCAGGGACCCAGTGGTGGCGGTCGAATTTGCTCGACAGATTTTTCCACCGGAGGTGCAGCAATCGATGGTTGGCCGACAAGATTTCGACGTCTTTCGAGAGGGAATCCACGGGGTGGTGAAGGGGCTGTACACTGCTTACGAAGTCGGCATGCACCTGCACGCCGCGCGGCGAGAGATAGAGAAGATGGATGAAAGGGTCCGCAGTTCGGAGGTTCGGGCGGAGAAAGCCGAGCGCGAACTTAATGAGCTTAGGATGGCTAAAGCCGCCGAGCTGCACGTGGCGGGTCGATCTAATCCAATCGTGGATGAAAGGGTGACCCAACGGCTATTGAGTCATGCCATTGCCGATCGAGACATGGCTAGCATGTTTCCCATAGAAAATGCGAGATCCAAGGGTTATGAGCAAGGCTTTCATGCGGGCCGAAAGGTTGGGATCGACAAAATGAAGGAGAAGCTTGCAGAGGAGGTCTGCCGATGCGAGAATCGGGGATTTAAGCACTGTTGGATCGCGGCACATCAGGCCGCAGAGGCTCTTCAAGCAAAGGGTGTCGATTCGGCGTTGTCGCAGTACCGACGCAATCATTTTTCCTTTTCTGCCTTTGAGGTCGAAAAGAGCGACGATGAGGGAGAGGCCGCAAAAATATATTCATTGTAATGTTCAAGCACGGATTGCGTTGAAAATTATGTAATTACTTGTCAGATGAATAAGATGCTATGTTGTTAATATTCCTGTTGCCTTATAATTACTTGTCAAATTGCGTAATTATGTAATTCTTTGGCATATATATGTGTAGACACCCCATTTTTGACCGTCCTCAAGACTTGGACGTCACCGCTTGAACACTCAGTGATCATCCATGTTTGTGTTCGTCTTGAGTTCCCGGAGGTCTCGGCTACGCGCCTTGCCTCAGGATCTCTCGACTCGACTGTTTTGTGTCTGGTTTTGCACCAAACACTTGTGATTTGCCTTGGAGGGGCAGGGAATGGCTTGTGGGCCATCCCCACACTCCACCGGCCATGGCTTGAGGCCACCGGTTGTGTTTTGTTGCATGTTTTGTGCTTTGTTGGATAGAGATTGTTCGAATAAACGATTTTAGCCAGCTCGTCCTAATGGAGCACGTCACTAAATATTTATTCAGTATGCTCGTTACATTGCCCAAAAACGGTGTTGATAAGACTCCGAATCCGGCATTTTCTTTAGGTATTTATTCGGCTCCAGGCTTAGGCTTGGACGGCGTCATGTGCCGAAGGGGCTCCGAATCCAGAGGCTTTGAGTGGCCGATCGTGATATCCACGAAGGGCGCTCCAAATCTGGAGGCTTTTTCGGCCCAACGGCGTCATGCGCCGAAGGGGCTCCGAATCCGGAGACTTTGAGTGGCTGATCATGATATCCACAAAGGGCACTCCAAATCCGGAGATTTTGAGTGGCCGATCATGATATCCACGAAGGGCGCTCCGAATCCGGAGGTTTTTTCGGCCCAACGGCGTCATGCGCCGAAGGGGCTCTGAATCTGGAGACTTTGATTGGCCAATCGTGATATCCACAAAGGGCACTCCGAATCCATAGGCTTTATCGGTCCAACGACATCATGCACCGAAGGGGCTCCAAATCCGAAGACTTTGAGTGGCTGATCGTGATATCCACGAAGGGCGCTCCGAATCCGGAGGCTTTTTCGGCCCAACAGCGTCATGCACCGAAGGGGCTCCGAATCCGGAGACTTTGATTGGTCAATCGTGATATCCACAAAGGGCGCTCCGAATACGGAGGCTTTTTCAACCCAACGGCGTCATGCGCCGAAGGGGCTCCGAATTCGGAGACTTTGAGTGGTCGATCATGATATCCACGAAGGGCGCTCCGAATCCGGAGGCCTTTTCGGCTCAACTGCGTCATGCGCCAAAGGGGCTTCGAATCCGGAGACTTTGATTGGCCGATCGTGATATCCACGAATGGCGCTCCGAATCCAGAGGCTTTTTTGACCCAACGGCGTCATGCGCCGAAGGGGCTCCGAATCCGGAGACTTTGATTGGCCAATCGTGATATCCATGAAGGGCGCTCTGAATCCGGAGGCTTCATCAGCCCAATGACGTCATGAGCCGAAGGGGCTCCGAATCCAGAGACTTTGAGTGGCCGATCGTGATATCCACAAAGGGCGCTCCGAATCCGGAGACTTTGATTGGCCGATCATGATATCCACGAAGGGCGCTCTGAATTCGGAGGCTTTTTCGGCCCAACTGCCAAATATCCCCAACATAAATCCTCCAGTTCGGCTTCAGTCAAATTTCGTCAAGCTTGAAGTCGGTCAGGACACCAGTGAATTCGGCGACAAAGTCGGCAAGCACCTGCCCTTTGATTGAGGTTCTGGGTAAAAATTGAATATCGTATTGGCCGAGTTCTAGAGCCCACTTTGAAACACGTCCGGAAGCTTCTGCACTGCGTAGTACAGACCGGGGGGGATAGTCTGTTAGCACCCCAATGCTATGACCTTGGAAGTAATGCATCAGTTTCCTCGCCGCCATGACTAGGGCTAGGATGAGCTTTTCCAGCGGAAGGTAGCGTGTTTCGGCATCAACCATTGCCTTGCTCACATAATACACCGGCCGTTGCTCTCCCAGCTCTTCCTTTATCAGCACGGCGCTGACGGCCCGGTCGGAAACTGCCAGATACATAATGAGCGGGTCATCAAGAGAGGGCGTTGCCAAGAGTGGTACTGAGCAGAGGTATGTCTTAAGGCCGTTGAAAGCGGCTTCGCATTTGGAGGACCATTCAAAAGCCTTGCCCTGCTGTAGTGTATAAAAGAATTATTGGCAACGATCTGTGGAACGGCTAATGAACCTGTTGAGCGCGGCGGCCATCCCCATTAACTTTTGCACCTCTTTTACTGATCGGGGGGAGCTGAGCTCCAGGATTGTTGTGATCTGCCTTGGGTTAGCTTCAATTCCTCAGTGATTGACGATATATCCCAAGAATTTTCCAGAGCCGATTCCAAAGGCACATTTGGAAGCGTTTAGCTTCATTCCATATTTGCGTAGGATGCCGAATGTTTCTTCAAGATCGGCAGCTTTACCTTTGACTTGACCACCATATCGTCAATGTACACTTCCATTGTGCGACAGAGTTACTTTTTGAACATGGTGGTGACTAGACTCTGGTAGGTTGCCCCGGTGTTCTTCAGCCCAAAAGGCATAACCTTATAGCAGTAGGTTCCTCTTGGGGTGAGGAACACAGTTTTCTCCTGGTCCTCCGGATGCATGGCAATTTGATGGTAGCCTCTGTAAGCATCGAGGAAACTCATGCGCTGATGGCGTGCTGTAGCATCTACCAGTTGGTCTTTCCTTGGGAGAGGAAAACAGTCTTTGGGGCAGGCTTTGTTTAAGTCCGTGAAATCAACGCAGACTCGCCATGTACCGTAGCCATGTGGGGTAGGTAACTTCCCGGATTGCCCCTGCATCAAGCAGCCGGTCAACCTCTTCAATCACGACAGTAGTGTGCTCTGCGGCAGATCGTCGACTTTTCTGAACGATCGGTTTGCACTTAGGGTCAACATTCAAACGATGCTCGGAAACAGTTGGGTCGACGCCCGGCATTTCATATGGAGTCCATGTAAATACATCAAGATTATCGAGCAGGAAGGATACTAGCTGTTGTCTGTCGGCTTGATTTAGGGAGGCACCGACCATGAAGAATCTCTCTAGATTGCCGTCAATCTCAATTCGGTCTAAGTCTTCCGTGGCTTTCTCATTCGGGAGCCGCCCGACATCGTCGAGGCTTTCACGATCTGGCACCTCGATGGAATTAACTTGCAAATCCTTTGGCATCTTTCTGGAGAGGAGATAGCATACTTGTGCCGATTGTTGGGAACCACGGATCTGCTCAATGTCGTATTCTGTTGGGAAGCGCAGAAGTTGATGATAGGTGCTTGGGACAGCCCGCATAGTATGCAACCAAGTTCGCCCCATGATGAGATTGTACGGCGAAGGCAGCCTGACGACCAAGAATTCCACATCCACTGTTTGGGAGCCTGCTTGGATGGGTAGTATGATTTTCCCCAACGGATATTCTGGATTTACATTGAAGCCGAATAATGGATAAGGAGCCGGAGACAAGTCTGATTCGTTTAAGCCAAGTTTGATGAAGGTCTTGTAATACATAACCTTAGAAGTACTTCCCTGGTCTATGAGAACGCACTCGATAGTAAATCGGTTGACACGTAGTTCAATGACCAGTGGATCAACGTGGGGGACTGTTATGCCGATAAGATCAGAATTGTCGAAGGTGATACTCGGAGCTTCACGCTGTCGTTTCGCTGGCGTGAGTTGCTTCTGGGATGCAGGATGTGCTTGAATTGTATGCATGGCTGAAGGCGTTGGCAAGCTGTATATCATATGGATGACTGCAAGCGGAGGTGATTCTTGCTGAAGTACAATTGGTCTGGTTGCGCACGTTTGGGCATGATGTTGGGGCTGAACATCTCGGACCAACTCCTGAAGGTCTTTCATTGCATAGCTATTGTCACGATCGTGATCTTCGCGATATTCACACCGCCTATCCCTTCTTGTCGTGTCAGGAGGTGCCACCGCTTCTGATGGCTTGGTGTAGAACGAGGGGGCCCACTTTATATGCAGACTTTCTCCAGAGGAACTGAAAACTTTAGATCATCCATCAATCTTGGGATCCGAGGATAATAAGTCGGAGCTGCTATCGGTGTCGTGAAGCTGGGCTCGAGGTCGTCGATCACCTGCTTTTAAAGGTCACTCGGGATTTTAGGGAACGGCTTGTTTGGAGTTTGCTACCTCCAAAGCCAAATCCTGACGGAGGCGCCTGTTCTCATCGATCAAGTTTTCCAACATCTGCTCATTTTGCTTTGCCTGCTCCATGATCGCTTGCATTGCCTCATGTTCTGGAGTCGAAGGTGAGGCGAAGTTCAAAACGCGTCTTGCTGGGAGAAGCTCCGGTCCGCGCGTGTTTGTTGGAGTGAAAACGTCTACCTGCGTGTTTTCATCAGTGACTATTAGAGGGTCCTCTGTCACATCCGCCATGGATATGCTTGAGTATTTCCACAGACGGCGCCAATTGTGGGGAAGTGGTTTTTAGAAATACTCTTCTGATCCTGGGGAACGCTCGTGATCCACCGATAGGCACTTGAAAGGAAGTAAACACTCCGGTCGGAGGTGCCGGAAATAGCACTCCGACGGTCAAGTCAATCTCTCGTTCTAGATTACTTGTATTCTAAGTTAAGCATCACAATTATCACATACCTCTTTCTGGCTAATGTCTCTTCTATTTATATCTTTTCTTCTTTGGGCCTCGGGATTAGTTCCAAATCCAACCTCCTATTCGGCATATTTTATAATAAACCGATCTCCACTCGGCCCCTTGCTTAATCGACTATCTAGCCGAATAAGATTGGGTCTGAGTTTCCGCAGCAATGGCCGAATGTTTCGAATCTTGATTCTTCAATGTTCGACTCTCCGGAATCTCTACGACTTCCAATATTCGGCCCCCACACCTCCCTATCATACAAAATAAACTCATTGTGGTAAAACAACCATTTCCCACGAGCTCCAAGTATTCAAACCCGGTAGTTCTGATACCAAGTTGTAACGCCCTAATTTTTAAGCCCAAATGATAATACAACAATCATGGCTCCTTAAGGTAAAATCGGAATAAATCCCCACACTTGCATTACATGATCATAAGATTCATACAAATAGTTCCTTATGCGATTATACATTCGATGATTTTAATACATGAACCTATAGCATGTAGAACATTTAATCCAAAGCCAAATAAAATAAACAAATAAATACCCTTAAGGGTTTATAATCTTCTAAGGCTTAAGCCTGGTTACACAAAATGATTATTCAAACCCACACAAACATAGCGTTTGGCTTACAAATAGAGTCACAACAAATGAGAACATTGTGCTCTCAACACGCATTTCCACGCCCTTAGTTAGGCAGAATCTCCACATCTTTTCCTGCACAAAAATCTCATAGGATGAGCATAAAGCCTAGTAGGAAATCCTTAACAAAGTATATACATTTTATACAAGTCCCAAGAGATGAAATGTACATGTCATGCCATGCATTTTTGAAAGTAGAACACATCTTCATCTTTTGAAAACCATCATGCTCAATGATGTTATGCAATTTCAACTATTCATAATTTATAAATTTAATTCAAGGGGCGGTAAATACAACTCTGGTAATCCCTAGGTTGGTATCTGCAAGTAGGCATCACTAGCACTACTAAACCCCACTTTACCGGTCTTTCACCGGAAGGGAAGTGGTATCTCCTCCGTACGTGTTTTCGGTCTTTCACCCCGGACACTTAGGCCAACTTAATTAATTTCATCTACACCACCTATCAAGATTTACCAACGTATTTACCCCCAAACCATTCCATGAGAACTTGTTTCACAACATTCTTTTCTCAACTCAAAGTTTTCAAATCAAATTTCAAAGCTTATCATAATCAAATGAATTGATATGCCAATGTAATGATTACCAATGCAATGCAACATTTCTTCCATGTTCAATTCTTCCACACAATATTACCATTGTGATCACAATTCCCAATCCTCTTTTCAATGCAATTTCACAAGATGAATATATATACCTTTATTCCACTTCATCCAAGGGATAACATATTTCCCACATTTTGAGCTTTCTCAACAATTTAGTCATTTCAAGACTATATCAACATTTTGAACAACAATTTCCAAAATCAACAATTTACATATTCCATGAAACTCATCATTTATGAATATAAATAAGAAACTTTCCAAACATCCATTTATTTTGGCACACAAAATAAATATGACAACATCATCCAAGGATTTTCAACATCTTTCAAAACCTCCAATTTTCTAGGTTTTCTCACCAAAACCATTCATCTCCAAAATATTTGAGGGAATCTCACCAAAAACATCTTTCTCCAATCAATATAGTTTAAAACCCTCAATTTCTATTTTTAAAGGAATAAGGAGTAAACCTACTTTCAAAATCACTCATTTTCTTGAAATCAACAATCAAATTTTAAAGTTATCAAATGATGATCTCGAAAATCATCGAGATCTTGAAAAAATATATATATAACTCTAAGAAAATCCCTATCTCAAGTTTTGAAGAAGAAATGAGACGAAACCCCAAAATCGACGATGTTGAAACTCGATCTTCACCGCACACAGCATAGCCCTCAAGAAGTTATCTAACTTTGATGAAGAACTTGGTTCAAAATCCCAATGGATTTGAAGAAATCAAGGATTTGATCTTGTTTGATGTAGGAAATATAGAGAGAAAGGAGAGAAAAGAGTTTTGAGAGAGAGAGACACATAACAAAGTGAGATACACTCAGCTTAAAGTGGAAGAAAAGGAAAAAAATCTCGGATCTCACCTACCACTGCACATGTGGTGCCCATGCCTGCATGTGCGGTGCGCGTGCTCCCGCACATGTGGCCTTCATTCCCGCACGTGTGGCCCTTTCCCCGCACTTCTACTCGCGCACCTGCATTTATTGCAGTAGTGTGCTCAAACCTCCCCTGTTTTCCGCACATGCGGCCCCTCTTCCACACGTGCAGCCCAAGGCCCCGCACATGCGGTCCATGCCTCTAGTCTGAAAACTTCTCAGCTCAACTCCGGACACTCCAGACCCGACCTCGCACCCTCCGAGACGTGTGAAACTTGATACGGAAGCAAACAAGGACAAGGATTTTGAGAAAAACTTCCAAACACAACAAATGTAAACGGTTAACAAGACTCCAAGTTAAACCCGCCACTCTAACAAGGGCAAACCCAATGCAAACAAAGAGGGAAGAGACGCACTACGTTACCGGTTATCACATATTATATATTCACTCTATCTAAATGTTGAATATATGATGTATGTAATTGGAGAATATCATTTATTGCATGATATTGACATATATATACAAGAGAATTCCTTTTGATTATGTTTATTATTGTCTTTTCTTTTGTTATTTATGATTATTCATCATGGAGCAGACATCCACCAATCCAAAGTGTAACATCCACCAATCGTCTCTTATCATCTCCACTACCTCCACTGCTAACTGACATTGCTCATTGTCACCTCATTCATCGCCGTTTTAGATCTACCTTTTCAGTTTTTGTTCCTTGTGTGCAAACAACGAGAACGACTTCATCGAGTCCTTTATTAAGGATGACATTTTGCTATTTTGATCTTCTTCTCGTCTCTATGGAGCCATTTTGCTGGATAATTTGTCGCTATGTTCTTGGAGGTTAGATTTCGCAGAGTTCTTTTATAGATTTCATCTTGTACACATTGATGGTGTTCAAATCGACAAGGAAAATCATCATTCGAACACGAAAAAATTTAGGTTTTTTAGTTTTGTTCATGTACACCATGTCTTTTTTGGGTATAAGGCGCGTTTTCCACACAATGTTGTACCAATTCACTAGCCCACATCAAAAGAGTCGTCACTTAATTTTTATAGAAAATTAAGAAACTTTTAACAATGAAAACTGAGTAAATGATCGATCCACAATAACCAAAAACATTCCAAGTTCGGGAACTTAGGTACAAGAGGGGAATGTCATTAATTGATGCACCCCCTCTCGCCCAATCAAAGATTGGCCTCTATTAATATTCTATTTTATGAGATTTAGCGATTAATTATTCCACAAAATCCATTATTAGCCCTAATCCTTTACTAAACCTAAAACTAGGTGATTTGAATAATGAAAACATCACTTAACTTGGATTCATGAATAAAACCACATATTTTTTTTTTATATAAAATAAGGATTTTCCATCAAAAAGTAAAATTTTAATTCATGTGGTCATAAACACAATCCAAATTAAGTAATATTCATAAAATCATACAGAACACTCAATTTAGCACTAAAAGCATTTAACTCGCATTATTTTAAAAACAAAGCAAAAATCAAGTAATATGCTATGAAAGATGAAGACTACCTAGATCCCACTGCAAAGTGTCCAACATGCATAATATGGATTAAATAGTATATATGACCTAAATATGCAACTAAACATATAACATACAAACCTAAACCCGGTTTAAGGCTACTAACATGATTTCATGCACATAAAGCAACTAACATATAAAATAAAAACATGTTGAATATTACACAGTGATTAAACCGGGCTATATGCATGTTTATATTATGAATAAATTAACCTAACACATGCAATAAACATACATTAACTAAAACATGCAAATAATCTAACCTACATGATGCTTATGCTAAACTAACAACCTAAACATGATTACATAATAAAAATATGATTAAAAAGGTATTGGAATTAAATAAATAGAAGCCCTTACTTGCTGGTTTGAATCAAACCAAAAAGAACGCAAGAAAAGGTGAGAAAATAGAAGATTTATTTGCTTTCAAACTTCCCTCAAGCTTTGATTCTAATTTAGCTCTCTTTTCTCAAAACCTGGATGCACTCTTACTTGTTAAAGCTACTGTAGGGTTGTATGGTTTTCGGATTTAGGGTTAAGGTGGCAAGGTTTCATTCTTAAACTCACCAAAAGCTCTCGAAATTGCTTAAGTGTTGGTCTTCTAAAAGAGGTGGGTAAGGGCTCCTTTTATAGACAAAGAGGAGCCTTGGGGGACAACCTAGGTCATGCTAGGGTTGCCCCATCGCTTCTTCTTAGCGGCTCCCTACAAAAATGCACCAATCGTCCAATTTGGATTATGGGCGTCAGGTGAATGTGCAAGTGCACCAAGATGGTACAAGGCGCACAACGCACATGTGGGCGCACGTTCTATCTTAGTATCTAGGTGTCAACCCATATACCTAGGTGTGAGGTTTCATGCCTTTGGACCTTCTTATTGCCTGAGTGGGTCCGATTGACTCTCAATTGACGGTTTTATGTAAAATTGATAAATGGTTTTGAAAAATGTTCATCAATTCAAACTCAACCAAACCTTTCTCTCTCCCTTCCTCCTAAGTGGGACCAAAGAGTTAAGTTTTGGATAAAAATGGATTCAGGAGTAAAATGGTCATTTTTACAAAAACATGGTTTTGGCTTAAAATGGAGTGATATTGCAGTTCACAACAACATTAAATATCTTCAGGGATGAGATAATTATCATTTCATCATCATGAAGCTTTCAAGCACCCAAAGTCTTAGGGTTAGTCAAAATAGGGTATCCACAGTCACTACCAGACCTTCCCTATCCAATGTCGCGTTACTACCATCACTAGCAGCCCCTCATTTACAACTTCCTCATTCTTCTTCTTCTTCTTCTTCATACCTTACTCATCGCCACCACAGCCATCGCCGCCACACTGTCTTTTTTTCTTCTCTGCAACTTACTCCATTGTCGCGACCTCTTCTCATCGCTAACCCCGCATCTTATCCCATTCTTGTTCTTGTTCTTCTTCTCATTCTTCACACTTCACTCGTTGCCACAGCCATGCCTCATTCTTTTCTTCTTTGCTACTTTCTCCATTGCCGTGATCTCAGCATACAATTAAGAGGGTACAACGGTTGTCCGAAAGCAGCAGTGGCAAAAAAGAAGGGTTTGCTGGCAATGGAGATCGCAAGAAATGTGTGGGCTAAAATTGGATTAATTAAAGTGTTTGGGGTGTTCAACAAAAAAAATGTCAAAATTCAAAACTAAGGTTGGGGTGTTAAAAGAAATTGGGTGCCCAACCAAATTTTTGGGATGCATCTAAAGCTACCCTTTTATCTCTTTGTAAAATTACTATTAAGGACAAAAAGCCCCAAACTTTCCCTTTATATTTCTTTTTGCACTCTTTCATCTTTCTTTTCACTACACACTACCACCACCACCCTTCTCTTCCACTGAACACCACCACCTTTTCTCCAATCTCTCTTTCAATCTATCTACAAATTTAAATACTTCTAACTTAAAGAATATATACATCTACACACATGAATAACAACAAACAAAAGAAAGTGCACTGTTAAACATTCCGTCCAACTTAACAAGTGTGAAACATGTAGCATACATAAGGGGGTTATATGCTCATTTTCAAATTTCAATGGGGTAAATCACACATGGAATAAAGCACAAGGAGTTAAAGTGCACTTTATTTTCTAAACAAATAATGAAAGTATCTATAATTCACACACTTAAGTTACTTATATATAAGAGTATTTTAGTCTTTTTCACTAAATCACTAATGGTCCTAATGGTGCATTTCGATCCACACACCACAATAGGGTTATGTGATCATTTCTAAACGTTAGGGGGTAAATCGCACATGACCCAAATCACGAGGGGGTAAAGTGAAGTTTACCCTAAAATGTATATATAATCATTATAAATAAATAACATATAAGATTTTTGTATTTAGAAAAATGTTTGGATGTAATTTTCAATCATTTTGGTATAGTTTCGAGTTATTTGTAAAAAGTGAGTTCGAAACTCCTTCGGCTCTAGTTCATTAAACAAATTGAGATTGTTCAATTTTTAGTAGTTGAGCAATTAAATTTGTTCGAACTTCTGTGGTCGAGCATGAATAATTAATCAACTTTGGCCCGTTTGGTGAGACATGACTGAACAAACTTGATTTGTTTGGGCATTTCCAACCGAACAAGCCTATTTGTTTGGCCGTGTTCCATTGAACAAACAAAATTTATTTGGCTTTGGTTTACAGAACAAAACTCAAACACTGAGAAAAAATTGCGAAAGTGGTGGTTTTGGAGGAGGTTGCGGAGTGATGATTGCGGTGAAAAGGGTTGTGAGGTAGTGCTCGAAGGCGGCTTCGACGGTTGTAGTAGTTGAAGATGGAGGAGTTAGAGTTTGACAGATTTTGAGTGTAAGGGAAGAAAGGAGGTTAGGGGTGAGAGTATATGTAGAATTAAAGAGTATGTAAAGAGGTGAAATAATATTTTTGAATTTTTTAGGAAAGTGTAATTAGAAAAACAGTGTAATAAGATAGAATTACCTTTAATGTTATTTGAAAAAAAAAAGTGAATTTGTTTTTGATTTTTTTTAACAAAAAATAATATATATTTTTTATATTTTACATAAAAAATATTTTCAAAATCTTAAAAAAAAATTTAAATAAAAAAATTGTTTTTATCAATAATTATTGTTTTTAATTAAATTTTTAAAAAAAAGTTTGATTATGAGTTTTGAATAAAATTTTGAGTGGTATGTTTGTTATAAGTTATAAGTTTTTTTGAATCAAATAACTTTTATAATTTAAAAATTCATAAAAAAGAAAAACTCAATTCAAATTTTTTTTTAAAAACTCATAATCAAATAAATTTTATCTTTTCAAATCATAATTTAAAACCTCATAAATTCAACTCCACACATAAATCATAATTTTAAAATCCTACTAAAGATTTGTGTGGACCTTTGATCATCCCAAACAACCAGATCATCTTATTTAAACACTGCCAAAATTTGGGGGGGTTTGGGAACTTAGTGCTTGTTTGGTTTGTTTTTGGAAGAGTTGTTTTTGAAAAAATTTGGGAGAGTTATTTTAGAAAGTTTTTTGGTTTGTTTGGTTGTATATTTTGAGAGAAAATTTTTTTGTGAGAGTTTGGGATGATTTGATATTTTGGAAGAATTGAATAGATGTGTGTGAGAGAAAAAATAATTGAGAATGAGAGATGAGAGAGAAAAAGTGATTGATTGATGTGTAAGAGAAAGAAGTGATTTTGAAAATTTTTTGAGAAAAATCTCAAACCAAACAATTTTTTAGAATTTTTTTTCTAAAACTCAAACCAAACAAGCCCTTAGTTTTTGGTTTTTTTTTCAATACAAGACAAATGTTTTACAAAATAAAAAAAAACAAATCCAAACAAATATCACATCAAACCCCATAATCATTTTACTTTTTCTCTTATAAACATCACATTCAACCATAAAAAAACCCAATTAACTTATCAAATACAAAAAAAAATTCTCTAATAGTAATATCTACAACTAAAAAAAAACCTATTTCCCAAACAACCACCATTGATTTTTTCACTTGGGGTGGGTGAGCATGGAATTTGAAAGTAGGCAATTTGAGCTGGTTCCCTCCATTTGCGTATTAGTTCAAAATTTCAAATACAGAACGTCTAACGCACTGCCACTGCCAGAACCCCCAACCCAACCCCCCTCTCTCCTTCATCATCATCATCATCATCATCATCTCTACACTACAGCAATTACCCAAATACTCAATTCAATTGTGTGCTTTCCTTGGTCATACATGGCCCAGAAAACGTATGTGGTGCTTCAGCCTCCTCATCACCACAACAACGACAATGACGACGACGATTTCCAAGATTCCTGCAGATCATCTCTACCACCTAAACCCCGGCCACAATCTCAGCCTCTGAAACCCTCCCCTTCCGCTAATACAGTTCGTCCATCCAAGAGACCCAAACCCCCCTTGGGTTTGGGATCCTCCTTTCCCTCAAAACCTGCAACAACTCCCCAACATTTTGAACCAGATTTCACTACCAACCATGCTTTTCCTTCCCAAGAAGAGGATTGCTCCTTGGATTCCATCGACTCAACCCTAGGTTCCGGGAATCCTCCTCATAATACTGTTGTTTCCATTGCCCGGGATTCTGCCTTTTCGGACCTGAATCGGAAAGGGGTTTATTCATCCAATTCATTGGAGGCTAGGTTACTCACCTCTATAGTCAATCCTGCTCCCTCTGATTATTCTGATAATAATGGTACCTTGGACAATGGTAACAACTCCTTTGATGAGTTTGAGCCTTGCACACAGCTTGATGTGTTGATTAAGTTATGTTCTGACGAAAATGAGCAAGATGGTCACTCCAATGGGATTGACTTTGCTCATCACCAAGAACACTGTTTCAATAATAGTCCTGTTTGTTGTCCCCTTTGTGGTAATGACATCTCAGATTTGACCGATGAATTACGACAGGTTCATACTAACGACTGCCTTGACAAAGACGAGACCACTCTAAATGTAATCCCCTTTATTTTGATTCGGTTTAAAACACACACACAATTGTTATTGCTTGACTGCTTTCTTGTGGATACTTGTTGGTGACAAATATACCTATGCATAGAGTTTTATGGCATGTTAATTTCAAAATTTGTTATTTCTGGATAAGTCAACCATTGTAATGGGGATGACACCTTGGCTGATTCTAGTTTACTTCCAAAGCAACCAACTACGTAATTTGTATCAACCGAAAATTCATTAATATCTTGTCTTTCCTGGTGGGTATGTTGGAATTTTTAACTCTCAACCACATGGCTGTACAAATTGCTATGCAATTCAGGTAAAGTTCAAGCTCTTCCCAAAGTTCTTTGTTTCGGAGCCTCACTTTACATTTAAGTTATGATTGTCGAGGACAATATTGGTGGTCTACACCATTGTACTTACCCAATAATAATACTGACTTCTTTGGTCTTTGGTGTGTTATTTCCTTATGTTCAAAAGTCTGTGTGTGGGTTTGGACTTCCTTGGCCATTGGTGTGGATGCATGTGTGTTATTTCCTTATGCTAAGAAAAATGAGATTCTTTGGATTTGCTAAGAGAATTGTATGAGCTATGATAAGCTATTATCTAATTGTAAATTTTGTAATGAAGTTCTAGGTTCTTTCTTGCAGTTGGTTTGTCCCAATGAGGATGTACAACCTCGGTGTTACGGACAAGTTGTTGATGCCTCTCCTATTAAATCTCCTCGGCAAATTGCTGATATCTCTCCTGTTCTGGAGTGGCTACGCGGTCTGGGTCTAGCTAGATACGAAGAGATTTTTGTTCAGGAAGAGATCGATTGGGACACTTTACAGTGGCTGACAGAAGAGGTATGCTTCATGAAACTAAATTTGACCAGGACATGAATCCTCAACTTAGAAAAAAGGATTTTATTATATTATATTATATTTTTGTGGAAGTAGAAAGGAACAGAATTTTGCTCCAGATCTGCCACAGAGGGCTACTGGTGTTGCTATCACTGCTATAACCTAATACTCTAAGCCTGTAGTGCATCATGCATTCTTGTTAACTGTACTTCTTTATAAAGGAATTAGTCCATAAAACAAGGTCCTTCTTGGTAATCATCCTCAAAACTGTTTTCTGTTCTCGAAAGTAGGATAAAACCAAATGATAAAAGTGTGGAAAGAATTGTATTATTGATCTCAATGAAAGTTCAGTACACAAGAGTTGCAAATGTAGGGAATACACCTGCAGAAGTCTGTTTCCAATCTTATACAACCACTTGCTCAGCTGACTCTAACTAACCATATCCTAACTGTTAATTGTATTAAACTAGTCTGCTATATAACTACTGATGCTTCTAGAAGAAGCTGAGCTGGATTCTCCTTGATCTCCTGAGCTGTTTCAGCTCTTGATGCTGCAGCTACTGAATTGAGATCAATTAGACTGAGGTGCTTTTCTGCAGCTATTGCTATTGCTGCTGCTGTTTCTGTTAGACTCAGCTGATTCATGACCTCGTGACACTATCTTCTCAAAAGAAAATGTGTTTGGTGTGGAAGTGTTTCAGAGAACTGTCTTGAACAAAATTTGTTGAAAACTAAAGCATCTGTAGGCAACAATTTAAAACAGTTTTCCAAGTTGTTAAAAATTTGGATTCATGGAAAATGAAAACAATTTGAAATGATGGTCTTGTCAAACTTTCAACTGTTTGAATCTCTAAAAAATTGGAAAGTGAAAGATGGAAACAAAGATGATGTCAATGTGAACGATACTAAATAGGAAGGTTGTGAGGATATAATTTAGTTTGCACTGGAATGTAAACAGGGAAATTTATATCAATGTAGTTTGGATGCATATCTGTATAGACTGTGTACATGTAGGTGTGCATGTGTGCCCGTATGAGGGCAAACTGGACCTGAGACACTTAGTTGCTGTCTACTGCGACCGGTGCTGAAATGTTGAATCTGACCTATTCGAACTATGAGTAGCTTTGGTCAAGGTTGTATGTAAAGAATTTGGGTTTGGGATGAATAATTGCACTCTGACCTGAGGTTGGTCCTGGCTTGGGATGAGGCCTTGTGTATCACCAACTCTCTTTTGCCTAATGTCATGTATAAGTATATTATTGTGAGTAGTTTACATCTGATATACTTATATGAAATATGCAAAATAAGTTATAAAACTGTCTCCAATCTGATTATTATTTTATTACCATTGTTATTATGTAGTTATCTTTGTGAAAGTTATTTTATTTTTCTGATTTGAAATATTGAGAGCTTCTCTCTCTAGCTGCTTCTCTCTCTGTGAGATCTCTCCAGATATGATGTGTAAGTTTCATTTTCTTCTGAGATTCAATGGCAAATCAATGATCTGATGCTAGTTCTGTGCAGACATTTAAGGTTGCAAATTTTTTTTATTGCATACAATAGGTAATTATGGAAGTGAAAACTAGTTTCAGTCGATATTAGAAATCTGGTAATCAGAGAACTCAACAAACTTTGGCTCCTTTTCTATCTATCCTTAGAAGTAGGGAGAGTGAAGGAAGAAACAAGTTGTAGCAGATGATGCTGAACCCTGTTTTGTTGCCGAGCTCAGCTGTTAGAGATTGAAGGATTGCATGGATCAGATTTGAGTACATAGCAAAATGAACCTTGATGAACATGATTGATATCCTGAAGCATGCTTCGATTGAATGATCAAGTAAGGAACAAGAATATGATTCAGTAGAAATCAAGGATGGTCCTGCAGTGAGGCAAATTGCTAGAATGCATAATGAAATTTTGCTTCTTTGAAGTGAATGGGAAATGAAGAATAAGCTTCTAAACAATAAAGAGTTGACTTGTGATCTTAGAAGGTGAACTGGATACCTGAGAACAGAGCATTTGGAAACAATAATAAGAATGGAATGGAATCTCACCAGATTTGGAAGCCTAAAGAACATTTGAAAACCTGGGGAAGATGATGGGGTTGAAGAACTCCACTGTACAGAGATTGAAAAAAAAGAAATATGTCAAGCAAGCCTATTGTTATCGAGTATCAGTTAAAACAAATGCAATTCAATTATTGTTATCCTCCTTAGCTCCTTTTGTGAAGAACAATAAAGTTGTGGTGAATCCTCCTCAAGAAAATAGAAACTGAGGGAATTCAAAATTGGAAGCAATGATTAATATGCTATTTCATTGCTAAAAAAACTACCCTTCTTTACCGTGAAGACCATTGCAAGCAGAATTGGGGTTGGATTTGGATTAGCTGAAATTTTATCCAATGAAATTGTTCAAATTTAATCAGGAAGGTTCTCAGAGACATCCTGGAATCTGGACCATGGCATTTTGCTGGGAGACTCTTGATATTGAAGAGATGGTATCCACAGATGGGAATCTTGAAGGGAAGTTAAGTTTACCAATATGGGTCCAGTTCTAAAATATTCGTTTTGAATATTGGATTGGACTGAGCAAGGCTTAAGCTATATAGCAAGTGCACATGTTTCAGCCATTTCTTGTACATATATTGTTGCCATTGCAGATTCTACCCACTGCAAAGACTGATTTTGTTACCTGAGTGAGTTGTGGTACTGATTTTCTAGGTTGGGCTTGGCTTTTCACTGAAACAAATCCATATATCTTGAAATATTTTGTTGCTGTTGCAGATCTTATGTCCATTACGTTTTAATGCTTTTGTTACTTGAACATGTTTTACCCATTATATTATTTTTTCGTCTCCTGCAGGATCTATTCAGCATAGGTGTTACTGCACTTGGTCCCAGGAAAAAGATTGTTCAATCCCTTAGTGAACTTAAAAAAGAAAGTTCCAAGACAACAGAGATAAGGACAAATGCCTCTAGAGATGTAACTGATGAGACTAGTAGAGTAGCTGTGAGCAAGTTGATTACAGATTATTTTCCTGGTTCTGTTGGTCACAGGAAAAAAGATTGCACTCCTTCTAGTGGACAACGTGAGATTGAAAAAAGTCACGCAGATGCTCGTCGTAAGCAGATTGTGGTGAAAAAGAATGTCATGAATGGAAAACTCAGGGACATTCCCCAGTGGTGCTGCATACCAGGAACACCATTTCGAGTGGTAAATGATGTTTCAACCATTTATGAATACTTGCTGTTTATTTTCTTACTTGTGTGGTTTTGGCAATTATTGATGATTGGATGATTTTCCTATATTTTGCAAAAACTGTGTGTTTTTACTTTCTCTTGAGAACTGGCAAAGTTGATAAAAGGATGTTGGTTTAATTGTGGGTTAGTACATTTTTAGGATTCTTCTTTATTAAAGACTTACATGGGGTTTAGCGTGATGCCACTCTCATCATGGATCCTAACTCCCTAGTTTCTTTATTGTTTTCTTATGCCCTTGTTGGTTTGAATCAACGTTGGTGGCATTATGAGATGGGTTTCAGAATCAAATAGATTAAATATACAAGTTTTTCTGCATGCAATATATGCCTTTGGTTGCCATATTTACCATCATTCAGGCTCGTCAAATTTTATTTTGTTTTTGTCTCATAGATAATGTGTGAAACAAACAACTTGAATTCTATTGACTGCTTGCCACCCTACGTTACACGAACTCGCCAGTTTAGGGTAGAGTACCCGTGTCGACACGACACGGGTACATGTACGAAATCCAGCCGAGATATGGTAATAAGAAAGTGGATACGGCAAGCAAGATCGAGTAAGCATACTTGAAGTGCTTGATGGCCTTGATCGAGTTCAAAGTGCGAAGTCGAAGTGCAATCTCGATCTCATCTTCCTTACCCATACTCGTGTCGATCTCCTGTTCTTCTCTCTCTCGATCTCTCTTGTTCTTCGTCTCTCGATCTCCTTCTCTCTCTCTCTCCCCTCTTTGTAACACAACCTCTTTGACTACTCCATTCCTCTTTTTAATTTTGTTTTTTTTGTTTCTTAAACAATATCACACCATTACTCCACTACTTTTAACTTTTATTTAAATATAATGACTCTCTATCTCACACCCCACTATTATTTAAAGATAATATTGACTCTCTCTCTTTCTCAACCTATTGTTAGAACAGGAAACAAATTAGAATAGGAAATATGTGATTGTATTTTCTTCTTTATTCCTTTGATTGGTGTAATGGGTTGGCCCAGATATTATGCCTTATGACACTCTTGAAATTACTCCATATTATTAATATAAAAGGGAATGAAGTCTAACTTATTCCCTAACTCTTTCTCTTCTCTAAACTTATATGTTATCAGAGCCAAAACCTTAGCCCATCCCTCCATTGCCTTTCTTCTCTTCTGTCAGAAGCCCATCTACAGTCTAATAGCCCAGTCGCCAGTCTACCCAGGCTTCCTAGGTCTTTGGCTCCTCATTTGGGCTCCCCGACAGCCTATTAGGCTTAGTCGGTAGCTTTACTGAGTCTCTAAGGGCTTGTCAACAGTCCTTCTGACTGTCTAGGGGCCTGTCGGCAGTCCCCTTGGCCTTCGTGGCCCTTGTTGACAGCATCTCTGGTATGCGTGACTCTTGTCGGCACCTCTGAGCCTTGGTTTGACTTCTGCCTCTGGTTCTGCCTTCGTCTCTCCTTTCATTTGTCTTGGTCGTTTGTATTGGTTGATTATTAAACACCTTTTTTATTCTTTTTTAAAACACAAAGAAAAAACAAAAAAACAAGAGACTACTTTTCTTCTTCTACTGTTAACTTCTTCTCCGGATGAGTGTCCAGAGTCACCCCCCTCTCCTAAGAGTCTAGGTAATTCTGATTCTAGTGCTTCTATTCCTGCTTTTTCAGATCTTGATGTTCCCATTGCTAATAGGAAGGGGGTTAGGTCATGTACTCAGCATCCTATTAGTAATCATGCCTCTTATTCTTATCTGTCTTCCTCATATAAAGCTTTTCTGTCTAAAGTGTCTTCTGTGAGTCTACCTATCAATTTTTAGGATGCTCTCTCTATTCCTGAGTGGAAACATGCCATGATGGAAGAGATGAGAGCTCTCAACAAGAGTGGCACTTGGGAGTTAGTGGAGTTATCTAGAGGCAAAAATCTAGTTGGGTGTAAGTGGGTGTACACAGTAAAACACAAAGCAGATGGTTCCATAGAACGGTTCAAAGTAAGATTGGTTGCTAAGGGCTTCACTCAGACTTATGGGGTGGATTACCAGGAGACATTTGAACCGGTTGCTAAGATGAATTTTGTGAGCATCTTACTCTCTTGTTGCAAATTTGGATTGGTACTTTATCAATTTAATGTAAAGAATGCCTTATGGAGACCTAGCAAAAGAGGTCTATATGAATATTCCTCCTGGTTTTGCGGATGCTAAGTCCAACGGTAAAGTATGCAGGTTCCGAAAGTCACTTTATGAGCTAAAGCAGTCTCCTAGGGCTTGGTTTGAAAAGTTTGCTCAAGCTATGCTGAAATATGGGTTCAAACAAAGTCAAGCTGATCACACTAGTTTGTGAATTACTCCTCACATGGTAAGACCACAGCTCTTATTATCTATGTTGATGATATTGTTTTGGCAGGAGACGATGTTGAGGAGATTCTTCATTTGAAAGAATATTTAGCCAAAGAGTTTGAAATTAAAGACTTAGGCTATTTGAAGTATTTTTTGGGCATTGAAGTAACTCGGTCCAAGGATGGCATCTTCATATGCTAGAGGAAGTATGTACTTGACTTGCTAAAGGAATCTGGAATGCTTGGAGGTAGACTATGTGATACATCTCTAGAACCGGGCCAGAAACTGAGTAAGGATCAAGAGGGAGATCCAGTGGACAGGGGGAGATACTAGAGACTAGTGGGCAACCTCATATACTTATACCTGAAGTCTTCTTCTAGAAAGGGTCTCTATTTTTCAAAACATGGCCATCTCAGTGTGGAGGCATTTACTAATGCAAATTGGGCTAGATCAATCACTGACAGACGATTAACTTCTGGATATTGCACATTTGTTGGTGGCAACCTAGTCACATGGCGAAATAAGAAATAGAATGTGGTGGTTAGATCTAGTGTTGCGGCAAAATTCAGGGCTATGGCTCAGGGTGTATGTGAGTTACTATGGATTAAACTATTGTTGGGAGACTTGGGAATCTATCAAACTGACTCCATGAGACTATACTGTGACAACAAGGTCGCAATCAACATAGCTCATAACGTAGTTCAACATGATAGAACTAAGTATGTGGAGATTGATAGACACTTCATCAAGGAAAAACTCACTAGTGGCATCATATGTATTCTATTTGTGAAGATCGGAGACCAACTAGTCGATGTTCTCACCAAGGGGTTAGGGAGCAAACCATTTCAAGGCATTCTCAACAAGCTGGACATGAGAGATATTTTTGCACCAGCTTGAGGGGGAGTGTTAAAATAAGAAATATGTGATTGTATTTTCTTCTTCTTTATTCCCTTGATTGGTGTAATAGGTTGGCCCATATATTATGCCTTATGGCACTCTTGTCATTACTCCATATTATTAATATAAAAGGGAATGAAGTCTAACTCATTCCCTAACTTTTTCTCTTCTCTAAACTTACACCTATTATTTTTAAAAAAATGACTTTATAAAGATAATGATTTTATTTTAAAATATTTTTATATTGTATTTAATTAATTAAATATTATTTAAAATTATTTTAATGTTGTATTTAATTAATTAAATATTTTTAATAAATATTTTTTTTAAATAACTATTTACCGTATCCCCGTACCCGTATCCAAATTTGGGTCCATATCCCCGTATCTTCCATTTTCAGTTTTAAGGTGTTTGACCTCTAGATATGCACTCACACTCGGTACTCGTACCCGAGTCCATGTAACATAATTGCCACCTATATTTCTAAAAAAAATTTGAGCCTATGATTGCTAAACTATGAAGCACAAATATTCTAGAAGGGTGTCGTATCTGTATCTGTATTAGATATCGGTACTCACATATATGTATTTGATACTTCCTAAACGTATTGAATACTTGTAATTAATTTCTTTAATTTTGAGTAGCAAATACTTTAGGTCACATATCCGAACTATTATAAAACTAAGATTGGGTTGTCCAACTTCATGCTCTCAATAAGAAAGTAAGATTTTTGTGGGATTGTCTCTTGGGTAATTTTTTGAGTTATTTGGTAGGAGCATAATACTTGGGTTTTTGTGGATAAGAGTGAGGATGTTGATTCTTTATGGGAGAAAGTTTGTCATTTGGTCTCTTTTTGGGTTTCAGTATCTTCTATTTTCAAGGAGATACCATGTTTTTATTTCTAGAGATTTGAGGGTGGTGTGTGATTTGATTTGTATCCCATATCCATATCCTTACTTTTTAGAAAGTAAGGATAAATAAAAAATATAAGATAAATTACACTTTCCCACTTAAAGCATTAGCTGCTTCTTCTTCCTCTTCTCTTCCTCCTTTTTTTTTTCTCCTTTACCTTGACCCTTACAGTTTATCTTTTCCCAATTTGGTCCTTAAACTATCTGATTATTTGCAACTTGTCCCAATTCCTAATGTCCAAATTTGTATTGAAAAATGCCATGTTAACTGCCATGAATTGCCATGTCAGTTACCGTGTATTATTTTAGCCAACCTATAATTATTTTCCCACATTGATTATTTAAGTATTGCATTTTTTCCCTATATAAATGAGTAAGATGAAGAAATGAAGAGAAAAAGAAAAAGGAAAGAGATGGAGAAAAAAGAAAAGAAAGAGAGAATGCAAAGAAAGAACGAGAGAAATGAAAAGCAAGAGAGAGAAAATGTCTTACAACTTTTTTGTTATTATAATAATATAGGTTCAACGAAGACATCTTTAATATAGCTCTAATGCCTTTAATTTTTTTTATATTTTTTTTGTATTAAAATAGGAAAAATCAAAATTTCATATCCCATATTTCTCACACACGAAGAATCTACTTTGAGGATTAGAATTTGTCTAGGATGTCTTGGGGTAAATAGGAAAAATCAGATAGCTTATGCATCAATTTCAGAAAAATATAATGCTTAAGGGGCCAATTTGGAAAAGTTAATTTTATTATATTTCCATATTAAATGCCACGTGATAGCTGACGTGTGCCACATGGCAGCGGACGTGTCATTTTTTGTTATAAATTAGACGGACGCTGGGACTTGGGCCAAATTGGGAATAATTGCATAGTTTAAGGACAAAAATGGGAAAAATTGAACTTTAGTAAAGTAGGAATGAGCAATGTTGCCCAATAGAGAATAATTTTATCCAAGTATATAAACATTTGATTTAAACATGCATTATTAATGCCTCATAATTTATTTGCATTTTAAAACTTATATATACTTATATATAGCAAATCACAAGCCACAATTAACCTCCACACTTTTCCCGTCCTCACACAGGTGGCATGTGGACGCTTCAAACCTTTCCACTTTCGTCGTCCTTACACGAACCGGCTAGTGGACGCCTCACAACATCCCTACATTCGCCGCCCTCATGCGGACCGGGCACGTGGGCACCTCACACACAATCCCATATTCGTTGTCCTCACATGAACCGGGCAAGTGGGCACCTCAAACACATTCCAAAAACATGAACATTTTTCACACAACACCCACAATCACAAGGATTCTCCAATTTTAATTATCAATTACCCATTTCATCAAATTCATGAACAATCCCTAGAGTTCATATGAAAATTTGGGGTTTTTCCGTACCAACATTTATTTTCCTTAGTCCAAGTGTATTTACTCCCTATTTCATAGTTGAAAGCATGATCCATCACCAATTTCCAAATAAATACCTTATCACACTAAACCTACATATATATATACATAATCCCATTCATCTCAATATTTCTATTTATCACAAGATTCACACCTATTTAGACCAAAACATAAATATACAAGGGTAAAGGTATTTCTACCTTAAGCAAAGAGCAAGTAGGCCAAGCTTTTAGGAGAATTCTTCTCAAAGATAAAATCCAATCGGTAGAGAGGATGATCTTCACGTGTACTTCTCTCTTTGCAAGTGATTTAGGCTAGATCTTAGAGAAATGAGAGAGATTTGGGGTAAGAAACTTAGGGTTTTTCGAAAGATGGTGTTTAAGAGAGGAGATGTAAAAATGGAAAGAAAATGAGTAAAAGTCGACTTTTTAAGTCAGCTATCCCGATAAACCGCTTGAGCAAACTTTCCATCACTCGAGCGAAGTACCAAAATACAAAGGAACTGCCCGAGCCTATGAAGCACGGACACGGACACGCATACGGACACGGACACGGGACACAGCAATTTCTAAAAAATAGGGACACGGACACGACAGGGGACACGGCAAATTTTTTAATTTTTTTATAAATGTTTTTATTTTAATACATATTAATTATTTTATTTATTTATTATATTTTTTAAATAATTAATTTTTTTATTTTATTTTACATACCTGTGTTTATTTTTTATTTATTAATATGTATGAGTATATATTATCTTACAATATGTATTATATATTATCTTATAAATATATTATATTTTATATAATAACTATTATATAATATATAATAATAATAGTTAACTAAACCCTCAGAATAGTTAACTATAATAGTTAATAATAATAGTTAACTATTATATAATATATATAATAATATATAATAATGTGTATGAGTATATAATAATAATAATAATAACTATTATATAATAAGTAAACCCTCAGAACGACAGAAGCAAGGGAGGGAGAGAAGGAGAGAGAGAGAGAGAGGGAGACAGGTCAAGGTCGCGATCGCGATCGCGATTGCGATCGAGAGAGAGAGAGAGAGATTGTGAAGGCGAGAGAGAGAGACAGATCGCGATCGTCTGGGGCTTGGAGCTTCGATGGAGCTTCGACCTTCTGATGGAGCTTGGAGCTTCGATCTTCGACAGGTTTGTCGCTCTTCACTCTCTTCCTTCACACTCTCTCCCTCTTTGCCGTGTCTCACGCCGTGTCCAGATCTGGACACGCGTGTCCCCTACAAGAAAAATAATTAAATTAAAGGGACACGGCAGATGGCGTGTCCCGTACGTGTCCCCGGCGTGTCTCCGTGTCTGACACCGCCACGGCGCTGATTTTGCCGTGTCTATGCTTCATAGGCTCGAGCGGTAAATGTAAGGTCTCAAAAGTTTTGCAGAGGTACAGTGAAAGTACTGGGAGTTCACATTTTACACTCGAGCGACCATTCCTTCGCTCGAGCGGTCTCACCTGCAAACCTGCGAGATACTGGGAGTTGCAAATCTCCGCTCGAGCGACCAAAAGACCGCTCAAGCGGTCCTCCAAAAACAGCTGTTATATCTACAAATAAAAGTAAAGTGGTCTCTAGCATCTCTTAAACTATCTTAAACTAATAGCGAATTTCTATTGAGCTTAGGTATAATAAAATGTTAAAAATTATAAAAATATATATTTTTACAAAGGTATCCAAGCCGTACCACCTTATTTTTTTAGGTTTTGTCGTATCATCATATTTGTATAGTATCATATTAGTATCTATTCGTATATGTTCTTCATAGCCGCTAAGTATAAAGGCTCTGCTTGTTTATTTTCTTTTTCTCATTACTCTTTTCTTTTAATCCTCACGATGTCATTTTAATTTTTAGTAATTCCTTTTATTTTTATTTTTTGCAGGATGCATTCAAATATCTTAGAAGAGATTGTTCCCATTGGTTTCTCACTCACTTTCATATGGACCGTAAGTTCAATTTAACTCATTAATGTTAAAGCCAAATTGTCGAAGCCAATTAAAATATATTCTAATACAAGGGCGTGTACTACTAAATTCTATGAGTTGCTTATTAGCATATGTTCACAAGTCTACCAGGGCGTATGTCTTGAGTCTTGACTAGTATCTAATTGTTTGATAGATTTCATTTTGTTCTATTTTGTTGTTGTAGTTATTTCCTCCTTTTCAACTTGGAGGTTTCAGTTATCCTTTCCTTCTATTATGAATTATGTTTGTTAGGCTGAAGGGTAATACTTAAATTTGATCATCATTAATATAAATATGTCAGATGAAGGAAGAGAACCCTTATTTTGGATTCTCTTCCTTTAGCCATTGTTCCTCTCTATTTTTTGCATCCTCATTCTTCTTCTTCTTTCTTCTGTTGTTCTTAGTTTATTAATTTAACTTGGTATCTGGATTTAGAGCGAGATCCCTCAAAAATAAAGTTCTATATTTGTGTTTGTTTTCTTAGGTTTTGGCCTTTGGAATATAAAAAACCATACCAGTATCCTTCTCCTTCTTCTCCAATCTCTTTCTTTGGGCTATACACATCTGAAATGTTCAATAAATTATTTGCTTATGTTGAATAAAGTATTTATGTTTTAAAATGTTCAATATTTCATTTAGCTTATGTTGAACCCTAAATTATTTGCCTTTATGCCTTATATTAAAGCCTACAAGGTGTGCCTTACTTCGATGAAACCTGCACCTCGCCTTGCGCTTTGCACCTTGTGCTAGGCCTCAAGAGATCTTGGCGCCTCTGTGCGTGATGCAGGACAAATAAGGACAGTGCTGGAATTTCAAAACAGGTTATTTGATGGCCTAAACAGTGAATAATTTATGGTTTCAACAGTAAATTGAAGGCTAATAGGTAGGGGAAGGGATTAGGATTGATTTGAGGGTGATCGGATGGAGTTTTGGGGTTGAAAAATGCACTTTTTGAGGGCTGTAAATAGTAATCCGATAATAGCAAATTGAAACATAAAAGAAGAAGATAGGTCTAGGCATCACACCTAGATTCCATAGGCATCACACCTAGGGTTTGATTGTTTCACACAATCCATAAAGAAGTTTCAAAACTCTTTAACTTTTTATAAAATATCAACTCTATTGAATTATAAGCTTTACATGGCTATATAGGACTAAAAGATTTCCTAAACCAACTAGAACTAAAATAGGAAACTATCAAAATATCTTTGATTTTCAAAACTAAGGCCTCGTTTGGGAACATGCTAATTTAGTAACTTTTTGGCTATTTGGCTAAAAAGGTAAGTAAAAAAAACTTGTATGTTTAGTATGACTTTTTGGCTAATTACGAAAAGATGTGCAAAAAGTAGAGAGAAAAGAGAATCTTTGACTTTTTGGTATGGGTTGTTGGCTTTTTAGCTAATTTAGTAACTTTTTGGCTAATTGGCTAAAATAGCCTCTTGCCAAACGAGGCCTAATTTAAGATAAGAAACAAAAACAAAGACTAATTAAATAACTTGACTCATAAGACGACTCATGGGTGACCCCTACAACCCATGTAGGCAAATATAAAATTACCAAAATACCCCTCGCCTGAAAATCCTAGAAACATAAAAATAATCATAAAATAAAACTATAATAATATTAGAAACATGATTATGTATGGTTCCTATCGATTTCTCTTTGAAACCATTCCAATTTCCAAATATTGCTGCTTCTTTAAATTTACTCTTCTTTGAGCTTCTTATATTCCGCATCATATGGTTCCTATCGATTTCTCTTTGAAACCATTTCAATTTCCAAATATCACCGCTTCTTTAAATTTACTCTTCTGTGAGCTTCTTATATTCTGCATCAGTGCGCCTATCTCCTTTAATAACACTGGACCTTATGAATCCCATTAGAAAGTACTGAACTGCATTGCCATAACGACCCATTGAAGTCTAGGATCAGTTTTGCAGTCACACATGGAAATTAAATTGAAATTCCTGGTATAATTTCTCTTGAGAGTGGTTTTGTTCTGTTAGATGCTGGTTGTGTCTCTGTGTACATAATGAAAGTCTAGGGTCACCACTAACTGGCACCTGTTACATTAATTCACACCAAAATAAAATCCTTGCGCTGAACTGTTACAACTAGGGTCTAGTTTGTCAACTCTATTATACTATGCTTTTGCTATAACATCATTCTGCCTTGTAATTCCAAAGCTCTTGGTTCTATTTGTTTTTGCAGATTATCAAGGTCTCACTAGGTCCTTTTCTCACGGGAAGATTTATTGCTCCCTTATCACTGCAAGGCTTGTAAATATGAAAATTGGGATCCCGTGGGACGAATTACAAGTTTTACCCCTCAACCAAAAGATCTGTATTGCTGGAATTGATGTGACATGCTTTGATGCAAACCACTGCCCAGGTTCAATCATATTACTATTTGAACCACCCAATGGTAAGGTGTGGATGGATGGAATTGACTTGGGACACTGTATCATTGTTTTGCTTTTATATCATCATCATTCTGAAATTGATCCTGCATTTTTTGTACACATCTAGGCTGTTCTACACACGGGGGATTTTCGGTTTTGTGAAGAAATGGCAAAGATACCTGTTTTGCAGATGTGTTCTGTCCAAACTCTCATACTTGATACTACCTACTGTAACCCTCAGGTAAATCTGTACATAGAAGAGTTGTTTCTCATCTTTGGACTTAGGGCTCCAACCAAACTAAGGGGGTGTTTGGGAAGAAAAAAAATAGCCAAATTTAGGCTAAAAATCACAAAAAGACAAAATAGGCTAAAATAGCTAATAAGACAAAATATCACATCAAACCCATAATCATTTCATTTTTTCTCTCACAAACATCACATCCAACCACAAAAAAATCCAATCATCTTCCCAAACACAAAAATTTTAGTCTACTTAAAATAGCCAAAAACTAAAATAGCCTACTAAAATAGCCACTTCCCAAACGAGGCCTAAGTGTGATTGCTGGAGATTTTCTAGGTTTTTGTCTCATCATTTTGGTGGCTCTGTATGCATTGTTATCATTGTACCCTCTAATGGGTAGTCTAGGTGGTCAGTGGGTTTGCTCCCCACATGCGCAACTCAAGTTCGACTCGTGTTTGCACTTCCCGTTTGCCCAAATCATGCGATTAGGGGCGTCGCTTGATCCTTGAATTTGTGCTTCTAGGGTGAGTCCAAAGGATCCTCTGCCTAGGATACAATTTCCGGTTATTAAAAAAAAAAAAAAACATGTTTATCATTGCATTGAACTTGTTCAAAGTCACTTTCCAATTTCATAAGCCCAAATCCAACTTAAATAAGTTGGAACTGATGTATAATTAGTATATGTCCATCCATTAAATGAGTTTTTGCAAATATGATGTCACATCCCAATTTTACAAATTTTGAATCTAAATGATACGATCTGAATAATCAACCTTGATACGATATGAATAAATAAATAGACTAAAAGTGTTATGAGGTTAACATACAAAGCACGAAGTTCTATTTCATTAATAAACTTTAATTATAACCAACCTTGATACGATATGAATAAATAAATAGACTAAAAGTGTTATGAGGTTAACATACAAAGCACGAAGTTCTATTTCATTAATAAACTTTAATTATACAAGTGACGTAAAATTTATATGGTATACATTTCTATGTCCAATGCACCATACATAGATACCAAAATAAAGCAAGTTATAGCCTCTATGGTGTACGTCCAAAATAGAGGGCATTCCCTCTTTACAACAAAAAGGGCCTCGGCCTACAAAAGTAAAAGGGGCCATGCCCTATACATAAATATAAACAAAAATAAGCCTCAATGCTTGTCATCATCTCGAATCATCATTGGGCTTGAGACCTGTCATCAATATTTGAAAATAGTTTTCAATAGAAGGAATGAACACAATGGTCCAGTAGAAAGTTTCTTTACTTAAAATGTATGAAGGTTTAGCGAATATGATTATGATGCGATAAAAAATAACATTTGACAAATTTAAACCATGGATTTTCTCAAATGTTTCTCAACTTCATAAATATAATTACTAACATTTTCATAATAATATATCATTCCAGGTGTTCTCAATTTTATTCAAAACATTTATGAAATTTTAATACAAAACAACACTTAACTGAATGAATCCCTAGGTGTTTGTATCTGTCAGTGATCTATTACAATAATCATTTAAACAACCTTTGCTTTACAGATTATTAACTGGAAGGAAATCGGTACTTACATGCACTGGTTTCCGGTCTTTCATCAAAGTTCTCAAGCCAATTTATTTCTCATCATTGATATCACTATACACTACTCGGATTCACTATAAATTTACGTTACACGGACTTGGGTGTGGGTATCGGGTGCGGGTGCATATTTATGAGTCGTATACTTCAAAACTAAATATTGAGGATATGTGAATGTGGATTCAAATTTAAATACAGGTACGTGATATGTTAAATAGTTATTTAAAAAAAAAGTTAAGAAATAATAGATTCGGTTAAAAAAAATAAAAGGAAATAAAAATTATATTAGATACAAAATAAATTATTAAAGTCCTATTTTAATATGAGCCTTTGATATATAATTATATTATTATATTATTTAATATGATATATTATATAACTTGTAATAGGATTTGAGACTTTTAATATGATATATTATTGAGAGGGGGAGATGATGGCATCGAGCGTGAGAGAAGAGAGACGAAGAGAATGATCGTGAAAGACGAAGAGACAGAAGAAGACAGATTGATATTTGAGAGTAGGCCAAGAAGGGCAGATCAAGACAGAGCAAAATCAAGTGAGAGAGAAAGAGACGGAGATCGAAGAAGATGAAAGCCACACCTGAGATGAAGATCGAAGCCCTAATCTCCATTTTCGTGGCCCTAATCACAGGTATGCCATCTTTGTTCTTCGTTTTCCGTATCCACTTTCTGCATGTCATATCCCGACCGTATCCCGTACTTGTACCCGTGTAGTGTCATGTCATGTTGACATGGGTACTTCACCAAGTCTGACGAGTCCATGTAGCATAGCTATAAACCACAATGTAATTCAATATTAACATATTCCAAAACGATACAATCTTCTTATTAAAAGAACAATTCTAACCAATATTTCCATCAATTCACAATTAAATTTCTGTCTGAACTTACAATTTCACCAATTCAAAGATCACATGTAAGAGATTACAATTTCTTCTTTATGCAACACAATTATAATTTCCCCTTTAAACCACTTTCTTGTAATTAGTTCAATTAAATTGAAAAATTGCTAAAAATTTGGGATTCAACTCTTGTTCCACACATTAAAAACATTGTAGAATCCATTAGTTTAGAAATTTAGGGTTTAAGTGATATAATTTGGTATAAGTCTTCACATGCATGGGTTCAACATAAGGGGACTATTTGAATTTCCACAATTTAGCTTCAATTGAGTTATAATGATAGAAAATATGAAGAGAGAATGAAATGAGGAGGAAATAAAGGAAACCCTATGTAAGACCGTTTCTGTTCGTAACAAATGAGAAAGAAGAGGAAAAATGGGTATATTTACTTCAAGTCATGTGACACCATTTCCTTGCTCATGTACATGTGGCCACACAACCTCACTTGGCAACCTGCGGTCGCTTATGTTACACGACTCGTCAGATTTGGCGAAATACCTGTGTCAACACGACACGACACGGGTATAGATACGGGATACGGCTAGGATATGGCATGGAGAAAGTGGATAAGGCAAACGAAGAAGAAAGATAGCACACCTGCGATTAGGGCTTCGATCTTTGTCTCAGGTGCGATTTTTATCTCTTCGATATCCCTCTCTCACTTGATTTTGCTCTATCTCGATCTCCTCTTCTTGTCCTACTCTCGAATCTCAATCTTTCTTCTTCTGTCTCTCTCGAGCGTTCTCTCTCTTCTCCCACGCTGTATGTCTTCGTCTCCCTCTTTTTTTTCTCTCTCTCGCTCTATATATATATATCAATAATATATCATATTAAAAGTCTTAAATCCTATCACTAAAGTTATATAATTTATCATATTAAATTATATAATTATATATCAAAGGCTCATATTAAATTGGGACTTTAATAATTTATATAATATATCATATTAAATGATATATATAATTTATTTTATACCTAATATAATTGTTATAATTTTTATTTTTTTAACAAAATCTATTATTTCTTAACTTTGTTTTAACTAATCTTTATATAATAAATATATTTTAAAAATTAACTATTTAACATATCCCCATACCCGTATCTAAATTTAGATCTGTATCCACGTATCCTCAATTTTTAGTTTTAAAGTATCCGACCCTTAAATACACACTAGCACTCAATACCCACACCCGAGTCCATGTAACGTAGGCGGTCGCACCTTATCACTGACAAACTAATTTTTGGGTCACTCAACTCCCAAATCGTGCCCTCGGGGCACCTTGAAACACAAACAAGTATACACATCCAAAATAGGTATATAAACAGTGTGAGGTGCTAAACCCTCAACACCTAATCAAGTCAACTAACCAAAGATAAAGGGAAGTATTCAACTTTGGAAATTCAGTTGGATCTAAAAGACTGGTTAAAAGGTCGGTTACAACCCAAGTTATCACATGTAGCTTGTATAATAGGATTTAAATATTTTGAGCTTTCTTTGGGCTGCATCTACTGTCCACAGCTCTTTTTGGGGCTGTCCTGCTGTAGAACATACTTCTTTATTTTTATTTAGTCACACGCCATAAGTAGTGATCTAATTCTTGCCACAAAGAACAAAGGGAATGGAAGCAAGTTGCAATTGAGGAATCCCTCTATTTAGTGTTGTGAATTTGGCATTTCAAATCATAAATTTGTGCCATATTACCCTTCTGTGAATAAATTTGTGCAACTGCAGCCCAAATCTCCTTGACAATATTCATAAACAAGTACCCATCACTTACATCTGCTTGCATAGTAGAGTTAAGTAGAAATGAAATGACCATAGAGTTCTTTGTGTCCTATTCATCTTGTAGTGGATCATCAACGCTTGGTACCACAAATTTTCGTATCAAGTATCCCATCTTCCTTTTAATTTTGTCCATCAAGTTTAATTGTGGTAACCTATAGGGTAGGGTTAAAAGAATGAAAATAATTATTTGTCTTACCAATCAATGAGGTAGAGGCCATGTATATATAATATATTCATGATGCAATTTAGGAAACAATATATACAAGGTAAGATTTCTATAATCAAAATAATTCTTATTCTAATTTCCATATTCAAACATAATATTTTGATTTCCATATTCAATACTCTCCCTTAAGCTGGTGTGAAGATATTCAACAAACTTAGCTTGTCAATGGAAGACTGGAGCAAAGTCTGTCCCACAAATTTTGTAAATATATCTGCCAACTGCTAAGAAGAAGAGACAAAGGATGGACGCATAATGCCAGTCCAAACCTTTTCTCGAATGAAATGTATGTGAACCTCGATATGCTTGGTATGCTCATGAAGTACAAGATCAGAGGATAACATAATGACATATTTGTATCACAAAATAAAGAGGAACAAACAGTCTCCTCAAAACCTAACTCTGCCAGAATAGAACGAATCCAAAAAATCTCACATGTCCCATGTGCCATAGCCTGATACTCAGCCTCTGCAGAAGACCTAGAAACCACCGCTTGCTTCTTACTTTTTCATGAGATAAGATGATCACCATAGAAAGTACAGAAGCCAGAGGTGGAATGCCTATCAGTCCTAGATCCTACATAGTCTACATTGGTGAAACAGGAGAGGCCAGATTGGAGACCAGCGGTAAAGAACAATCCCAAGCCAAGAGGAGTTTGAAATACCTCAAAATATGATGAATCGCGTTAAGATGCTCTTTACGAGGTGCATGCATGAACTGACTCACAACACTAACTGCAAATGTCAAATCAAGTCTAGTGTTGGTCAAATAAATGAGGCGTCCAACAAGATGCTGATGCAAGCCTGGGTTATCCAGCAACTCACCAGACTCTGATGTGAGTTTGACATTAGGATCCATAGGAGTAGAAACAAGTTTACACCCTAACATACCAGTATCCTGAAGCAAGTCAACGGTGTATTTTCTTTGAGATAAGGAGATCCCTTCCCTTGAGCAAACAACCTCAATTCTCAGAAAATATTTGAGACATCCTAGATCCTTAGGCCTCTTTTGGAAACATGCTATTTTAGTAACTTTTTGGCTTTTTGGCTAAAATATAAGCTAAAAAAAACTAGTATGTTTGGGGTGGCTTTTTGGCTTTTTACGAAAAGATGTGCAAAAAGTAGAGGGAAAAGGGAATCTTTGACTTTTTGGTATAGGTTATAGGCTTTTTGGTTTTTTTAGTAACTTTTTGGCTTTTAGACTAAAACATCTACTTGCCAAACAAGGCCTTAATATCAAATGTTTGGCTCAAGTCTTTCTTTACTTGACCAATGTCGAAAGAGTCATCACCTGTGAGAATAATATCATCCACATAAACTAACAAAATTATACACAGACCTACAGAATTATGGCGAATGAAACAAGTGTGATCGGAGTGACACTGAAAGAAGCCCATAGATATAATAACAGAATTGAAGCGACCAAACTATACTCGTGGAGACTGTTTCAGACCATACACGGATTTGCATAACTGATACACTTTCCCCAAATACTCCCGAAAATCGGGTGGAGGAGCCATAAATCGTCTCAAGAAGATCTCTATAGAGAAATGCATTCTTGACATCAAGCTGATGAAGAGGTCAAGAATGAGATGCTATAAGGGAAATAAGGAGATGTACAGAAGTAAGCTTGGTGACAGGGGCAAAAGTGGCACCAAAATCCTTGCCAAGAATTTGTGTGAAACTTTTGGCCACTAGGCGGGCTTTGTAACTGTCAACTAAGCCATCAGCGAGGTACTTTATAGTGAACATTCATTTGCAACCAACTGTGCTTTGCCCAGGAAGTAAAGGTATAAGATTCCAAGTGTGATTCTATTCTAAGGCCGCCATCTCAGTCTGCATAGCCGCTACCCATTTGGGATTCTGAAAGGCCTCAGATACAAAACAAGAAATGGACTCCGACTCAAGCTTGCCAAGAAAAGAACGGTAAGAAGGGGAAACCCTGTCATAGGCAAGATATTGGGAAATAGGATGATAAGTACTACTCAAATAACTGAAATGATTTGGAGGATGTCATTCCCGATGTGGGTTACAACGAGGAGGTGGAAGAGAAGTTAAAGGAGAAGAGTTACTTGACCCAGAGATCGGAGAAGCGGTAGTGGGGGCTGAGTGCGTGGGTGATGGGAGTATACTCGCAATGGAGGAGGAGGCAAAGGTTGAGAAGAAGGAAAGGGGACAGCCTTATTCTTAACCTCGTCCAAAATGGTCACCAGGCGAACAGTGGAAGTAACAGGAGGAGAAGCCAAGAAACAGGGTCAACACCTATACCCTTTAGACATGGAAGAGTTTCCTAAGAAGATACAATGAATAGATTTGTCATCTAACTTTGTGCGAGTGGGACTATCTGAGTTTGAACAAAACAAGTACATCTAAGGACACGAGGTAAGGGTGGAAACAGAGTAGTGGTGGGCATAAGGGTATGAAACGGAGCGAGTCTATGCAACACATGGCTAGGGGTCCTATTAATGAGGTAAACAACAATAAGAACTACCATATGCCAATAAGACTTCGGAACACTCATACCTTGAAGAAGACACCGGATAACAAACATAATATAACGGTTTTTGCGTTCAGCAACACCATTTTGTTCAGGGGTCCGAGGACAAGTTGAAGAATGTTGGTTTGATTAAGATGGGAACAAAATGCATTAGAAATATATTTCCCACCATTATCAAAATGGATAATCCTAACAACTGCATGAAACTGAGTTTTAACAATCTGTAAAAATTGGACAAAAATGGAAAAGATGTCAGACTTAGGACGAATTAGATAAACACAAGTGTACTTAGTATGATCATCAATAAAAGTCACATAATATCTATGACCAGAAAAAGTAGTGACAAGGGAAGGGCTCCAGATATCAAAATGTATAAGATTAAAAGCACTAGGAGCATGAGTCATATGAGGGATATAGCTAGTACGAGTATGGTTAGATAACTCACAAACCACACAATGAAACTTAGAATCTTTGCAAGTTTTATTAAATGAAGGAAAAAGTTGACATAAATATTGAAAATTAACATGACCCATTTGAGCGTGCCATAATACTAAAGTTTGAATATTAAAAACACAAGACATGGAAGCAGGCAAATAGAGGCCTGAAAACTAGTTAAGGAAGAAGAGGAAGGCTCGTCCAGTGGATCCCCAAAGTAGTATAGCCCATCACGCTCATTAGCCCTTGCCAAAAATCCTCTTTGAACTCAGGTCCTGTAAAAGGCAAGAGAAGGGTAAGAAGACGATAACACAATTAAATTGTTTGGGAAGATGACTAATAGATAAGAGATTATATGACAAATTTGGAACATGTAAAACAGATGATAAAGTAATGGTTGGTGATAAAGACACTACACCCTTATGACGAACATAGGATAACAAACCATCAGCAAGACACATAGATTGGGCAATAGTAGTAGGGACTGGCGACGAAAGTAAGGAAAACTCACCCGCCATGTGATCATTAGCCCCAGAATCTAGAACCTATGAGGGACTAGCAAATCGAACATGGAAAGCAGTAGAAGTACCTGTTGCAAGGGTGGTAACAATGGTAGATGATGGGCCAGGAGAATTGGCAGTAAGAGATCCAAGCTTAGCCTGAAGCTGACCAATCTGAGTTTGTAACTCTTGTAAATTAGGGAGATAAGGAGACCCAAGAGCATGAGTAGCAGAATCCACTAGAACCGTAGTGCTAGGGGTGCTAGCACAAGGGTGAGAGGAACGTTGCCTCAACTCAGGATGAAGTTTGAAGCAAAGAGCCTTAACATGACCAGAAATGCCACAATGATGACAAGTAACTGGACCAGTAGAACCCCGAGTACCAGACTTTGCAGCAAGAGTCATCTGATTAGATGAAACTGGAGATAAAAGAGAAGGATTTGATTGAACCAAACGCCTATGATGCTCCTCACTATCAATGGTGGCAAAGGACTTGTAGAGAGAGGGCATAGGTGATGTGTTTAAAATCCGAGTTCGAAGGGATTCAAACTCAGAGGTTAAACCCATAAGAAATTGGTAAGTATGCTGGCAAGCAAGGCGTTTGGACATAAGAGAGGCAGCATTTGCTGGTAACTTAGTCAAGGGCTCATATTGAGCCAATTCTTCTCAACGGACTTGAAGGTATCCAAAGAATTTTGACACTGAAAGACCCAAGGCAGATTGGGAAGCACGAGCAATATCCTGATAGAGCTCAAAGATGCGAGCATCATTATGAGCATGAACATACATTTGTGACAAGGCATGCTATAGATTGGAAATTGTGTTGCAGTAGAGAAACATGTGATAAATACGATCTTCCATGGAGTTGAACATCCGTCCCAAAATAGTACTGTTATCAATATCCCACTGTGCACGGGTAGGATTTGTTGCAGCAGGTTGGGTATTGGAAGATAAAAGCCAATGAGCTTTTCCCTTGCCCCCTAAAAAGAGTTTAAGGGAGCAACTCCAAGCGGCAAAAATTTTCCCATTCAACACAACACTCATAATACGATGAACAGGAGTGATGAGAAAGAGAAAAATCAGAACTAATTGGAACATGCTTGGTAGGTATATCAGCAAAGGATGGATCAGTCTTGCTGTAAGAAGAGTGGCTGAAAAACACACAAAGATAGCAACACAATCCAAGAAAAAATAAGAAGCCGAAAAAAACTCAATGGCTTATCTAAATAGATGCTACTGAATAAACTCGGTAGTCCAAAAGAATAAAAGGACAGACAAAGGGGTTTAATACATCAGTCCAATCACCCCAAGAAAGGGAAAAAAACAGACCACTTAAAGAGGCAGCCGAAGCACGTAAGACCAGAACCAAGTCTAGTCGGTAGCAACCAGAGCCTCGGCAGGGATAAAGAAGGCCTACCGAGATGAAGACAAGGAAGGAGAGGGGCTGCGAAGGTTGGGTTGAGGTTGGGCTGTGACTGTCGGAGGGAGAAAAGGAGTTGGAAAGGGTTGTTGAAGGCTAGAGAGAAGAAAAAAGGCAGTCGGGGTGATAGGTGGTTGAGAGAGAGACAGCTAGGGAGGCTATAATACCAAAAAAAATGAAAAAAATTATTTGGCTTACCAATCAATTAGGTGGAAGCCATGTATATATAACATATTTATGATACAATTTAGGAAACAATATATACAAGGTAAGATTCTTATAATCAAAATAATTCCTATTCTAATTTCCATATTCAAACATAATATTTTGATTTCTATATTCAACTGGGTTTTCATTCCTAGATGAACCCTGGTAGCTTCTTATGGTTGTGAAAAAATGCTATCTTCCAACATTGTTAGAATACACCGGATGGCACCAAACCAACAAATAGTATGGAACAAACCAGCAATATAATGCAACAAAAAATAGAAACAAGCAATAAGGATAACCTGCCGAAGTGTAGAAAACCAAAAAAAGGAGAAGAACAGGCCACAACCATAGTGCTGAACCACAAAAGCTTATTGCAGAAAACAAAAGGGACTGTTACCCAATCAAGGTTAGCAAAGACTTCATCAAGCACTGGTGTACAGAAAAAATTGTGAAAAACACCGAGGAGGGGTTGCCAGGATGGAAAAAGTGGCTAAAAACACTTTTAGATCCTCAAAATGCAGCAATCAACTCTCAAACACCTTGGGTAATACATCCATTTGACTGACCTTTAATGAGTGAAAAAATCAGACAGATTGCTCTAATTGGACCGGAAACACCAGATCTTAAAAAAAGGGACTATTTTCCAAAAAATAAAGAAAAAATGAAAAACCATATGAAGAAGGCAATGATTAAAAAAGGACAAATAATAATCAGTTGATCATCAAGTTCCCTAAGTTGATCATGGAGAGCCCAATTATTATTATGTTCAAGTCCAAAAATGAACTATATGCTCTAATAGACTAATACCATGATGAATAATATGAAGAAGTAGAAGAAGAACAAGAGAGAGAAGTAGAGAGGCGCATCATACATATGTGGAGAGAATAAAAACTAGTGCACTCTCCTCTAACCCTTTGCATATATATGATTTCCAGATTACAAAAATACCCTTCGGACTAAATATATGAAATAACAATGCAAAATTGTTGCTAGGACACTCTCAAGAAGAATTCTTATTCAAATTATGATTCCTACGAAATTGGCTTGAGGATTGTGCTTGGCACATGGAGAGCTAAGCAATATGCGTTTGAATAATGAATGAGTTCTCACCTCAGGCATGGGCATTTGTTAGATCACCACATTGAGCTGGACAATCTATGTATATTATTTTCAAATGAAGATGCATAGTATTTCCATACTAACTTATAATATTTATAAACCAGATGGGTAGTAATTTTTTTCTGTGTGTAGTGTAGTCGCATATATTTACATGTATACAGCATAGGTAATCAATCAGATACATGAATCATCTTAGTCTTCATAAAATATTAGTAGCCAAATGAACATTTAGAAATCGACAAACAATTAATGAGACAAGTTGACATGTTGCCAAGTTTTTCCTTAAACATTTGGTAATGTAATAATCATTTGCATTTAGTTGGTAATATGAATATATCAAAGTAGGCTAGTGGCTGGCTCTATTCAATGTCTAGTTTCAAAATTGATGAAAGTTTATTCACTATCTCATGCAGTATGACTTCCCAAAGCAGGAGGCTGTAATTCAGTTCGTTGTTGAGGCCATCCAAGCTGAAGCTTTCAACCCAAAAACTCTTTTCTTGATTGGCAGCTACACGATTGGTAGAGTCTACCACTCTTTCTCTCTCTCTCCTTTCAAACCCAGTATCAATGTGATGAATTTTTTTTTGTCATTGTTAGTTATTTTATTATTTCAAGTTTTTTGTATATTTTCATAGTAGAAAGGAAAGAACAATTTCTCCAAATTTTCTTCATATCCCGTCTTTTCAATTAACAATATTTGTTCTTATGGTATACTAGTATAGCTTCAGATTTTAGAAATTTGCATTGCAAAGTTTAGCACAGCTCTCCCTCTCCCTGTACCCTAAGACAGTTTTTTCTCTAACAGGAAAAGAAAGACTGTTTTTAGAGGTGGCTCGTGTCCTCCACAAGAAAGTCTATGTCACTGCAGCTAAGCTGCGCCTTTTGGAATGCTTGGGGCTTTCTATGGAAGATATGCAGTGGTTCACGTTGAATGAACGGGAGAGCCACATTCATGTTGTGCCAATGTGGACACTTGCAAGCATCAAACGATTGAAATGTATATCTAATCAATATGCGGTAAGGGTGCACATTACTACATTATTTCATATAATTAGTTTTTACGAGGTGGAGGTTTCATACCACATTGGCTTAGACTTTTATAAACTCTAAAACTGGAATTATTTTGTGGAAGTCCATTACCTTGTATGCAAAATGAATAGGTAGGTAAACTTACGAGGTAAATTGGATAAAGAGAAATGTTGTGAAAGGGTGTAGGCTTTTTGAGTTTCAAATTTTAAATATTTGAAAATATATAAAACATATAAGAAATTAGTGAATACCGAAAAAAAATATTATACAAATAAACAAGGAAAAGATGCATCACTATTCATGAATTTACTCAAAAAAGAAAAAAAAAAGGGAGGGAGGGAGGGAGGGGGGGCGGGCTAATCGTCTATAGTCATAGATAATTTAGACCACAATCAAGTATTCACTATGTAGAAATAAAACAAAATATTCATTGCATAAAACTGATTCATGCACAAATCTCACCCTATGGATTAAGGCGTGATTGGCCAATAGCCACGTGCTACCAAGGCCTAACTATACCAAGTGAAGGTGCCTTTGAAAATATATGCAATTTATTTAATACTGTTAGAATAGTTATATGTTCTTATGTAATTATTTAGTTAAGTTGAGGGTACTCTGGTCATTTTGTAATGTCAGGTTTTATATAAATATATTTGCTGGTGTAGAGTAATTCAATAACTCTAAACCATATATTATTATCAGTCACTTTCCATTATACATTCTAACTTGGTATCAGAGCAATCTATTCTCCATCAGATATTGTTCAACAAATTCTAGGCATTGATCTGAGGTGACCAAGGCATGCTAATGTCATCATCCATACGATGACGTCAGTGTGACGTCAGCACTGTACGGACGAGTTTTTCACCCTAGGTTCAAAATTGCCTCCTGATGATGATGGTATTTTTTGTGGATTTTTTTGATCAATCCTTATGGGTGCTTTCTATTTTTGAATGATTTTCGAGTTTTTTGGTGTCCCTCTTTGAATCTGCGATATGCCTTGTCTCTGGTTGTTTCTACCTATTGAAATCTACTCTATAGGGGCTGAAACTCACCTGTCTATGGTTATTGGACCTTAGTTTGTTCATTTGTTGCTATTGGGTTGGTTTTTTTTATCCCTATTGTAGTTTGATAGCCTTGTTTGTGTCTCACCCACCTTTGTTTTTCATGGGTCATTGGTTTTGAGCTCTGTTTGTTGCCTTTCTTGGTTGTTTGTGGGTGATGGTAATTTACTTCTTGTTGTTGGTTCATATTCCTTTTATTGTTGACTTGCGGGATTGCTATGGCTGAGCTTGAGGCTAAGGCAACACCACGTATGGCTATGAGTAAGGATGATGAGATGCGTAAATCTATTACTACCAAAAAATTGAATGGTGCAAATTATATAGCTTGGGCTCATGCAGTTAAAAGTTTTCTTATGTGGCAAGAAGAAACCACGTTATCTTACTGAACTACCTCTTGCTACTGATCATCCTACTTATGATGGTTGGTGTAGTGAGGATTTATGTGTTATGGGGTGGATATGGTATAGCTTAGACCCTTGTGTTGCTACTACTGTGAAATTTTGTGACACTGCTAAGCAAATTTGGGACTCCCATACTGAATCGTTTTTGAATCAGAGTAACGTCTCTTGGGTCTATGAGCTATATGAACAGATTTTTGCTAGTCGCCAATCTGGCCGGTCTCTTTCCGATTATTATAGTGGTCTTAAGAACTTGTGGGATCAATTATTACAACACGGACACTTACTGATTTGGCCACACAGAAGCAACATTGGGAAGAGTTTATGATAGCCTCTTTACTCTCCGACTTAGATTTTGATTTACGAGGGTTCAAAAATCAAATTCTCGCCAGTGAGGCTCTACCTTTTGCTGCTAATGCTTATTTTCAGCTGTTGCGTTCTTCATTGGGACAGACTTAACCCATCTTTGGGTCCTTTTCCTTGTCCTCTTCTGCATTGGTCTCTAGCCGTGGTGATCGCGGGCCTAGTCGAGGGAGTTTACATGGACCCTCTGGTCAACGGGGCTCTTATTCTGGCTCACGAGGTACTCATGGTGGTGGTCGTAGTGGACTTAGTTCTAGTTTTCATGGTGATCGCACGTGTACTCATTGTGGTTTCCTAGGCCATATTGAATCTTGGTGTTGGTAGAAATATGGCAAACCTGACCATGTGCATCGGGTAATGGATGCTCCGTCCTCGGTTTCCACTAGCCCTGTTGCTCTTCCAGTTGATTCTCATGAGGCACTCACTACTCAGATTAGTGAGCTTACTGCCCTTGTCCAGTCTCTTCGGCCTGGTCTACTTTCACCCTCTACAGCTACTATGGCTAGTTTAGGTAATATTGCATATGTGGCTTAGTCCACCCAACCTTAGCTCATAGACTCTGGCACTAGTTCCCATATCTCTAGTAATTCTTTTCTTTTTGATACTCTTAGGCCTGTTACTCATGATATTGTACTTGCTGATGGATCTTCTCGACCTGTCAGTGGTCAAGGCCCTCTTCATCCAACTCCATCCCTCTCCTTACCCTCTGGTCTTTATGTTCTTAAGGTTCCATTTAATTTGCTTTTTGTTAGTCAATTGACTCAAGCTCTCCATTGTTCTATAACCTTTTCTCCTACTTCATGTGTTTTGCAGGACCTCCAGACCAAGATGATGATTGGTTCGAGGCATGAGAAGGATGACTTGTGCTTTTTGGACACTGAAAGCTCTCTTCGTCCTCAGTCTACTGTGTTGAGTGCTGTAGTGTCTCCCCTACAGTGGCATTTTCGCTTGGGTCATCCCTTAATTTGGAAAGCATTTGAGTCGTTTGATCTTATCCATACAGATATCTAGGGTCCTTGAACTCCTACTGTTAATGGTAAATTTTTATTTTGTTATTTTTGTGAATGATTATTCTAGAATGACTTGGTTGTTTTTAATCAAACAGAGGTCTGATTTGCCTTCCATCATTTCTAAGATTGATAATGAAATCTTTATTGAATTTGGGAAACGTATTAAAATCTTTCGATCTGATAATGTCTTAGAATATATGTAGTCTATTGTGACTACCTTTTGTGATACTCGTGGTATTATTCATCAAACTAGTTGTTCTCATACATTCCCCCTAAAATAGTGTTGCGGAGCGAAAACGTTGCCATTTGCTAGATGTGACTCGCACATTGATGTTTAACATGCACGTTCCCAATCAGTTTTGGGGTGATGTTGTGCTCACCGCTTGCTTGCTTGCTTATTAACCGCATGCCATCAATTATGTTACACAACCAGTCTCTCCACTCTCAATTATACCTAACATCATCTCCGTTTCTCTTGTTTCCTCGTGTTTTTGGTTGTGTGGCCTTTGTCCATGTTCTTGACTCAGGTTTGGATAAGTTATCTCCTCATGCTTGCAAATGTGTGTTCTTAGGCTATTCTCGTACTTGGAAAGGTTATCGCTGTTATCATCCTGAGTCTTGTAGGTACTTTGTCAGTGCTGATGTTACCTTTTTTGAGGCTACTCCTTTTTTTCTTTGTCTGTACAGATGTTATCCATTGATCTTCTCTCTTGTCGTGAGGGGGAGCCATCATCTCCCCCACCTACTCTTCCGGCGCCTTGTGTCCCTTCACCCTCTCTCTCACCTCCCACTAGTATAGATCCTCACCCCAGTTTAGATCTTGCTCTGTTACCTCCCTCTCCTCTACAGGTTTATCAGCGGTCCCAAGCTTGTTGCATTGTTTCTTAGGACCAGGCCCGTTCTTCTCTTTTGTCTAAGGCTCCTGCATCTCCTGTTCCCTCTGCTGATGTGGCCTCTGATGAGCTTCCTATTGCTGTTCGCAAAGGTATACGTATTTGCACTCAACATCCTATTGCTCATTTTGTTTTGTATGATTGTTTATCTCCTAGATTTCACTCCTTTGCTTGTAGCCTGTCTAGTATTTCCATTCCCCATTCTTATCAACAGGCTATGTCCATATCGGGTTGGAAGCATGCTATGTCCATATCTCCCCATTCTTACCTAGAGACTTTCTCCCTTGTGGCTCGCCTTAACTCTGCTCAGATTCTCCTCTCGGTTGTTGTTGATCATTCGTGGCCTTTATATGAACTTGATATCAAGAATGCATTTCTTCATGGCGATCTCCGAGAGGAGATCTATATGGCTCAACCTCTTGGATATGTTGTTCCCGGTCGTGAGAATCTCGTTTGTCAGTTACAGAAGGCCTTGTATGGTCTCAAGCAGTTCCCTTGTACCTGGTTTGATTGGTTCAGTGCTGTTGTGCTTGCCTATGGTTTCTGCCGTTCTGTTTCTGATCATTTTATTTTTGTTCGCCACTCGTCTATTGGGAGTATCATCCTTATTGTCTATGTGGATGGCATTATCATTTCTGGCAGTGACTCTCTTGGTATTGCTGATGTAAAGTGGTATTTGGGTCAGCAATTTCACACCAAGGATTTGGGCCATCTTTGGTATTTTCTTGGGATTGAGGTTGCTCAATCCTCTCAGGGCTTGTTTCTCTCACAACGAAAGTATGTCCTTGATCTTTTCACTGAAATTGGTTTTTTAGGCACTCGTCTTGGTGATACTCCCATAGACTCAACTTGGTGGTGAAACCGAGGCCTTGTTTTCTGATCTTGGTCATTATCGTCGGTTGGTTGGGAAGTTGATATATCTCACTGTCACTCGTACGAATATTGCTTATGTTGTGGGTGTGGTCAGTCAGTTTATGCATGCTCCTCGCCAACCTCATTTTGATGTTGTGTGTTGTATCTTGCAGTACTTGAAGAGCGCCCCAGGTCGGGGTTTGCTCTATCATTCATCTTCCTTGTTATTTGTCACTATCTTCAGTGATGCTAATTGGGCTGGCAGTAGGATTGATAGACGTTTTATCTCTTCTACATGATTTTGGTATTTCTGTTCCTACTCCTATGAGTATGTGTTGTGATAATTAGGCTGCCATATTCATTGCTAATAATCCTGTCTTTCATGAGCGTACCAAACATATCGAGATTGATTGTCATTTCATTCGAGGTGTCTTACTACGCAAACAACTTGTGAGTCCTTACGTTCGTTCTGAAGATCAATTGGGTGATATCACCTTTGGCTCAGACTTCTTTTCATCACTATCTTTTAAGCTGGGCATGTTTGATCTTTATGCTCCAGCTTGAGAGGGAGTGTTAGAATAGTTATATGTTCTTATGTTATTATTTATTTAAGTTGAGGGTACACTGGTCATTTTGTAATGTTAGGTTTTATATAAATATATTTGCTGGTGTAAAGTAATTCAATAACTCTAAGCCATATATTATTATCAGTCTCTTTCTCTCTTCTCTCTTTCTTCCTCTCAAACCATAACCCTAAATTTCTCCATTATACATTCTAACTAATACTTTGCTTTTGTTTAGCATAAGCTTAGCTCACTAATATAAAACCTGTATAATCCCAGTGATATAATAAACCCATTAGAGCTAGTGCCTAACTCATATAGAATGAACTATCATTCATTACATTTACATTGCCAACTCATAGCACAACCACAAAATATAAATCTTTAAATAAGAAATGCAAATATATACTATGCTTCAAAACAAAACAAAAGCTCCAAGCCAAGTGCCAGAGCAGATAAGCTTTCACACAATATGTACACCGCCAAAACGGTAAGCCCCTTCTTCATGGCCATCACTAATATACATATAAGGGGAATAGGGCTAAATTGAATCTGTATCCTGAAACAGAGAGCTTAATCAATAAGTTGGATCATAGATCTGATTTATGTCAGAACATATAGTAGTCATTTGCTGATCACCGTGGTAATGGCCGTCGGAATGGAACTAAAAAGAGGAATAACCGGGTTGACAAATGGTTAAACAATAACCCACAGTTTAGTGGCAGACAAGATCTCAAATTTGTATGTAAGAGACCGAAGAGATGACTCAGTCTCTAGAGGGGCACCCACTTATTTTACAAAATATTGAAAATAAAAATTACACCAATTAGGCCCTTAATAATCAGAACCTAAAAATGGAATATTGAAATCAATAGAGGTTCTGGTTATAAATATGGAAAATGTAAGGCAAGGGATCAAATATGGGGCACCAGAAATTTGAATCTTATGACATGAACTCAAAGAGCACAACCCGAAGGCAATGTCAAAATTAGATATTAAAAAAATTGTTGGGGTGGGATGGGCAGCTCGTTGAATTAGGGGTGTCAAGGTTTGTGTTCTCATGGAAAATCAGTGGAATTCTACAACTTTTTTTGGGACCTGACCTGCCTAATGTCCACCTGTGCAAATATATATTCCTTATTACTAATGTCATTATTATGATGTTACTTTTTATTTGTTGAGTTTTCATCATGTTGGTCGTGATGTTCTTTCTGCTTATTTTTCTTCAATAAGCATGCTTCTGTTAATTAGTTTCCCTGGAAGAAACAAAGAACTTGTCTTCTTGTTATCATGGCATGGCTAGTTACAAACTTAACAATATATGATCTAGTGATCTATACAATGTATATGTAGAATGTGCTTTGGGTGCTGCCTAAGCACTTAAGTAAGCCAAAGGATTAACAACATTTTGAATTGCATGAGAAAGACCCACTTTTTTCCTACCAACCTCAGTTTTTTGTTTTGGGTTTTCCTTTTTTTATTTTATTTTATACTGCACTAATATTATGCTTGATCTTGTATCAGCACCAATACAGTCTCATAGTTGCTTTCACTCCTTCTGGTTGGACATTTGGTAAAGGAAAGAAGTCTTCAGGAAGAAGATGGCAGCAGGGTACAATTGTAAGGTGATATTTTAGTTGAACGTTGGAAAATTATAATAACTATCTAAGTTTCTTTCCAAACCCTCATCTTTGGCAAAATTATATGAAAGAAGTCACTGAGGGTGGCTTTGAATAAGATTATAGGAACAAATATTATTTGCTTGCCTATCTAACCTCGTATTACTGGAGACAACCACCATCTTGTCCTTGCAAATTCGGAATACAAACTCAGTTTCTTATTTATTTATTATTATTTTTATTTTTATTTTTGCCAATTGCTAAAAAAATACAAAATCACTTGCTTGCATGTGAATTGATCACTCAGTTGGAAAATTATTATTATTTTTTTCTATGACTGATATGGCAGGCAAAGGGCCTTCAATTTTATTAGTTTTAGCTACCGGAACCAGCATCAGACAAATTTTCACATTGCCTGCAGGCCTACATTCTGTAATTGTGAATTAGTGATTCAGGAACACTTGGTTGCTTTGGTCTCTGTACAGCATTAAGATGAGTATGTGTAGATTATGTTCCACAGTGATGTTTGAGTAGGCAAGTGATTCAACCATTGGTTCTCATGGTTCTAGTAGGTACAATTACTTGCAGTTCCTCTGCTTTGAATTAATCACACTCTCAGCTCTAGTGAATCCAGGCTTCTCATACAGTTGGTGGAAACGAATATTAAGATAACCCTTGTTACATCTGCTTGCTCAACTTTATTGGCTTTGCATCTGATTATTTGTGCAAATATATCATATCTCAATGCTTTACCCTTTTCTCAGTTTTCAACTACTGGATATGAAAGTGTGATCATTTACATACTCAACTCAGAGAGGCCTTAAATCTAATTACTTGGAGTTGGCTATATGAACACGTCTCACAGATCCGAGTTCTTTTATTTTATTTTATTTTTCATTTTGTAAGAGTTTTAACATTGTTGACTGATTTGTTTCTCCCTGGAAGCCCCGTTTTGTATTCTTGTAAATTTAATGCCCTTTTTTTTCGGATTCCATATTGGAATTAAGCATTTGTGGCTAATTAGGATTGTGTTTCCCTTTCTTCAGGTATGAAGTCCCATACAGCGAGCATTGTAGTTTTACTGAACTCAAAGAGTTTGTCAAATTTATATATCCTGAAAACATTATACCGAGCGTAAATAATGATGGTCCAGAATCTGCCAATGCGATGATTTCCTTACTAATATCTTGATGTGTTGACTTGCTTACGTATGGAGGATATATGTCTGAGCATGATTGGTCCAAAAATGTCATGTTGGACTTATTTCGTGTTTCCCTTTTGCATCTAATTGGGAAACTTTTATTCTTTGTTTTACTATAGTATGTTGTAATTTCACTGGTTGGTGGATGCAGATGAGACAACTCGTCTCGGCTGACTTGCAGTTTGGTTTGGCTAATAAATGTTATGGATCTTCTTTCTTCTTTTTTTAACTTAAAAAAATGGAAATGGATAAACAATGCAAACAATAGATTACAAGATTATATTAGATTAATGAAATGGCATTTGGTGGAAGTATTGTTTTTCTACAAAAGTGAAAAAAGTTTGTTTTCATGTGTCATTCCTTTGATTAATAATTCAGAAAATGCACCAGCAAAGAGATCTTGTTTTAAACCAATCCCACCATAGCTTGAGTTGGGTTTGAAAAATTCTTTGGTTTGGACTATAATTTTAATTTGGAATTTGGGTTAAAATTTACCAAAATTAAATTCAGTTAGGGTCTGAGCATGAAGTTTTGCAATTTGGGCAACCTGATAAACTAGAATTGTACTTTGTATGTATAATTATTTTTTGCATTGATGGATTAAATCAAATTGCAATGTAATTAATTTGATTGCTTGGTACACAATTCAAATCAATTTTTTTATTTTAAAATTTTTGAGATTTTTTATTCTATTTTAAATTTTTGTGTAGCTTTGTTTTCAAAACGTGAAATTGATTAGTCTAGATAACTTAATCTAAACCCAAGACACATATATATCTATCTATACTATAATATATGTGAGCACTTAGATTGGTTTCTTGAAGCTTTGTCTCTCTTCATGTCAAGTGTTCAGTGATCTATCAAAAAAAAAAAAGCTAGAGAAGTCAACGGGTCAAGACTTGAACTCAAGGTTACAAATTTGATAAGGAAGATTCTTATCACTTAACACTACAACTAATATATGTTATATATTTAACTTGCACACGCATCGTGTGTGTCAGCCATTAGTATATATATATTTGTGCTGAGTTTGAGGAATATTAGCCTCACCATGGCTGCAGCATCATCTGACCAGGGAAATGTTCTCAACTCGGGTCAAGTAAGTGAAGATGGAGGTGGATTTTAAAAAACAATTCATAAGATTTAGACTCCAAGAGATGTTTTGTTGTCTAATCTATCTCCATATTTGTACAATCTCGCTTGTACCTCTAGATCTCCGCTAGTAGTACCAAACACACAAACACAAATCTTCACCAAGCTTGTGCCAAACACGAACACATTCTTCCAAAGCTCTACAAAGCATGAACTAAGTTAATATAAATTTGAACTAAAAAATTAATTATTGTATTTCACTTTGAGCTCCCAATTAGCTATTTATATTTTTTATTTTAGTGTGGTGGTATTACCCAATTATGTGTTTGGATCCCAGAATCTATATGATTATACGGAAATAGGAAATCTTGTAGAAAAATTTATTATAATTTATCTAAATCTCAAAGAAGGTTATCCTATTGTTAATATGGAGATTGATATTTCCATCGATAACTAAATCGACTAATGGTTGTGGTTTTTTTTTTTTTTTTTTGGCTTATGAAATGTCAGCGCTACAATCCATACGTACCATTTGGTTTCTTTTTTAAGGATAATGTTAATTATTATTTCAGTAATGATTCAGATCTCCACAAAATATCACCCCCACAACCTCCACTCACTTGTGATTGGTCCAAATAAGAAAGAGAAAAAAAAAACAATACAAGCACATCATTGGTCCATATCATTGTAGGGGTGGTGGGGCTCTCCCAAAAGGAGGTCCCAAACATTTTCCTTATTATTTTGTTGTGATGGTTTTAGTTATTATAATATTAAAGTAATCCTTTTAATTATGTCATGAAGTATAGTAATATTATTTATGATTTAATTTGTCTATAATTAATGACTTCAATTTATTTTTGAAGTGGACATCTTTCATGTTCAAATATGAATTTAAGAAAATTTGAAAGGCTAGTGAGAGTATCACGGGTTCCGTTTCGATTATCTAAAGAGTTAATTTTATAAGCCTCTCAATATATATTATTCATAAAAAAAATTAAATTGATATGATAATTGTAAATATTTTTATTTTATTGTATTTTGTCTCTGAAAAAATAGAAGACAAATATATTTTTGAAAATAGACCATCAATTTTCTTGAAAACAAACGCGATAAAATAAACGGTTCAAATCATCAAAATGGGATCGATAATGAGCTCCTTAAATCCTTTTAAATAAAAATATTAATTTGAAAGAATTCAGTCTTATTTTTTAAATGTAATTAAATATGGAGTCCGGATCTTTTGTTGGCCTTCCTAGAGTGCCCCCAAAACGACGTCGCTTTGGAACAAAATTTCTATAAAAAAAAAAAAGAACTAGAGAAACAGAGAAAGAAGAAAAATAGCACCGACAGTCCACACCCTTTGCTCTCCCTTCACCTATCGATATCATTCTTCGACCGTCACAACATTGCCATATCAAACTGTAGCAACGCCGATCCGTAATAAGCTCATAATCTGCAATTAAGAATGTTAATTAAGTTTTAAGAAATAGATTATGTGTTAATTGTGCATTTTGTATGTGTTTTGCATTCCTATATGTTAGCCGTAGGAATATCTGTTCAAAATCCTGTTTTGTTTTGTTTTGTTTTGTTAATTGAAGGCCTTATCGATATCCGAACATGAAATTGTCTATGTCAACGTATTATTTGGGATTTTTAGAATTTTATGGTAAGTTTAAGTAGAATTCGATTCGGAATCAAATAATTAGAATAAATTAATTATAGATAACGACATAATCAGCTATATGACCTGTAAGTGGGTCTTTATGACCATCTCATGTGTATATGGATCTTTATGACCAATCCGATCTGTTAGAACTAATGGATGTGCCACGTATGACTGTTTACAAGTTTGAATGAGTATTGAATCTGTTTTTGATCTAAATTTTAATTTCTGAATCTGTTATGGACATCATTCATAAAACCTTTACTCTGTCGTTATTCACTAAGCTCCAGCTCATTATTTATATTATGTGTGTAGGTGATCTGGCGCGCGACTAGGTTTGAGACTTTCGGTCTTGATCAATTTTGTCAGCCAACCATCGTGCCTCACGAGGGGGTTCTTGATTAATAGTTGTAGTCAAGTTTGTGAACCAATCTTAAGCTTTATTTTCTTTTGTTTTGATTTGAACAGCTTTTTGTGTAATATGTAATAGGGCTAAGTCTCTTTGTCTATCTGTATTGGTAATGACACAAGTGCAACGTCATATTATATGTAAATATAAGTTTGAAATTTTTCTGTCTCATTTAAGTTTGCACAGCAACTCTATGGACGATATATGTTTATATTTTGTTTCCGCTAGCCTCTTATATTATGTATCTGTTTAAGAGGCCTTCGGTAATGTTAGGATTATTGGTTGGTCACGTTACTAAACCTATGGGGGTGAGTTTGGGTTGTGATACAAACCCACTCTACCTTTCATTTCTCTTCTTCCTCTTTTTCTTCTTCTGATTGATGAGGCGTTTACGTGAGAGGCGACTACGGAATAGAAGCGGCCTAAACCCTAGATCTAGATCGAGATGGTGGCCGATCGTTGATAACGAGAGAGAAAGACAAGGGGGCTTGCGGTTATGGAGGTAGTGGTGGTGGGTTGGTAGTTTTAAAGAGAAAAATGAGGAAGAAGAAGAAGAAGAAGAGGAAGGAAAGGTAGGTTGTGGCGGTGATGATGGAAAGATGGTGGCACCATGGGTGAAGGGAGACCAAGGTCGCCGGCTATGAAGGTCACGATGGTGTGGGCTACCCGCTAATGCCTTCTTTCTTCTTTCTCTGGTTCTATTTTGTATTTTGTATTTTTTTTTTTTTGAAATTTTGTCCCAAAATGACGTCATTTTGGAGCACCTCAGGAAGCCCAGCAAATGATCTGGACTCGTAATGATGTATGTGATTTATAGCTTTGAAGAAGTTTTGTACCTTTTGAGTTGAGCATCATTTCCATTCTCCAGAATAAGTGTATTATTTTTTTCAAAAATTTTGATTATTGAAGAGTACGTGTTGAACGGTAATATCATATCAGGTCATTGTGGACAAATGACATTATTATCTAATAATAAAATTAATCATTTCCATTCTCGAGAATAAGTGTATTATTTTTTTCAAAATTTTTGATTATTGAAGAGTACGTATTGAACTGTAATATCATATTAGGTCATTGTAGACAAATGATATTATTATCTAATAATAAAATTAAATAAGATAAATAATCGTACCCTACAAATGTGAAAGTTAATATATTTGTTAGATTTGATACTTATATTTACATGATAAGATTCACACATACATACTATTTATTGTTTTATATTTGAATTATGATTTCACCTTTGGATTAAAAATATTCTTCCATTTCTTCTTTAAAGATTACATTTAGCTAACCGATGATTTATTACTACCTGTTTTTTTTTTTTTCCCCTCTATTTCTTTTTTCTTTTTTTACTTAAAAAATAAAATAATAGATGACTATCAATAGATGATAATCCTTTACTAGGTGAAACTATACAAGTTTTCAGTAACTATAGGGTTGGATTTTTCTTATATTTACATTTTAACTTGAGAGAATTTGAGGAATCTGTAAAGTCTATCATGGAATTCGATTATCTCAACATTAAATAAATTTAGTTTTATCTGACAATCTCAACGTTTTTTTTTTATTGCATTTGCCATTGAAAAAATGAAGGGTCCTCAAATTCTCTCCTGTTAAGATATGAATATGAGACAAACCAAATCCAAAAAATAAGTTTATAGGAAAGAGACAAAAAGAGATAGCATTAATCCTTATTAGTAATCTATTCAATACAGTATTTTTTATATTTATAATTATTATTTTATCAATTGAATTTTTTTTTAATAAATTATAATGATTATTCAATTGTGAAGTTTAAATCCCTCTAAATAATTAAATAAAATATTTGATCAAATTAACCTTTGCAAGAAATTTATGTTTTAATTTTTTTAGCAGAATTTATATTTTATTTTATTTATTAGAATAAAATGAAATCAGATGAAACTTAGGAATGAGTTGAACGGTGAAAATTTAAACTTAAGATCCAAAATATTGAATTTGAGTCATCCTAAATTGAAAATTTATCTAGTGTAAACTTAAGACTTGGTAGATGAGACCTGAGACTTGGAGGTCAGGTTTGACTCTTCTCACTAGCAAAGCCAAGACGGTAAGTAATAAATTTAGGGTGAATTATGCTAATAGTTCTTATAATTTGAGATTTGTGTCATTTTGATTCTTGATTTTTCAATTGTGACACATTTGATCCTGAATTTTAAATTTTGTTCCAAATAAGAACAATTAAAAATATTATTAGATTTTTTAAGGGTAAAATCGTTAATTTGATAAAATATAAATTAATTTGGCAAAAATAAATGTCAAACAAATATTTTTGAATTTTTAAAAATTATTTCTACCCACTAAAAATAAAATTATGTAAAATTGATAAATCTTTTAAACAATTATTTATTTTTTTTATCAAATGAATTTTTATTATGTGTTTGGATGATGATCATGTAAAATTAATTTAAAAAAAGTAATCATGTAATTTTTATTAATTTTTATCAATTTTACATAATTTTATCATTGGTGGATAAAAATATTTTTTTAAAAATTAAAAATATTTTTTTGACATTTATTTTTGTCAAATTAGTTTATATTTTATTAAATTGACAATTTTGCCATTGAAATTAAATAATGGTATCTTCAATTGTCCTTATTCGGAACAAAATTCAAAATTCAAGGTCAAATGTGTCACAATTGAAAAGTCAGGGACCAAAGTGATACAAACTCCAAACTATAGGGACTATTTGTGTAATTTGGCCATAAATCTATTTCGAAAGACTTCTTTGAACGGTAGAGATTTAAGCCTTGTTTGGCATAACCTATTTTAGTCCATCTTTTTATCTTTTTTGAGTCACATCAATCAACATCTCCTCTCTACTTTTTTACACATCTTTTTTAAAAAGTTAAAAAATACACTTATTTAGGACATCTCAAACCACTCCTTAATCTCGTGTGTACAAACTGACCCAATACCTACATATTCCAAAAACTTGAGAATTGTGGAATTAAAAAAAGGAGACATTTACATACAAGTCTTAATTTATGAACTCATATTTTATTAAGTGCTAACTAAGATTTTTTGAACTTTCAAGTCCCATTAAATTTGTAATGGTTGGAATTATCCTTCAAACAATAATTGTTCATTATTTATGATTATTTATAAAGGAATATGATGATTTGACATTTATTTTGATTTTCAAAACTTTAAAACATCAGCTTTCAAATTGAAAAAACTAAAAAAAAGTATGTGCAAAAAAAAGAAAAAGTTGAATTTTTTTTTGAAAAAACCAAATTATTATTTTTTGTGCAAAACTGAAAACTTTGTGTCTAAAGGAGTATGATGATAGAACATTAATGTGTAAAACTGAAAAAAAACTTTAAAAATGAAAAAAATGATAATGTTTTCAGTTTTAAAACTAGAAAAAACTGATAATGTTCTTGATTTTATTGGATAGTTGAATCAAACTAATAAATAGAAGGGCAAAAATATTTAATTTCATACTTTATTTTTTTTTATCAGTTATTGAAATAATTATTTAGAATATTACTATGCAAAATTGATAATATTTTTAGTTTAAAAAATTAAAAATATTTTCAATTTTGCTAAATAGAATTTATTGGTTCAAAATTTTTTAAGTAAGACCCGAATTACTATAACATTTGTAAATAGAATTTTTACGTAATTAATCTTTAAAAAAAAAAAGAGTATTTTTTATTATGTTTTTTTATCAATGAAACATCAAAATTAGATATTTTTCCACTTCATCCCAGGAACGAGAACACTACCTAGAGGATCAAATCCTAGTGAATACAAAGACAAGACGAGACAAATTCAATCCCCACATGAAAATGATGATTTTAACGGATTTTTGAAAAGCAAAAAATACAGTTTTGCCCTACTTGCAAACTCCTCTCGTCACCTCTCCTCTCCTCTCCTCCACTTGCTGCAGATTAGAATAAACCCAACTTGCGTGAACTCTCAAAATTCTCTTGCACTTGCTTTGCTTTGCGTTGCGTTTCCTGCGATTTTTCGTTGCCCTCTCTGTCTTGCCTCACCCAAATTAGCTAGGGTTTCATTTTTGGTAACTTCGTGGAGATCTCTCAATATCAAACAACAAGTATGAAATCGATAATATGCACAGACCGTACATGTCCTTCACCATTCAATTACAATTTCAATTTCAATTTTATGCCTCCGGTAGCATCAGCGGCCAGGGTGGTTGCAAAGGCGCCGCGCAAATCAATTTTCGCCGCTGCGTCCGTTAACGGCAATGGCAATGGCAATGGCAATTCAATAAATGGCAATGGAAGAAGAAGGATATTAACAACAACAACATCATCACCACCAACACCAACTACGAGTAATGGTACGGCTACAATAGAATTGGAAATGCCTTCATCTGGTGCAGCTAATAGTGCTTTAGAGCAGCTTGATTTTGAGCGCGGTGTTTGCGTTCCTTTTCGCAAGTACAGCCCCGAGATGGTAATATGATCAACTAGACAACAAAATCAACCCCTCAAATTTCATTTTGTTAAATTTTATAAACTTTTGTTTTTGTTCTATTTGTTATATTAGGTGAGGAGTAAGGTGTTGGAATCTAGAGGGGCTATTCTGTCCCTTATGGCCCGTGGAATTGAAATAGTATGGAATTTGGGATTCTATTGGTCTACCTTAATTTTTGATTTTTGGGTGGGTCGTGACGAAGAAGTTGTTCCTTATCGCGCTCGTCAGCTTAGGAATCTCTTGTGTGATTTAGGCCCTTCCTTCATCAAAGCTGGACAGGTCTGGAAATTTTTCATTGACATCGTATTCTTTATTGTTGATTGAATGCTTACAATTTGTTTTCTGTTTATCTAGCTGAGCCCTAGTGTTTTAAAACATAGACCAAACTATGTGGGATTGCGCAAACCATCATTTTTTAACAATTGGTCGGAGGAAAATAGGGAAAGGGGAAGCTGCATCACATAGTTGTGAGACTTGAATCCTTATCATTCCTGATAATCGCTTGGTTTCATCAATTCATTTGGCTCTCTTTTGTTGAAATCTTAGAAGAACATTGTTGTGTTTTGTTTCCTTTTTTGATATATTCGCATATGTATTCATGACATAAAATTTGTGACTTGTAAATTTCAGTTTACTTGTCATGATCCTATCTGCCCCAAACGGAAATAAAGTTGTGACCGGCCAGTAGTCCTAGACTACTGAAGGCCTAGCTAAACAAAACATTGGTAGTCCTAGATCAATTTTATTTTGATTAGTGGAAGCCATCAAATCTATTTAGTCAGACCATTTATAACATCGATTCAGAGCAATTGCGAAATTATATAGAATGGAACATTTAACATCTTTGGTTATACCTTTCAAAAACTTCATAAGGAGTACAAAACTTTGCAAAAGGAAGCAACTCTCTTTCGAAGCTGAATATATACATGCTCCAAACTCTCAAACATAAACTTCCATTCTATGAACAGATATACAAGCTTAAACAAGCAACATTCTTCATGCCACATCTTCTTCACCTACATGCATAGACAGGAGAGGGGTGAGCCAAAGCCCAATGAATAGTGATATATCAAAGTAATTTTGAGATAAGATATCTCCAGTTAAAATGATTATATAAGTAATCCAAAGCTTAAAAGCTAAATTTGCATTTGAAATATAACGTATCTTATGCATTTCCATTTCAAAACTTAGTGTTAATGGCCATCCATAAAATACGAAACAAAACATAACTGAGATGGTTCCGACTATGCCAAAACCACATTCTAAATACCGTTCACAAAGCCAATATTATCAGTAGATTTATGTCTCCTAATAGTTGCTGGGACAAATACTATTGGTAGATTTATACCCCCTAACAGCCACTGCCACTGGGACCCAATACTAATACTATTAGTAGATTTACAAAAGGTCAAAACAATCCACACGTGCAGGCCCAAAAATAGTAGAAGTGGTTCCAATAGGTCAAAACAATAAAAGAAGGGCTTTAACAAAGTATTGGACTTCTGCTCATGCGGGTGTTTGGGGCTGCACGTGCGGATTCTCATAGTCTGCCATCCGGGGTCTATTGAACAAATCTGCTCGTATGGAGGCTCTGTGCCGCTCGATTGGAATACTGTAGTTGCTGCTACCTTCTTCTCCTTCGACTTCAAACTATTCCAAACTTAATTTTCTAAGGTCTAAATATTAAACTATGGAATAACATGTGAAACTTATGAGTTTGAAATGCTTTTATAGAACTTTAGAAACTTCCTTTCCAAAAGCTTGAATTCTTACCAATTCATTCCTTGAAACCAACTTTCTTCATTATTTCTTTCAAATCTGGTTCCATTATGAATTCTATCAATCAAGAGAGGTGTAACAAGATAGAAACATGGAAATCTTACCTTAAAACCAACTAGAAACAAACTCTAGGTCAAGAGCTTAAGTCTCCTTCCACCGATCAAAAAAATAACTTGGGTCTCCTTTCTTTCTTTATTCTCTCTTTTCTCTTCTTCCTTTTCGTGCAGACTCTCTCTCCCTCTCTCTCTCTCTCTCTATATATATATATCTTTATTTTTCTCTCTTTCGTAATATAAGAGAGACACTTGTCTCTCATATACACATATCTATCCTCTAAAGTAGGACTTGGCTTGCCACCTTGTGAGGTGTGTGGATGCTTCACCCTTTCACTAATCCTCCAATTAACTTAATTAAACAAGTTTAACCGCTAATTCTGGTTAAGTTATTACATATTTTATTGAATCATCTAGCACATTTGATTAAAGCTATTAAACACCTTGATTAAGACTTAGCAAACACATATATGTTTATTATGCTCAAAAGGAGACTTCCATCTTGTCCCCTTCTTATCTCCCAATTCATAACAAAGAAGTGTACATATTCAATACTTTGTAACTATGACGTTCCTAAGTTTCGTTAGAGATATTTTCTTTAAAAATAGATATGTTCATGTCACACAGTAGTACCTAGGATGTTACATTACTAGTTCAAGCTCAGGTCTTGCTTAAAACAAACTGCAAGCAACATACGATTTAAGTTGTTGATTGTCTATTGGTTGGATATTTTGCTTGTGTTTTTTAAACAGGTTCTTGCAAATAGACCTGATATTATTAGAGAAGATTATATGAATGAACTTTGTATTCTTCAAGATGATGTTCCTCCTTTTCCCAATCAGGTACTAAACTAAAATTTCTCACTTGTATATTAATGAGCATTTTTCTTACTTTGCTGGAATGGAAATCCTTTTCTTTAAGCAGCATGTGGTTAAAATGATTTAGGTTGCCTTCAACATTATAGAAGAGGAACTGGGTCAACCCCTTGAAGCTGTTTTCAGCAAAATTTCCTCAGAAACTATAGCAGCTGCCAGTCTGGGTCAAGTTTACCGAGCTACTCTACGTGCCTCAGGGGAGGACGTTGCTATTAAGGTTGTAATAAGTTCATCTGGTAAAGTTCTTGTCATGTTATCATATTATATTGTCATTTATCACTTCTTAACCATTTGAAACTTGTTCAATCTGGTGGTTGTTCGTCATTGCTGGAATGACTATATTGGTTAATCTCCCTCAAGGCATTTTAGAATAGATTTTGGAAATGGCATAAAGAAAGGAGAATGACTGCAAACATGTTTGGTATAGCGGATTGAGAAACTTTCATAAATATTTCTTACAAAGGACACTTTTTAGGAAGCTCCTAAAAGCTGTCTTGTGTGTTTTTAAGGACCTAATGCACAAGAAAAATGACAAAAATGCCTAAAATGAATTTTTTTTTTTTTGGGTTGAAAAATTCATTGTTTTCCTTTTTAGTATTAAAAAGAAAATAAACTGAATGGGAATGAGTTTTCTGAAATGTATGTAGCACATATATTTATATTTTATGTGTAAGTTAGATACTGAGAAGGCCTATGATAATGTGGACTGTGAGTTTTTGTTTTACGTGTTGGAGAAGATAGGCTTTGGTGGATAGTGGATTAGGTGGCTACGATTTTGTATCAGCTTCTGTCACATTACACTGTTTGCTTGCAATGGTAAAAGCTCAGTCTCCAAGTTTGGGAATACAGGTTTGAGTTTGAAGGTAGTCACTTTCTGCAAATTATGCTAAAGGTTAAGTTTGTACCCAGTCTAAGCCTCCCAACAACCTCGATTATTAGGGGTAACACTGGGTTAATGACCTTTTCTTATTGTAGTTCCCACATTATTCTTTCTTCCCTCTGTTAGCCTGTTAAGTGAGTTCCCCTGTATTTAAGCAGGTTTAACATGCTTGTGTCTCCAAAAGTGAGTGCGCAAGGTTTCAATTGTATACACAATTTCTTTTGGGTCTTTGGTGAATGAAAGCATGTTGGTGTAAAGCGAAGTCCCACATTGCCCGAGTACTAAGGTATTGTTAAGCATATAAGCATGCGGCCACCCTCACCTCTTGAGCTAGCTTTTGGGGTTGAGTTCTACCCAAGTCCATGTAACAATCTGTTCTTTTGCAACTCATCTTAAGATTGTGATGGTAAAATTTCATGTATTTCACCTTTATGAAACTTTGTTATGGGTGAGGATAGTTGCAACACACATCTTAGAGGCTATTTCCAAGATCTCTTGAAGAATATTTTCTAGAAAAAAAAGAAAAAAGAATTGAGTATTCAAAACAGAGGTAATTGCAAGGAAAGTAGATAGTTTGGTGGATGAAATCTCATGACAATGCAATTGAGGGATGTTCAATGAAAATAGGAGGGAATAAAAGTAGCATCTATGAAGCATGGACACCTCTTCGGAGGTGGCGTATAGGTGTTGGACATGCTGGGACACTTGGGACACGCCACGGACACGTTGACGACATGCTGGGGACCTGCTAAGGGCACGTTGGGGACATGCTGAGGACACGTTTTTTTTATAAAAAAAAATCAATTTTTTAAAATTTATTTTTAATAAAATAACATACATAAGGTTGATAAATTTGATAAAATTAAATATTTGACATAAAATAAATATTAAATATTTAAAAATATGACATAATAAATATTTAAAATTATGTGTTTTGCACGAGTCCCCAACGTGTCGTGTCTTGCATTTTTTTAAAATTTGTGTGTTCGCTTGTTTGTGTCGTGTCCCGTGTCCATGTCCGTGTCCGTGCTCGTGTTCGCTTGGCCTTTTGATCTTCTGAATATTTTCGTGAAAAGTGAGTTTTTGTTTTTCATGTTTTAGTGAACTTTTTAATATTTGAAGTAAAAGTTTTTACTTTATAACTGCACATAACTTTGATGCACCGAAAAAATAAAATATTTGTGAAAAAATATTTAAAAAATATAATAAATACACAAGAATATGAAAATGTATTGAATTTTTGTATTTTTTGTATTTGATGATTTTTTTTCCATAAATATTGTACTTCTTAAGTGTATCTAGGTTAGGTGCATCTAAAAAGTAAAAACATTTCTTAAAATATTAAAATGATTTACTAAAAACAAAAAAACACGGAAAACAAAAAACTCAATTTTTTGAAAAGTAGGTTCAATTTTCTAAAACCAAACAAGGTATTATTTTCTATTTAAAATTGCAAAATTTTGAGAAGGTTGCCACACAGATATCATATATATGATACATTCTCGAACTACTTGCTTTGTTATGTATGACTTTTAAATCTTTATTGGTAGTTTGTTCCCATGTTAGAAGTTTTTTATTGCATACTTTAATTTATGTTGCTCATGCCTGTGTTGTATTCTTTTTAGAAATGTCTCACGACATTTTTGGTGCGTGTGGGTTGTATAACCACAGATGCCAAACACTGTTCTTATCAAGAGGTGTCTGACAAGTGTCATCAAAGTGTTGAAATTATGAAATTTCAATTTTAAATTAGGACACATTCAAGAAGTGTCTGAAAAGTGTCAGTGACACGTGTCTAAGATGGACATGATTCCTACCTTGAAATGTCTATGCTACTAAATTTGGGCAATGCCTTGATACTGACCATTTATTGTTGCATTGCATGTGTACGAGTCCAGGGAAAGTATTCTCAAATTTTCTTGCTTTGACAGTATTGCTAGTACATACATTTCATTATTTGTTGTAAATTTATTGCTGCTATTTCTAGAGGAGCCTTGGCTTTTTTCAAAGAATCGGACAATTGCATATTACTTTTTCATTCTTAGTATTTTCTTTCTTCACTAAATTTCATTGATTTTCTTTGCTTCTCTACCTCTTTGCCTCTCAACATGAATAATGATATGTGATGTTTATGTTCCTTCCAACCAAAAATTTTCATTGTTTTTGTGTGCTTCAAAATGTTGGCTCTTGTGAAAAAAAAGAAAAACAAAAACATATAAAAAAAAAAATGCTAAAGTGGATACATAACATTATATTCTTACAGGTCCAAAGGCCCGAGATAGAGCCTATTATCTACCGGGACCTTTTTCTTTTCCGTAATCTTGCTTCATTATTGAATGGCATCAGTCTACAAAAACTGGGATGCAATGCAGAGCTTATAGTTGATGAATTTGGGGAAAAGCTCTTGGAGGAGTTAGACTATACTTTGGTAATATCCAGACCTGTCCTTTGTTTGTGCCAAACAAATAATCATAATTATGCTTTTAAAAATTGGTAAAATTGAAATTCGGATGAAAATTACTTGCCTGCTTTCAGATTTATGGTTTTTAGGGGCATAATCTTAATGTAAGTAGATTTTTTGTCCACAGTTTCTGTTTTACTGAAAAGCATAGCAAAAAATGAAGACATATTTACATGTTATCGACTAGCTATTTTTGGTTTAGGAAGCTCGTAATATTGAAGATTTTCTGGAGAACTTCAAAAATGATCCCACTGTCAAAATTCCTGGGGTTTACAAGCAGCTTTGTGGTTCACGTGTTTTGGTAATGGAATGGATTGATGGTATACGGTGTACTGACCCACAGGTTGGCATGTTATATTATTTCCAAATGCAATGTTTTGTGAGATATTTCCTGGTATTTAATAGAGGCTCCTCTATCTAACTCAGGCTATTAAGGATGCTGGCATTGATGTAAATGGATTTTTGACTATTGGGGTGAGTGCTGCTCTACGACAGTTGCTGGAATTTGGGTTTTTTCATGGAGATCCACACCCTGGAAATATCTTTGCCATGCGTGATGGGCGTATTGCATATGTGGACTTTGGGAATGTTGCTGTACTGAGTCAGGTAATATTAGAAACAATTTATTCTCATCGAGTCACACCACATAATTTTGGATTAACTGTACACTCTCATTTTCTCTGAGAGCTTTGACATGTTAATTATAACCTTATTTTATTCGAGATTTATTCTAAAGGTATTATCAAACTAGAGTTTACTTAAATGTATTGATGTAGGACAAGATTTTAGGAATTTTTATATTTTTAGATTTAATATTTTTGGTATATTATTTGATTAGGATTTTTTTAATTTAGTATAAATATTTTAGAATTAGGTTTCTTAATTTGTTTTGATTTATTTTTTCTAATTTCTTAGGTTTCTTGTTTTCCAAGAATTAGATTAGTTTATTATTATTATTATTATTGTTATTATTATTATTTTTAATTTTATATTTCTTGGTGTCCAAGAATACTTGATCTCCAAGATTTAGATTATTATAAATAGGTATGTAAGCCTTATGGCAAGAACAACTTCCATGCAATATAATTCAGTTTCTTCATAATTTTCTCTTTCTTGTGGATTCAAGAGTCTTCGTCTACTGGAACGATATTTAGTTTCGTGCGTATTCTGCAGTGTCAAGTGGTATCAGGGCATGGATTCACCTAGCTCGATGACACAAGACAATGGTGAACACACAACCCCTATTGGGTTGGTAAAAATTTGCAATGAAATTGTAGTTGCAAAAGAAAAGACTGCGTATCCAAATATTATTTGTAGTGAGATTGTTTGTAAAACTAATGAAGAAGATACAAAGTCTTGTTCGAGTGTTGATAATGCATCAACACTTGGTAATTTGAATGCCGGAGATAAAGTTTTACATATAGATCATAAAAATATTAAAGAAGAAGGAGATCCGATTGAGCCTAGTAACAAAGAGAAAATAGAAGAAGAGATAATACAACCGCTGTGTGCCACAAAGAAATTGGTTGATTCTACACTTGATGTTCCAAGGTTGATAATTGAAGGGATCAATTGAATCTGGGAAGGTGCAAAATCAATTGAGCATGCAAGTTCTACATAAGGCAATTTTTGTTGATTTTCTTGGTGTGGAGCAACTTAATTTGATTTTCAATGCTTGTCTAATTGATCTTGTCAACCAATAGAAGCATATAGAGAAGAACTTTTAGAAAGTAGACTTTTCTACAAATAATTTTTGGAAGAGGGACAAACAATTGAAGTATTCCAAGTATCCTTTTATTTGGCATGGACGATAGCAAATCTCTAATATGAACTCGAGGACGAGTTCTTTCAAAGAAGAGGAGTCCGACGTAGGACAAGATTTTAGGAATTTTTATATTTTTAGTTTTAATATTTTTGGTATTATTTGATTAGGATTCTTGTAATTTAGTATAAGGCCTTTAGTAATTTTTTGATTTTTTGTCTAAAATATGATGTAAAAAAAACTAATATGTTTGGAATGACTTTTTGATTTTTTACAAGAACATGTGCAAAAAGTAGAGAGAAAAGGAAATATTTGACTTTTTGGTATAAGTTGTTGACTTTTTGGCTTTTAGACTAAAAAGTAATGTTGCCAAACGAGACCTAAATATTTTAGAATTAGGTTTCTTAATTTGTTTTGATTTCTTTTTTCTAATTTCTAGGTTTGTTATTTTCTAAGAATTAGATTAGTTTATTATTAATATTTTAATTTTATATTTCTTGGTGTGCAAGAATACTTGGTCTCTAAGATTTAGATTATTATAAATAGGTATGTAAGCCTTATGGCAAGAACAACTTCCATGCAATATAATTCGATTTCTTCATCATAATTTTCTTTTTCTTGTGGATTCAAGAGTCTTCGTTTACTAGAATGATATCTAGTTTCGTGCGTTTTCTGCTGTGTCAAGTCTGATGTAGGACAAGATTTTAGGAATTTTTATATTTTAAGTTTTAATATTTTTGGTACATTATTTGATTAGGATTCTTGTAATTTAGTATAAATATTTTAGAATTAGGTTTCTTAATTTGTCTTAATTTCTTTTTTCTAATTTCTTAGGTTTTTTGTTTTCCAAGAATTAGATTAGTTTAATATTATTATTATTATTATTAGTATTTTATTTTTAATTTTATATTTCTTGGTGTCCGAGAATACTTGGTCTCCAAGATTTAGATTATTATAAATAGGTATGTAAGCCTTATGGCAAAAATAGGGTTACAAACGAACCGAACTGTTCATGAACAACTAGAGTTCGGCTCGTTTAAAGCTCGTTTGAGCTCGACTCGTCTACTAAATGAACGAGCTTGAGCTCAATTTTCAGGCTCGTTTGTTAATCGAGCCGAGCTCGAGTAGCCCTAAGCTCGGCTTGATAAGGCTCGTAAACATAAAAATAAATAAATAAATATTTATTTTTAATAATATATTATATAAATTTTCAATAATCTATTGTATTTTTTATTTGTGTTTGGTGTTTGTGTAAATTTACATGTTTGATTGATGAAATTTATTATTAATAGAAGTATTATTATATATTTGGCTCATAATTTTGTGTTTTCTTTTATCTTAATAAGTAAATTAATTTAAATTAAATTTATTTTTTCAAGCTCGAGCTCGAGCTCGAGCTCGAACTCGGCTCGTTTATGTAACCGAGTGAGCTCAAGTTGAGCTCGAGTTCAACAAATATTTGACGAGCTGAGCTCGAGCTCGAATTTTGAAGCTCGACTAGAGCCTGGCTCGAGCTCGACTAATTCTTAATAAACGAGCTTGAACATTCAAAAGCTCGGCTCGTTTGCTGCCCTAGGCAAGAATAACTTTCATGCAATATAATTCAGTTTTTTCATAATATTCCCTTTCTTGTGGATTTAAGAGTCTTCGTCTACTAGAATGATATCTAGTTTCATGCCTATTCCGCTGTGTCATGTATTTTCACTAGTTCACACGAGATAGATGATTTATGTGGAGTATTGAGGTCTTGCCTTGTGAGTGAAAGGTTTTTGTCGCAAGGGGATTCATGACCGAACAAACAAAGGATTTGAGGTAAATAATGGCTTGTGCTGGAAAGTTGAAATATTTTCTGAAATGAATTAGGGCACAAAAAGATCACGCTTATTGAATTGGTTGAGTTCATTGGTGTTAACAATGTAGGTAATAGAAAAAAGAATAAAGATATTATTCTCTCTACTCACTAATAGTTTTTACTTTTTATTAACTACTAGTGATTTAGAACCTCATTGGAGTTGCTAGTAGCTGGACTTCACCCCCGTCTTGCGGCTAATTGTTATTGTCATTACCATCAAAGTCGATGCCACCGCAACCTTAGACAAACTCGTTGTAGTTCCTCTTTGCACTGGACAAGTCTTCCTGGTTGGAATTCCTCTATTGTTGAACCCTCACAACCAATTGACCCCTTTTCTCCCTCTTAGAACTTTGTTGCACCATTTTAGACCATCATAATCTCTCTTCTACAACCTAGCGCTCATCACCCAACAATTACAACATCCTTATGACACAACCCAGTACTGCAACTCAGTCCTGACTCTTCCTCTCTGCGTCGCAACACTTGTCACAATCGGGCAATCACGACTCTCCATATTTGCATTGCAACTTTGATTGCATCATCACTGGTGTCGTCTGCATTAAACCAATCATTTAGTGCTCTACTTTGTATCTTAATTTTCTCTTCATTGTGACCCATGACTTATATGACCCAAATTGATATAAAAAGGGCAACCCAACACAAATCAACCCAACCCGTTTTGAAAACAGACCGGTGGTTCTATTCATTTTCATATGTAGTTCTTCTTTTCACTATGTCCGAGGATAAATTCCAAGCTATAAGCATCCGGATGAATGGAGACAACTACTATTATTGGTCCAATGTCATGAAGAATTTCTTTCTTGGTAGAGGAACGTAGGTTATGTTAGTCATAACAGTTAGGCCCTCTATTGTCAAAATCTTTCGATTCATGATTTGATTTGCAATTTTGCAAAATCGATACGAATCTATCTATGGTGAATTCACAATCAATTCACGATTCATGCAATTCTTGAAACTATCGTATCCAACATATTTTTTTATTCTTTTTCTCTTTATTTTTTTTTAGTGAAAATGGCATAATACAATTTTAAATAGCGTTTAGTACCAAAATAACCAATATATATACATGATTTGTTGTTATTTTGGTGATCAAAGAGTTTTAATAGGATCCAATCAAATTTAATCGGACCCAACATGTTTTTGACCTTTTTCTTCTCATTTTTTTCATTAAAAAAAATCATAATATATCTTCTAGAACCGTTTAAGGTTAAAGTAACTTGCACCATGAATTATCTATTGCTATTTTATTAAAATAAATATAGTCAATAATATGCAAGTGAGGTCAGTTAAACTTGTTATCTTTTTATTACTACGTCATTGTTACTTGGAAAGGTATGCATGCTTATTGTCCAAATACCATCGTGCTCTCATTCCCTTCTCTCCTCTCTCTCTTTTCATTCTTTTATCCTTTTCATTTACTTGGAAAGGTAAATATTAGAGAACAGGGAAGAGAACCCTAGTGCTCTCATTCTCTCTTTTCCTAACAACGTTGTTTCTCTTCTCTCCTCTCTCTCTTTTCATTCTTTTATCCTTTTTATTTAATTCTTCATGGTGTCAGAGTAGTATGATGATCCAAGGGCTCTTTTTTTGGACTAGTGAATATGTATTGAGGTAAAATAGAAAAATAAAAAAATCTCTCCCAACTCAATTTTGAGAGCTCTTTCACCCTAGAGTTTTTTTTTTTTCATTGGAGAAACCTTGCTAGGATTTTCCAGTTTTTTTTCTTTTTTAGCAAATATGGGTTGTTTTTCCATAAATCACTACAGCAGCAGTTTCACTGCATAAAACTGGTTTCTCCCACTGCAGAGAGGGCCGACTGGGACTCTTAGGCCTTCACCCAAGGGTTTTGCATTAGTGGTGATGGTTTTCTGATGGTTTGAGAGCTTCTTTGTGGCTGCTGGGTGTATTTTTTGACGTATACCTTGCCCTGTTAGACATAACGGTCTGTTCCCTGGCTGGTTGTCTCTTCCACCTTCTTGTTGGGTGATTATTTATCAAAATTAAATCATAATGTCAGAAGAAAGTGTGGTTTCTCAAACACCAGCAAGTAGTGCTCGTCCAACTGTCACTGATAACTGTCACTGATTAGCCCACGTTGCAAATTACCACAGTGAAACTTGGGTGTAATTATTTGTCTTGGTCTCAATCAGCCAAGTTGTTTATCAAAAGTAGGGGGAAAATAGGGTACTGGAAAAGTTGTGCAACCACCTATGTTACACGGACTCAGGTGTGGGTATCGGGGGCAGGTGCGTATCTAGGGGTTAGACATTTCAAAACTAAAAATTGAGGATACATGGATATGGATCCAAATGTGGATACGGGTACGGAGATACATTTTAAATAATTATTTTAAAATATATTTATTATATAAAGATGAGTTAAATAGTTATTTTTTAAATATATTTATTATTTTTTATCTTATGTATTATTTTTATTGATAATATTTTTAATTTATCTATATAATTTATTTTTTTATTTTTAATTGACATATATATATTATAAATAAAAAATTATAACAAATAAGGAATAACAAATTATGTTAGAATAAATAAAAAATAAAAATTAGCTGTTTTATTTTATAGATTTTTTAAAGATTTTGTTTATTATGTGATTTGATTAGATTTCTTTAAGATTTTGTTTATTATGTGATTTGATTAGATTTCTTTGAAACAAATAGATGATTTATGTTATTTATTATCTACTACTATTATAAAAGTGTGAAGAACATGCATGTTTTCTACTTTTTTTAAATCCCAATTTTATCCTTTCAAATTTAATATATTTTCTAAAAGTCATGAAGAGTCATATATAAACTAACTATCTCTTTATTTTTGGAATTGAACACTCAAAAATGATATATCTGCTTCCAAGAATCCTATATAAATATAAACAAGAACCACTTTCATTGGTTTTATCTTTTAAATCTGTTTTTTAGTTTTTGATTTTTCATATTTTCTCAGTTTTGGTGACTAAAGATACTGAAATTTCTTCATATTTTAAATTTAAAAAATTAGGAAAACATCCCTCTCCAACTTTGTGTAGTAGGAGAGGTCCAAGATTTTTTTTTATTAACTAAAGTCCCTCAACATTTTCACAAGGAAAATTTAATTCAGAGAAATTTTGCCCGACTTAGAGAAATTTTACCTGACACAGAGAAATTTCGGCCCCGACCTAGAGAAATTTTCTCTGGTATGATCACAGAGAAATTTCAAAATTTCTCTGTGAATATTGAAATTTCTCTTAGTTGAGGCAAAATTTCTTTGAGTCGAATTTTCTCTGTAGAAATGTTGAGGGATCTTAACTATTATGAAAATATTGTATGTCCTTTATGTTATAAAATCTTAATATCAGGGACCTTAAAACAAATTCCCCTTTAAACTATACCTTTACATGAAAATCTAATACCTAATAATCTAAATAGAATTTAAAAATAAAATGTAGGTAAAAAAATTATAAATTCAAACATGTACTGATTTATTATTATTATTATTATTATTATTATTATTATTATTATTATTAGTATTTAATATTAATAAATTTTTTTTTTCCCAAAAGGAATGCACAACAAATTATTTTCTAAGTGTATTTAGATTAACTGAATCTAAATCTAAAAGTAAAATTAAAAAACAAAAAAAAGTTTTAAATTAATTGAATCTAAAAAGAAAATAAAAGGGTTATTAAAAAAAATAGTGTCAAAGACAAAAAGGCATGAAAACCAAAAATTCAAAACAAAAGTTTGAAAAAAAAAAAAAAAAACCCAAGCCAAACACTATAAACTTCTCTTTTTTTAAATCTTTCTTCACTAATTTCCAATTTTACACAGATTCTTTTCAATTTTTATGTGAATTTAATAATCTAATTAAAAAATGGCGCATACACCCAAAAATGTAACACTAAATATCTACATTATGACTATATGACTAACTATTTATGAATAATTAACTTCTCAATTGTTACAAAATATTTCACATATTACTTTTGTGATATCTTATATATGTCAATATCTACATATATAAATATATAAAAAAATAATATAAATGTAAATTTATATATGTTACTGTATTCATACATTGTCAATCTGTAATGCTATATTACCATCACAGATTTTAATTTTCTAATATGTATCGCTTTAGTAATATAGTTAAATTTGCTAGGAAAAACTGCGGAATTGTGTATTGTTCTTCTATCAACTTATGTTCAATACATATATACATATATGTCATACAACCAATACTTTCCATAACAAACTAAGATTTTGCAAAACATTTCGATCACGACAATAATTGTATTGTTTTTTTCCTTACACAAAAAATCACATTATTAAGGGAAAATTAATTTTGAAATCCATAATAATATGATATCGTCTCAAACTCTTACTCATCAAAATATTTTTATTACGATGAGTTATAATGGTGAGCAAGAAGAAAACAAGAAGATGGTGAAACAAAAACTACAAAAAATCTATTGCAGCTCCAAGCAATGTTAGATGAGTTGAAGTAGGAATTGTCCTATTTGTTGTGATGTTCAAGAAAAACAATGTACCTTATGCACTCATTTTAGTCAAATTACAATGAAAAATTTAAATAATGCCTAAACATTATTGATGTTTTTAGAGAATAACAAGATTAGGGAATGATTAGGATATCATCCCTATTTATATTAATGAAGATTAATAATTATAAGGGAGCCCTAAGTATAGAATAATTACAAAATAATAACCAAAATAATAATATATTATTCTAACACTCCCCCTCAAGTTGGTGCTAAGATATCTCTCATGTCTAGCTTGCCTAAGATGTCATGAAATGGCTTACTTCCAACTCCCTTGGTGAGGATGTCAGCAAGTTGTTCATCAGACTGCACAAAGGGAGTACATATTGTGCCACTAGTGAGTTTCTCCTTAATGAAGTGGCGATCAGTTTCAACATGCTTTGTCCTGTCATGTTGAACCGGATTGTGAGCGATGTTAATAGCGGCCTTATTATCACAGTATAATTGCATGGAGTCCGTCTAGTCAATACCTAGATCACTAAACAATAACTTAATCCATAAGAGCTCACACACCCCTTGTGCCATAGTTCTAAACTCAGCTTCTGCACTTGACTTGGCAATCACATTCTGTTTCTTACTCCTCCAAGTAACTAGGTTGCGTCCAACAAAGGTGCAATACCCTAAAGTTGATCTCCTATCAGTTACTGATCTAGCCCAGTCAGCATCTGTATGGGCTTCCACACGAAGATGATCATACTTCGAAAAATAAAGACCCTTACTAGGAGCAGATTTTAAGTACTTCAAAATTCTCATGACAGCCTCGAAGTGAATCTGATGAGGAGCATGCATAAATTGGCTAACCACACTGACAACAATAGCAATATCAAGACGAGAGTGAGATAGGTAAATGAGCTTACCTACTAATCGCTGATAGCTCCCTTTATCAACAGCTCCTCCTCCTTCATCATCCCCTAGTTTCTGATTCGGTTCCAGTGGAGTGTCACAGGCCTTGCAGCCAAGCATCCTAGTTTCCTTCAACATGTCAAGCACATACTTCCTTTGTGAGATAAATATCTCATCCTTGGAGCGAGCAACTTCATTTCCCAAAAAATACTTCAAGCTCCCCAAGTCTTTGATTTCAAACTCACTGGCTAAATATTTCTTCAATAGAGGTATTTCCTCACTATCATCGCCCGTAAGAATTATGCCATCTACATAAACAATGAGTGCTGTAGTCTTACCACTTGAGGAATGTTTCACAAATAAGGTGTGATCTACCTGACTCTGTTTGAAACCATATTTAAGCATAGCCTGAGTGAATCTCTCAAACCAAGCCTTTGGAGACTGTTTAAGACCATATAATGACTTCCGAAGCCTACATATTTTGCCTTCTGTCTGATGATCCTCAAAACTAGGAGGAATGTCCATATATACCTTTTCTTCGAGGTCATCATGAAGAAAGGCATTCTTTACATCAAACCGATGAAGTGGCCAATCTAGATTAGCTGCTAGAGAGAGAAGTACTCTGACTGAATTCATCTTAGCCACGGGTGCAAAGGTCTCCTGATAATCAACGCCATATGTCTGAGTGAACCCTTTTGCCATAAGTCTAGCCTTGTAACGCTCAATAGAACGATCCACTTTGTGTTTCACAGTATACACCCATTTGCATCCCACAGATCGTTTGTCCTTAGGTAACTCAGTCAATTCCCAAGTGCCATTCTTCCTAAGTGCTTTCATTTCCTCAATCATGGCAAATTTCCACTCAGAGGTGGCAAGAGCATCGTGAAAATGGTTAGGAATGCTAACAGAGGAAATATTTGACACAAAAGCTCTATATGAGGACCTAAATGGGTTTGGATCAAAAGCAAAAGAACGGATCCAAAATGTGTTCTCCCTATTAAAAGACTAGTCTAGGGCACAATTAATTGATTCAAGCCATCAGCCCAATGTTTAGTGCCTGAAGCGTGAATAAAGTACAGTATAAAATGGGTCTCTCTAGGCCCCACCTACAAGCACCAAGTAATAGGCTACAATTAATTCACATGCCATACACTAAACATATATTTAAAATTAAATAGGCATGGCATTAATTAGGCATCATAATCATTAATAAATAAAAAATTATATACGCCTATAAAATATTCCTCCAAGGCTTGTTACAACATACTTGCCCTATGGTTTTAGTTGAACATCTCCATTTGAGTATTACCTCACCCCCTAACGCCTCAAGTCCTCCATCTCTCCAATAGCACGCATATGTTCTCAAGCCAACCTAGGTTGGAAGTGTGGTCTAGGGACTCCTTTAGGGATGGTGCCACTATTATAGGGCAACCTTGACCTACCCTTTGATCCACACAATGAATCTTTAATCATTTGACTTAGCAGTTGAAGCTAAGTGTTTGTCAATGTATTTTTGCTCCTTCGAGGGACTTGTACGTTAGTTGATCTTAGAGAGAATGGGATTTCTCCATCATCCTTACCCTCTAAGGATGAGTGTTATGCTCAATGTGCCTTTATACTAGAGGAGCAAGTCTTATATCTTGACAAATTAAGTTTTTGAAATAATTGTGTCAGGCTAGATAGAGGAGGCCACTTATCTATTGTGCTAATTCACAAACAAACTTACCTCCATGGGCCTGGCTCTCCTGTATGGAGTTTAGTAGTAGGAAACTCTTATGGGGGTCTCGCTCCTGCCCCAACTCCCACTCAAGTTCCCAACCTTAAACTCTTCTCTGGGGCCCTTGCTCCCCCGTCTCCACCCTAGCCTCCTCTTCCACTTCGTGCAACTATGGTATGGAGGCTTTCATCTCTTTTATCTTTCTCTTAGAGGTTTTGGTTCTCCATTTCTCTCTCTCTCTCTCTCTCTCTCTCTCTCCTCCTCAAGTAATCTCAGCTATGACTCATATCATATCCATTGGTCTAATGTGTCCGATTTGTTTTACAATACTTTCCTAATGCACAACCAGCTCAGCCACTTCCATCCACACTTGGCGAAGCATACATAAGAAATGCCTAATTTTGTGCTTCTTTTTTTTTTTTTGGATAAAAATGCATTAAAATTTAAATGAATGTGATGTTCTATCTAATAATTGTTGAAAAAGACAGTTACAGTTATTTTTGGATAGTGCTTTTGAATTTCGTACATGTAAAATATATTAAAATTAAAATGCATATTAATGACCCTTGCCTTTATTTCTTTGGGTTGGTAGCTTTTTTTATGCGTTCAAGAACACAATGTAGCCACCAAAAATGTGAAGTTCATGGATTTGTTATGGCTATTCTTGCTTTTTTGGAGTTTGCATAATTATTCCTGTGATATAATATTACTTTGTGTAGGATAAAAGCTTTTGCTTTGCTTCCCTGTTTAATCTACTTTTAGTCTGAGAACAGTAAGAGAAATATTTACATTCAACTTTTCTTACTCTTTTTCAGCAAAACAAACAGATTCTGATTGATGCTGTTGTCCATGCTGTGAATGAGGACTATGTTGAGATGGCAAATGACTTCACCAGGCTTGGTTTCCTGGCTAGTGGAACTGATGTCTCACCCATTATACCTGCTTTGGAAGCAATCTGGCAGAACTCTGTTGGTAAAGGACTCTCTGATTTTAATTTCAGAAGTGTTACAGGTAAGATTTATGTCCAATTTTCGTTTAACCCATTCTAGTTTTTGCTCTTGTTTCTTAAAACTGTATCTTTGTTCAATTGGATTCTACTTTATGATGTTCCCAAGTTTTCATAATGAAACAGTATGTTGTTGATTGTGAGGATTGTTATGACAAGTCATGCCTTTCAATCCATATGTCAATATACTTATATGTGTGTGTGTGTATATCTTAAGCTACATAATAATAGGAGTTTTTGGGCAGTACAAAGGCTACTTTCTACTTCTCTCCATTTTATTCTTCATCATATTTTGAATTCGAACCTTATCGCTCTTATTCTTTTATCCCTTATCATTTACTTAAATTTCTTAATTATTTTTTCTTACAAGGTTTGCCTAATGACATCTACATTTTACATTCATTTCTAAACCTAGTCAATTGTTTTTTTCCTTTGATGTTTATATTGTCCGAAAACTCCTTCCTTCTTTTCCCTTCAAGGTTGTATTCATCTTTTCTACAAATTCCTCCTTGTTGAGGGTTTTTCTAAATCCCCCGTCTTCCGTCTGGTCATTCGTTGTGGTTGGCCTATGTGGAGATGGCTGCAGAATCTTTCCACCTTTTGAATTCGAACCTTATCCCTCTTATTCTTTTATCCCTTATCATTTACTTAAATTTCTTAATTATTTTTTCTTACAAGGTTTGCCTAATGACATCTACATTTTACATTCATTTCTAAACCTAGTCAATTGTTTTTTTCCTTGATGTTTATGTTGTCCTAAAACTCCTTCCTTTTCTTTTCCCTTCAAGGTTGTATTCATCTTTTCTACAAATTCCTCCTTGTTGAGGGTTTTTCTAAATCCCCCGTCTTCCGTCTGGTCATTCGTTGTGGTTGGCCTATGTGGAGATGGCTGCAGAATCTTTCCACCATCGCTCTCGTAAGGGGACGGGATATGATCTTGGTGGGATTGCGGACTGATCCACTCCGCTGACACCAAAACTTCACAAAAGGGAACAAGGATCTGGGTCCGAAATTAGAGCTAGGTTTTTGATTGGGCCTGAACTGGGAATAGAGGGGTGGGTCACAACTGAAGTATAATGGCTCAAATCGAAGGGAAAAATACATGTATATGTGTGTACAACTATGTATTCCCCCCCCCCCCCCCCGGCCAACGGTAGGATATATTTCTAAGATAGTGTTAGAATATAATATGTAAAGTGTTGCTTTAATAATTAGGTTAGTATAATAATTAGTATGCTTTAATAATGTACCTTTAATAATGTTGTTTGGTTTGTGCTTCTACTTTAGGTTTGTAATTGTTCTCCCTCTCCTCTATAAAGGAGAGAGCTCAACACAACATTCAATACATCAATCATAATACATACAATTTATTCTCTCTTTATCAATTTATCTTACATGGTATCAGAGCTAGGTTAACAACCTAGTCATTCTGCTTCACCGGCGGGCGGCAGCCTCGCCTTGGCCGCCCGCCGGACCTCTACCCATACCTTCACTCCGCTGCCACAAATTATTCTTCTTGCTCTTGATCTTGTTGTTGCTGCGCTACAGTAGTTTCTAACAAATTCCATGGCAGAACTTCACCTTCAAGATCAGAAATTCCATCTTGAACAACCCCAGGTCGGACCTTGCCGGCGAGACCGCCGCTGCTATGGCCACCGCCTCCGTCTTGAAAACTAGTACTTTTTCCGTCACCGACGATTTTCGCAGCGAACTCAGCGTTCCAGTGGATGATTTGGCAGACCTCGAATGGCTTTCTCATTTCGTGGAAGATTCCTTCTCCGAATATTCTCTAGCCGGAAAATTACCTGACAAAACCACCGGAAACCGGTCTGAACCGCTGGAAATTGCAGTCCTGGCCAAGTCATGTTTCACGACTCCGGTTCAGACCAAGGCAAGAAGCAAGCGGCTAAGAACCGGTTCACGAGTTTGGTCACTGGGCTCTCCTTCGCTGACCGAGACGACGTCGTCTTCTTCATCGTCTTCGTCGACCTTGTGTGAACTTCTCTCTCTCTCTCTCTCATGGTTACATTTTCGTTGAGGGGCAACACTAGTAGAGAGAAGTTCACAACCATGAAGTGAGGGCAGCAGCTGCTCGCTCTCTCAAGACGGTCTGCTCTCTCTCGGCAACTCTCTTTTCTGGGGCTCAAAGCTGCACTATATCTCTCTCTTTCAGTTTCCAGATGAACTGCCATCCAAGCTAAAGCATGATGAGCGTGGTCTGTTATCAATGGCAGCAGCATCACCTTCACGAAGCTCTCTCTCGGGGGAGCATGAAGACACAGAGCATCTGAGCTGAAAACAAAAACAACACACAGATACACGCATGCACAAACTCTCTCTCTCTCTCGCTGGTTTTATGGTAATGATCAACACACAAGCTCCCTCTCTCTTGCTGGTTTTATGTTCGGCAAACTCAACCACCTGCACCGCCATAACAACCATCCATTGACACACACACAGAAGAAGAAGAGAGCAGTTTGTGCTGAAACTGGGGCAAAACCCAGCTTGTTTTTTTCTCCAACAAAGCTCCGTCACTGTACCGCTGCTTGCTCACAGCCCGTGGCCTCCAGGCGCCGTCGTTGGAGGTCAATCTCCGGCCACACCTCCTGTGGTGTCCGCTCCACCGGTTTCAGTCTCACTCCTCTCCAGCCATGGGAGGCCTGATCAAACCATGCATTCATCAACTCTCTCTCGGTCACCATGCATGACCACAGAGCAACACACAACTCTCCCTCTCTCTTCTCGACATGACTTTTGGTACACGAGTTCTCTCTCTCTCTCTCTCTTCGAGGCCATGGAGTCATGAAGGGTGATGCTGGTTCGGTCTCACTGACTCGACTATCACACACACACACACACTGCCACCTCACTCACTCTCTCTCGGGTTAGGGAGGGAGAGGGCCATACACACACCCATTTTAAGAGACACCCATACACAACACACCACAGACTCATTATTATGCTTCCACTCTCCCCAACTTTCTTTATTTTATATATATATATATATATATCTCTTTTTATTATACTATATTACCCAAACACTCCACTTTCACACCACGCCGTCTGATCCCACTATCCCTTTTATTTATTTTATTTTATCTTCCTTCTTTAAAAAAAAAAAAAAACCATTGCCGGTTTTAACAAAACCGTGGGCCAAGAAACCCACGTGAACCAATCTCCTTTTTCCCTCACTCTCTCGTTTTGATTTCAAATATATTATTATTATTTCTTTATTTTTTATTTTTCTTTCACTTTATTTTTAATCTTTTTTTTTTTCCATTATTATTTCTGCTCCATATTATGTCATTCCTGCCATACGATTTGCAAAAAAAAAAAAAAAAAAAAAAAAAACACGTTTTATTCATGACAGGGATTCACCCCGCTCACCATTCTACACCAAAAAAAAAAAAAAAAAAAAAAAAAATTCAAACAAACAAACAAAAACAAAAACAAAACACCCACATCCACCGGCGGGATTTTTCTTCTCTACTCTGCCGCCGGTCTCTTCTTCTTGCCTCCGTCCTGCGCGGCCCTTGACGGTGCTGTCTCCGTGTTTCCCACGCCGCTGAGCACGTTCACTCCCTCCTGCTCCTCCACTGCAGCATATGGCGGACCTCCAAATCGGAACATCACGGTGGCCTTCCGCTTCAGATCCTTGTTTTCCGCTTTTAGCACACATATCTCTGCTCGCGCATCCTTATACATGCGCTGGAGCAGAGCCAGTTGGGCGTTTAACTGCTGCACCTCATTTGTCCTACTCTGAAGCCGGTGCGACAAGTTTGTGACTGCCGTCATCGTCTCCACACATGACTTCAATGTATATTGATTGGCCTCAATATCTGATTGTGCTGCCATTCTTTGCTCCACAGACCGCATAGGAAAGGTCAACGGAGCAAACTCAGGAGCGCTTGGTTGAGGTTCAAGGGCAACCGCATCAGTTATCTCTCTTGTGGACTCGTTGAGGTCTGGAAAGAGAGTGAGTGGACCACGGGAAGAAGAGGCCATGTTTTGGGTTGATGAGTGTTTCAGAGCAGCAGCGATTTCCGCCTGGTAATGTCAGAATGGGTTGGTTACAGAATGTTTCAGAATGACAATGCTCAGAGGTTTCAGCCTGGTTTGGTTTACACAGCCTCCGCATTGGTTTATATCGACAATGACGACGCGGCCGACACGCCGCTCTGTCGATCACGTGCATCGCCGCGTGTCTGGCGCGACTTTTGATGGCTCGCCGCTCGATGATTTCTGTCGGGCACGGCTTTTGATGCAGTGGGCGCGCCTTTTGAGGGTGCGACTTTTGAGGGCTCGATATATATATCCATGTATATCTTTTGGGCAGCCTATATACACACTCATATAGTGTCTTCTACATCGGTCCGACATGACCCCATAAACTGTCCTGACATTGATTCCGGTCAGCTTCTACATCGGTCCGACATGACCCCATAAACTGTCCCGACATTGATTCCGGTTAGCTTCTACAACGGTCCGGCATGACCCCGTAAACTGTCCCGACATTTATTCCGGTTAGCTCCTACAACGGTCTGACACGACCATACCGTGTCTTCAGCAACAATTTGACACAACCATACAGTGTCTCCTATCCTATTTTATTTTATTTTATTTTTCTACTCTCTCCAAACTCAAGTTGGTTGGTTCCTATCCTCCTTGAGTTTGAGGGGGGCTGTTAGAATATAATATGTAAAGTGTTGCTTTAATAATTAGGTTAGTATAATAATTAGTATGCTTTAATAATGTACCTTTAATAATGTTGTTTGGTTTGTGCTTCTACTTTAGGTTTGTAATTGTTCTCCCTCTCATCTATAAAGGAGAGAGCTCAACACAACATTCAATACAACATTCAATACATCAATCATAATACATACAATTTATTCTCTCTTTATCAATTTATCTTACAGATAGAATACCCTAGAATGTCCATTGAAAACAAACTTTTTGATTTCAAAGCTTTCCTTGCAAAATAAACTTTTTGATGGAAGTCCAAAACATACATAGATATATATGTTATGTATGTATATTTTTTGGGTATAATTATGAGTTTTTTTTTTTTTTTTGATAGCCAAATTTCAATTACAAAAATGCACATTTTCCCACAGATTTAGTGTAGCAAAGATCTTGGGTCTTCTTCCATCCAAGCCTTGAAGCCCTCTTCTTGGAGAACCATTCTTGCAAGATTATGAGCAACCTTTTTCCCTTGTCTTTGAACATGAGAACATGTACTGCAAGAAAAACCCCTCAGCATAACTTGGGTAGCCTGGATTTGAAGTTTAATTAGGTTAAATAATTATGTGTATGTGTGTGTGCACGTGCATGGATATAATTATATTAAATAAACCGAAGTTTGAGAGTTAATAAGTAGTTTAATTAGTTAATATGTGATTAAGTTAAAATTAGGTATATAAGAGAAAAAAGAAAGAGAAAAATAGTATTTTTTGAACAAGGGCAAAATAGTCATTTGATCTACCTATATTAGAACCATATAGGGTAAAGTTCTCTAGCCTCAAACCATAAGGGGGTAAAGTGAATTTTGCCTCATTATTGACAATTTCGCATTGTCACAAGTTAGTTGTAGTAAGAGATTACAGGATCATGCAATCAATTTTGGTTTTACCTCTATATTAAGTAATGAGTATTCAGTTGACCTATGTTGTAAATGCTGCAGGGAAATTCAATCAACTGGTATATCAGTATCCTATCAGAATCCCGGAGAGATTTTCTCTTGTTATACGTTCTTTATTGACTCAAGAGGGAATTTGTTTCACAATGAAGCCGGATTTCAAATTTCTTGAGGTGAACCATTGTTTCTTAAATTTTGTGGACCACAAAATGCATACAAATTGCACATAAGCTTTGGATGAGAGATCACTAGGTTTGTTATTCGTTGGATTTGATAGAGGAGTGTCTCTTTGAAATAATACAAAGAGATTGATAGGTATCATTATCAGTATAATCTCCAGTACTCATTGGTTACACTTGGAACCATTAACCTCTCTCTCTCGATACCTATTGGTTGAAGAAATAAAACAGGACCATGTTGATGGCAAAAAAGATGTCTTATTCACCTGATGTTTATTAATTATAAAACAACATGCACGGCCTGCAACTTAGACTTGTATTTGATGTTTTTTTGTCAAGTGAGTAATTTAATACCAAAAGATAAGATTATAATGCAACTCAATACATGTACCCACTGGTACACACAACCCTGAAGGGCACAGATCTCCCATCAAGAAAAACACTTGAGACAAACAAGCTTAGCCGCAAATAATATCCTCTCAGTTCCAGAAGCTAGACTAGACACAACACCACACCCTAAAAAGAGTCCACCCAAAACCTTCTGCCGGAAAAATAATAGAGCAATAAAACCCGAGGCCATTGAACCAACGTATCCAAAGTGGAAAAAATAATCCAAAGTACTAGTAGTTGATTTCGTCATTCTGCTGGATATATCCAGCAATTGTTTTTTTGATCAATATGTCCAGAAATATGGAGATGTAAACTCTATGTTCAAACATAACATTGTGCATAGGCTTCCCAGAAATGATATTTCATTAACTCAAATTTGGCTTTACTCCAGTGAGACTACAGGCTTCTGGCGTTTTTCAAATTTCATTGCATGAAAGCTAAAATATACTGAACTCTATTAATAATGCTTATGCTCTCATTTATTTGTATCACAGCAATAGAAACAGGAGTACACAAATGACATCAATTATTAGTTATAGGTCAGCTTATACCAGGTTCATAATATCATTGTACTGAAACATTCATAGTCTGATGTTAACCTGAAAAATATACACTGCTTTCCATAATTAAGCACCTCCTGTATTAATGAGTTAAGCAAAATACCCTTTTTATGAATTAAGCGGAATAGCCCTCTCATCACCTTGAAAGCATTGCTGTTAAACTTTTACATCATGCTGTTTATTATTCATGCCTGGTCATTATATTATATGTTTGTTTACTAATAACTGACAGTTTACTAGGTTGCCTATCCATATGTGGCAAAGCGGCTTTTGACAGACCCTAACCCTGCCCTACGGGAACGCCTCATACAGGTCAGTTGGAACCATTCTCAGAAAGATTTTCCAGACTTATTGTTTATGGCTTGTTTGGAGTTAAAATGCTTGAGAACAATTATTTTCAATTTTGGATAGTGCCTTGCCCTATGTTACACACAAACTTCTTATGCCTAACTAACCAGCACCTTTTGTATTTATTCTAGTTCTTAGTACTAAATCTAGTGATTACAATTCTACCTGGCTGAATCATGTAGAGCAATTGTATTTTGACATGTCTACTGAAAGTCATGTCATGCATTGAGTCACTTCAGCTCATCACAATGTGATGCAGTGTATAATACCTGCTGTAAAATTTTTCACTTGAATTGATTAAACTCCAGGAGCAGTATTTTTAAAAGAAATATCAAATTAGTTACAAGGACAACTCAGAAAATCTAAGCAAGTTTTTAGTTTGTGTTTCATTTTATGCTTGATTTAGTTTATCGTGCTAATAAATTGTAAAAGGTTTTTATTTATTTATTTTTTTAAATATATATATATTTTAAGAATAGAATGGATAAAGAAGGTATTTGGGACTTGAAAGATGATGCTAACACTATGTGAAACTCGATGACCAATTGTATGAGGAGAATCTCAAGGGAAGTTCTTGGAGAGTTGAAAGGAAAGGGACCCAACTTTTGGGAAACTTGGTGGTGGAGGGAGGAGGTCTAAGTGGTAATAAAGACGAAAAAAGAAAGTTTTAAAAAGTGACAGAATGATAGAACTGAGGAAAACCTGAAGAGCTACAGATTGGCTAATAAGGAGGTCAAAAAAGTAGCGTAAGTTGAAAGCCTATGATGACCTATACACTAGACTAGATAGTAAGGAGGGAAAGAAGAGGATATGCAAACTTACTAAGATAAGAGAGACAAAAACAAGAGATTTTAATCAGGTTAAGTGCATCAAGAGTGAGGACTCTAAGGTGTTGGTGAAGAATGAAGAGATTAAGGAGAGGTGAAAGAACTATTTTGAGAAGTCGTTAAATAAGGAACATGGAGGTAGGTCAAAAGGAGAGGAAGTAGGCAGTAATAAGGAAAACTAGGACTATAGATTCTATTGTAGGGTTAGGAATTTTGAAGTGGAGATTGCACTTAAGAAGATGAAATCGAATAAGGCTTTAGGACCTGATGATATCCCTATTGAAGCTTGGAAATGTTTGGGTAAGAAGGGGGCCGTTTGGTTGACTAGGTTATTTAGAAAGATTTTGTTGACTAGGAAAATGCCAGAGGAGTGGAGGAAGAGTATTTTAGTGCCAATATATAAGAATAAAGGAGATGTCTAGAATTGCAACAACTATAGATGAATCAAGCTAATGTGTCATACAATGAAAGTATGGGAGAGAGTGATGGAACGTCGATTGCGAGATATAATAGAGGCATCAGAGAATCAATTTAGGTGTATGCCTGGTAGGTTAACAATGGAAGCGATCTATCTTTTGAGGAGAGTAATAGAAAAGTATAGAGAAAAAAAGAGAGGCATTCATATGGTTTTTATCGATCTTGAGAAAGCATATTATAGAGTGTCTTGGGATATAATCTAGTGGGTGCTAGAGACGAAAAGGGTGACAACAGGTTACATTGATGTGATTAAGGATATGTATGAAGGTGTGGTGACCACTATTAAATCGCCTGTTGGAGAGACACGTGAATTTTCAATTATTGTAGGGTTGTACCAAGGATCAATCTTAAGTCTTTATCTTTTTGCTTTAGTTATGGATGAGTTGACGCGAAATATTTAGGATGATGTGCAATGATGTATGCTTTTTGTAGATGATATTGTGTTATTGAATGAGATTAGAGAAGGAGTTAACACCAAGTTGGAGACTTGGAGAAAAATACTTGAATCTGAAGGATTTAGGATAAGCAGAACTAAAATAGAGTATATAGAATGTAATTTTAGTAACAATCACAATGCAAGCAGAGGAGAAGTGAAGATTGAGACCAAGAACTACCTAAGAGTGAACATTTTCGTTATCTAGGATCGATTATCGCAACGGCTAGGGAGATTGGAGCGGATGTGGTCCATAGAATTAAGGCGGGATGGCTTAAGTGGAGGAGTGCGTTTGGAGTATTGTGCGATAAACGAGTACCCACTAGACTAAAAGAGAAATTCTATAGAATGGCTATTGGACCAACGATGTTGTATGTGACAGAATGTTAGGCAACTAAGAAACAACATGTAGATAAGATGAGTATTGCTGAGATGAGGATGTTAAGGTGGATGTGTGGCAAGACTAGAAAAGACAGAGTTAGAAATGAGTATATTCGAGAATGGGTAAGAGTAGTACCGATAGAAGATAAGTTGAGAGAGAATAGTTTGAGATGGTTTGGTTATATACAACGGAGACCAACGGAGGCAGTAATGAAGAGATGCGATACAATGACAGTAGATAGTAGTGTTAGAGAAAGGGGTAGACCTAGATTGACGTGGACTAGTATAGTAAATAGAGATATGAATTTTCTTAATTTGACAAACGAAATGGCCGTGGATAGAGTCAAGTGGAGAAGAATGATTCATGTAGCCGACCCTATTTGATGGGACTTAAGGCTTGGTTTGGTTTGGTTTGGTTTATTTTAGCGGTCAAGAGTTTGGTAACTTTTGAATTTCCTAGATGTGGGCTGTGGTAACTCTTGAGTTTTAGTATGAGTGATGTTAGCATCGGGGTCTTGTTGTGTGGTGTTGCAAAGCTACAGAATTGGTTTTACGGGTTAGTTTTTCGATGGAGTCCAAATCCTATTTGAGTTAAGAGCACTTAGAACTCTTTGTTTTAAATTTATTTGAGAAGAAATTTAGGCTCCATTTGGATGAGTGGATTTGAAATGAAGGGATTTGTGGTTCAACTTCATAAAACTATTGGATGGTTCACTAGTTGAGGTAGATTGGTAATTTTCAAGTGAATGATTGAATTGAGATAGAAAAGATGTATTTTGTTAAAATCCTTGTACAAGGAGAATCATTTATGGAAGGATTTCAAATAATTACTTATTTCAAATCTACATTCCAAAATTCTATGTTTTATTAAAATCTATTGGTGGGTAGTTGGTGGTGGCTTGGGAGAGGAGGGTTGTGAGGGTGGGGAAGGGGCGGCGGTAGAGGAGGGAAGGGGTTGGGAGGAGGCAACAGGGAAGGAAGAGTGGTAGAGGAGGGATGAGGTGGTACTAGTGTCGGTGTCGGTGTCGAAGATGCGGCAGAGGTTGATGATGGGTTTAGCTAGGGTTAGGGTTTGAAGTTGAAGATGAGGGTAGTATGGGTATCAGGTAGTGTGAATTGAGAGAAATAAAAAAATCAAAATTGTGTGGTGTGCATTGAGAAATGGTGTGTATTGAGATGAATGGTGGTGTGTAAATAGAGCTACTCCTATCCTTGGGAGCCTTAGCAGAATTTGTCATATCCACCAAATTGATTTTGTGAAGCAGAGTTCCACATTGCCAAAGTGCGAAAATGATGTGTAGTATATAAGTGTGGGGGCTCCCTTACCGTAATAGCTAGGTTTTGGGATTGAATTTTACTTGAGACCGTATAACATGGTATTGGAGTTAGAGTACTAGGGATGGGTATAGTGTGTGCCCCTAGCTTGCATGTTGCAGGTGTTGTTGAGTGATAATGCTACATGTGAGGGAGGATGTGAAGTGAAGTCTCACACTGCTTGGGTATGAAAGTAATGTGCAGTCTAAGTGTGAGAGTACCCTCACTTTAATAGCTAACTTTTGGGTTTAAGTTCTACTCAAGATTGTGTAACAGATCCAAGCACTTGTTACAAAACTAACAAACTTCAACTGACAAAACTCACTAGAAATTACTTGTGGAATCAGAGGCTACTCATAGAAGGTTGTAACCTGGAAGAGGAATATAGACAAAATAGTCCAAAAGGTTCAGACAGACATGCTTGAGGCTAAGAACTCATCGAAAACTAAAAAATCAAGTTACATAACCCTCCAGAATGTCAAATCGGCACTCAAGGGTCAAGTTCTAAGCATTGATTCAAGCCAAAACCTCTAATTGAAGATTTTTTTCGAAAATAGCCCCCCTTGTAAGATTTCTGAATGTTTTCTGTATATTCAAAATGTACGTAATACAAAGATTACAACCGATATTTATAGCAATCCTAAACCTAATCTGTAATAGGAAATAGCCCTATACAATCAATTTACAATCAATCAAATATGCACAACCAACCTAATTGATATATTTCCATAATTACATAATATTCCCACACCCCCGCTCAAACTCAAGGTGTTTTAACAGAAAACACTGAGAGTTTGCCAAAAAGAAACTGAAATCGAGCAGAGGTGTGAGTCTTCGTAAAGAAATGAGCAAGTTGCAATGCTGAAGAGACGAAGGGAAGCAAGATGGAACCAGACTGCAAATGTTGACGTACAAAATGACAATCAATCTCAATGTGCTTTGCCTGTTCATGAAAGACAGCGTTATGTGCAATCTGAATAGCATTGTAGTTGTCACAGTAAAAGGAGGTCGGAGAAGACTGAGGGACACCTAAATCAGTCAAGAGACAACGAAGCCAGGCAACGAAGCCAAACAATCTCAGCAGTGGCATGAGTCATAGCACGATACGCAACCTCAGCAGTGGAACGCGCAACAACAGTCTGTTTTTTGCTCTTCAAAGAAATCAAGGAATCACCAAGAAACATGCAGAAGCCAGAAGTGGACTTGCGATCAGTGACATCACCAGCCTAATCAGAATCAGCATAAGTTACCAAGTCCAAAGAGGAAGTAGAAGACAATAGTAAACCCTGAAATATAGTACCACAGAGATAGCGAAGAATCCGAAGCAAAGCAGCCCAATGTGTAGAACGAGAAACAGAAACGAACTGACTAACCACATGAACAACATAGGCAAGATTAGTGCGAGTAATTGTCAGATAGATTAAGCAACCCATGAGCTCTTGATATAAAGTAGGATCATCTAGAAGAACACCATCAGTAGGGATGAGCTTTACATTAAAGCTCAATGGGGATATTAGAAATCTTAGTGTCAGTAAGACCGGCACGATGAATAACCTCATTGGCATACTTAGCTTGAGAGAGAAAGTAGCTCTTGGGAGAAGAAGCTAAAATACCGTAAGGAGCCCAGATCCTTCATTTCAAAAGTACGGAAAAGATGCTGCTTGACTTCAAAGATAACAGAAGAGTCAGAGCCAGTGATAATCATATCATCCATATACAGTAATAAGGTAACAAATCCAGCAGAGGTGTGGAGAAGAAATAAAGCAGAGTCCTGAGCACAAGGATAAAACCCAAGTGCAGTAACAACAGTCTGAAAGCGATCATACCAAGCACGAGGAGACTGCTTCAGACCATACAGAGCATGCTGAAGGCGACAAACTTGTCCAGAGGAATGGTGAAGGCCAGGGGGAGGACGCATGTAAACCTTCTCGGTGAGATGGCCATTAAGAAAAGCATTCTTAATATCCATCTGATAAAGAGGCCAAGAACGAACAGCAGCGATAGAGATAAAAGTACGGACAATAATCATCTTGGCAACAGGAGTAACGGTCTCCTTATAATCAATACCATACTCTTGTGAGAAACCTTTGGCAACCAGACGAGCTTTGTGGCGCTCAAGAGAACCATCAGAATGAGTCTTGACTTTGTAGACCCATTTGCAACCAATTAGATCTTTACCAGCAGGCAAAGGAATCAACTCTCAAGTACTAGCTTTTTGTAAAGCTGACAACTCATCCTCTATAGCTTGAAACCAATGGGGATCCTGATAGGCCTCTTTGTAAGACTGAGGTTCTGAAAAAGAATTAATAGCAGACAAAAAAGTATGATAGGGAGCCGAAAAACATGTATTAGACTAACCCAACTTGTTTGGAGGATGACGCGCTCGAGTAGGATTTCGGTGTGCAGTAAGATCAGAGTCGTCAGAAGCAAGAGAATCAGCAGTAGGAGTAAAGACAATTGGTGGAGAGAGAGCTTGGTGACGTGAACAAACTAACAACGGAGGAGGAGAAGGAGCAGGCTGGGGAGACGGAGGAGAAAATGGAGTAAGGTCATGGGGAGCAGTAGAGATGTACTCATCAGAAGGGACCTCCGAAGGAAATTGATCAATATGAACCAAATCTTTTTTGAAAATCGGAGCAGTGATAGGAGGAAGGTGAAAGTAACGCAGCCGTTCAAGAAAAGAAACATGATGGGAGACATAAAGACGATGGAAAACAGAGTCGTAACATCGATAGCCTTTTTGAGTAGGATTATAACCCAAAAAGATACAGAGGACAAACCGGACACTAAGTTTGGTCTAATCTTTGCGGGAAAGGACAAAACAGGCAGACCGAAACACACGAAGGAGGGAGTAATTAGGAATTTGGAAGAACAAAGCCTCATAAGGAGACCAACCAGAAAGAAGGGGAGTTGGCATGCAGTTAAGAAGAAAAGTAGTAGTAAGAACGGCTTTTTCTTAAAAAGGAGTCGGAACTGAGGCAGAGAGAAGAAGAGACCTAGTTGTCTCAAGGAGATGATGGTGTTTACACTTGGCTTGACCATTTTGGACAGGTGTATCTGTATAGGAAGTTTGGTGAATGGTACCCAAATTGGCCAAATACTCATATAACTCATTTTTAAAATATTCTCCACCCAAGTCAGACTGTAACACTTTAATTGTAGACTCGAATTGAGTAGTAATCATAGACTGAAAGGTACAGTATATTTGACAGAAATCGAACTTATGAGTCATAAGATAAACCCAAGTATAATGGGTGCAGTCATCAACAAATGACACAGTATGCAGAACCCCTTTTGGTGAGAACAGGAGAAGGGCCCCAAACATTAGTATGAACTAAAGAAAACGGTGTATCAAATATAGAAATACTTTTACGAAAAGGTAAGGCTGTCATTTTGGCAAGTTTACACCCCCGACATTCAGTAGGTTTACTAGGAGAAACTTTACCCAATATACCTGATTGAGCTAAAGACCGTAAGCGGTCAGCAGACAAATGCCCTAATCTAGAATGCCATAAATAGAAAGGACTGGACAAAGAATCTAACTGAAAAGAGAAAAAGGCAGTCGGAGAGGTTGTTATAGGCAGATGCAAACTCTCTACTATATAGAGGTCTCAAACTCTACGACCAGTCCCAATCTGCTGTTTGGACATCTGATCTTGCACAAAAGAGATAGAAGAAGAAAAGATAACATCAAAACCGGAGGCATCAAGCTGACTGATAGATAATAAACTGACAGATAATTGAGGAACATAAAGGACATATGGAATAGGGACAGTAGACATAGTAGATGGTAAGACAGACCCAACAGATATAATAGACATACCAGACCCATTGGCAGTATAAACAATAATAGAAAGGGGAGGGAGACTACAATTTTGAAGTAAGAAGAAATAGGGAGTCATATGATGAGAGATACAAGAGTCAAAAATCCAGACAGACGAAGAGATACCTGAAGAAGACCCAAGCAAACCTAAATGAAGAGAGGAAATAATGAGGATGACTGGGAGGTAGACAATATATGCGGAAGCTGACTAATCAGAGCACTCAAGGAAGCCAAGTCAGGATCAGGAGTCGGAGCAGATGCAGTATAATTGGCGGGAGGCTGAAAAGTACTCGGAGGAGGGGCGCGGAACTGGATTGAAAACTGCTGAGAAGACAAGGCTGACAGCCATCCCTTCTTGGGACAGTGATACTTCCAATGGCCCCTCTAATGGCAAAATGCACACTTATCTGAAGCCAGAGACATCATAATAACCAGAAAACTGCGGGGTTCCCGTGTAATAACTCAAAATAGAACAAAAATAGTCAAACTAAGGGTCTAAACATAATAACCAAAAAGCTTGTGAATCAACCACAATCAGAATTAGAGCAAGTCCCACAAAACCAAAGTCACGAACGAAGTTAGAGCTCTCCTGACCATGTGAACCAAAGTTTGGAGATGGAGAGTGAAATCGCGAAGCAGATGCTGAAGGGTCACAGAGAGAACAATGAACAAGGAGCAATAGTAACCCAAGGAAGATAGAATCAGCCGTGGAACCAATCACGATGAGCCAAAGACAAAAGACGAGCCATGATGAGGAGTCGGCTAGCAATCGCGAAACACTGAGATGAAGAATCCAGATGTATTGACTGCCAATCGCGAGTCGACTACCAACCACGAACAGATGGGTCACGAATCAGATGGGTCACGAACAAGAGAGCAATGGAGACGGTGAACCATGTGAGCCGATGAACCTTATCAGAACTTCAGATGAGTTTGGCGAACTGGAAATTGTACCTACGAAGTTTGATGGCGAACTACGTAAGTTGATGAACCTGATCAAAACTTCAAATCAGATAGAACAAGAAGGATATCACAAATCAAGAGAGAGAGAACTCTATCGATTCGTGACTCGGAAACCAGCTAGGGTTACGAACATAGCTCTGATACCATGTAAGATTTCTGAATTTTTCTGTACATTCAAAATGTACGTAATACAAAGATTACAACCAATATTTATAGCAATCCTAAACATAATCTATAAAAGGAAGTAACCCTATATAATCAATGTACAATCAATTAAATATGCACAATCATCCTAATTGATATATTTCCATAATTACATAATATTCACATATAACCCCCCCCCTCTTTTCAAAAAGTAAAGAAAAATAATATATATATATATCAAATGTACTAGAAAAATTACTAGTGAACTTCTCTCTCTCAATTTTGAGCATACTAGTGATTTTTGTTTTTGTTTTTTCACATGTTGAGGAAGAAAAAGGAATAACGAAGATGATCCTAAGATGAAGATGAACTCTTTTTACAACAGTACAATAAGGATTAAACTTTGATACCAAGTAAAAGAGATACAGTAAAAGAGGAGAATAAGCGAATGATAAGAAACAATTTGGGTTCACTCCCATGAACACTTGTATTTATATTGAAATGGTCAAAAATACATAATTACCCCTAAGATAAAACATCTAATAGGTAAACAAGAGTATTATCAATAAGTTCCAGGATAGATAGAAGGAAGATGCTATAATTGTGGTGATGATTGGGAGAGCGAAGGAAGGATGTGACGCATAAGATATTTAGTTTGCACAACATAACGTCATCAAGGTGCATTTCTTAATGATCCATTCCTTATGGTACTATTAACAAGAGATTTGTTTTTTGACAGACATAGATAATGTGGCTCCATGAGCGACATTGAGGAATTCCTTGTAGGCTGAATCTGCAGCATGAGCACTCACCATTGTTGAGGTGCAAATGACATATCAATTGAGGTTATCACTTAAGGTTGTTTATGTCTAACTCATAGGCCACTATAAAACTGGGGCGATAAGTTTGGGTGGGGAGGAGGAAGATGGAGCCCTTTTGTAGGTAGCTCAATTGGCTTGTATATATATATATATATATATATTCTGTGGTTGTAGAAGTATAGAAGAAGGGAGGTGACTATAATTCTAGAAACCTCATATGAAGTCTGTAACCTGTTCTACATGCTTTGAGACAACAACTAAAATGCTAGTGTGATAATCGCTTTCCAGTGAACTTGTTCTCTACTTTATTTAGATTTTCTTCTATGTTTCACCTATCATTCTTCAATATATTGCCGAATGGCCTTATTGGCCTTGTTCAGTTTCCGTCTCGTGGTTTTTTTCAACTTGTAATTCTGTTCTGATTTGCTTTATGGATTAGGTTTTGTTTAAAGATGGTGTTTTCCAGTGGAAACGGCTTGAAAATCTTATTGTTCTGGCTAAGGAAAATGTGGCAAAGATGAGCAGCAACCCTGCGTTGAAAGTGAATAACACGTCTGTACCTCAATGGCACATTCGCTATGTTGTTTTCTATCTGCTTAAGAATATCGTGCTATGCATTGCAATTGACTTATGTAATTATCTATAAATTATATTTTCTCTGCTTTTTACCAGGCAAACGTCAAGAGACTGGCAGGTTGATAGGAAATTGGACTTGACAGACACCATCAAAGATGGAGCTCGCCTTTTCTTAGTTGATGAAGGAATTCGAAGGCAACTTCTTCTTGCTCTGACTGAAGACTCCAAGCTTCACATTCAAGAGGTAATTTTATAATCTAATACGATTATTGTTATTGTTTTTTAAAATTGTCAACTATATAATTTAATCATGAGATTACTCAAACGTGGGAAGATGTGTCTTTTATAGCTTGTTGATGTATATAGACTGGTTGAAGACCAAATAGATATACCCTCGGTGGCTTTGGAAGTAGCACAAGGTAAAATTTCATCAAATATGGGTACTGATTAATTTGGTAGTTAAAATTACATACGAGGTTAATTATGTCCTTTAGTGACTGTTGTGCATGTTTTTTGAGTTTATGTGGGGGACTTGTGTTACTTGCAGATTTACCATCTGTTGCCCGGGATATCATGCTTTCCTGGACTAATTCCGTTTTATCTGATAGATGATCAAAGTTATGATGTATATGCATCAATCAGTTCACTAATATTGTTGGGAGCACCAAAGCTTGTCTAGTCTTAAAGCTTACATTCTTCTTCACTTGGTAAGAGCCTCCGTTATATATTGTAAATATTCTGTTGCAATGACAACCAAATGTTGTAGTTATTAATTAGTAAAAAAAGAAAATATAATGTCTTATTGTATTAAAAAAAATAAAAATTCTTTCGTTTAGAAAGTTATGTGCCAAAATTTATGTGACAACGAGCTTGACAAGGATTGGCATGATAGAAGAAATCAATCTTTGACTTTGGCAATAGTTGCGTGTCCATCTTGTATTTGATTGTGGTTCCTTTTTTTCGCTTTTGAAGTTATAATAATAATAAGAATAATAATATATGATATTTGATTTTCATTATCATTGTGATTCTTTGCACTTGATTGTAATATGTCAATATCAAATAAAAGCACCAAACTGAAGGTCTTTTGGATCTTGACAAAATATGTCAATGGGAAAGAAAAATGAAATTATTTGCTACATTAATTTTTTGGGGGGTTAAATTGGAAACACCTCCCTTGCATCTCAGGAAGTTTTTCCACTCCCCCATGCATCTGCTCCAACATTGACACAATCTGCTCCACCTATTCAGGAGCAGGTTGCCTAAGACACTCATGGAAACAGTTGCGCCGCCCAATGCGCCAAATATTACAAATAACCCTCTGACAAAACATGAGGAGGTTAATGTGGGAACAGGGATGTTGCTGTGCAGCAGCAACTGGTGCGCTGTTGAACGTTGCTGTATTGTTCCTTTTTGAAAAGTCCTCTTTGGCCACGCCATGCCGTTTTGGTTGGTTTAATCCTCAAAGGCCAAAAAAACTACTTACTCTCACTACTGGTCTTTTACTTTCTTTCTCAACGAGTTGCTCTTGCTAAACCGCTCAGTCCCCGCTAAACTTAATATTTATACATATATACACGCCTGTGTACTGTATGCAAATGAATGATGATGTTCACCTTTCACAATCTATAATCAACTAAGCTAGCTACCAATCCATCTCAAAAACCACCTATATACACTATATATATATATATATACTGGAATACTACTTAGTTACACCCAATAATGGATTACATCACCAGACTCATTTTGACCATTACTCCTTTTAACCGTCCCACTATAGCTGAAGCCTATATGCAGGAGAGAGAAGAGGAAAGAGGAGAGGATGGAAAAAGAGAGGAGAAAGATGGGTTTTTGTGATTGAGTTTAGAGCAAGAGGCTTCTAGGTAGGGGTGATAAATGAGCCAAACAATTAACTGTTTAAGCTTGATTTGATAATTTAACAAGTTCCAAAATTTAAGTTCATTAAAATTTTGTGCTAATCTCAATTATCGAGTCGAGTTTGAGTAGTTTGATATTTTTATATAATTTTAGGCTTATTGAATCGAGCCAAACAAGCAATTGATTGTTCAAGGTTAGTTTGAAAACTTTAACGAGTTTTAAAATGTGTTTAGCTTGACTTGTTTATTTAACGAATTAGTTTGAACGAATTTTTAACGAGCCGAACACGAGTGAAGTATGAATTGTTTGATTCGTTTATCACCCATACTTCTAGGAGATTGAGAGGAGGCAATCTTCAAGTACGCGATTGCAAATTGGCCAAACCTACAAGGGTTCCAAGATTGGATGTTGATTTGTAGAAGGCCAAAATGATGTCGTTTGGCCAAAGGAATCTTTTGTATTTAAATAGAACAATATGGCGATGTTCAACAGTGCAACAGTTGCTGCTGTGCTTAACGTATAGCAGACTCCCATTCTCGATTAATGTTGTCTCAGAAGATGTGGAGAGGATAAATCCACAAGCAGCACTTAATGGAGTTAACAAAAAAATCAAATTACCCAATTACCCACTTTACATTAAAGTAAAATTACTTAAACACCCTCATCTTTCCTCTCTCCCACCAAAACCTATTTTCACTATAACCGCTCTTAACATAATTATCTCGCTATCTGAATAGCAACCACCCCCACCCCACCTACACAAACAATGGACTAAGAGCACTACCACCTACTTGGAAGCCCACAACCTCAACAACATAGCCACCTACCCCATCATCTTTCACCATCCTAATGCTAGAGGACTGACACCTCTCCTTTCCTTCTACGACCATCCAATTTCCATGACAAACATTCAACACCAACCCAAAATTTAAATGTCGTTGATTTTCACTGAGGGGCTCCTTTTTTTCCTTCTGCCAACCCAAAGTTTGATATTTATCCACAACTATCTTTGTTGACCAATATGACAATCTTTTCTCCACCCCTAGCCATCACAAAACCCTCTATTCAGTTCTATTTCATCCTTTTTAGAAAACTGAATTAATTGGTGTAATTGAGGCCTTCGTGTAGAACAAAGAAGAAGAAATAAAAATAACAAAGGAGAAGAAAATGTGACTTTTGCACGTGTGGTTGAGGGTGAGAAAATGTGATTTCGGATTGCGCAAATGCACATGTGCGATTGGAGGGCTTCGCATGTGCAACAACCACTTACCATATCATAGGCTTTCTCCCTTCATTTACTTTATCACTCTTTCGCTATATATATTTCCTATCTTCTCTCTCTCTCTCTCTCTCTCTCTCTCTCTATATATATATATATATATATATTATAGATCCTCCATTAAAGCTTGGATTTGAAGGCTGTATATATTGGAGATGATCTTCAACTCGAGCTTTAACGTTGTAAATAAAAGAAACCAAAGTGACATTGTTTTCATGATTCGAATTCTGAGATAAGTGGGAGTAAGAGAGCAAGACATCCATTTACTGCTTTAAAAGATCATTATGTTTTTCAAGTTGAAGAATTCAATAACTTAGTAGATGATCCTACTAGTTACAATGAAGCAATGAGTAACAGTGACACTACACTATGACTTGCTGCAATAAATGAAGAACTTGACTCGATCAAGAAAAATGATGTTTGAGAATTAATTGATCTCCCTAATGGAAGAAAACTATTTGATGCAAGTGGGTTCTTAGAAAGAAATTCGAAGTAAATGGAAGTTTGGAGACATACAAGGCAAGGTTACTAGCCAAGGGATTCACTCAGCAACCAAGAGTAGACTTTGTAGGTACATATTCTCTTATTGCCAAATTTGCTTCGATAAGGATACTAATAGCAGTAGTGGCTAGGATGGATTTGGAATTACAACAATTAGATGTCAAAACAGCTTGCTAACTTGTCATTACATTGCCAGAAATAGACATGGTGAAAAGAAGAAAAGAAAGAACTGAAAAAGGATCCTAACCCATTAGCATAATACATATTCTACAAATTTGGAAAACTTCTTCACTTATCTGGTATAGGTTTGTCAAATGTTCTCGCTATATTATTTTTGAAGGTTCACATTAGAAATGGGATCCACATATTGGAAAAAACCTCCCATTTATGACTATAAGAAGGCCTATTTTGAGAAAGGTCTCCAACCTATTATTAGGATAAGTTTTACTAGTATAGCCTTCACCTCTTTAGTACATCATAGTCATTAGTTTGAATCTATAAATTCTATTTATTATGTAGTTTATGGCACGGTCCATTTGTTTTCATTTGATAACCCTCATAAGGGTATTAAATAAACCCTAAAATTAACGTCATAAGAATTAAGGAGAAAATTGAATTTCACATACAAATTGAAATGTAAAAATTACTAAATTTTAATAGAATTAATAGCTAATAAAAAATTAAAAAAAACTCCACTTAGGGCTAGTCTAGTTTAGTAGAATCATTGTGGTTGGAATCCTCTATCTGAATCCTTATGATTGGATTACATCTCATGATTTTTATGTCTCAAATTTTTGAAGTAAACTATTAGTTTTATTTTGAGACTGGGAATAAAAAAGTATTAGTCAATCTTAATAAAAGTCAAGGGTTTAAGGTAAAACAAGGCTCATCTTCCCAAACAATGGCCTCCTACATACCTCCAAAAAATTTCTAAAAATACTATATTTAGCAATCTCATGATTGTTGTACCCTCAATGGCCATGTTTATTAACCATATAGATTTTGGAGGGTTTGACCATATTTGTAATACCACAGGATTATGGATGAGATTAGTAATACCTATGATAAAGATGGGATTAGTAATACCATGATAGTGTTTGTTCTATATTTGATTTGGAGTGGATATAAGATTGGATAAGAGGATAGGATTGTTTCTTACCATTAGGTGAAGTGATGTGGCTAATTCTATAAATTTCATAGCCATAGGATTAGTAATATCAGGGACTATGAATTCCAAGCTATTTTCTAAAGCAAACATGATGTCAGGAACTGGGCGCTTGTCATCTATCTGAGAAACCGGCTCCATGAGTGGTATTGCGTATCCTTGTGCATTATGCCCAAGGACCAATCCGAATGATGCAATAAGGATCTACCCTGCCTGCCTTGCCGCTCACAAACTAATGTGCTTGCAAGGTGCTTGGTGTAGAACTCGCATTACCAATGAGTCGGTACTAGAGGTGGGCGCGGGTCGGTTGTGGCCATGGAACCTCCAATCCGCCATCCATCTGCCAGATTGGCGGATTGGAGAAAATCAATCTGCAATCCGGCGGATATGGATTGAGCGGATTGGCGGATGGATGCGAATCGGTTTGGCGATTTAAAATTTTATAAATTTTCAACATAATTCAACTTGTGCACTTCCTCAAAAAAAAAAAAAAGAAAAGAAGAAAGTATTACAGTCAATGACTTAAAAAAATATTACAATCACTGCATGCCTCATCCAAAGCAAGAAAGTTTGAAACTTTAGAATATCACAATCATTACATGTCTTATCCACATACTACAATCACAGCATGCCTCATCCACATAAAGTATTACAATCTGTGGTTCTTAAAATATAAAAACAATTCAAACCACCAAAAAGATGAACAGAGCAATAGTAGAGATTGTATGTCTCTGTATTGTTACATTTATATCTGTTTTTAAAAATAAAAACCAACCAGCATATATCATATTTTCTATTTATTAGTTTTAGAGATAAATTTAAAAACCAAAAAATATAGATAAATAATACGTTTATTTTTTTTAATTCAAAAAAGATATTCAAGTTGAATTTTTTTTTTCAACAGAATATTTAAACACTTTTTTAATTGAAAACAAAAACAGAATATTTAAACAAACTGAAAACACAAAGTCTTATAAATTACTAGGGGTGCTCGCGGTTTGGCGGTTTGGTTGCGGCCAAAGGAATTTCAAATCCCCCATCCGTCCGCCAGATTGGCGGATTGAAGAAAATCAATCCGCAACCGTCCGCTCGTCATCACGCATTCATCCAAAATGCGGCAAATCGGTTTGGTTCGGTCGGCTTTGGCAGAATGGTATATCCGCAGCTCACCCCTAGTCGGTACGTGACATGCTACCACCGCCAATTCCTGACCCCCTCATCAGGGAGACATTACCTTGCCTGCCTCCATGCTTATCTGTTTCTCTACCCATAGCAACCCACCCTGCATGGATACCACCGTTGGTGCGGACCCCACAATAAAGGTGCTTGGTGTAAGTCCCACGCACTGTCCCTATCATAGTGCCCCTAGGCTGGCTCTGATACCATTTGTCACGGACTGGGCATTTATCATCCTCCACGAGAAGCTGGCTTTATGAGTGGTACTGCGTACCCTCATGCATTATGCCCAAGGACCAACCTAAGTGATGCGATAGGGATCTATCCTATCTGCCTTGCCACTCACAAACTAATGCGCTTGCAAGGTACTTGGTGTAGGACTCGCATTACCAATGAGTCGATATATGACAATGAGCTTCGAAAAAAAAATGTAAATTTTATTCATTGCCCATATTTTTTAACCCTAATCAAACTAGATTGGTGGAACTGAACCCCAATAAGAAACATGACTATTGGGCCTTAATTGGACACAATGGAATATCTCTTTTCAACTCTAATATGTCTTAACAATCAAATGGATTTAATGCGGTCAATATTCTAGATATGACTATCCTATCATAGTTACTAAAGTTTGTTAACATTTCTCACATAGGAAAGAAAATGCTTATAATATTCAAGAGACCTCTTGACCAATATGGACCAGAAAATATATGTTGTGCTCGGGAGAGACTGAAATAGCAGTGTGGCCGTCGTACGAGGACATGAAACAAATGATTGAAGGTTCTTGGTGTAGACCGCCCCAAACTCCGCTTCGCGCGGGAGGGCGCGAATTGTAGTTCTTAGCTACTACAGTTCGGACTCCTGTCACGGTTCTGAATCTAATCTCACAAAGTGTAAATGTAAGACTGATAAATCACCAAAGAGTCCAAATCTGAAAAATCATTTTGGAAAATCGATTTTAATCAAAAAGCGCCAAACATGGACTGTTTTGCCAGATTTCAGAGTCGCCACCTAAATATTTTATTTTGGAAGATTTAGGAAACCCTGACTCATGCCTAAGGCCACGTGTCCGTCATCACCAAAGTTACCTCGGCTCGGGAACTTGGGTACGAGAGGGGAAGGTCCTGAAATGAGCACCCTCGCTTGCCCGATCAAAGATCGGCCTCTACTAACATGATATGTTATTTTTGAAAACACATGTGTCCTTATTCTGGTTTATTAGCTAACCTTACTATGTGATGCGCACAACATACAAGTATAGACTAAATCATTCGATTTAGAACAAAATATCTCATGTTTGTTTTTTCGAAAATGGTTTGGAAGTGCTACTTGCAAGTAGGCTAAGACACGGATTTGCCACCCTCAAGTGGGCTTAAAACAATATGATTTTGCCACTTCAAGTGGGCTTAAAACGCACATTTTGATGAATTGTCCCAATTTAAGCAATGAAGACTTTATCCACAGGCATTCATGCAGTTAATCACTTAAGCACATAGCCTCATGGCAAGCATGCTATCATGGTAGTCACTTGCACACATGCAAGGATGCTAAAGCGTAAACACTCACAGTGTACTCCGAGCCAAAACAAAAGCGAGTTAGAAATCATGCATGATCCTAGCTATGTTAAGATGCCTAATGCAACACATGCAAAAATGCAACTAAGATAGGTCGGCTACCTAGAATGGCATATGAATGCAACTTGATAACATGTATTCAAATTGGTATTGAAATACATGCAGTTTGAATGATGCACCGAGCCCAGTGCATGCATGACAGATGAATGATGCACGTATGCATAGCATAAGGATGCTAATTGAAATATGCCCTAAAACTAACCATCAAAAGCGGTTAAGTAAAAAGGAGAAAGACGTGGGGTTGGAAGACATTCACACACACATGCACACTTATTACAACATTCACCCTCTCGACGGAGGGTTCGAATAATAAGCTAACTAGCTAATCTAAGCTAATTAAACTAACTAAACTAACTATTACAAGACGAAGCTAATTAACTAACAAGTTAACTAATTAGTTATTACAACACAAATTGATAGCTAAGTGCATTAACTACTTAAGCACAGAACCAAATAGCTAACTAGCTAAGCAAAACATTTAAAAGGAGCCTCGGGGCGAGAAGTGCATGCATGCTCGGTCGCCTCGTTCGGAAATCCATTACTATGCCCCAACTTGCCTCTGTTTGCATTTGATCTCAGAACACTGCACAAGCTTCCATATAGCTTCTACTCCAACATGGAGACCTCCAGGAGGGCTGCCGACTAGAAAATGGTGGTGTAGACTACCTGTAGACCACCTAAACATGCTGCAGACCAGAAAAAGTGGTCGGCCAGCCACTCTTACTGGTCTGCCGACCAGAAAATTCTGCCACACTCCAGTTTGCTGCAACAGAGAACAAGAAGGGACACAGCAGTGTATTTGCAAGATATGCGTGCACAACCATTCTCCCTATCATTTCTTAAGCTCAAGGGAGTGTGGCACTCAACTCTTGGGCCACCAACCATGCATTACAATGCACGATGGCCGAGAAGCCAAGATTGCACGAATCAATGTGAATGAATGCACAAATAACACTTAAGGGCCTTAACCTCTATCATGCATGATCAAGAGGGTCGGCGACCGAGAAATGAGGCACGTTTCATCACTTCAAGTATGAAACGTCCCTCGTTTCTCGTGTTTGGATTAACACCCTATTCAAACACAATGCAATGCAACATGATTAACTTATCAATGCTAATGGCATGCAAACAAAATGCAATGCATGTACATGCAAACAACATGCAATGTAACAACATGCAAACAACATGCAAACACAATGCAATACAACATGCAAACAACATGCTATTCTACCAATGCTAGGATGGCATGCCCAAGATTCTATCATGCAAACAATGCATGCATGGCAAGTTTATAAGCTTAAGGCATCAAAGCTAGGAAAGAGCATCTCACAAGAGGCATGCAAAACAATACTCAATGGACTTAAACCGAATATGGACAGACCTAAATCATGCCAAAACAGTGGCCAAAATACTCCGAAAGGACGGCATGAAAAGCAAGATAATGCATGCACATGCATTGGCCCATCAACTAGCCATAAGAGCACAACTCTTGGAAACACTCAAAGAGTGAAAGAAATGAGAACATGGCAATGCTACATGCTCTGAAATATTATGATAAATGATACCAAATCATGCACATGTCGCAAATGAAGCATGCTAGAGACATGAAAACACAAGGCTAGTCAAGCCCATTGCACTACAGCTATGCAATACATGAACCGTATGGCCAAGACAACCCAAAACAGTCCTAGAGCATGTCAAAATGAGGCTAAAACATGCTGGAGTATAGTGAAAACAAGCTAGCATGAAGGGCATGAAACATGGAGTATGCAAAGCCAGCAAGGAGGATTACATTACACCTACCAAAACCAAGCATGAGATGACTTCACCAACAAAAATCAGAGTTGTATCATGGCAAAACAAGACCAAAAAACACACTGAAATGGTAGCCCAAAAGCCCAGGCAAGATGGCATGCATATTGGCTCATACTTAAGGCATAAAGCACCAACCCTCCAAAACATTGAAAGAGTGAAAGATGTGAGGGCATGACAGTGAAACATGCTCTGAAATCACATATCAAATGATGCCAAATCATGCAAATAGTCCAAGCAATGCATGCTAGTGACTTGGAAACTCAAAGCTAGTGAGCAAGAATGCACTATGGCTATACAAAGCAAGGCATGCATGACCCACTTAAATCAGACCTAGAGCATGGAAAAACCTGAGTAAAAGCTTGCTGGAGTTGAGCCAAAAATATGCTAGAATGATGGTCCAAAGCATGATGCATGTTAAGCTAGTTTAGTGGAATTGCACTACAAGTGCAAGGAGCATGCAAGTGGCTATCAAACCAACCCAAAACAGAGTTATACCATGGCAAAACAATACCAAAAACATGCTGAGATAGAACCAAAACATGCTAGAAAAGCATGCTACTTTGAAAAGCCTCAAGTAGGATTACACTACACCTACAAGAAGCATGCAAGGGGTGACCAAGACAACCAAAAATAGAGTCATGGCAGGTCTAAAAGGTCGCAAAAAAGTGCTAAAACAAAGCTTCAAGAAGATAGAGCTATATGCTCCTTTGATGAGCCATCAACACAAACAAACAAGAGAAGAGGAGGGGGGACAACCCCCTCCTATTTGAGACCTCAAAACACACTTTCTACCACTGAAATTCCTCTGGAATTTAATGGTAGAAAGGCCATGCAAAGGCTAAAACAAAAGCCTAAAGTGATGGCACAAAACAAAGACAAATAAGGCACCAAAGAGGGTAGATCACCCCTAACACCAAAGAGGCCTCAAACAAATATGTTGAGCACTTAAAATCAGAGCTTTTTGCAGTTTAAAGTTAGGCCTAAATCAGCATGCAAAGGGGGCCAAAGGCTTAATAAAAAACAAAGCTTTAAGGGGTTAGAAACTCACCCTTGAAGAACAACTTCAAAGCTGTAACTCCAGTAACTTTTTTGGACCAAAAGCAATTTAAAAACTCCAAAATCGGCTTGAAGGTGCCTCAGCTCCAAAGCAAAGGTGTTTTACTATGTGTTTGTGTGCAAAAGTGTGAAGAAATGGCACTTTCAAGCACAAATATGAAGAGAAAGGAGCAATATAGAGATAGAAGTGAATGTATAGCTCGAGTGCAAAATTCTGAACCTGAGACAAGAGGGAGGAGGCTCCCTTTTATAGAAAACCAAGCATCAAGCTTGTTGAACAAGTTTTGAGCTTGAGTCAATCTCTCCATACACGTGTATGGAGGATGCTTTCTGTGCCCAACATCTGGCACAACTGGCATGGAAAATATCTGCAGAAAGTGCAGGAAAGCTACCGACCAGTTGAAGTGGTCTGCCAGCTACTTTTTTTGGCTGGTAAGAGGACAAAGTGCTTGGCAAGGCCAAAAAATGGCTGGCAAGTGTCCAAATTGAAGCCCCAGAAGTAAGCTTTCCAATGGTGGCAGCCTTGTATCAAAATTCCAACTGTGCAAAAAGTTATGCCTATTTTGGTGAAGCCACTCAGTTTCGACCCTATCCGGATTTATGCCGAACTTCTTCTCAACTAGTTTTCTTCTCTCCTCTCTCATTTTCTTCAACTCCAAATCCCTAAACAAGGTGTTTTGAAAGATTTTTCAAAGATTTCATCTCTCTTTCATTTCCACTTTGTCCTCGCTCGGTTTACCGAAAAGCGCAACATTTAACAAAATGCAAGCGTCGAAACATCGTAGAATCATTTTTCAAAAATATTTTGAAAGAGAGGGTTTCAAGGTCTAAAAACCATTCAAAATGGGGTGTAGGGTTGGGATTTGACTCTCTCGTTGCCAAAGAAACCGAACCTTTGCACTGCACAACTTTCAACACCAAGTAAACCATCAGTAACGCCCAAGTCTTAAGGGCGGTAAAAAATGGGGTGTCTACACTTCATAAGTCAGTTGTAGAAAGAAGCCAAAAAATGGTGACATATTAGGGCTACCTCATACAAAGGATCAATAAGGAGGACGAGAAAAACAATAAGCAAAAGAACAAGAACGATAAGAGAGAAACCCAATAGACAATGTACCAAATTTTCTAAGGTTATGACCTAAATGAACTTGACATGATAAGACTAAATTTATTGTCTTTGTTGATAGCAGACAAGCTGAAGTAGCTAAAGGAGAGGGAAAGTAGGCCCTGTAATAAGCAACTGGCTCTTCCTCATATTTCTTCGTCAGCTCTTTATCGCTAGCTTCGACTTACAAAGAGGTGGCAAAGAAAGGAGAGGAGGAAGAGCTGTTTGCTGATTGTGGGACCCACTTGCCCTCTCATCCAACTACTTCAACTTGCTAACTATCAACAAAGACAATAAATTCAATCTTATAATGTCAAGTTCAGTTAGGTCATGACCTTAAAAAATTTGGTTCATTGTTTGTTGGGTTTCTCTCTTATCATTCTTCTTCTTTTCCTTATTGTTTTTCTCGGCCTCCTTAGTGATTCTTTATATGAGGTAGTCCTCACATGTCACCATTTTTTTGGCTTCTTTTTACAACTAACTTAGCATGAACCTCTCAAACATCTATTTTGTGTCCTCGTATGACGACCACACTACTGATTCAATCTCTCTTCGAGCACAAGGTAAGTTTTTTGGTCCATGTTGGTCAAGAGGTCTCTTGAATATTATGAGCATTTTGTTGCCTATATAAGAGATGTTAACAAACTTGGTAACTATGATAGGATAGTTATATCTAGATTATTGACCACATTAAATTCATTTGATTATTAAGACATATTAGAGTTGAAAGGAGAGACAAATTTGATGTTTATCATTCTATTGTGTCCAATTAAGGCCCGTTAGTCAAATTTGTTATTGGGCATCAATTTCCCCAATCTAGTTTGATTGCGATTAAAAAATGTGGGCATTGAATGGAATTTACATTTCCCCTCCAATCTCATGGTTGCTTTACCAAATAATTCTAAATTCATAGTCTATGATATTACTAATCTAGCCAAATGGTGGGATTAGAAATATCACCCCCATGGTATTGCTCTATGGCTATGAGATTTATAGGATTAGCCATATCACTTCACCTAATTGTAAGAAACAATTCTATCTTCTTATCCAGTCTTATATCATCTCCAAATCAAATATAGTACAAACCCTGTCATGGTATTACCAATTCCATCTTTACCATAGGTATTACAATCTCATCCATAATCCCGTGATATTACAAATACGGTCAAAGCTTCCAAAATCTATATGGTTAGTAACATGGCCACTGAGGGTAAAACAATCACGAGATTGCTAAATCCAGTATTTTTTGGGAGTATGTAGGACCCATTGTTTGGGAAGAGGAGTCTTATTCGACCTTAAACCCTTGATTTTTATTCAGATTGACCAATAAAATTTTTTCCCCAATGCCAAAATAAAACAACTAGTTTACTTCAAAATTTCAAAACATAAAAATCATGAGATGTAATCAAACGTAGGGATTTGGGATAGAGGATGCCAACCACAATGATTCTACTAAACTAGACTAACCCTGAGCGAAGTTTATTTATTTATTTATTTTTCCCCCTCTCTCTCTCTCTCTCTCTCTCTCTCTTAATTTTGTTATTAAATATTAATTCTATTAAATTTTATATTTCAATTTGTATGTGAAATTCAATTTTCTCCATAGTTCTTATGAATTTAATTTTAGAGGGTTTATTTAATACACTTATGAGGGTTGTCAAATGAAAGTAAATGGAAAGTGCTATAGACTATCTAATAAATAGAATTTATAGATTCAAAGTAATGACTATAATGTACTAAAAACAAAGATGTTTAGGCTATACTGGTAAAACTTATCCTAATAATAGATTGGAGGCCTGTCTTCTTATAGTTATAGACATGAGGTTCCCCCCCCCTAATATATAGATCCCATTTCTGACGTAAACCTTCTAAAATAAATAGAGCAAGCACATTTGACAAACCTACATCAAATAACTAAAGTTGTTTTCCAAATTAGTAGAATATGTGTTATGCTAATGGGTTAGGATCCTTTTCTAGTTCTTTCTTTTCTTCTTTTCTTTTATTTTGGTTGTGTGGAAATCTTTTCTAAAGTGTTTTCTACAACTAAATTGAATTGTATTATAATTAAAATTAAGGGCATCATGGCCCTTAAGTTTCCTTTGCATGTTGCCCTCTCAGAATGTGAAGTCCACCTGTGTGAGTGACAAAACTATAAACACATGCAACATGTAGCTTACAAGTAAATATTGGGTATAACAGTTATATCATGTTATCATTGTTGAAAAAGTAATCTTACTTTTTGGTAGGGACGAAAAAATATTTGCATTAGTCTATACTTTATCAACCTTTATCCATGAGATAGTCCATAGAATCAACCTTTATCAAATAGAACTAAGCTAAAAGCATAATGGAAACACTAGAAATGTAAAAGAATACCAAAAATGTAGAGAATAGCCAAATTCTATCCCCTAAACATGAAAATGGGCTTAAACCTCATTCAAAAGAACGAGGTAATGGCCCAAATCCATGGAATAATGGATTTCAAGGGATAGATACAACCATTATCAAAAGGAAAATGCATGTTTGGCTACCAAGAAAATGCAAGAAAATGTGTGGGAAAATAAGAAACTACAATAATAAGGTGATCTAGTAAGGATCTCAACTACTCACACCCAAGATACAATCAATAATCAATAGAACTACATCAATAAAGGAAAATAGAAGTCTTGGATAGAGAAAAAAGAAAATAAAGTAAAGGAAAATGATATTATACCTCTTCTTAAGCTTCAAGCAAGAGAGAATGAGAACAAAGCAATGGATAGTAACTCCAATAACATTTTCAAGTATTCAATGGAAGCTCAAGAAGCTTCAAGCTTGGTCTTCAATGGAGAAAATATAGTGTCTAGGGAGTGTTTGGGCAGAGTTTTGGTTATGTGAGGGAAGAGAAAAATTCTATATCATTGTCTACCCAAATAGTTGTATCTATAGGCCAAGGGAGAGGTCTAAATCAGCCAATATGCATGTATATATTGATGTACACGCATTTAGCATACTTCAAGATGTTGGAGGGACTACTCTTAAGAAACTATCCATATGATAACTACTACCTGCGACTGTGGGTACGACCTACTGCCGTAAGTTATACAACTTGCATTCATGGTTTTATCTCTTTTATGTGTTCCCAAATAGTTTGTAGGTTTTATAAACCTTCGAAAATGTAAGATTACCTAAAGGTTGAAGGTTTCTTGAGTGTTTTTTTTTCCCCCCGTGCAATTCAATTTTGCCTTCATTCATTTTTTTTAAAGAAACATGCTTTTGATTTTGAAAAGAAAAGCCAGACTTAGTCGAATGCTCCTTCGAAAACTCTTTTTGAAAATATTTTTGAGGCTTAAAACATTTTTTTGGAAAAAAAGTGGTTAGGGTTGGGAAATTCTTTTATTTCAATAACTCGCTCTTGAGATAATCAAGATCCATCTTTGTTTCACCATCGAGGGGTGTGAGATGTCCAGGGGGTACTGTAGCTCGCCCAACAGTTTGGACTCTCCCAATCTTCGATCTAGTCTCACGAGTACAATGTGAAACAAAAATGAGAGTCTGGATTCAACAACTTTATAGAAAATCCATTTATTGCAAAATTTGCTAGAAATAGACTACATCACCAGATCTCAGAGTCGCCACCTAATATTTTGGGAAAACTAGGAAACCCATAACTCATGCCAAAGGCTATTGTTCTTCATAATCAAAGATGCCACTGTTCGGAACCTTAGGCATGTGAGGGGAAGGTCATTAATTGAGCACCCCTGTTCACCCGGTTAAATGATCGGCCTTTACTAAATCATGATATGAGTTTTATAGACAATATATGCTCATGTTTTGATTATTATTAACGCTAACATTACTATGTGAAGTAATCAAGTATAGACTGTGCTTCATTTTGGAACATTTGATCTCATGTATTTTGAAAGAATTTTAAAATGTGTACAACTCAAATGAAACTGAGCCCACATGCATACGAATCAACACTATTCCAAATTGAACGACACAACCTCGATCCACTGGCAATTATAGAGATATATCAGTTAAGCCCATAGTCGCATGGTGAGATGCTTAGACATAGTAAAAAAAAATCATTCACAGGTGAGATGCTAAAGCTATAAATGCTCACCTAGTATTTACTTGCATCCAACTATGAAGATGAAACAAAAGTTAGTAAAATATGTAAGATTCTATATGCAAAATACTAATGCAATTCATGCACAAGAATCCAATTACAGGTTCAACTACTAAATACATGACATGTAAGTCATCCAAGACATGAGGTAGCGCACAAAATCACATAAGAAATGATAAGCCCACAAATGCGAATGAGCCGAATCTAAATGTATGAAATATGGATGCAAAGCATGGATATGATAAGAGAGAAACATGATGCTATCTACAGATATGGAAGCATGGAAATAAAAGAGATAGAAAAAAATAGAGGTTGGAAGTTATTGCAGCAATCCTTTGCGATGAAAGGAATATAAGACGTGGGGTTGGAAATTAATACATCAATGAATGAATAGAATGAAGTGGGGTTGGAAGCTATTTACAACAATGATTTGATTGAACCAATAGAAGCTGAATCTAACAAATCATAAGAAATAGAAAGAAAATCTGTACGAAGACTTGTGTCTGCCCAGGAGATCATCCACTGGAAATCGCTTTGTTTTGCTCTAGTCAACTGGTAGGCCAAATAAATGGTTTGGCCAGATGAAAGAATGGCTAGTCGGACCCTTTATCTAGCCGGCTATATAGTTGATCTAGAAAATCCTGTTTTGTGCAACAGAGACAAAACAGAACAAACAAAACATTTTCAAGGGATGTTCATCATTTCTACTCCTTCCTATCATCAAGATATTCAAGGAAGATGTAGATAGGCCTTATCTAACATCCAATAATAAGAGATGATATAAGAGATGTACAACAGCTATTAAATGAACCAAAAACTATTATGTGCAAGAATTGAAGCTAAAAGAAACACAAGCCATAGAAATAAATGGAAACCTGCATTCATCTCTTTGTGGATAAGGGTAGATTAATACCCAGATCCCTACTATTAATTGAAGAGAACAGATTGTCACAATTTCTAAGGTGAAGCCTCATAAAGCTAATGAAAGCTCCATAGGGCTTCTAAGAAAATAAGGAGGAAGTACAAGAAAATACATATAACTCATCAAAATAGTTGAATACTATAGACACCCCATTTTTGACTACCCTTAAGACTTGGGCGTCTTAGGTCGATCACTCGATGATGAAAGTTATGCTGTACAAACATTCGATTTCTTCAGCAAGAAGAGCTTCTAATCCCAACCTTACACCCCATTTTGGACCAAAACTATTTTGACCAAAACTATTTTAGACCTTCAAACTCTCTTTTTCAAAATATTTTTCAAAATATTTTTTCGATGTTCTAAGGCTCGCATTTTGTTAAAAAGGTTACACTTTTCGGTAAACCGAGTAAGGACAAAGTGGAAATAAAGGAAATGAAGGTGAACTCTTTGAAAAATCTTTAACAACTTCTTATTTATAGGTTTGGAGTTGAAGGAAATACAAGGGGAGGGAAGAAAACTAGTTGGGGAAGAAGTTGGGCATCAATCCGTTAGGATAGAAATGAGTAGCCTTCACTAAAATAGGCATATATCTTTGCACACTTAGAATTTAGATGTAAGGTTGCCACCATTGAAAATTAGACTTCTGGGGCTTCAATTTAGACTCAAGAATGGTCTAAAATCGAGTCCGAATGCGGGAGATATGCCCATTTGAAGTCTGACTTGGAAGCAGATTTTGTCTGGCAGGCCACTAATAGTGGGTTGCCAGCCACTTGTGTAAAAAATACAGCTATTTTTGCTAGCTGTCCCCCAAAAGCTTCAACTATCCCTATATAGATATTTTCGACCTGAGAGGCTGTTTTTCTATATATACTTGACCTTTTCTCATGTTTTTAGGTTATAAAAAATTCTAAAAGTCCCAAAACTTGAAATTCTCTCTCTAGCTCTATCTTGCAACACATACACTTTACCCAAACACTTCCTAAACCAATATTGGAGCTCTCCTTGTTGAGATTATTGAGTCTAAATTTCAGCCCTTGAGAGTGAGAACTTGTGGGTTTGTGAACAAAAGAGTTACCTTGCTTCAAGAGGTATAATTTTGGGCATCTCTACGCTACTTCTGTCCTATCTTTTCTTACTGTTTTTGGGCTGTTTTTACACTATTTTTATGGGCTGAAACTTGTGGTTTAAAGTTACCAAAGGTGGAAGGGGTTAATTAACTTTCTTTGAACCTTGTCTCCTAAGCTTTTGCCCTTGTGTTTCCTATCTCTTCATCAACTTTTTTTAAGCTTTTTACCACTGATTTTCAAAGGTTTTTAGAGGCTAAAAATGTGGTTTTGAAATCCCAAAAATGCATGGGTTAGCCATCCCTCATTTGGCTTGTTTACTAGCTTAAATTTTCCATTATTTTAGTTTACTATTTTAACTATTTTTACTTCAATTTCAACACTGTTTTAGTCTAATTTAGGACTGTTTTGAGGTGTTTATTTCATTTAAGATTTGTATAGTATGCTTGTAGTGTAATGGTCCTCATAGGCTTGGTGTTTTAGGCCTTAGCTACAAACCTATTTGAGTTGATAGCATTTATTTCTTGCTTTCCATATTTGTGATCACCTCTAATCACCTTCGTAACCTCCCTCATTTCTTGGCTTATTCTTTGCTTTAAAAGTTGTTTCAAACTACTTGCTTGTTTAAGCTTGAGATAGAGTGTAGACACCCCATTTTTGACGGCCTTTACGACTTGGACACCATTGGATGCACACCTGATGATAAGTTTATATGCTTGTCCAATGCTCGAGTCCTCAGCGGAAAGCCGTAGCTTTGAGCCTTTCAAACCCTACATATCTGTTGTCCTGTTTTTAGACCAAACCTTGTGCTTTTCAAGCCTGTAGCCTCTAGTGGCCTGCCGGCCACCACTGATGGCCGGTCGGCCACCAGTTTCTTTTGCAGATAGTTTGTGCCAGCTGTTTGCACAGATGCATGCATCTGCACCCACGTGTAGGGCTAGATATCCTTGAGAGGAATTCATGTTTTTTATATATAGGAGACCTCTCTCTCATGTTTTAAGGTTAGAAAATTTTGAGATCAAAATTTTTTCTCTCTCTACAATTCTCTCTCTCTTTCTCTCTCTCTCTCTCTCTCTCTCTCTCTCTCTTTCTAGCAAATTCCTAAACTTTTGCCTACAAATCCTTAACCTTTGCCTATACACCCTTAACCAAACCTTCTCATCTTTGAACTGAGGCACTTTTGAGCTTGGTTTGAGCTCTTGAAGGGTGTGTTGTCTTGGTTTTGTTGCTTGAATTGCTTCTTCTCTTCAAGAGGTATAAGGCTTTGCCTATTTGCTTGCTTTCTCTACTATTATTCTTGTTGTTTTCCAATTATTTTAGACTGTAAAAACTCTATGTTTTTGGGCTGAAGCTTGGGTTTTAAGGCCATTAAAGGTTAAGGGGTGTTCCACCCTTCTTTGTACCTTGTTTTGGAGGCCTTTGCCCTTGTGTTTCCCATCCTTGCATCATCTTTTTCTAAGCTTTTAAACACTGATTTTCAGAGCTTTTTCAGTGGCCAAACTCATGTTTTGAAGTCCAAATTTGGAGGGGTTAGCCTCCCCTCCTTGTGTCTTGCTTACTAGCCTAGTTTGTGCTATGTTTTAGCATATTAATCTAGCTTTTTTTAGCTCAATTCTAGCATGTTTTAGGATTGTATTAGACCTATTTTAGCACTATTTTTGAGTGATAGTTGCATTTGAGCTTTGTTTTGCATGCTTATAGTGTAATAGTCCTCATGAGCTTGGTGTTCTAGGCCTTAGACACCTTCTTATTTGAGTTGATAGCATTTATTTCTACTTTTCTCACTCATTTTCAGCACTTGTAATCTCTACAACCTCCCTCCTTTCTTGGCTTTTTGTTTTTCTTTGAAAGTGGTTCAAGCAACTTGTTTGTTTAAAGCATGAGATTGAGATGTCATGCTTAATGGTTTAATCCCTTTGGGGATTCATTACCAACGGTATGATGTCTCTTTCATGCCTAAAATAACTCTTGGTTTGAGCCCTCTTTCCATTAGAGGACTTAAACTCACCCTTTGGACCCAATTAATTAAAGAATGGTTGGTAACCTAAAATGGAGGAATTAAAATTGAGGCTAAAATGGTGCAAGATAATAATTTGGTTGTGTTCAATCGGGCGTTAATTGAACACATGGAAGGTTGAGGCATTTCATATTCATTAGTGATGAAATGATTCAAGTTTCTAAGGTCATTGTTTCCCTTGATCATTCATGAAAGGGATGAGGTTTAGAGTCTCATTTTGTTACATTTATTGAACTTGCACACTTTGGTTCACAAGCCATCATGCAATGAAATTGCTTGAGTTGGTGGTTTGTGGCTTAAGTTCACTTCTCCTTTGATTTGTTCATGATAAGGAGGGGTGAGTTATGCAAACAAACCCTTGAAAATACCCCGTACATGCTCTATTTGTCCTCTGTTGTAGCAAGGTGAACTGGGCAGCAGTGGCCGGCAGGTGGTCGGCAAACCGCCATTGATGGCCGGCCGGCCACTAATGTAAAATTCAGCAGTATGTTTCTGAGGCGAGGCAGAGTTATTCTAGAAGTGGGCAACAATGTTAGTGTTTTATTGTGCAACAGAGGCTCTCCGGAAGCAAAACAGTGGCTTTTCGGGTGGAAACTGAGCACGTGCATGATCATTCCTCGCATACTGAGCATGTTTTAAGTTTAAATTGTTGTAATTAATTAGTCGTAGCTAGTTAATTTTGTAAAGTGTTGTAACTGATTAGTTGGTTAATTAGTTATTCAATTTCGTTTTGTAATTAGTTAGTTAGCTATAATAGTTAATTAATTTGTTGTAATAATTAGTTAAGTAGTTTAGCTAATTATTCATTTCGGTTTATAATAGTTAGTTAATTAGCTTAGTTCATTCGGACTCTCCTTCGTGGGAGCGCAATGTTGTAAAAATGTGTATGTATTTCAACCCCACGTCTTTCTCCCTTTTATTTACTAGTTTGTGGTGGTTAGTTTAGGGACATCACATTTTGTTTAACACACTTCATGTTTGCATCCATTTGTATTGCATGCATCGAGGCTCGGTGCATCATTCTAACTGCATTGTTAGTTTAATACTTCTTTGAATACGTGCTTAGACCGCATGTTATCAAATTGATTCATATGCTATATTAGTAATTGAGCCTAGTAATTGCATATCGCATGTGTTGCCTTAGTCATATTGCATAGTTAGGAATCATGCATTTTTCTAACTTATTCTTTTTTTTTTGGCTTGGAGTACTAGATAAGCTTTAATTAGCTTTAGCATAATTGCATGAGTGTGATTGTTTCCATGTCTAGCATGCTTTCCATGAGGCTAAGTGCTTAAGTACTATAAACTGCTTGAATGCCTGTGGATGAAGGTTTGTTGCTTGAATTGGGATAATTAATGTTTATATGCGATCACTTTTTCAAGTGGTACATATTTGAAACAATTTTCAAAATGAACATGACTCAAAGTGTTCCAATTCTTGCGATTAGTCTATACTTGTGTGTGTGTGTGCACCACATAATAATGCTAGCCTAATAAATCGGAACAAGAGCATATAATGTATATAAGATTCATATCATGATTAGTAGAGGCCGATCTTTGATCGGGCGAGCGGGGGTGCTCAAATGTATTCATGACCTTCCCCTCTCGTACCTAAGTTCCCGAGCTGAGACAATCTTGGTGATGACGGATACGTGGCCTTTGGCACGAGTCATGAGTTTCTTAAATTTCTCCAAAATAAAATATTTAGGTAGCGACTCTGTATCTGGCAAAACAATCCATTTTTGATAATTTGATTCAAAATCGATTTTCTAAAAGATTTGCCAGATTTGGACTCTTTGGTGTTTATCAATTTCACATTGCACTTGTGAGATTAGATTCAGAACCGTGGGAGTCCGAACTGTAGGGCTTATATTCGAACTTCCGAAAGGGGGCGCGAAAAAGTCGAGCTACATAGAGGTATTGTGCTTAATGGTTTAATCCTTTTGGGGGCTTATTACCAATGGCATGACACTTCTCTCATGCCTAAAACAACACTTGGTTTGGTACTCCTTTCCATTAGGGGACTTAAAGCTTACTTTTGGACTTAATTGATTAAGGAATAGATGGTAATTAAAATGAAGTAATAAAATTGGAACTAAAAGTGATGCAAGATAATAAACTTAACTTGGGTTCAATCGGACGTTAATTGAACCCATTGAATCTTGAGTCGTTTCATACTTGCGAGTGATGTAAACTGTTCAAGAGTTAATGTCAATCACTTCCCTTGATCAATCCATGATAGGAAGGGGGTTTTGAGAGTCTTTAAATTGTGCATTTATTGAATTGTACCACTTGATTCATAGGCCATCATGCAATAAAATTGCATCAATTGATGGCTTGTGAATTGAGCTTGCCACTCATTTGAGCTGTTTGATAATAAGGAGAGGCAGGGTGGACAAACATACCTTGAGAATACCCTGTTTGTGCTCTGTATGCTTTTTGTTACTACAGGAGGAACTAGGCTTTAGTGGCTAGCAAACCATTTTTTCTAGCCGGCAGGCCACTTCTTTTGGACGGCAGGCTACCTTTTGTGGCCGACTGACCACTACTTCTGGCCTGCCAGCCACTTTTGTCAAATTGAGCAGCAACTTTTTGGAACAGAACAGAGCATAGGCTGAAGTGAAAATATGTTCTAACTGTGCAACAGAGGCATTCTGGCAACAGAAGAGTGGGCTTTTCGGATGGAAATCGGCGAATGCACGAGCATTCCTCGCTTCCCGGGGCTGATTAGTTAGCTTAGTTACTTATTTCATGTTGTAATTAATTAGTTAATTCTAATTTGTAATTAATTAATTAGTGTAATTAATTAGTTAGTTCCATAGAATAGTTAATTAAGTAATTGATTTTGTAATAAATAGCTAGCATAGTTAGTTTATTCTGTTTCTAATAATTAGTTAATTCGTTTTGTAATAGCTAGTTAATTAGCTTAGTTAGTTAGTGTATTCGGACCCTCCTGCGCGATGTCACAATTGTAATAATGTGTATGTCTTTCAACCCCACGTCTTTCTCCCTTTTATTTACTTGTTTATGATGGTTAGTTTAGAGCATCATATTTCGTTTAGCATTTCTCATGCCTTGCATCCATTGTCTTGCATGCATTGAGCTTGGTGCATCATTCTAATTTGCATTGTTATTGCTTACACTTCTTTGAATACGTGCTTTACTGCATGCTATCAAATTAATTCACATGCCATGTCAAGTAGCCGAGCCTATTAGATTGCATATCACATGTGTTGCATTAGTCATATCGCATTAGTTAGGAACATGCATTTTTCTAATTATTTTGCTTTGTTTGGCTTGCCTTGGAGTACTAGGTGAGCTTTTATTTGTTTCTGCATATCGCATGAGTGTGGTTGTTACCATGTCAAAGCATGTTCACCATGAGGCTAAGTGCTTAATTGATATACTTGTTTGAATGCCTGTGGATGAAGGCTGGTTGCTTGAATTAGAATAATTTGAGTAATGTTCATATGCGATCACTTTTTCAAGTGGTACATATTCAAACTCTTTCCAAAACAAACATGAATCAAAGTGTTTTAATTTTTGCAAATTAGAATATACTTGTGTGTCCATCACATAGTAATGCTAGCCTAATAATCGAAACAGGAGCATATAATGTAGATAAGAATCACATCATGATTAGTGGAGGCCGATCTTTGATCGGGAGAGCGGGGGTGCTCAATTCATGACCTTCCCCTCTCGTACCTAAGTTCCCGAGCTGAGACAATCTTGGTAATGATGAACACGTGGCCTTTGGCACGAGTCATGGGTTTCCTAAATTTCTCAAAAATATTTAGGTGGCGACTCTGTATCTGGCAAAGTAGTCAATTTTTGGCATTTTGATTCAAAATCGATTTTTCAAAAGATTTGCTAGATTTGGACTTTTTGGTGTTTATCTATTTCACATTGCACTTAGGAGATCAGATTCAGAACCGCGGGAGTTCGAACTGTAGGGCTGATCGTCTTTTGAAAGGAGCATGAAAAATTGAGCTACAAAGACTCATCTTCTTTAGTCATGGGATATGGATGTAAAATCCATTCCTATGTTCAAAGTTGGTTGAGAAGAGAGTTTTTAACCCTTGTTAATGAGGAAGCTCTTTTAGCTTCAAAGAAAAAAGAGAGAAAGAGAAAGATAACAAAGATCATCTAAGGGATCCTATGAAGCAACCACAAATACTCATTAAGATTGAGTATGGATTGAATCACGTGGATCAAAACACTTGGATGATGAAAAAGGGTAAGTAAATTACATGAAAGCAAAGAAATCTCACTATCTAACAATTCTATATCGGCTAAGCCATCCACACCCCAAAACTAAAATATATGAAAGTAAAGATAAACTATACTATTTAACAATTGTATATGGGGGTTGGCTAAGACATCCACATCCCAAAGCTAAAAGATTACATTGAAACAAAGAGAAATTATACTACAACTCTATGGTGGGTGGCTAATCCATCCACATCCCAAAGAGCATCACATGCTTAGAACAACAAAGAAAACTATAGAGGAGAAGATAAAGAAGAGAGGAATAGATGAGAAAAGTTCCAACTCTTACCTTTCAGAACAAGAGTTTTTGATTACTAAACTTGCTTCCAAGCACCCTCAAGGTCCTTGGGTATGGTTTGAATGCTTAGTGAATAGCCTCAAGATCAAGCTTTGATGGTGTTTTGGGTGGTGTATGTGTGAAGATTGGGGTGAAAAGTTGAGGAAGCTAGGTGGTGTGATGGACAAGACTTGGAATTGCTCTCTAAGGCTTAAAGAAATTTCTCAACTTTTTCAGATGAAGCCAGGAGGTGTATTTATAGACTTTTGGAGACAAATATCTATGATATTTCCTAAAACTGCTTTGTTTCTTGAACAACTCATCCAACAAGATAAAAAATCATTTCGCCAGATGATTTTTGTATGGTCAAATGAAAAATTATTTGGCCAAATGATTTTTTGTACGGCCAGATCAGTTTTTTTGAAGGGGAAAACATGATTTTTTTTCCCTAGAGAATTCTTATTCCTTCCACTCATCTCCACTTTGTTTTTGCTTAATTTTCTAAAAAAGTATAGCACTTGAAGTTTAAAATGCGAGCTTTTGAACATTGCAAAGATGTTTGGATCCACACGACAAAAACATTTTGAAAAAGGTTTTTGAATATGTCGAAAGATAGTTTGGCCAAAATAGGTGTAAGGTTAGGATTAAAGCTTGAACCCGGCATAGCACATTTCAACTTTCATCATCGAGTGTTTGGAAGAAAACGCCCCAAGTCTTAGAGCTGGTCAAAATGCAGTGTTTACAAGGTGTTTCTTTAGAGGTGCCCAAGTCTTAGGACCAGTCAAAATGTGATGTCTATAGTGATAAAGGGATTAGAGAGGAAGTTGTGGTGGTGAAAATGGTTGGAGAGCAGGTCGCGGTGGTAGATGGGAGTCCCTGATGTTAGAGCAAAGTTGGGGATTGGGGGTCGAGGTGATGACAGCATTGTTGGAATGGGGTAAGGTTGGGGTTTGAATGAATAAGGGTGTAATGCGTAGTTGAGAGGTTAAGAATGAAAATATGAGTGGAATTATGGGAAATGTAAGGAGATAAAGTGAAAATTTTCAATTTTGAAAAGGAGAGTAATTACAAAATGGGTGTAAGGAGATAAAGTGTTGTGCAAATCTCGTTTTCTACATGAGTGTTGCTAATAGCCCCCACCTCATTTCTTTATAACCCCACCTTGACATTTCTTTTTTCTTTGAGCACCAATTATAATCTCAACTATACTATTTCTTTGGCCCCAGACTCTTGCAACCCCCTATTTCTGGCCACTATCCACGACCCTTCCCAACTTCCATCTCCTATTAGAATCCCCTTTCTTCCACTTGCGAACCCCTCTCTAATACCAATTACAACCTCAACCCACCTCCGACAATGACGAAACCTACCTCTTTACAAAACCTTAGTAGCAAAAGTAAGAGGAAATCTTGATCTTGATCTCTATTACAAGAGAGAGAGAGAGAGAGAGAGAGAGAGAGAGAGAGATAAGAGAGATTTCAAGTGGATAAGAATGTGGCTAGAGGTGGTAGAAGTAGGTAGAGATGGGATGAGGGAGAATAAGGAAGGAATGAAGGTAGTGAAGAAAGGTTAGGGAGAACAGGTGAAAGTAGCAAGGGTTGTTAGAGCTAGGGAGGGTGTTGGTTAGAGTTGGTGATGGCTAGGGTAGTTGAGGGTAGGATTATGGTTAGAGTTAGCATTTGGGAGGCTAGGGATGAGGATAAAATTGAAATTTTATGTTAAGACATTGTTCCATTTGTTTATGAGACGACCAAACCATTGAATTCACTTCAATTGTTCATGTACCCACATTGCATAGTAGGAATGTTTCCTCAACTTTCTTAAAGTATCTGTTATTTTTTCTCTTTAGGGTGGTAGTAGAGCTAGTGATAGTAGGAAAAAGAGGTGGAGCTAGTGAAATAGAAGGAACTTGTTGAGGAAATATCTGCTTCCTCTTCTGAAGTTTCCTGAACTTGTCAATAACTTAGAAATACATATCAATTAGATAATTTGTATCAAGTTCATTTATAGTTGAACCTTCAAATACTTGTTTCATTGTTTGTTGTGCTTATTTTTTGATGTTATTTCTTACTTTGTTCCATCTTTGGAATGCTTGGGAACCTTGTGAGATTTATTCCATTTCTATGTAAAATGGCCAAACAATTGGATCAACTTCACCTGGATAAGGAGCAATATTGTAACGCCCCAAATTTCTAGCCCAAATGATAATGCAACAATCATGGCTCTCTTAAAAGAAAACCAAATATAACTTCCCACACTTGCATTACATAATAATAATAGTTCCTCATGCGATATTACATTGATTCAACAACAAGTAAATAACCAAATAAGCACCCCCAAGGGTTTACAATCTTCCAAGGCTTAAGCCCGGTACACAAAATGATTATTCAAACCCACACATACATAGCCCTTGGCTTACAAATAGGATCACAACAAATGAGAACTTTAGTGCTCTCAACATACACATTTCCACGCATTCAATTAGGTAGATTCACCACGTCTTTTCCTGCACAAAAATCCGGTAGGGTGAGCATAAAGCCCAATAAGAAATCCTTAACATAGTATATACATTTTATACAAGTCTCAAGAGATGAATGCACATGCCATGCCATGCATTTTTGAAAAATAAAACACATCTTCATCTTTTGAAAACCATCATGCTCAATGATGTTATGCAACTTCAACTGTTCAAAATTTATCAATTTAATTCAAGGGGGCGGTAAATACAATTCTGGTAATCCCTAGGTCGGTGTCTGCAAGTAGACTATATGAGTACTACCAATTGTCATTTTTACCGATATTAACCGGAAGGCTCGACACTTATTTACGCGACTTTCTGGTCTTTCACCAAGGACACTCAGGCCAACTTAAACAATTTCATCTACGCCACATATCAAGACCATTTCCCAACATTCTTTTCTCAATGAAAATTTCCAATGGTTAACATAGTCCAATGAATTGAAATGCCAATGTACGCTTAATAATGCAATGCGATATTACTTCTATATTCAATTGTTCCACACAATATACCATTGTGATCAAAATTCCCAATCCTCTTTTCAACACAATTCCACAAGATGAATATATATATATATATATACTTTATATCCAATTCATTCAAGAGAATAACTTAATTCCCACATTTCGAGCAATCTCAACAATTTAGTCAATTCAAAACTAAATCAACATTTTGAAAACAATTTCCAAAATAAACAACATTTCTTATTTTTTTCAAAAAATTCGTCATTTATATATAAATAAACAATTTTCAAAACATCCATTTATTTTGGTACACAAAATAAATATGACAACATCTTCTAAGGATTTTCAACATCTTTCAAAGAAAAGACCCAATTTCTAGGTTTTCTCACCACAACCATTCATCTCCAAAATATTTAGAAGAATCTCCCCAAAATCATCTTTCCTCAATCAATATGGTTCAAAACCTCCAATTTCTATTTTAAAAGGAAAAGAAATTAAACCCTCTTTCAAAATCACTCATCTTCTTGAAATCAACAATCAATTTCTCAAAGCTAATCAAAGGCTGATTTCAAAAATCATCTAGGTCTTGCAAAAACATATATATAACTCTAAGAAAATCTCTATCTCAAGTTTGAAGAAGAATGAGATGAAACCTCCAAAATCAACGGTGTTGAAACTCGATCTTCACCGCACACAATGAAGCCCTCGAGATGATAACCAACTTTGGTGAAGAACTTAGGTCTAAATCCCAATGGATTTGGAGAAACCAAAGAGAGAAGATGACTTCTAGAGAGAGAAGCTCCTGATCTGGAATTCTGGAGAGTTTTAGAGAGAGAGAAGACTGAAAAAGTGATCTGAAATATCAGATTCACGAACTGATATAACATGGTCCGCTCGAGCATAGAATGCCCAGCTCGAGCGTCAAATACACTAACCCAGTACTTTTGTAGACAGGTGAAACTTCTGAAACCAAACATTCTTTGCTCGAGCGCATAAACGGCCGCTCGAGTAGACAAGCAACTTCGAAGGCATTTTGCATTTTTGTTTTGGGGGCGCTGCCCCTCAACCCCGCTAGGGCGCTACCCTAGGACCCGCCAAAGGGCACTGCCCCTTGGATCCCCACGAACTGACCGGGTAGCTCGACCCCCGACCGGCCCAGTTGAAGTGGCAAAACATGAAAGAAGGATCGAAACCGGGATTGCTACAACCTTCCACCCTTAAAGAATTTCGTCCTTGAAATTTCAAATCAAACTACCCAAACAAAGGGGTTTCTAGCGATCAAAGCCACGCTATTTTATTTTCAAATCACAATACTAACTTTCAACCAAATTCCACCATTTCCACCATGGTTATCTCATTAACAATAACCTTCCAAATATGCATAAACATGAAATTTTCCAAAAAGTACTAGCAACTCTAAACAACCTTATGCTTAAAAGAACAACGCATATATCAACATGTGGTTAACAACTTTAAATACATTTTCCCTCAACACTAGGGAATATTACAAAGAAAAGCAACTTAAACATTTTCAAATAAATCTGGATATTTGGAGCGGACTTCCGCCTCCGTTCCCATGTCGCTTCTTCAACCCCATGGTGTCTCCATGACACCTTTACCAATGGTATAGTTTTGCCCTGTAGCACTTGCTCCCGGGTATCTAATATTTGAACCGGTCGTTCTTCGTAAGAGGCATCCTCATCTACCTCCAAGTCAACCCAATCAAGAACATGAGAAGGGTCGAATTTATACTTCCTAAGCATTGATACATGAAATACGTTGTGAACTCTCGAAAGTTGTGGCGGTGAAGCTAACCGGTATGCCATTTCCCCAATTCGCTCTAAGATCTCAAAAGGCCCAATGAACCTTAGAGATAATTTACCACTTTTACCAAATCTTATCAAACCCTGCCTTGGTGAGATTTTTAGAAACACATGGTCACCATCTTCAAAAGATAAAGGTCGTCTCCTCTTATCGGCATAACTCTTTTGTCGCCTTTGGGTCGTAGCTAACCTCTTCTGAATGAGAACAACTTTCTCGGTTGTCTCTTTAACAATTTTTGGACCCAGTAACGGTGCATCACCCACTTCGGCCTAACAAACCGGTGATCTACAAGGTCGGCCATATAAGGTCTCAAATGGTGCCATCCCAATACTAGCTTGGTAACTATTGTTGTAAGCAAACTTAATCAATGGTAAGTGCCTTTCCCAAGGCCCCTTAAAATCAAGGACATAAGCTCTAAGCATGTCCTCCAAAATTTGAGTGGTACGTTCTAACTGTCCATCGGTTTGAGGATGATAAGCGGTGCTAAGAGTCAACTTAGTTCCCAACGCCTCTTGAAGGCTTTGTCATAACCGGGCAGTAAAGCGAGGATCCCTATCTGACACAATAGTCACAGGGACTCCATAAAGTCGAACTATCTCTCTAATGTACAACTCTGCCGAGCGTTTAATTGAGTCGCTGGTGCACATCAGAATGAAATGGGTAGACTTAGTCAACCTATCAACAATCACCCAAATGGGGTCATTGCCTTATTGTGTTCTAGGAAGCCTAACTACAAAATCCATGGTAACACGCTCCCATTTTCACTCGGCTATTGGTAAGGGTTATAACAAACCCGTTGGTCTTTGGTGTTCGGCCTTCACTTGTTGACAAGTAAGGCACTTCGATACAAACAAAGCGATATCCCGTTTCATACTCCTCCACCAAAACTGATGACTAAGATCATGATACATTTTAGTGCCTCCCGGGTGTAACGCAAGGCGTGAGTGATGGAACTCCCGAAGTACTTTCTCTCTACAAGATTCTGGTACAAACAAACGGTTTAGGTAACGTATACTCAGATCTAAGTGAACGTTCAAACCTTTTTCTTCCTTCCCATTGGAAATCTTAACACGGATTGATTCCACATCACGGTCTCCTCGTTGTGCCTCTATGACCTTACTAACTAAGGTAGGTTGAGCATTAAAAGTAAACAAGGTAACACTCTCTCCGGACTCACCCAAGTGCAAATCAAACTTGCCAATAACATCTAACATATCTAATTCCCAAATGGCCACACTTGCCAAACTACTCACAGATTTTCGACTCAAAGCATCGGCCACCACATTGGCCTTCCCTGGATGATAGTGTAACTCAAAGTCATAATCCTCTATAAATTCCATCCACCTCATTTGTCATAAATTCAAGTCTTTTTGAGAAAACAAATACTTTAGACTCTTATGATCGGAGAAGACTTCAAACTTCTCACTGTACAAGTAATGCCTCCAAATTTTCAAAGCAAAAATCACCGCTGCTAATTCTAGATCATGGGTGGGGTAATTTTTCTCATGAGTTTTCAATTGTCGTGAACCGTAGGCCATAACTTTTCCCTCTTGCATCAAGACACAACCAAGGCCATCCCCGGATGCATCACAATAGACAGTGTAATTCAAAGCCCTTTCCAGAATTATCAAGACCGGTGCGGTGGTCAATCTAGTCTTAAGTTCTTGGAATGACTTTTCACAAGCCTCACTCCACACAAATTTGATACCCTTTCTAGTCAACCTAGTCAAAGGTGCATCTAATCTAGAGAAGTCCCTAACAAAATGTCGATAATACCCCGCTAACCCTAAGAAACTTCAAATCTCAAAAATATTCTTGGGTTGTTCCCATCTTATACGACATCTATCTTTGGGGAGTCTACTGTTACTGTCACAGCCCCAAACCGCCCCTAGTAGTTTAGTGCCGTGATGGCCAGTAATCCAAGATTACCGAAGGCCAACTTTCAAAATTCACACACAAACAGAGTATAAATATATATGGGGCTCATAAGTGCGGAAGCAAAAATTTTAAAATACAAGTGGTCCATAAGAGCGGTACGTAAGTTACATGGAATGGCAGACAACTTTACATAATATTACAACTTGGATACAAATACAAAAAGTACAAAATACATTTTTGTTTACATCTTGATCAAAAGGCTTCTCCAGCCGACATGTGTAAATTACAAGCATTATAAGCCGAGAAGCATAATTTTCAAGACTGCCGACATGAATACAAATTAGGCCGACATGACAAAAACCCAAAACAAGCTTGCGAGTCACACCTAGGCGTCACCGCCTTCCTGCTCATCACCTACATATATATATAGAGAGGGTGAGCTTGGATACTCAGTGAATGGTATAAGAAATAAAGGGGTTTGCATGACTGGTATTCAAGATCTTCATTAAACAATACATAACATAATTAGTACAAGTCAAGGGATGAACCAAGTCCATCTTCCAGATCTGTCAAGTTTCAAAGGATGCTTACTAACATCATTATAATACGAGTGATGACATCTCGGCAAACAAAACCCACGCGGTAAACCGTCAGTGGCAAACAAGACAAGACAAGACAAGACAAGGGAGATATCTCAATTCAATGGTGTCGTTGCATTATAGTCCCCTGACACTACGGACTTGTGCTACTAATGCTTAGAGTCCCCTAGTACGTACGGACTTCCAAACTTTGTGCTACAAATGCTTATAGTCCCCTAGCACGTACGGACTTCCAAACTTTGTGCTACAAATGCTTATAGTCCCTTAGCACGTACGGACTTTCCAAGAATGTCATCAAAGCAAGATAATATATATATTTCCCAATTAGGAATAACCATTCATGCTTACAAATACTTTCCAAAACGAAGCAAAAGAAGACTTTTATCAAAGCATTATAACATAGCTTTGTTAAAAATACCACTCACTTAGTTCTTCAAACGTCGGGGTCAAGGCAAGTCCAACCCTACAAACACATGGCAAAGTCTGTTGAATGCACTTTCAAACAAGTTTCACATGCATGCAGATGATCTCGGCGTTCCTCAAGACTAAGTCAAATCAAAACAAACACAGTTCTTTATCTCGGGAAAACATGCTGGGCAACTACCAGGTCTAGGCCGAGGTTCCACATCCCCTGGCCGAGGTGTGGCCTCGATGGCCACATTCAAAGGAATGAAGTCGGGAAAAATCTGGGTTTCCCTTTCTTGAAGAACATGATGAACATGAAGAACATGAACATGAACATGAGGAAAATGAATGCAAAGATCGTGATTTGCTATTACAAAATCTAAGATTTCATGCTATGAGTTCAAAAACGTGGACTTGGGTATCCATATTCAAGGATCTTGTGAGAACAAACACAAAAACATGAATCTTAATGCAAACTTTCAGATCAAACAAGACTTTTCCTTCAAGAACACATGGACACTATTTTCTCTTTCTAAAACCAACTTTAAATCGATGAATGACATGCAGAACGGGTTCGATCATGCAATGCAGCTAGATGATCAATAAGAACGACAAGGGTAAATCAAGAATCTAACCTCAATACGCGAATCTAATGGTTTGATCTCTAGGAATCAAGCTCAAGGATCCACTCTCTCATTCTAAACTTCTTCTTCTTCTAGAGCTTCTCTCTCCTCACAAACAAAGACATATAGCAAAATGATACATTTTTAGGTCTGCTGGCTGACTTAACCCTCTACAGGGCACGTGGCAGCGGCTGGTTGGTGCTACTAAAAAAGGTGGCTGAGTGACAAGACAAAACTATGACAAAGTATGTTCAACAAGCAAGATGGCATGGGCACTTTGGTAGGCAATGATCTCGGCCAAAAGCAAGGCATCGGCAAGTAAGGGAATAATGACCTCGGCTAGGAAGGACAACACTTGACTAAGCTGTGCCACACCTTGGCCTAGATGTGCCACATCTTGGTCTAGGTCACACCACTCCAGGACAAGATCACTTAGGTGCAAAGGCAACATCTCGGCCTAGATGATTCACACCTCGGCCTTGGTGATGAACACCTCGGCCTAGATAATGATATCTCGGCCAATATGTCGGGGCAAAGGTGGAGGTCAAACAAAGTGGTTCCAAGATAAGTCTAGACATGAAGACGACCTCGGCTAAACTCTCACCAAGCAAGGTACAAACATGTTGTAACACTTAAACGAATAAGGACAAGCCTTGAAACGCAACTTACAAGACAAAATCACATGAATGCATATGAGCATGGCTAGGTTAGCGTGAGGGTTATTACAATTACTCCCTCTCTTGACACTATGTGCCCCAAAATTTTTTACCTCGGTTAACCAAAACTCGTATTTCTCAAACTTGGCATACAAACGGTGTTTCTCAAGCAATTCAAGCACTACTCGTAAGTGAGCCTCATGTTCCTCCTTGAAGGTTGAATAAATTAAGATGTCGTCCACAAAGACGACCACAAAACGGTCCAAGTATTCCCGAAAAATTTTGTTCATCAAATCCATAAAGGAAGCAGGCGCATTGGTTAACCCAAAAGGCATTACAAGGAATTCATAGCGGCCATAATGCGTACGAAAGGTCGTTTTCCGAATGTCCTCTTCCCGGACTCTCAACTGATGGTACCCCGACCTCAAATCTATTTTTGAGAAGCAACGAGACCCTCTACGTTGGTCAAACAAATCATCTATTCTGGGTAGAGGATACTTGTTCTTAACTGTAACTCTATTCAACTTGCAGTAATCAACACATAACCGCAATGACCCAACCTTCTTCTTTGCAAAGAGAGCTGGCGCTCCCCAAGGCGATGTACTAGGGCGAATGAAGCCCTTGTCTAAAAGTTCTTGGAATTTGAATCTTTAACTCATGCAATTCGGTGGGTGCAAATCTATACGGTGACATGAAAATCGGTGCCGTGCCAGGCACTAATTCAATGGAGAACTTGATCTCCCGGTGAGGTGGTAAACTAGTAAAATCTTCTGGAAAGACATCCGGGTATTCACAAACTACCCTTGGTAACTCAACATGAGCCCTGTCACTCTCATTATCCAAGAGAGTTGCAAAAAGGCCATTAAGCTTGCTCCTACTACGAGGGTCAACAACTGGCGACAAGGCTCTATCAACTCGGTTCCCTTGAAAATAGAAACGATCACCACCCAAAGCGCACGCTGTAACTCTCTGATGGTAACAATCAATCACAGCTTGATAAGAACACAACCAGTTCATGCCTAAAATGACATCAAAACTCGACATATCTAGTAGCACAAAAGCAAACGGAAGTCGACGCCCGACAACTTCTATTTCACAATAACGATAACCCCGGTCTAAGTCAACTATACCCCCAACAAGTGACTCTACTCTGAGTGGAGGCACTAACTATGATACCTCTAACCCCAATGCAGAAGCAAATGCAGTAGATATAAATAAATAAAACGCACACGTGTCTATCAATACATTAGCCAAAGAATTACATATAACAAAAATACCTCTCACAATTGAAGATTTTGGCAACTACTCTGGCATGGTAACAGCATACACGCGCCCCTGTGGCCCCTGATTAACTTGCCTCTCTCTCGGAGCATAGGCCTGTTGTACTGACTGAGCCGAAATGGCTTCCTGATTAGCTCGTGAAGCCTGAGCTGAATGAGCCTGCTGGTGGCTCTAAGTCTGTTTCGACCCTGATGTGCCAGATGCGCCTCCAAACTGAGGGCAAGTTCTTTTCATATGCCCCGGCTGACCACACTGATAACAATTAAATCCCTGCCTCCATTCTGAGACTGAGATTGACTCTGAGATTGGTTAGGTGGTGGTGGTGGCAACATCAATTGTCCTCCACCCTTCTATGGGCACGAAAAGGCTTTGTGGTCCGGCTAGCCACACTTGAAACACGTGAAGTCACTAGATGTACTTTTTCCCAGAACCGCACTAGGCAAAGAAAAAGTGGATTTTGACTACTGTGGTTGTGGCTGGAATGAAAAAGTACCCTTGCTCTTCTTATTCTGCCTATAGTCTCCTTGAGACTCTTGGCCCTTAGGCCTCGAACTCCGAAGCCTCTCATCCTCGGCTTGTACGAAAATCTCAACGTATGCTGCCGACTCTACAAGACGGTCATAGTTCCAAATCATGTTCCCAACAATCTTAAATAAAATTTTGGTTTTCAACTTTTTCTCGAATTCAATGCAACGATGTTCTTCTGTTGCCACTAACTCCGGTGCAAACCTAGATAAACTAGAGAAGACTGCCTTGAACTCAGCCACGGTCATGTCGAGTTGTTTGAGGTCTTTGAACTCTTGCCTCAATCTCTCCCTAGCAGTAGGAGGTAAATACTTATCTTGGAAAGCAACCACAAAGGCTTCCCATGATGGCTCCACCCTACCCTTGGCATACTTCCACCACTGACCCATATCCCCTTTAAGGTAGTAACTCGCTAGAGTCACCCTCAACTCGCTATCATCTAAATGAAGCATCTCGAACATCTTCACAGTTTGTTCGAGCCACTTATCTGCTTTCTTAGGCTCGGGGCCATCATGGAATTCATCTGGTTTGGCCCGTAAAAACTCTTTAGTAAGGAAACTCGTCCTTGACTCCACAATGTTCTCTCGAGCTTGATTCTCTGCCCTCAACAAGTTCATAGACTTCCTCAAAACCCCGGTCATTTCTCGGGCTAGGGCCCCCATTGCGGTTTGACCTGCGTGTCCCACCTGCTCGGCCACATTAGCTTGGCCTACTTGCTCGGCCATATTAGCTTGGTCGAACCCTTCTTCTTGCACCAAAACCCTATGGACCGGTACCTCATGCACACCTCAGCGAGCCCTACCACGCCTTCCGCACCGACCACCACGGACTTGACCCCTTCCTGACATCCTAATAAAGGACATAAGAGAAATAATTTAGCACATGAACTCATATGTGCTCGTAACTTGACTCACACGTTCGACTATAACAATTCCATATATTTCTCTACCATATACACAATTCAATTTCACTACACATAAGCACTTAGTGATGTAAACACATACGGATCATTCTTTCATGATGAAATTTGTTCCACGAAAAACCAAGAATTTTTAGTAGAACGAGTATTGATCAAGTACCCTTCTAATAACACCTCAAGGAATTTAACAGGCGTAAACAACATCCCGAAAGTCCAATCCCATACCCATTTAGTCACATAAGCATGTTATCACATAATCGCAAAATGCATAACACTTCCTAAGCATGCTAGATGAACCCATTGTGGTTAAACAACCACTTCCCACGAGCTCCAAGTATTCAAACCCGGTAACTCTGATTCCAAGTTGTAATGCCCCAGATTTTTAGCCCAAATGTTAATGCAACAATCATGGCTCTCTTAAAGGAAAACTAAATATAACTTCCCATACTTGCATTACATAATAATAATAGTTCCTCATGCGATATTACATTGATTCAACAACAAGTAAATAACCAAATAAGCACCCCAAGGGTTTACAATCTTCCAAGGCTTAAGCCTGGTACACAAAATGGTTATTCAAACCCACACATACATAGCCCTTGGCTTACAAATAGGATCACAGCAAATGAGAACTTTAGTGCTCTCAACACACACATTTCCACGCCCTCAATTAGGCGGATTCACCACGTCTTTTCCTGCACAAAAATTCGGTAGGGTGAGCATAAAGGCCAGTAGGAAATCCTTAACAAAGTATATACATTTTATACAAGTCTCAAGAGATGAATGCACATGCCATGTCATGCCTTTTTGAAAAATAAAACACATCTTCATCTTTTGAAAACCATCATGCTCAATGATGTTATGCAACTTCAACTGTTCAAAATTTATCAATTTAATTCAAGGGGGCGATAAATACAACTCTGGTAATCCCTAGGTCAGTGTCTGCAAGTAGACTATACGAGTACTACCAATTGTCATTTTTACCGGTATTAACCGGAAGGCTCGACACCTATCCGCGCGACTTTTTGGTCTTTCACCAAGGACACTCAGGCCAACTTAAACAATTTCATCTAGACCACCTATCAAGACTTACCACCGTATTTACTCCAAAACCATTTCATGAAAACCGATTTCCCAACATTCTTTTCTCAATGCAAATTTCCAAAGCTTAACATAGTCCAATGAATTGAAATGCCAATGTATGCTTAATAATGCAATGCAACATTACTTCCATATTCAATTGTTCCACACAATATACCATTCTGATCAAAATTCTCAATCCTCTTTTCAATACAATTCCACAAGATGAATATATATATATACTTTATATCCAATTCATTCAAGAGAATAACGTAATTCCCACATTTCGAGCAATCTCAACAATTTAGTCAATTCAAATCAACATTTGACAACAATTTCCAAAATAAACAACATTTCTCATATTTTTCACAAAATTCGTCATTTATATATAAATAAACAATTTTCAAAACATCCATTTATTTTGGTACACGAAATAAATATGACAATATCTTCCAAGGATTTTCAACATTTTTCAAAGAAAAGACCCAATTTCTAGGTTTTCTCACCAAAAACATTCATCTCCAAAATATTTAGAAGAATCTCCCGAAAATCATCTTTCCTCAATCAATATGGTTCAAAACCTTCAATCTCTATTTTAAAAGGAAAAGAAATTAAACCCTCTTTCAAAATCACTCATCTTCTTAAAATTAACAATCAATTTCTCAAAGCTAATCAAAGGATGATTTCGAAAATCATCTAGGTCTTGCAAAAAAAAAAAAATATAACTCTAAGAAAATCCCTACATCAAGTTTTGAAAAGAAATAAGATGAAACCCCCAAAATCAACAGTGTCAAAACTCGATCTTTACCGCACACAACGATGCCCTCGAGATGATAACCAACTTTGGTGAAGAACTTAGGTCTAAATTTCAGTAGATTTGGAGAAATCAAAGAGAGAAGATGACTTCTAAAGAGATAAGCCCCTAATCTGGAATTCTAGAGAGTTTTAGAGAGAGAGAGGACTGAAAAAGTGATCTGAAATATCAGATTCACGAATTGGTATAACATGGTCTGCTCGAGCGTGGAATGCCCTGCTCGAGCGTCAAATACACTAACCCAGTACTTTTGTAGACCGGTGAAACTTCTGAAACCAAACATTCTCCGCTCGAGTGCATAAACGGCCGCTCGAGCAGACAAGCAACTTCGAATGCATTTTGCATTTTTGTTTTGGGGGTGCTACCCCTCAACCCTGCCAGGGCGCTGCCCCTTGGACCCCCATGAGCTGACCGGGCAGCTCGACCCCCGACCGGCCCAGTCGAAGTGGCAAAACATGAAAGAAGGATCGAAACCGGGATCGCTACAAATATAGTCTGCACCCACACTGCATAATACGAACAACTCAATTTTCTTAAACAACCCAATCCTTGTTCTCTTTGAAGTGGCTTCTCTTGCTTTTTCTCTGACTGTTCTTGCAAGTTTAGTTTTTTTTCTTCATGCTTAACAATTTTTTGTCTCTTGCTCTAAAACTTTCGTGGTATATATAGTGCGAATAAGAAAACATGAATAAGTATGTCATTATAAGGGAAGAATTTAAAATGTGATATAGAAAATTTACTGTAATATAAAATTTTGTCAAAGCAATTTCGCAAAGGATTATGGCAATTTGGTTGTTTAATTTAAGTTTTTATGATCAATTTTGGTTGTATATGGTATGAAAGCCAACCAAGATCCTTCCAATAATTCAAAAAGGGAAATGAAAATTATATTAATTAATATAGTTATTGAGATTTTTATTTGACTTTAAATGTTACTTACCAAGTAAAAAGACTTTGATTTTTCTATGATTTATCATAGTGCTGCTATTAGCACCACAATTAATATTTTGGATTCCCCATTTCTTTTCTTTATTTTTATTACAATAATGACCTCAAATGAAATTAATAAAAAGGACATGAATTATTTTGGAACACTTGTAGACACCCCATTTTGACTGACCTAAGACTTGGGCGCTTCGCTCTAGGCACCCGATGATGAAAACTAGAATGTGCAAGACTTCGATATCTCTAGCAAAAGTTATATCTGAGAGCTGATCTCAACCTTGCACCCATTTTTTCCAACTATTTTTAGACCATTAAAATCATTTCCAATATGTTTTTACCCGTGTAGAATCCAATTATTTCTATGATGTTCAAAGCTCACTTTTCAATCAAAACATTGTAATTTTCGATAACTGAGCAGAGACGAGGAAATGAGTGGAAAAGAGAAGAATCATCTGGGAAAACCCTATTTTCTCTTCATTTTTTGCCTAGCCGTACAAAATTTGTGGCAGCCACACAATTTTTATGCCTGGCCGTACAATTTATAGGCTGGACAAATATTGATGGTTGGCTAGTTTGTGTTTGGTTGGACAACTTTGTCAAAGAAACAGAGCAGTTTCTAGAAGATGGTCCCATGCATGTCGAGGTGCGACCTCTACAATTCTCCGGGGAATTGCGGAGCAAGCAACCTCTTGGCCTATAAATATACTCCTCTTTTAAGAGGAAAAGGGGTTAAAAGGTTTACAAGAGCATAGAGACACCCATTTTGTTCTCAAAGCTTTTGGACCTTTAATTTCTCTCTCTCTCTCTCTCTCTCTCTATATATATATATATATATACCTATAAATACACCTCCATTGGAGCCATGGATTGAAGTTTTTTTTGCTAGAGATTCAAAGAAGATTTTAGAAGCTTAAGGGTGCCTAGAGTGGAGTTTGCTAATCAAGGAGCTCTTCCTCTTTGCTTAAAGAAGACTCTTGAATTTTCTCATCACTTTCTCTCTTAGTTTCTTTTCTTTTCTCTCTTGCCAAACACTCAATAATTTTGAATTCTATTGTGTATAATGTGATTGGGCCTTGTGGATAGTGGAGGGAATTAGAGTAATGCCCCGATTTTTATTACATGAATAATATTACCATATACTTTAATTAGACCATTTCCATAATGACAAACATGCGAAAGCATTAGAGAATGAATAATTTACAATGTCCTCTCCCGTACATATAAAATGAATTACAATATACACTCGTAGGCTTTCATCACCAAATACAGATAAATGAAATAACAAGGGAATTAACCCTTTCGCATCACATTGGCATTTCGTTTACAATTTTAAGGCCCCCATGGCCAGCAAATAAAAGACTCCAAGTCTTGTGAAATTCTTCGCTCTATACCAGAAAAATAATTAATGACATGGGATGAACACAAGGTCCATAGAGATCCCAATGATCATAAACAATAGCAACATATAGATAGCTATGATCATAAATGCTTAACGTATATATATATATATATATATGTAAATATTGTGACATTTCGTATTCAAAATATACTTACATAAGTATGTTTTTCTCAAAGATTCCTCTTTAACATAACAAGAGACCAAACCATTTCTTATCTTTCAAATCCTTCCATTTAAATTCAAAATATTGCCACAGTCTCATAAATTGACTAGACAAAAATACTCGTCATGTATTCCAACACACTACAGTTACAATGACAACTACCATGTTTTATGGCCTTAAGCACAAGGGCAAATGGAGCACCGCAAATAATATACATATATAACGTAAATGACAATTATGTCAACACACATTCTTATACTTTAGTGATCACAAGTACGAAAGTCAATAGTGCACTCCTTTGCATCACGACAAACACATGAAAGTAACTACACAAAACTATCACAAAATATAACCCGGCTTTGTCAAGCCATGACCACCATAATACACTTTACTGGGCACGAACTAGAAGGGGGCGGAACCAGTCTCAAAGCGCCACTTTACTGGTCTTCAAGTCAGAGGGGAGCGGAACCCATTCACACTTTACCAGGTGCAAATTCGAAAGGGAAGAAACCTCTATCAATGTGCTTCCTTTATCCATTTCAACAATTAACACATTATTCTCATTTACACAATTAATTCAACAATTTCAAAACCATGCTTCTCCGATGGCCAAGGACAAAGCCTCTAAGGCAGTGATGACCAATTCCATAAGTCCTGTTATGTCCTCTTGGTTTAAGTGTTATCATATTCACTTGCTACATAACTTTTATCATTTAATTCCAATTGATTCAACTCATGTTGTTTTCAACACTTATCATTAAATTCCCTTTCTTCCCCTTTCATTCCATTTTCATGATTTAGTTCAAAATATTTCAAGTTTTGGCTAAACAAGTAATAATTTCATCACGAGTACAATTATTCACTTATTTAAAAAAAAAAAAAAAAGAAATCGCTAGCTCCTCTAACTTCTCATTTTCATTTCTCATTTCACAAAAGTATGTAAATGTCTTATTGATTTCAAAATTCATTTCCTTTTACTCTAATTTCCCAATACCCACAACATTTACCAACACCCTTTTGATTTCTCTGAAATCCCCGAATTCACAACAATGGTTACAACTCAACAATTAAAAAACCAATGACAATTATTAACACAAATTAAATTCATAACAACCCTCTTTATTTCTTTCGTATCCATTTTCACATTTTAATGCACATTATTCCATATGGTTCAAATAATATGAAATCATCAATTTTCCCTTTTTTCTCATAACCACTAAACAAACAATTAGGGCTTTCTATTATAAACCATTTAAACATGCTCCTTAGGCATACAATCTCATAAATCAACAACAAAACACAAGATTTAACTCCTAGATCATGAAACCCTAATCCTCATCACATGCTTTTCAAAAAAACACCTAGCAACTCAAGTTTTTAATCTAATAAACTACCACATGTCTATATTTATAATGAGGTATTGAAAAGGAGCAAAGAAATCCCTACCTCAAAGAGAGAAGCAGAGGAAGCCCAAAAATCAACTTCATCGAAAATTGATCCCAGCGGGTCAAAATGTAGTTCTCGAAATACTTGACATTTTGGTATATGGAACTCGTACCAAAATCTCTATGGATCTTGCTAGATCAAGAGAATAAGTGAGGATGAGTGAAGGATTTTAGCGAAAGATGAGACATATGAGAAAATAAAAGTTTAGAGAGAGAGAGATGACAAGGTGATGAAAATGGGGGTGTAGGATCAGATTTGAAAGAGAATGGCCCAAAATTAGAAGTAAAAAACGCGTCTCACCGCACTTGCAGGATCCCTCCACCACACATGCGGATCTTCCCCGTCACTAACCCAAGTTTGCTCCCTTGCTGTTGCATGTGTAGGACTAATCGCTGCACGTGTAGAGCCTCACACCGTACGTGCGAGCTTACCAGTTGCACGTGCGGGCCCACCAGTTCTAATCCGATCTTCCTAAGGTGACTCAACGCCTCCGATTTTCATCCTTACCCCTGAAACTCAAAAATTTTAGAACAAATGAATGTTTAAGGACAGTTAGACAGGGACAAAAAGGAAGTTCAACAATGTAACACACTACTCGAGACTCCGATGATCAAAACAACAAATTCAAAAATCAATCATCAAGTCTTGTCCAAGACCCAGGACATCACAATTAGCCACTCCTCCATAGGAATTGTTGTAATTGATTGAATTCTAGTTTTCCTTCATTTTCTCTCTCTCATTTTCTCATCTCCCAAACACTTTATTTTCTGAGTTTTTCTTGCTTATTTAGATTAGATATGGACTTGTGTAAAGGGTTCTAGTCCTATCCTATGATTTATTTCCATAATTCTCTTGTTTGCTTTCATTTTCTTTTGTTTTCTCTCACTTTCTCACCAATTTTCTCATCATCTAAACAAGTTTAATTATCATAATTCAATCCTCGTTAACATGTTAATGAACTCTTGTGATTGTTTTGTGGGGTGAATTGGGTGATCCATGAGTTCAATTGGGTGATTAGAGAGTTTTCTATCTTTATTTTCTCTTACTTTCTTTTGTTTTCTCTCTACTTTCTTGGAAGCCAAACATGTCTTCCATCTAGAAATGACTTGTAATCTACTCTCTCCACTAGGGGTGTACACGGTCTGGATTGGTTCGGTTCTGAGAAAATCCAAGAACCGAACCGATCCTGATGGTTCTGTGATTTTGAGAACCAGTTCAGACCGTTACACTTGTAAAACCAGACCAGAACCAAACCGAAAAAATGGTTCGATTTCGGTTTGGTTTACAGTTTCAAAAATTTTTATTTACAAGAATAAATTGTTAATATTAGCAAAATAATTACTCAAACTAATTACATTTAACTCATGATAAAAACTAATAATATTAAGGCATTACTTAATATTACATATCTATACTATCCTAATATCATTAAAATTATAAAAAACCAATTAATAAAATAAAACTTGATATTATATATATATATATATCTTTTAAAATTCGGTTCGGTTCGGTTCGGTTCGAACCACGGTTTTTTCATAAAATCCATTAACCGTTTTTACGGTTCTCATATTTCTTAATCCAAAAATGAACCAATTCTTAATAGAACCGAACCAAACCGTATGATTCGGTCTGGTTCAATCCGGATTACCGGTTTAAACGGATTTTTGAACAGCCCTACTTTCCACCCACTCTTAACATGGATTTGGGTATCCATTTACTCTTTTCTATGAGAGATGAGGTAGATTCATATTCACTTCTTTGATTTGCTTTTTGTTTTAGTTTCATTCCTCTATTTTGCTTCTATGATCATCATTGATTTTCTATATGCTTGATGATCAAAGAAGTTCCATCTTTCCATGATTATCCTATGATAAGAATGGTGGATTTTGCTTATTTTGATTCTTTATCTTTCACTTGATTGCTTATATAATCAACATGTAGTGTTTCATATTACTTGATGATTGAGAAAGCCAATCTATCTCTTCTTTTATTATCTTCATGATAGAAAGTGATAGATCATATTTACTTTATTGTTTGCTACTCTTTCTCTCATCTTGTGGTGATTGAGATTGAGATTCTCTATCGTGTTCATTTTGAAGCTTCCATGGCTTAGATGGATTCAATTTTCTCATTATTCATGATGATTGAAGATGAATTCATCATATCTAGCTTCTAGTCGCATCCCAAGAGAATTAGTGCTTCTTTTTTACATTCCTATGTTAGAGAAGCACTTTGGCTCATTTTGTTTTCTATTATCTTGTTTCTTAGTTTCTTTTGATTAGTAGCTCATCTATTTTTATTTGGTAGCCTTGCTAACATAGTTAGCTTCTATTATTCTTGTTATTTTGCTGATCATTAGTTTAGATGGATGTATATTCATCTTTCTCTTTTTCTTCCTTCTATTCTTTTTATTTGGAGCATTCCATATCTTGGCATCATATTTTCTTTATTCATCATTTTCCATGCTTTGCATCCATTTTTCATGCATAAGGCTTGGCTCATCTTACTCGTCATATTTATTTCTTTTGTGATTATGTGTGCAACCTCATGTTTTGAGATGGCCCATATATCATGTGTTAGTAGCCAAGTCTTTAGTTGCATTCCATTGTATGTATTGCATTAGTTTCTTTGTATATAGGATCATGCAAATTTTTCTAACCTTTTGCGCTTGGCTTGGTGCGGATGAGTACTAGGTGAGCTTCTTTCATCTTTGCATCCTAATTGTGTATGTTTTTCTTACTATGTCTAGCATTTTACCATGAGGCTACACGCTTACTTGAGATATCTATTTGATTGCCCGTGGATGGAGATATTTCACTTAAGTCGAGATGATTTTGATTTCTATGCATGTGGACTCATCTTATCTTGAAGTTGCACATTTTCAAACTCTTTTCTAACATGTAAGAGATCAAAGCATTCCAAAGTAAGTGATTTAATCTATACTTGCTTGCTTTACATAGTAATTTTATCATTAATAATCGGAACATGAATATATTTTGATTATAAATCTCATATCATAAATTAGTAGAGGTCGATCTTTGATCGAGTGAGCGGGGGTGCTCAGTTCATGACCTTCCCCCCCCTCATAACTAAGTTTCTGAGCTGAGACACTTTGGTTGTGACGAATAGTGGCCTTTGGCACGAGTTATGTGTTTCCTAGTTTTCCTAAAAGATTAGGTGGCGACTATAAGTTTGGTAATGTGGTCCATATTTGACATTTCTTGTGATTAGTGGGTTTTTTTTATGGATTTTCTAGATTCGGACTCTCATTTGCTTCACATTGCACTCGTGAAACTAGACGGAGGTTTGAAATGTCGGGCAAGCTCGAATACCCGTCCAAGATTCCACAACACTAAATCATAACATGAGGTTTATGAGAGCACCCACTTTCATCACCACCCACACACTTCAAAACCCTTTACTGGCTAGTCTTTCGGCAACAATGGCGGCAACTATTTGATAGTACACATATCCCCCTAACAATGGCAATAAGTGTAAGTTTTTTTGATAACCCCAATACCATGAGGCAAATTGTGACAACCAAACCGTTCATGCATTCATGTTATATGCTATGTGCTTGTGTGACTTAGGACTTGTTAGTAATAGGATGAGAAAAAGAAGAGGTTTGAAAAGTTATGTTAGAGTTGTTTTGTTATGTGTTTTGAGTTAGGGGATAGCTTAGAAGTTGGTTTGAGAACCATAGGATATGCGTATAACTTAAATGAGGAGTTTAAAGACCGTAGTTTAATAAACTTGATCATTTCACGCTATTTGTGGATTTGCTAATTAGGATTAGTGATAATTAAGTATGATAAGTGAACCTGAATTAGGATTAATTAATTTAAGTAGGATTAAGTATAAAACTTGGTTAATTAGTCCTAACCTAGATTAGTTAAACTAAGTAAGCAAGATTAGAGGATTAATGGTCTTTTATCTTTTGCCTCAGCACAAACAATAAAACCTTATGCCCAAATCAAACAAAAGGGAGAAGTTGTTGGAGCTTGAAGAACTAACGAGAGAGAGAAATAAGAAAGGAGAAGAAAAGAGGAAAAAGAAGGAGAAAATTCAAAGGAGCTAAGAATCAAAGCCTAGAAATCCTAAGAAAATCATTACAAGGTAAGAAACTCAATCCTCTCCCATTGATATTAAAACCTAAATAAAAATTCATTAGAAACAAGTTTTGAGAAGATTAAAATGAAAGAAAATAGAAAAGTTAGAAGTTAGGAAAAAGTTTGAAGATTTGTTGGAAGAAAACATGTTTTGTGTTGTTTTTAGCATAGATTTGGGTTATATAAGGGTTATGCTATGAATTTGCACTATTTCTTCATACCTAGAAACCTTAGAATTATGTTTCAAGGGATTGAAAGTGATGGAATAAAGAAAAGTTTGAAAAGATATAATTTCTTGATCAAATCTTATCTTTTAATGGTTTTCATCTCAAAGTCATTTATACAAACATGTTTTCATTGGTTTGACATCATATATATGCATATTAGGATGTTATAGAACATGTTTTGAGTTTGGAAAATATGAAAAATAGGTTTTGGAGGCCAAAACCCGTGAAGAACATCTTCAGCTAAACTTACCTAGTTCTTTTACACATGCGGCCGGAAGCATCGGACGTGCGGCCAGCCAACCCAAAAAATATTTCAAGATTTATTTAATTGCACGCACATCTCTGCACGTACGGCTAGGGTCTTGCACGTGTTGCCCTGTTCCACCGCACATGCAGATTTCAAGGGCAATGTCTGTTTCGTTTTCTTTCCATTTTCTTCGACCCTCGGGCATCCTTATGCGCGTTTTGAACCTATTTGAAAGTCAAATACACTTATAAAGAAATTTAAATCAAGTTAAAATAAGAAATAAAAACTCAAGTTAAGTTTAGGAACCAATTTGCTATATTAATGTTTAGGCAGTTCAATGCTTTGTTCTTATTTTTGTAGGTTGAGTCTTGAAAGAAGTTAAACCCTTGTGCAAGGAGCCAATTGTGAGTAGTAGTGTAGTAAAGTTATGTTTCTTAAATTATGATTTGAAATGCAAGCATATGGTATGTTGATGAAAGCTAAATATTGTTTTGCTATGAATGAACATCATATATTTTTATATCATGTATTAAGATGACATATTGAAACTTGTTTGTTATTAGGAATCATGCCAATAACCTTGTGCTAACCGAGCTCTTTGCCACCTGCTGTAGACCCCTGACTCTGATTCAAAGTGCCTTGAGAATGCTCATCGTTATGTATATGTACGCAAGTTAAGCTTTATTATCATGTGCAAATTGTATATGTTTGAAATGAGCTTGTGCTTGGTTTTAAATAAAGTTATCGGTGTTCATTCATTTACCACTTTACTTTGTTACTATTCATTGGGCTTTGGCTCACCCATCTCCCCTATATGTATGTAGGTGATGGAGAAGATGAAATTGAGGATTAAAGATCAAGTTAAAAGTCTTTTTCTTTTCTTTTTCTACTTTTGAAAAATGAGATTTTTAGATGAAGATCTTGTATATGAGTTTTGGTTTTTGTTGATTGTATATTTGTAAATGTTGTACTTTCATTTTGAATGTTGAGCTTGTGAATGTCAAAGATAAGAAAATAAAGTTGCTTGTTCTGTATCATATGGCTTATACACATGCTCTGGATAGACTATTGGTATTTAATGGACAATGTATTCCGCATATGCCCCAATGTTTTTTAGTCCAATCTTTTCTTGTCTTGCTAGGCCTTTGGTAGTTAGGCACGACTGGCCGATCATAACTATTATCCTGTTCAGGGCGAGATAGGGTTGTGACAGAGTGGTATCAGTGCATAAGTTTGTACACACACACACACACATACACACAAACATTATCCTCCAGAGCATAGGATTTCCCTAGAAGAACTTTAGGAATGCATTTATGATGAATGTTTGTGACAAAAGGTGCATCTTATGTGTTAATTGTTAAGTGAACACCACAAACTTATGTTATAATTGTTTAAAATATGCTTTGCATGCATAGTATCATGGTGAGATAAAGAGCTGAGTTCTCCACCAGCCGCATTGATCGACTTGAAAGAATGTTAGAAGGTGTAGCAGAGGCGATAGAGGCCTTAAGATAGAGAAATCAAGAACAACCCCAACCCCAACCCCAACCATAACCACAACAACAACCACCACCATCGTAGCAGCAAAACTACCATAGCAACAACTACCTATGCAAATGGACTTTCCAGATCAGGCAACAATGGCGCTAATCAAGGAATATAAGAAGATGAAACCAATCTAATTTGAAGGAGGAATTGATCCTTTGAAGGTAGAGGCTTGGGTACTCAAGGTAGAGAAATTGTTTGAAGTTTTTCCATGTACAAAAACACAAAAAGTTGCACTTGCCACCTTCACCCTAGCAGAGGGGGCACGCAGATGGTGGATACTAGTAAAAGGCTGCATGAAGGTATTACTTGGAACCATTTTCTGGAAATCTTTTATAACAAGTACTTCCTACAATCTATCAAGGATAGGAAAGCATCAAAGTTTCAATCACTTAAGCAAAGAGGAGGTACAGTGGCAGAATATGATGCCAAATTCACGGAGTTAGCCAGATTTGCTCCACTCATGGTAACTACCGAGTACAACAAAGCCAGAAAGTTTGAGGAAGGGCTTCGAGGACCACTCCAAGACAAAGAAAATCTTTTCAAATTTCCTACATATGCGAAAGTTTTAGATATGGCGATTATGACCGAGCTATGCAAAGGATGAACAAAAATCCAAAGAATGGTTTAATAAGAGACAAGGGTATGACACAAGGAAGGGGCCAGTAAATTTCCTTGTCAAGAAGACAAGTGTAGGAATTATTAGTGACTATTGGTGGCACTAGTCAAGGGAGTAGAGTTATTCTATTTTGTCCAGACTGTGGAAGGAATCATTTTGGGGTTTGTAGCTGAAATACAAGGTCTTGTTTTAGATGTGAACAAATGGGACATCAGATAAAAGATTGTCTAAAAGCCTGACAAAACTCTTCAAAAGGTGCAAGTAGTTCATCGAGATTGGTTCAGAAATCAGCTGGGAAGCCTAGCACCATGAGGAAAGAACTGGTAAGACAAGCAAGGGTGTTTGCCCTAGTCCTAGGGGATGCTCAGAGTACGGACCCTATTGTATCAAGTATACTCTCTATCTGTGCTCATGATGCGTATATTTTGATAGATTCGGGTTCTACACACTCATTCATATCTAGTCAGTTTGTGAATAAGTTGAATAAATTGTCAGAATCTTTGAATTTCTTATTATCGGTATCTACACCATTCGGTGAATTTATGATATGTACATCTATTTATTGAGATTGTGAAATAATAATTGGGAATGCTAGTTTGATTGTTGATTTGTTGCCTATAGAAATGAGTTATTTTGATGCTATTTTGGGAATGGATTGGTTGTCAACAAATTATGCTACAATAGACTGTGTATCAAAGTGTGTCTCATTTTGACCACCGAATCAAGAAGAGTTTTCTTTTGAAGGAAGAGGTGTAGTACCACCACCATATCTCATTTCATCCATGAAGGCATGTAAATTACTCAAGAAAGGGTGTCGATGATATTAGTGTAGTGTTTTATCTGTACAGGGATTTGAAGACAGCTTGAACAACATATCAATGGTAAGAGAATTTTCACACATGTTTCTAGATGATCTATCGGGCAATTTGATTGATAAAGAAACTGAGTTTACAGTTGATGTTGCACCAGGAACTCAACCAATTTTTATGACTCCTTACAGAATGTCGCCAGCAAAGTTAAATGAGTTGAAAATTCAGTTGCAAGAGTTGCTAGACAAGCGCTTCATTTGACCCAGCACCTCACCTTGGGGAGCACCAGTTCTATTTGTGAAAAAGAAGGATGGAACTCTTCATTTGTGCATTGATTATAGAGCGCTGAACAAGGTGACTATTAAGAATAAATATCCGTTGCCGAGGATTGATGATTTATTTGATCAACTTTAAGGGGTTGAAGTATTCTCAAAGATTGATCTTAGATTAGGTTATCACCAACTTAAAGTTAAGGCAAAAGATGTTGAGAAGTCAGCGTTTAGAACCAGGTATGGCCATTACGAGTTTTTTATTATGCCATTTGGGGTTACTACTGCTCCTGCAGTATTCATGGATTTGATGAATAAAATCTTTAAGCCTTATTTAGATGAGTTTGTTCTAGTCTTCATTGATAACATTTTGATTTACTCTAAAAGTGAGGAGGATCATGAACAACATTTAAGCCTAATCCTTTAAACTCTTAGGGATAAACAATTGTACGCAAAATTAAAAAGTGTGAGCTTTGGTTGACTAGTGTGACCTTTTGGGACGTTTTATTGATAAAGAAGGTATTTTTGTTGATCTCCAGAAAATTGAAGTAACAGTGAACTAGCCAAGACCCACTAATGTAACAGAGGTTCGAAGTTTCCTTAGTTTGGCAGGGTATTACAGGAGATTTGTCAAAGACTTTTCCAAGATAGTAGTGTCGCTTACCCAGCTGACATAGAAGGCAACACCATTTGAATTGATAGAAGAGAGAGATTCTTCCTTTCAAGAGTTAGAAACCAGGCTGATCACAGTGCCAGTCCTCGTATTACCATCAGGTACAGAAGGGTTTGTTATCTATAGTGATGCGTCTCATAAAGGATTGGAGTGTGTTTTAATGCAGAACAACAAATTCATTGCTTATGCTTCCCACCAATTAAAGCCGCATGAAAAGAACTACCAAACACACGACTTAGAATTGGCAGCCGTTGTTTTTGCATAAAAAAAATTGGCGTCATTACTTGTGCGAGGCTACATGTGAAGTATTCACGAACCATAAGAGCTTAAAGTATTTGTTTACTCAGAAGGAGTTCAATATGAGACAGAAAAGATGACTAGAGTTGATGAAAGATTATGATTTGCAGATATAGTATCATCCTAGCAAAGCAAATATAGTGGCAGACGCCTTCAACTAGAAATCAATGGAGAATTTGGCATGCTTACTCACCAAGAAGGGATATATACTTCAAGACCTTCAGAGAATGGAGATAAAATTGGTCATTCACGAGACGAGGATGAATTTTAGCCACAAGTTTAACCCAACCATCTATCATTAAGGAAATCAAGCAAAGGCAAATGAAGGATACCTACTTCAAGAAAATTTTTGAGGAGATTGATTCAAAGCCAAGACTGGGATTCTTAATTAAGGAACAAGTGTTACAATTTGAAGGCAGATTCTGTGTTCCTGTCATATCGGAGCTGAAAAAGAAAGTCATGAAGGAAGCACATCGCTCCAAGTTTGTAGTCCACCCTGGAGGCACTAAAATGTATCAAGATCTCAAGCAAATCTACTAGTGGCCAAACATGAAAAGGGACATAGCAAAATTTGTTTCTTGTTGTCTTCAATGCCAGCATGTGAAAGTAGAACATCAAAAGCCCGCTGGTCTACTTCAATCTCTCTCTATCCCGAAATGGAAATGGGAACACATCATGATGGATTTTGTAGTTGGCTTTCCTTGCACACCAAAAGGTATGGATTCAATTTGGTCATTGTAGATAGATTGTCCAAATCCGCTCATTTCTTACCTATGAGGTCTTTTTACAATGTGGATAAATTAGCTACCTTGTATATAGATGAGATTGTTTAACTTCATGGTGTGCCTGTATCTATTTTATCAGATAGAGACTTCAAATTTGTATCTAGATTTTGGCAGAGTTCGGAGAAAGCGCTGGGAACAAAACTAAAATTTAGTACCACCTTTTATCTACAAACCAATGGTTGATACGATACAGACTTTGGAAGATATGCTTCTTTTGTGTGCATTGGATTTCAAAGGAAGTTCAGAAACTCACATACCGTTGGAAGAATTCGCATACAACAATAGTTTCCAGGCAAGCATTGGTATGGCACCATATGAAGCATTGTATGGAAGAAAATGCAGATCACTAGTTTGCTGGACAAAAGTTGGAGTCAAACTGATGTTAAGGCCCGAAATTGTTCAAGTTACTATGGAGAAGATCAAATTTATTTAAAAAAGACTCAAAATCGCCTAAAGTCGACAAAATAATTATGCAGATTTGAGAAGGAGGAATGTTGAGTTTGAAGTTGGATATCATGTGTTCCTAAAAGTCACTCCAATGAAGGGCCATATGTGGTTTGGGAAAAAGGGAAAGTTGTCTCCGCGATATGTAGGGCCATTTGAAATTCTAGAAAAGATCAGTCCAGTAGCATACCGGCTAGCATTGCCACCAAAGATGGAATAAGTTCATAATGTATGCTTGGGATCCTTCCCATGTGATTGATTACCAATGCTTGGTTATTGACGAAGACTTAGAATATGAAGAACAACCTATTCAGATTCTTGATTGCCAAGTGAAGCAACTCAGGAATAAAGAAATACCTATGGTAAAGGTTGTATGGAAGGGGAGCACTACGAGAGAGATGCCACTTGGGAGAAGGAAGATGAAATGAAGATGACATACCCTAGTCTGTTTCCAAGTTAAGGTAAGACAACTTTGGGGGACCAAACTTCTTAAGGAGAAGAGAATATGACAACCAAACTGTTCATGCATCAGGTATATTTTATTATTCATGCATTCATGTTATATGCTACATGCTTATGTGATTTAGAACTTGTTAGCAATAGGATGAGAAGAAGAAGAGGGTTGAAAAGTTATGTTAGAATTGTTTTGTTATGTGTTTTGAGTTAAGGGATAGCTTAGAACTTGATTTGAGAACCATAGGATATGCTTACCTTAAGTAAGGAGCTTAAAGACCTTAGTCTAATAAACTTGATCATTTCATGCTATTTGTGATTTTGCTAATTAGGATTAGTGATAATTAAGTATTATTAGTGAACCTTAATTAGGATTAATTAACTTAAGTAGGATTTAAGTATAAACCTTAGTTAATTAGTCCTAACCTAGATTAGCTAAACTAAGTAAACAAGATTAGAGGATTAATGGTCTTCTATCTTTTGACCAACCATACACAATAAAACCTTGTGCCCAAATCAAACATAAGGGAGAAGTTGTATGAGCTTGAAGAAATAACTAGAGAAAGGAATAAGAAAGGAGAAGAAAAGAGGAAAAGAAGGAGAAAATGGGAGAAAATTCAAAGGACCGAAGAATTCAAGCCTAAAAATCCTAAGAAAATCACTACAAGGTAAGAAACTCAATTCTCTTTCATAATTTGATATTAAAACCTAACTAAGCATTCATTAGAAACAAGTTTTGAGAAGATTAAAGTGAAAGAAAATAGAAAAATTAGAAGTTAGGAAAAAGTTTGAAGATTTGTTGGAAGAAAACATGTTTTGAGTTGTTTTTAGCATATATTTGGGTTGTATAAGGGTTATGCTATGAATTTTCGCTATTTCTTCATACCTAGAAACCTTAGAATTATGTTTCAAGGAATTGAAAGTATGGAATAAAGAAAAGTTTGAAAAGATATAATTTCTTGATCAAATCTTATCTTTTAATTGTTTTCATCTCAAATTCATTCATACAAATATGTTTTCATTGGTTTGACATCATATATATGCATATTAGAATGTTATAGAACATGTTTTGTGTTTGGAAAATATGAAAAATAGGTTTTGGAGGGCAAAAACCGTGAAGAACATCTTCAGCCGAACTTACCCAATTCTCCTGCATGTGCGGCCGGAAGCACAACACATTCGGCACACCTCCCACATGTGCAGAAATAGCCTTCACATGTGGGTCCAGCCAACCCAGAAAATATTTTGAGACTACTTTAATTGTACACATGTCCCTGCACGTGCGACTTGGGTCACGTACATGCGGAATTCAGGGGTAATGTTCGTTTTGTTTTCTTTCCATTTCCTTCGGCCCTCGGGCATCCTCATACGGGTTTTGAACCTATTTGAAAGTGAAATACACTTAGAAACCAATCTAAATCAAGTTAAAATAAGAAAGAAAAACTAAAGTTATGTTTAGGAGCTAATTTGTTATATTAATGTTTAGGAAGTTCAATGCTTTGTTCTTATTTTTGTAGGCCGAGTCTTAAAGGAGCCCTTGTGCAAGAAGCAAAGTTATGTTTCTTAAAATTATGATTTGAAATGCATGCATATGATATGTTGATGAAAGCTAAATATTGTTTTGCTATGAATGAACATCATATATTTTTATATCATGTATTAAGATGACATATTGGAACTTGTTTGTTATTGGGAATCATGCCAATAACCTCTTGCTAACTAAGCTCTTTGCCACATGTTGTGGCCCCATGACTCTGATCTGAAGTGCCTCGAGAATGTTCATCGCTATGTGTATGCTTGCAAGTTAAGCTTTGTTATCATGTGCAAATTGTACTATGTTTGAAATGAGCTTGTGCTTGGTTTTAAATAAAGTTATCAGTTTTTATTCATTTACCACTCTACTTTATTATTATTCACTAGGCTTTGGCTCACCCCTTTGCTCTATATGTGTGTAGGTGATGGTGAAGATCTAATTGAGGATGAGAGATCAAGCTAGAAGTCTTTTTCTTTTCTTTTTCTACTTTTGGAAGATGGGATTTTTAGACGAAGATCTTGTATATGAGTTTTGGTTTTTGTTGATTGTATATTTGTAAATGTTGTACCTTTCTTTTTGAATGTTGGGCTTGTAAATGTCAAAGATAAATAAATAAAGTTACTTGTTCTATATCATATGACTTATGCACATGATCTGGATAGACTATTGGTAATTAATGGACAGTGTATTCCGCATAAGCCCTAATGTTTTTAGTCCAATCTTGTCTTGTCTTGTCTTGCTAGGCCTTTGGTAGTCTGGCACTATTGGCCGGTCATAACTACCATCATGTTTAGGGCAGGATGGGGTTGTGACATGAATAGAGCATCACATTATAAGCTTAGAGGAGGTTCACAACTTGGATGACGTTCGCAGCTTGGAGGAGGTTGATCTTGTAATGATAAGTTTTTTCAAAATTTTTTAAAAAAAATGGTGAAAACAATTCAAATTTTTTTCGGGTAATGAACTCCTGATCATATGCCAAAATAATAGCAACACATAGCTGAATTAAAGGCATTAGTTCGGCAACCTCTAACCAAACATTATTTATATGATTGGCACTTTGGATTCCAAGCTTTTTATTCATATGTTCGGTACTTTAGATGTAATCTTATTTATTTTTTGGTTATACAATGGACTTTGATTTTATTTGTTAATCAAACTAGTTAATGCATACTTATCGTTGTTTGTTAAATTTTGATGGGTCAAACTTATTCACAAACACATCACTTTTCATTTTTATAATGTTCAACAGTACATGTCTGAAAATGTACAAATTATTATGCAACACAGGGCCGAACATGACGGCGGTGAGAGATTAGCTATGATGGAGATTTACGACGGAGAGAGGTCGGCTATGGGAGATCGCTTGTGATAGAGATCGACGACAGACGAAGATCGATGACAAAGCTTTGTCAATGGTGAAAGGAAGCTTGAGTTCAATGGCAAGATTTCAATAGTTGATGGTGAGAGGAAGCTTGAGTTCAATGGTGAGAGTTCAATAGTTAAGAGTTTTGGGAGATGAAGGGTTTTAGGCAGTGTGCTAATGGGTGTGTATTTTGGTGGGGCTGATGTTTTATAAGGATACCTTTGGTAGGGGGTTCTTCAAAATTTTTGGGGTTTCAAATTTTGTAAATGATGGTCCAAATAAATAGGGGGTCCAAAGTATTAATTGAGGTGCTAATGGCAACACTCTTTATCATAACATGAACTTGGACTTTCTTCATATACACAATTAAAAAATAAATAAATAAGCCAATTTTTATTGAGATAATTTATAATTCTTGTTCAAGGACTTTTAATGCATTTTAATTTTTTACCCTATTGTTGTTTTAAAAATTTATCATGACCATGTATGCAAACGCTCTATTTTGATCACTAATTGTGATAACATTAAACCTAACCCTTTAAACTGACCTTTAGATCCGACTTAATTTCTGTAGTCGAGCTTTACACTTAATCTTTCGAATACTGACTTTTTGACTTTTGAGTTCTTCGTACAACTTTTAGCACTTTATACTGTTTACATAACTATTGGTGTACATTTGTTGGTCGTGTTTTGTGTTTCACCAAGGGCACCGTCTGAGTGTTGGGTGGCCAAAGCTTTGAACTATTTGTGAGGAGGTGCGTGTAAAACTAGTATATATTGTCTATATTATGAATGGTTGTGGTTGTATATATTAGGAGTGATTGTGGTTATGATTGATTTTAATTGATTGTATTTCCTTTTTAGGCTTAGGTTTAGGGCTATATAATTGGTACACTCTTTGTGAACAATAAACAATACACAATTGAATATACAAATTTTTTGAGAATACTTACACGGTATCGGAGCCGTGTGCATAACCCTAGCCGTCTGATTCACGAATTCCTCCTTTGGTTTTTTAGTCACGAATCGATAAAGTTCTCTCTCTCTCTCTCTCACTCTCTCTCAATTTGCGATTATCCTAGTCAGTTGAAGCTCTCTCTCTTGTTCTGTATGGTTCAAAATTTGATTCATTTGGTCAGGTTCATCAACTCATGTGGTACACAAATGAACTCCTTAGGTGTGATTTCTAGTTCGTCGAACTCGCCTAAAGCTTGCCTCTCTTTCTGGCTCGAATTTACAATCACGACTCTCTCTCTCTCTCTAGGTTTGATTGTGATTGCGACCCATTGGTTTGTGTCTGTGGTTCTTTCTCTTTGAGTTTGATCGTGATTCTCTGGTTCTCACTCTGATTTACAAAAAGGCATGGCTCTTCTGTCGTCTCTCATTAATTTTGCTTTCGTTTTCAAGGATTGATAGTGTGTCCCGACCTTGAGGCGAGGCATGGGATGCGTGCATAAGCTATAGAAGAGCTCTTTTGATTTGCAGGATTTGGGCCCTTTTTTGTATATGTCACGCCCCAAACCTCGTGACAATGCCACACACTCATCTAAATGAGCATGCAAGGCTATGAGTCCAATCAAATAAACCAACAATATAAAACACTCAAAGTAAATCTTTAATTATCATAATGCGAAAATCCATAAATAATAAACAATCCTTGTCATATGACAATTATCCACCAAGTCCACAAATATAATCCACTAACAAATTAGTAACCGAAAGTAATTCAAAATCATAGTCTTACTCTCGGCACTCCCGTAAGTAAAAAAACCCGTGCAGCTCTACTCCTCAGGATCTGAAAATAAAAATAAAATAAGGATAAGCTAGATAGCCTAGCAAATAACCAACCATCACTACTAGTGGGATCAAGTATACAAAAAAAATAGTCGATAACCAATACATATATTTTTGCTACCATTCAATAATGAACAATTATTTTGTAAGATGGTTTCATAACTGAAAATAAACAGTGTAGCAATACATTTTAATTGAAAAGACAATGAGGTAATTCAATGAAATTTCATTGTTCAAATTGATAGTTCGATATTTAGATGGTTCAATGATCAATTCATAAAACTCAAGTCTTGGTGACTACAGTCACTTTGCCCATGACAAGGCCCAGAACCACACCTAGGTTGGTGGTGAAGCCCCAAAAGAAACTAGTTTCGATGCCAATAAATAACCCCCATTGGCTAGGGTCTAAATCATAGTCAGACTAGAGTGATGTTCAAAATTCAAACAATACACAACTTTTAAATAAAATATTCGATATTTTCAGAATAAACATTTAGTACAATTTTAAGAATAGTTTCACAAAATATTCAACTAATTTTCATAATAATATTCGATGTCATTTTATACTTGACCCATATTTTATTTTAAGAGAACATGAAGGCTATAAATAAATATTTATAATTTTAAACGATTCAATAGGAATAAAAATGAACCAACAGTGATAGGGGGTTACTTATCTCAAACTGCTAAAATAATATTTCCAAGCTAATATCAAATTACTAAGATCCACCTCAACCTCACAAACTTAATAAAATATTACATCACATAAACAATTATTATTGATCACCATGATGCATCCATCATTCTTTTCTTTATAAAAGAATAAGCTATATGTCACGACCCCAAACCGCCCCTACTAGTTTGGTGCCGTGATGGCCAGTAATCCGGGATTACCGAAGGCCAACCTTCAAAATCCACACACAAACAGAGTATAAATATATATGGGGCTCACAAGTGCGGAAGCAATAATTTAAAAATACAAGTGGTCCATAAGAGCAGTGCGTAAGTTACATGGAATGACACACAACTTTACATAATATTACAACTTGGATACAAATACAATAAAGTACAAAATACATAATACATCTTGATCAAAAGGCTTCTCCAGCCGACATGTGTAAATTACAAGCATTATAAGCCGAGAAGCATAATTTTCAAGACTGCCGACATGAATACAAGTTAGGCCGACATAACAAAAACCCAAAACAAGCTCGCGAGTCACACCTAGGCGTCACCGCCTTCCTGCTCATCACCTACATATATATAGAGAGGGTGAGCTTGGATACTCAGTGAATGGTATAAGAAATAAAGGGGTTTGAATGACTGGTATTCAAGATCTTTATCAAACAATACATAACATAATTAGTGCAAGTCAAGGGATGAACCAAGTCCATCTTCCAAATCTGTCAAGTTTCAAAGGATGCTTACTAACATCATTATAATACAAGTGATGACATCTCGGCAAACAAAACCCATGCGGTAAACCGTCAGTGGCAAACAAGACAAGACAAGGCAAGACAAGGGAGATATCTCAATTCCATGGTGCCGTTGCATTATAGTCCCCTGACACTAAGGACTTGTGCCACTAATGCTTAGAGTCCCCTAGCACGTACGGACTTCCAAACTTTGTGCTACAAATGCTTATAGTCCCTTAGCACGTACGGACTTCCAAACTTTGTGCTACAAATGCTTATAGTCCCTTAGCACGTACGGACTTTCCAAGAATGTCATCAAAACAAGATAATATATATATATTTTCCAATTAGGAATAACCATTCATGCTTACAAATACTTTCCAAAACGAAGCAAAACAAAGACTTTTATCAAAGCATTATAGCATAGCTTTATTAAAAATACCACTCACTTAGTTCTTCAAACGTCGGGGTCAAGGCAAATCCAAACCCTACAAACACATGGCAAAGTCTGTTGAATTCACTTTCAAACAAGTTTCACATGCATGCTGATGATCTCGGCATTCCTCAAGACTAAGTCGAATCAAAACAAACACAGTTCTTTATCTCAAGAAAACATGCTGGACAACTGCCAGGTCTAGGCCGAGGTCCCACACCTCCTTGCCGAGGTGTTGCCTCGATGGCCACATTCAAGGAAATGAGGTCGGGAAAAATCTGGGTTTCCCTCTCTAGAAGAACATGAAGAACATGAACATGAGGAAGATGAATGCAAAGATCATAATTTGCTATTACAAAATCTGAGATTTCATGCTATGAGTTCAAAAACATGGACCTGGGTACCCATATTCAAGGATCTCGTGAGAACAAACACAAAAACATGAATCTTAATGCAGACTTTCAGATCAAACAAGACTTTTTCTTCAAGAGTACATGAACACTATTTTCTCTTTCTAAACCGACTTTAAATCGATGCATGACATGCAGAACAGGTTTGATCGTGCAATGCAGCTAGATGATCAATAAGAACAATAAGAGTAAATCAAGAATCTAACCTCAATGCGCGAATCTAATGGTTTGATCTCTAGGAATCAAGCTCGAAAACCCACTCACTCACTCTAAACTTCTTCTTCTTCTAGATCTTCTCTCTCCTCACAAACAAAGACATATAGCAAAATGATACATTTCTAGGTCTGCTGGCTGACTTAACCCTCTACAGGGGCACGTGGCAGCGGCTGGTTGGTGCTACACAGAAAGGTGGCTGAGTGACAAGACAAGACCATGACAAGTGTGTTCAACAAGCAAGATGGCATGGGCACTTCGGTAGGCAATGATCTCGGCTAAAAGCAAGGCATCGGCAAGTAAGGGAATAATGACCTCGGCTAGGAAGGACAACACTTGACTAAGCTGTGCCACACCTTGGCCTAGATGTGCCACACCTCGGTCTAGGTCATACCTCTCCGGGACAAGATCACTTAGGTGCAAAGGTAACATCTCGGCCTAGATAATTCACACCTCGGCCTTGGTGATGAACACCTTGGCCTAGATAATGACATCTCGGCCAATATGTCAGGGCGGAGGTGGAGGTCAAACAAAGCGGTTCCAAGATAACTCTAGACTGAAGACGACCTTGGCTAAACTCACACCAAGCAGGGTACAAAACATGCTGAAACACTTAAACAAACAAGGACAAAACTTGAAACGCAAGCTTACAAGACAGAATCACATGAATGCAAATGAGTATGGTTAGGATAGCGTGAGGGTTATTATATCCCACCCCCCTTAAGGAAGTTTGGTCCCCGAACTTGAGTTACCTTGGTTCGAGAATAACTCCGGGTATCGGACTTTCATTTCCTTTTCCATTTCCCACGTAGCATCCTTGCCGTAATGCTCTTTCCATTCAATATTCACCATCGGTATTGCCTTATTTCTCAATCGCCTTACTTGTCTATCGATGATGCGTATCGGCTCTTCTTCATAGCTTAGGCCTTCATCAACCACAATCCCGAAATGATCAATCACGTGTAGTGGATCCCGTATATACTTTCTCAACATCGAGATATGAAACACATTATGAACTTGACTTAATCTCGGTGGTAAAGCAAGTCTGTAGGCAACCGGGTTAACTTTCTCAAGAATTTCAAACGGTCCAATGTAACGGGGTGCCAATTTACCCTTCTTCTCAAATCTTGAAACTCCTTTCATCGGCGAGGTTTTCAGGAACACATGATCCCCTACTTCGAATTCTAACTCCTTTCTTCTCTGGTCGGCGTAACTCCTTTGTCGGCTCTGAGCGGTTCTGATTCTCTGTTGGATAAGCTTAATCTTTTCGGTTGTCCTTTGAACTAAATCGGGGCCGATCAAAGCTTTATCTCCTACTTCGGTCCAACATATCGGCGATTTGCACTTTCTTCCATATAAGGCTTCATACGGCGCCATGCCAATGCTAGCTTGGTAGCTGTTGTTGTAAGCGAACTCTACTAATGGCAACTGCACTTCCCAGCTTCCCTTGAAGTCCAATACACACAGTCTAAGCATATCTTCAAGTGTTTGAATTGTTCTCTCTGTTTGGACATCGGTTTGGGGATGAAAAGCTGTACTAAACCTCAATTCGGTCCCCAAAGCCCTTTGTAAACTCTGCCAAAATCTAGAAACAAATTTTGGATCTCGGTCTGACACGATGGACATCGGCACACCATGAAGTCTAACAATCTCATTCATATACAACACAGCAAGTCGATCAGCGCTGAACAAAGTCCTAACCGGCAAGAAATGCACTGACTTAGTTAACCTGTCGATTATAACCCAAATTGAATCCATTCCTTTCTGTGTCTTCGGCAAACCAATCACAAAGTCCATGGAGATGTCTTCCTATTTCCACTCAGGAATCGGCAAAGGTTGGAGAAGTCCTGCCGGCCTTTGATGTTCCGCTTTCACTTGTTGACAATACAAACACTAAGACACGAACTCGGCTATCTCTCTTTTCATATTCGGCCACCAAAAGGTTTGTTTTACATCTTGATACATCTTGGTGTTCCCTGGATGAACTGCAAATCTGGATCCATGAGAGTCTTGCAAAATCCTTCTTTTTAATTCTGGGACGTCGGCCACGCACAATCTTCCTTCAAACTTAAGCACTCCATTCTCAAGGGTGTAACCCAACCTCGGCCTGGTGGTAATCTCGTTGGCTACCTTCTTCAGGAATCCATCCTCCATTTGCCTTGCCTTTACTTCCCCAGTAGTAGTCGGCTCCACTGAAATCATGGCTAGGCATGCCAAACTTCCCACTGACTTCCTACTTAATGCGTCGGCTACCGAGTTTGCTTTACCTGGGTGATACTGAATCTGCATGTCGTAATCCTTCAATAATTCAAGCCATCTTCTCTGCCTCAAATTTAGTTCCTTTTGGGTGAACAAGTACTTCAAACTCTTGTGATCCGTAAAAACTTGGCAAGAGGCTCCATACAAGTAGTGGCGCCAAATCTTCAAAGCAAACACCACGACTGCTAGCTCAAGATCATGGGTTGGATAGTTCTTTTCGTGAAGTTTCAACTGACGAGATGCATATGCTATGACTCTGCCCCCTTGCATTAATACACAACCCAAACCCTTATGTGAAGCATCACTGAAAATCTGAAATTCCTCATTACCTGACGGGAGTACAAGAACTGGTGCCGTAACTAACTTCGTCTTCAACTCTTGGAAGGCTGATTCTCTATCATCGGTCCATTCATATGCTGTTCCTTTCTTAGTTAGTTGTGTCAATGGTACTGCTATCCTTGAGAAGTCCTTCACAAATTTTCTGTAATAACCTGCCAAGCCCAGAAAACTACGAACCTCGGACACGTTAGTCGGCGTCGGCCAATTCACAATGGCTTCAATCTTACTCGGATCAACTGATATACCCTCTTCATTAATCACATGCCCTAAAAATGAGATGCTGAAAAGCCAAAACTCGCACTTACTCAACTTGGCGTACAGCTTCTTGTCTCTCAAGATTTGTAGGGCAAGCCTCAGATGGTTCTTATGCTCAATTGTACTCTTGGAATAGATCAATATGTCATCAATAAAAACAACTACGAACTCGTCTAGATACGGCTTAAAGACTCTGTTCATCAAGTCCATGAACGCTGCAGGAGCATTGGTCACTCCGAAAGGCATTACCAAAAATTCGTAGTGGCCATACCTTGTCCGAAAAACAGTCTTCTCAATGTCTTCGGCTTTAACTTTCAGCTGGTGGTAGCCCGACCTAAGGTCAATCTTGGAAAAGACTCGTGCCCCTTGTAATTGATCAAGCAAATTGTCAATCCTAGGCAATGGGTACTTGTTCTTAATGGTTACCTTATTAAGTTCTCTGTAATCAATGCAAAGGCGAAGTGTGCCATCCTTTTTCTTAACAAATAAAACGGGTGCTCCCCACGGTGAAGTGCTCGGCCTAATGAATCCCTTATCCAACAATTCTTGTAACTGTAGTTTCAGTTCTCTAAGTTCAGCTGGGGCCATCCTATAGGGTGTTTTGGAGATAGGTTGCGTTCCCGGCACGAGGTCCACAGTAAACTCTATTTCTCTATCGACTAAGTGGCCAGGCAACTCATTTGGAAAGACGTCGGGAAATTCCTTAACAACTAGTATGTCGGCTAACTCAACACTTCCATTCAAATCACTTAGTATACTGCACAAATAACCCTGACACCCCTTTTGAATCAACTTATAGGCTTTCATGGATGAGATTAAGTAGGGTGGGGGTACTACTCCCTTACCCTGGAAAAAGACCTCGGCTTTGTTTGGGGTCTTCAATGTAACGCTCTTAGTAACACAATTAATGGATGCATGATGCACTACTAACCAATCCATTCCCAATATGACATCGAAGTGAGTCATGCTTAATGGCATCAAATCAGCTAATAATTCTACATCCCCAATCACCACAACACACGCCCTATATATGGATGCAATAATTATAGTTCCCCCAGATAGAGTAGATACAGATAGCATGTAATCAAGGGGTTCTAATGGTCTGTTCAACTTCTCGGCAAATTTAACAGATACAAATGAATGTGTAGAGCCCGAATCAATCAAGACGTATGCAACTTTAGAGCAAATTGAGAGTGTACCTGACACTACCGTTTCAGCATTCTGGGTGTCTCCTGGCACTAGAGCAAAAACTCTGCCCTGTCTCATCTGTGTCCTTCCGACGTTGCTTCCTTGCGCAGAGCCCGAGATGCTCCTATTTTTCTTACCATCATCAGCTCTTGCCTTTGGACAGTCCTTCACGCAGTGGCCTATCTCGCCACATTCAAAGTCGGCTCCTGTCGCCCAGCGACAAACCCCGAGATGCGGCTTCCCACAACTCGCACACGTCGGCTTAGCATTTCCATCCCGATCTGAGTTGCTGGAACTGCCCACATTCGCCTTCTTCTTGGCACTAAACGACATCCGACGACCTTCATAGTTCTGTCTCTTCCTCTGACTCTCTCCTGAACTTTGATATCGATTTAAGTTAGCTTCTGCCAAGATGGCCTTGTCTAACACCTCGGCGTAAGTCGGCATATTGAGCATGTTGACCCGATCCTGAATTGGTGCACGTAGTCCACTTTCAAACTTCCTGGCTTTCCTATACTCATCACCAACCATATGAGGCGCATATCTCGCCAATTCGGTGAAGGCACGGTCGTACTCTGCCACTGTTCTGCTGCCTTGTGTCAGAGTCTGGAACTCTGTGGTCTTGCGATCTCGAACGCTAAGCGGAAAATGCTTGTTGTAAAACAGTTCTAAAAATCTGGCCCAAGTTAGACCAGGATTAGCCTCCCGGATCATCATCCACCACCTTCGAGTGTCGTCGTCTAATGTGAATGCTGCTAATGTCACCTTCTGAGTGTCGGTGCTGGGAAAGATCTCGAACAGCTTTTCCATTTCCAAAACCCACGCCTCGGCCTTCATCGGCTCTATGCCCCCTGCGAATCTCGGTGGGTTCATCTTTTTGAACTCTTTAATCAAAGTCATCGTCCCTTCCCCATACAAGGCTGGCTATGGAGGCACTTGGGGCACTGGAAGAGGTGGAGCTGCATGTCGGCCATCCGTCTGTTCGGCCTGGGTGGATGTAGCACTTGCATTATCTTGCCTCATCTGCCTCAACTCACAGGTTAAACCTTCAACTAGTCTCTCTAGTCTGCCCAGTCTATCCTCTGATTGATCTCGGCCAACTAGTGGTCTACCTCTCCCCATGATATTATGAGTAGGCAAAATGCAACCTTAAAACAAACTGAACCAAGAAACATGTATGCAAATAACAAATGGTCATGCTGAGATGATGCACACCTTGTCAAATAGCAAACAATATGATGCGATCCTAACATTTTTCTAAGGGAGATCCTATGCTTTTCAGGACTCGAGTGTGTGAATAGCGCACTATAAGAAACTTGCGCTCTGATACCAATCTGTCACGACCCCAAACCGCCCCTACTAGTTTGGTGCCGTGATGGCCAGTAATCCGGGATTACCGAAGGCCAACCTTCAAAATCCACACACAAACAGAGTATAAATATATATGGGGCTCACAAGTGCGGAAGCAATAATTTAAAAATACAAGTGGTCCATAAGAGCAGTGCGTAAGTTACATGGAATGGCACACAACTTTACATAATATTACAACTTGGATACAAATACAATAAAGTACAAAATACATAATACATCTTGATCAAAAGGCTTCTCCAGCCGACATGTGTAAATTACAAGCATTATAAGCCGAGAAGCATAATTTTCAAGACTGCCGACATGAATACAAGTTAGGCCGACATAACAAAAACCCAAAACAAGCTCGCGAGTCACACCTAGGCGTCACCGCCTTCCTGCTCATCACCTACATATATATAGAGAGGGTGAGCTTGGATACTCAGTGAATGGTATAAGAAATAAAGGGGTTTGCATAACTGGTATTCAAGATCTTTATCAAACAATACATAACATAATTAGTGCAAGTCAAGGGATGAACCAAGTCCATCTTCCAAATCTGTCAAGTTTCAAAGGATGCTTACTAACATCATTATAATACGAGTGATGACATCTCGGCAAACAAAACCCACGCGGTAAACCGTCAGTGGCAAACAAGACAAGACAAGGCAAGACAAGGGAGATATCTCAATTCCATAATGCCGTTGCATTATAGTCCCCTGACACTAAGGACTTGTGCCACTAATGCTTAGAGTCCCCTAGCACGTACGGACTTCCAAACTTTGTGCTACAAATGCTTATAGTCCCTTAGCACGTACGGACTTCCAAACTTTGTGCTACAAATGCTTATAGTCCCTTAGCACGTACGGACTTTCCAAGAATGTCATCAAAACAAGATAATATATATATATTTTCCAATTAGGAATAACCATTCATGCTTACAAATACTTTCCAAAACGAAGCAAAACAAAGACTTTTATCAAAGCATTATAACATAACTTTATTAAAAATACCACTCACTTAGTTCTTCAAACGTCGGGGTCAAGGCAAGTCCAAACCCTACAAACACATGGCAAAGTCTGTTGAATACACTTTCAAACAAGTTTCACATGCATGCAGATGATCTCGACATTCCTTAAGACTAAGTCGAATCAAAACAAACACAGTTCTTAATCTCAGGAAAACATGTTGGGCAACTGCCAGGTCTAGGCCGAGGTCCCACACCTCCTTGCCGAGGTGTTGCCTCGATGGCCACATTCAAGGAAATGAGGTCGGGAAAAATCTGGGTTTCCCTTTCTAGAAGAACATGAAGAACATGAACATGAGGAAGATGAATGCAAAGATCATAATTTGCTATTACAAAATCTGAGATTTCATGCTATGAGTTCAAAAACATGGACCTGGGTACCCATATTCAAGGATCTCGTGAGAACAAACACAAAAACATGAATCTTAATGCAGACTTTCAGATCAAACATGACTTTTTCTTCAAGAGTACATGAACACTATTTTCTCTTTCTAAACCAACTTTAAATCGATGCATGACATGCAGAACAGGTTCGATCGTGCAATGCAGCTAGATGATCAATAAGAACGACAAGAGTAAATCAAGAATCTAACCTCAATGCGCGAATCTAATGGTTTGATCTCTAGGAATCAAGCTCGAAAACCCACTCTCTCACTCTAAACTTCTTCTTCTTCTAGATCTTCTCTCCCCTCACAAACAAAGACATATAGCAAAATGATACATTTCTAGGTCTGCTGGCTGACTTAACCCTCTACAGGGGCACGTGGTAGCGACTGGTTGGTGCTACACAGAAAGGTGGCTGAGTGACAAGACAAAACCATGACAAGTGCGTTCAACAAGCAAGATGGCATGGGCACTTCGGTAGGCAATGATCTCGGCTAAAAGCAAGGCATCGGCAAGTAAGGGAATAATGACCTCGGCTAGGAAGGACAACACTTGACTAAGCTGTGCCACACCTTGGCCTAGATGTGCCACACCTCGGTCTAGGTCATACCTCTCCGGGACAAGATCACTTAGGTGCAAAGGTAACATCTCGGCCTAGATAATTCACACCTCGGCCTTGGTGATGAACACCTCGGCCTAGATAATGATATCTCGGCCAATATGTCAGGGCGGAGGTGGAGGTCAAACAAAGCGGTTCCAAGATAACTCTAGACTGAAGACGACCTTGGCTAAACTCACACCAAGCAGGGTACAAAACATGCTGAAACACTTAAACGAACAAGGACAAGACTTGAAACGCAAGCTTACAAGACAGAATCACATGAATGCATATGAGTATGGTTAGGATAGCGTGAGGGTTATTACACTATAGTCTATTAGTAGCTTCCAAACCCCAGCACCGAAACAGAGCCACTAAGGCTTGGACAATTTTTTTCGAAACTTACATTATTCTATTGCTGTTTATAAACATGTATAAATTTGTAACTTGTTGCGGTCAATCTTGTATCCCACAAACACACCACCATTAAACTTAACCCATCACATATCAATCCCAAAATACAAACCACCCAAACGGAATGCAAAATAAACTCTAAAGTCCGGCAAAATCGACACCCCCAACATGGACTACATCAATATAATTATTTAATCACATATGCCCATACAAATCATCCATTGATATATTAAAACTAAATTTATACATAGGTATACAATAAAATAAATCTTATCTCTAAGAGATGATTAGATCAAAATTACCACTCTATGAATCTTCCCTCTTTTTGTTTTTTTTTTTTTTTAAACCATTGAGCAGCAGCCTCCAAAAACGATTCACAAGGCCTTTATTTTCCTCAAACTTAGAGCCAAAATGTTTGCTTAATAACCTAGTTTCTCAAAATTGCAAAATTATCCATCTAAGTTATAGAAATTATAATACCATCTCATGACTGATTCCTTGATATTACTAAATGACCCATATAAATTAATTTAATTACTAACCTATCCCATAAAATTATTCTACACATAACTTGGGTTTTACATTCTTTCCCACTTAAAAGAAATTTTGTTCTCGAAATTTGGCATACCTAGAGTCTCAAAAAGTTGTAGATACTTTTGTCTCATTTCATCCTCGAGTTCCCAAGTAGCTTCTCTTTCCGAGTGATTGCTCCATTGAACCTTAACGTAGTGAATCACTCGATGCCTCAAAACTTGTTCCTTTTTATCAACAATTTGTATAGGGTGTTCCTCATATGTCAAATCCTCCTTAAACTGGAACGGTGCATGATCAATCACATGGCTAGGATCCGGTATATACTTCCTTAACATCAAGACGTGAAAGACATTATGAACTCCAACTAGTAAAGGTGGCAGAGCAAGTCTATAAGCTACTTCTCCAATTCGATCTAAAGCCTCAAATGGCCCAACAAATCTAGGACTCAATTTACCACGAACACCAAACCTCATTACTCCTTTCATAGGAGACACCTTAAGGAATACATTGTGTCCAACCCTAAACATCAAATTGTGTCTCCTGTAATTTGTATAACTTTTCTGTCTATTATGTGCCGTGCAAAGTCGCTCTCTAATAAGATTGCTCTTGTTCACTGGTTGTTGCACAATCTCAGGCCCTAACAATTTCCTTTCGCCCATATCATCCCAACAAATAGGTGGTCTATACTTTCGTCCATATAAAGCCTCATATAGTGCCATCTAAATGCTCACATGATAACTGTTATTACAAGAGAATTCCATTAAGGCCAAATGCTCATCCCAAGAACCTCCAAGATCAATAACACAAGCCCTCAACATGTCTTCCAGGGTCTGAATAGTTCTCTTTGATTGTCCATCAGTCTGAGGATGAAAAGCAGTGCTAAAATTCAACTTAGTACCCAAAGCTGTATGCAAACTCCTCCAAAACATAGATACAAATCTGCTATCTCTGTCAGACACTATGGTCACCAGAATACCATGCAACCTCACAATCTCCTTGATATACAATTTTGCAAACCTCTCTATGGAGAACCCCACCATAAAAGCTAGAAAGTGAGCGGATTTGGTCAATCGATCAACGATAACCCAAATTGCATTGTTACCACCTTGGGTTCTACGCAATCATGTCACAAAATCCATGACAATATGTTCCCACTTCCACTCGGAAATAGGAAGGGGTTGTAACTTACTTGCAGGTCTCTGATGTTCAACTTTCACTTATTGACATACCAAACATTGAGCAACATACTGAGCAATTTCCCTCTTCATATTATTCCACCAAAAGTTCATCTTCAAGTTTTTATACATTTTAGTGCTCCTTGGATGTACAGTATACCCCAAACCGTGAGCTTCTCTCAGGATTTCTTTCTTGAGCTCTAAATCATTAGGCACACACAATCTCTCTCCAAATCTCAAGGTTCCATCTTCCTGCATACAAAATTCCATCTGTAGCCTTATTTCTATCTCAGCCTTAAGCTTTTGCAACTGAGAATCTCTTCCCTAAGCAACTTTAATTCTACATGTGGGTTGAACTCTAAGGTTTACCAACTGCATTCCATGGTTGTGCTATCTAATCTCGATATTCAACCTTCACAAGTTCTCCAAGATATTCTTTTGGTCAGTGATCAAGCTAGCCAAATTACTCAGAGTCTTTCTACTCAAGGCATCCGCCACTGCATTGGTTTTTTCCCCGATGATAATTAATAGTCAAATCATAGTCCTTTAATATCTCCGACCATTGCCTTTGCCTTATATTCAATTCTTTTTGAGTGAAAATATACTTCAGACCTTTATGATCAGTGAATATCTCACATTTTACCCCATACAAGTAATGCCTTAAGATTTTTCAATGCAAACACCACCGTTGTAACGCCATACTACTTGCTGGCCCAAGCAACCCGTGGGTCGACCAACAATACCCAAAAGCTTAAGTCCAAGTTACTTAGTAGCAAGGTAGTGGTGCTTTATATGCCCAAGATCACCCATGGAAACTTCCGACGTGGGACAGGGGTGTTACAAACTCCCCCACTTATAAATCCTTTCGTCCTTGCGAGGGTCTATAATCAATCAGAACACCACGATAAACTTGTCGCCAGCCCAGAATAAGTGGCCCACATGGTTGTGTGCATGGGTCGGCTTCGATACCATTTGTAACGCCCTACTACTTGCTGGTCCAAGCAACTTGTGGGTTGACCAAAAATACCCAAAAGCTTAAGTCTAAGTTACTTAGTATCAAGGTAGTGGTGCTTTATATGCCCAAGATCACCCATGCAAACTTCTGATGTGGGACAGGGGTGTTACAACCGCAACCAACTCCAAATCATACATAGGATAATTCTACTCATATGGCTCCAACTGCCTAGACGCATATGCCACTACCTTATCATTCTGCATCAGGACGCAACCCAAGCCCATCTTCAATGCATCACTATAGATGGTAAAACCTTCATCCCCGGACAGAACTATATGTACTAGAGAAACACCAATCGACTCTTTAGATCCTGCAAACTCTTCTTACAATCATCAAATCACTCAAATTTAACTCCTTTTTATGTTAAACGAGTCAAAGGCATAGAAATTCGGGAAAAGTCCCTCAATAAACCTTCTATAATTTCCTGCTAAACCCAAGAAGCTACAAATTTTAGTGACACTAGTAGGCCTATTCCACTCTACCACAGCCTCTTCTTTCTTGGGGTCAATAGACACTCCATCTTTAGATATCACATGTCCTAAAAATGATACACTCTCTAGCCAAAATTCACACTTCTTTAATTTAGCAAACAATTTATTCTCCCTTAATATCTGTAACACTATTCTCATATGCTCTTCGTGCTACTCTTTATTCTTTGAGTACACCAGAATGTCATCAATTATAAAAACATCATCTTATTCCATTCTCAAATCCCTATAACACATAAATAAAATTAACCATATGCCAAATTATAAGTGTTTCCAATCCTACATCTACCCAATCTCACCACTATTCTATACTAGCCTTTAAAATTACAACCTGGCTCTGATACCATTACCCCATTACTTGCTAGCCCAAGTAACCTGTGGGTCAACCAACAATACCCAAAAGCTTAAGTCCAAGTTACTTAGTAGCAAGGTAGTGGTGCTTTATATGCCCAACATCACCCGTGCAAACTTCCGATATGGGACAGGGTGTTACAGTGTTAGTCAAGTGCAATTTTTTCAAGGGATATACCCTTTTTATATGATATAAACGTAAGGGAATTTTAACTACATTTTATTGTTAGTACTTTTTTGAATTACATACTGCATATTCACTCCACTTAGATGTTGAATATAGGATGTATGTAGCTGGAGAACCTCATGTTCTGAATGATATTGTTATATCTATATTTATGAGAGAAGCCTTTTTTTTTATTATATTTACTATTGTCTTTTCTTTATTATTTATGATTAATTTTCGTATGTCAGATCTTATAAATTCAGGGCGCGAGGTTTGTTCACTTTGTCTTGCTCAAGTAGTAGAAGGGCTTTCTTGGCTCAAACAATAGCAAGTTGGGTTTCTAGTTGAGCTTTTTTTGCTGTAAGCAAGGCCTTTATTCTATGAAGGCTTGAGATTTGGTAGAGGCATCAACTAAGGATAATGAGACTTGTTTCAAAGTAACAATTTGAGCTTTTCTTGCCTCAGTCTCAATTTGGCATTGAACAATAGTCAAGTGGGGTTTGGCAATCGTCTCATAGATTATTGGAAGATCTGAACTTGGTCAGGATAAAAAAAGCCTTGAAATTAGAGGCTTAAAGGTTTGAAAGCAATTGATGACCTCATTAGCCCCAGGTAAGGGCAAGATCTTCAGAAGAGTTACCAAGAAGACTAAAAATTGATCTAGATTTTACTATTCTTCAAATGTGAGATTGTTGAGTCTTTCTTCAAAGGAAAGATTAGCAATTGACTAATGAAGAGTTGAAACCTCTTGAAGAAGGCCTTGTAGGGAAAATTATGTTGAGATTAAAGGAGATGGAGCTAATGTTGAAGCCTATGAAAGGTTAAAAAGAAAGGTTAAGGAAAAATCTTAACCCGAAAAGATAACAAATGTAAAAAAAATTATGTGTTTACCTTAATTGAAGAATGTGTTTGTGGCAAGGTCATAGAAATATTAGCATGAATGCCCTAACTTGCCAATGGAGTTTAGGTAGAATGAATATTCATTCTAGCAAGACTCACATTTGGAGTGATTTGCACCCCTATGGTGTTAGATGGTAAAGATGATAGGGTAACGCTAGTTATGAGTTGTTCTAATAGGGCTTGAGATAGGAGTAGTCTGTTGTCCTGGAGATGAACCCTTCATCAATTGCTAGGGGTAAACTGAAAGGTGAGATTTCTCTTGAGAGATGCTCTATATCTAGGTCTTCAAAGGTTTTTTGTAACCTATAGAATTGAACCTCAGCAATAAGAGTTCTCATATCATCCCTTACAAAACTAGTTGTGAAAGTTAAGTTAGGATGGAATTGATTTGTTAAGAAAAAAAAAAAAACTGTTTTGAGAATGATTTTTACCTAGTATAGGATTGGAGCCAGTTCCAGTGGCTTTTTGATCCATTTAGGGGAATCATTTTCAATGGGATCTAGAATCTCAATAAAGTCTATCTGTTCAAGACTTGGTAGAAGAGGAGGTGCTTGTCATGCCTCAGATATACAGGATCCGACTCACATTAAATAAACTCAAATAATAAGTAATTGACAATGATAAACAAAATAAGAGGAGTCTCTTTCGTATAAATATACACATGATCATCAGTCAATACATGAGAGTTTTCAAATATAATAAGAAATTCAAAAACGCTAACTGCCAACTGAAATTAAAATGCCCTGAGGCTTACACCAACAAAAGAAAAATGTGTAACCCTTAATACATGCATGGCATTCCACCTACAAATAAAGTCCCTGTGGCCACAATCAAAAGAGCTCCTCCTGCTCGTGCTCATCTTCCATGCCACTCATGGTCGTAGCACACTATTGGTACCTAAAAATATTTTAACAACATAGGATGAACGTATAGTCCAATAGGAAAAATCTTTAATTCCAATTAATATAGTCTTATACACACACACACACACACACACACACACACATATATATATATGATCATGATGCTCCACATTATACATACACATAATATATCTTTTTTCTATTTTTGTCCAAAATACTTAGACATTTCTATGATCTCTTCATTTTATCTCAAAAAATTTATATCCATATTTACTCAACCATGAGTTTACTCAATTGTAACAACTTCCAACACTTACATGATTAATAACGAGTCTCAATACGTGCACATAACCCATAATAGATCTCAACACACATATATATTCAATAATGAATCACAAACACATGCACATATCCATGGTCTCGCCAAGCCCCACCTAAACACCCCACTTTTCTAGTTGCTAGCTGGAAGGAACATACCACTATATAGCACACCCCAATTTACTAGTTCCTAGCTAGAAGGAATGTGGTACGTCTATATGGCACACCCATTACACACATTCCGAGTGTATCTCAAACCATTATCAATTACCATTCAAGTTACAAAATCAAATAATTCATATAATGCATACATTGTTATGACAATATTAATTTCTACTTCACTAATCATCAACAATTAAATTTCAATTCAAACATCTCTACAACAATGCAATCTTCTACTGATTGTCAAAATAATTATCTCTATCAAAATATTTCAATAAGGTAATATTAGAGCATAACTAACAACACTATGTAATACCACTTTTCAATGAATTCAATAAATGTATAAAGAGGAATAATTTCCAAATTTTTAATCAATCTTAATCAATTGCCCAAATCATGTGTTCTCAATTCTCATCATTCTTTCGGTTAGCATTATTCAATCCCAATATCTCAAAATGATTATTAATTTCCAATTTCTCCAAGTTATACAATTTCAAGAAAATTAGGGTTTCTTTGGATATTTGGGGCTTTTCAATTTTAAAGAATCCACATAGTCTAAAGTTTCTAAAACTCACATTTGATAAAGAAAATTTTAAAAAATACACAACACATACCAAACCCCAAGTCCTCATAATACATACTTCGAAATTTTTACAAAATTTCTAAAATTTATGCAATAAATTACTACATATCCATCTATAAGATTATATTTAAAAAAAATTAAAGAACTCTCTACCTTTTAAAGAGAAGAAGAGAAGAAGCTTGAAATTCCAAAGTGGTCCAGAAGAAGATCGGCTCCAATAGGAATGAAGCCCTCAGTGTGCTCTCCACTTTTGATCAAAGGAACAAAGTGAGATTCTGACACTAAGTAGGTTAGACCATGAAATTTGTAGAGTTTAGGGGATGGTTTTAGGGATAAGTGAGAGAAAAGAGATACATAGAGAGAGGTAATAGAGTGAAATGAGAAATGAGAGGAAGAGAGATTAGGTTTATTAGAGATAGGCTCAAAAATTGAGGTCGTGATGTGCCGTTCCACACCTGTGGAATCCCTCACCATACCTACGATTTACTACAGTCTAAAATCCCTAACTCCCTAGGTCGCCGCACCTGCGGCCAAACTCACCACACCTACGGGACCTCCACTGCACCTTCTCGTACTTGCGGAACCTTGCCTAGTAAAGGTGGGCATCATGTCGTGTTGTGTCATATCGGGTTCGCGTATCGAAAGCATGAACATGAACATGACCTGTTTAATAAAAGTGTTGTATATGCAAACACTAATACGACCTTTTAATAATTGTATCAACTTGTAGGTGACATGATTGACACGATTAAATTCTAAACCTATTTATTTACCATGACACGACAAGATTGACCCAACAAAACCCCTGTTTGAGAGAGAGAGAGAGAAGCAAACATGGAAAATCTTGTCTAGAAGAAAAGAAAAGAAAAAAAAATCTTGTTTGGAAAAAAAGAAAAAGAAAAAAATCAAGATGACAAAAGATGGTATCATTCTCAAGATCAGGGTTGTTTCAAAAAAAGAAAAGAGTTTTGTTTATGTATATTAATTAATTAATATAAATATCCATATATACATACATACATATATATATATATATATATATAAAGTTACACAGGCCTTAAAGAATTCATTTTTGGGTCATGGATCGTGTTCGTGTTAACGGGCCACACGCTAAAATAAACAGTTAGATGTGTCATTTTCGAGTTTCGAGGGTTTAACCCGAATATGACTTGTTTATTATATGAGTTCACAGGTCGTGTCATATACGTGTTCGTGTCAAAAAAATGCTCAACCCTAACCCGCTAACTTCATGTACAGTTCGAGTCGTGTTAGAAATTCCCACCCCTATTACCTAGAAACTCAACTTTTACTACACAAATTTGCATGTGCGGGACATCCTAGCCGAACATTCAACTGTACCTGGTGGGGTTTGAATTCTCTAGAGGTGTTTTTACATCCTTGTTTTTGTCCTTACGTTGGGAACCTGAAAATTGAAATTGATGGGCACTAATCATGGATTCACATACACTCAACACATAGCAAATAGACAAAAAAAAAAAAAAAAAAAAAAAAATTGACCCAACACACTAAGGGCCTGAAATCAATATCGGAGCACCCACATAAGTGGATTTAAAACTGGTTCAAGACTCAGGACACTATAGTGCTTGTTGAATTAGTGATGGTTAAGAAGATTCATCATTAGAAGAATTGACAGTTAGAAAGTCTAATGGCTCAGTGGTGGTAGGAAATATATATCTGGTTGGTAATGCCAAAAGATCTCCTATGGCTACTCCTTAAGGAGCTTCAAATAAGAGATCTTAAAGTGATTTCTTTGCAGGAAGTGTGGAGATAGAAGGAGATCTGACAGGAATGTCAATCTTTTCTTGCTGAGTGTTAGCTTGGGAAGGAGATTAATCTGTTTGTTCTTCAAAGATATCCTCAAAACTGGCAATAGTAGTAATTACCCTTATCTTTTTCTTCCTCTGATTGATTAAGAACGAGAACTAAGATTTAGACAAATACATGGTATTTTGCATTATTATATAAAAGTATGATTAAAGAAGAACTTGGATACCTAGTATATGAGTTTGGTTTTTCCTCCTGGACCTTGAACTACTTGGCCAAAGAGATGTCTAATGGGAGTGTACAAATCTGGAGAAGACATGGTAGTAGTGCCAGGGATAGGAGTCTGTCTTGAAGTTGTTAGTGGTTCGAAGATGAACCTTTGTTCTTTTAAAGTCAAGTCTTCATAAATGAATCTTTGTCCTTCTATGGTTAGCCTTCCTTTTTTTTTTTTTCATCTCAATGGCATGTTCAAAGGCTATGGAAGAAGACCCTATAAAAGAGCTAGCCAAGGGGTTCTTCCTTTTTAGTTTCTTGACAAAAGACATGGAGGCCTTGCCTTCATCTTTTTGAGGTGGAAATTCTTGGCGAGAAAGAAGCTCGATGGCTAAGCGAGTGACTGGTAGAGGAGTCATGTCGACTGCTAAAGCGGTCATTTTTTGAAATAAATAGAATGTAACAGTGTGTTGACGTACCAAGGCTTATTGGCACCTTGTCTATTGTTTGGGATAGATCCCAAATGTATTCAAATGTGAAAAATAATGGCACTCATGAGAGACTACCATTCTTCAAACCCTTCAGACATACAAAAAGTATTTCCAAAGGAGAAGAAATTGAAGTTGTCAACCAATTTTTGGCTTTCGTTGATGTTGGACAAATTGAATATCTTCGAATTGAGTTTTGAACCCAGCATACTCATGGATGAAAGGATGAAAGGATGAAAATAGGGGCAAGGAAGATTCTAAACAAGAACAAATGGACTGGCCTATTGGCAAGGATTGTAGTTTTCAAAATTGCAATTTGATATCTTATTTGAAGATATTGAACCCCTTGCTGAAATATACCTTGTAGTGAGGACTATACTCCACAATCTCTTTTGTTGCTACTTTTCATTTCCATTCAAATTAGAAAGGTCACTCTAAATGTAAATAAGCATAGAAGAGGAAAAGAAGAAGTCCTTTAAAGGAAATGAAAGTGTTGAATCCCTATTGAATGGTAGATTCAAAAGGGTTGTAAAACTCTTGGAGAATGAATTTTAGGATCCAGTCTGAAAGAGGGAAAATGCTCAACATAACTTTCACAATGAGAGAAGAATGGGACTTGAGTGGATGGTCTGATTTTAGGAAAATAGGCATAAAGCCAAGCTTGAAACAACCAAAAAAGGCTACCACAACTAAAGCTTGTTTCCTTTTCAACTAGAGAAAAAAGACCTTTGTACAAAGTGGCTAGAAGGAAAGGGGAAAAAACTATTTCTCTACCTTCTTGAATGTAAAGAGCATGAGGTAGGTATTCCCTTGTGACCTTCAAGCCAAGTGTCACACCCCAATCCTGGGCATGGCAGTGCCCTAAAGGGCCTTAGCCTAAGGCACATGTATGCCAAACACAAATCCATAATCACATAGAATAATTGTAATAATAGCCTAGTAATAAATAAGCCAAAATTCAATTCAGTTACATGTCACAAGTATAAATGGCAACACCAACCATAACCAACTTAGAAAATATATACTAAATGAGACACAAACAACCCACACGACAAAATAATTCTAAATTAGGCTCCGCAAAGATGCATACACAAATTGACAAAACTAGCTAAAATGAAATAAATAAATAATATGTCCTAAAGGTCCATGCAACAGAGTCCCCACTGTGTCATGAGTCCACTCTAAGCCCTTCTCTCACTTGAAATTGTTAAACCACTAAGTCATCTGATAGTTTAGTGAGTAGAAGCTTGGATAATAAATACAGTTATGAAAACAGGATTACATTCCAAAATAAGATGTATATAACAGAAACTAGATTGACATTAGTTTTGATAAAAACAATCTGATTCAAAAACGAGGTTGTACAGTTTAATGGTTAAAAATATTCAATTACTCATCGGAAAACGGAATAATATAATTCTTGAACCAAATATATAAGTCCAACTAGTGCTTTGAACCAAGTATGAAAAGTATACGTCACTACTAACTCAATAACCCAAGAAGAATCACCAAGGAATAGAAAAATCCTAAGAACCTAATCACATTGCATCATAACCCACATGCCTTTTTCCAGCTCCCAGCAATCCATTGTTAGACTATATAATTCTTCCAACCTCTCTCACAGCATCCACACAACCACTAACAACAAAAATATACATACATTCCTTAATTACAATTATTAAATAAGTACAGAAATATTTACAACCCAAACCACACCGTAACAATTCTAATGCTACAACAACAACCACCTGTGGCACGCACCAAATCAAAACTCTTGGCCTAACACTACACTCACACTTGGACGCATTACAACATATAAGAGTTTTAGAAATCAAATTTTTTGATCCCTATAAGTGAAAATTTTGTTGCAAAAGATATTTAAGGACCAATTTTTATTGTCATAAGGATAATCGCTAAAAATCCATTCTGAAAAGTAAAAAAAAAGACTTTTAGCGACAAAATTTTGAAAATGTCACTAATAAATACACTTTTAGGGACAATAATTTAGTCTAAAAAAAGGTTTATTTTTTAAGACCAAAAAATTGGTCCCAAAAATATAATAATTCATCACTAATGTTCAATTTTCGTTACTAAAAATATAATGATGACACTTTTCACAACAAAAATATTTGGCCCTTAAAAAATAATTTTGCCCCTAAATTTTAGGTCTTAAAACTTTAATTTTTTGTAGTGACACCAAAATACAAATCGATACATATAATAATATATATAGCTAACTAATAAAATTTGTTATTTATTTATCTCCCCCAAGCATTAATAGTTCAAGACTAATAAAATACCAATGCTCACCAAGAAAATTAACTAATAAATTTAAAACAATGATCCCTCAATATTATAGATTTATATATATATATATATATATGTATGTATGTATTGGTAATGGACCCGTTTGGTAGAGTTGTGGAAAAGTGATTATAGATTATGATTTATAGCTGTAAACATAAGTTGTTAACCTGTTTGGTGCAGCTGTAGGATTATGAATTTAAGCAGCAAAGCAGTGTTTGGTTAATAAGCTGTAAAATAACTTCTTATTGTGTAATTGTCCTTTTTTCCCTTATATGATATAAAAATGATTATTCTGTCATTTTTTTTTTCAGTTTTAATTTAAAAAAATTATTTCACTAATAAAAGTTAATATAATTAGTATTGCAAAAATTATCATTTCATTACAAGTATCAATTAGTATAAACTTATTTTATTTTTTCATTATAAATTAATTAGTGTCAATTAATGGCTTAATTAGCATCAATTAATACTAAAATTATTAATAGTAGCAATTAGTATAAAATTATTTCATTATAAATTAATTATTATTATTATTTCATTTTTTCATTTATTATTATTATTATTATTATTATTATTATTATTATTATTATTATTATTATTATTATTATTTTATCAAAAAAAAAACTAAAAACCTCCACACAAAAAAAAAACACTAAAAACCCTAGCTCCGACGACATGGCATCGCTAGGGTTTGAGATCGCCTCGCATGGCCGATCGTGATGGGGCACAGAGAGAGAACAACTATGTAAATCACGAATAGAGAGAGCTAAGGTTTTATCACACTGGCAGCTCCTTTTTCTTCTCTTCCTCCTCCTTCTCATCTCACCGCCAGCGTCGATCGCGAAGAGGGAGAGAGAGAGCTAGGGTTTGTCACGTTGTCGATCGCGAAGAGAGAGAGAGAGAGAGAGCTAGGGTTTTGTCACACGATCGTCACCGTCTGGGTCTCCGGTTTAGATCGCGATGGTTAGGATTAGGGTCTCTGGTTCAGATCGCTTACTATGAGCGATCGAAGAACACCGGAGAGAGAGAGAGAGAGAGAGAGCTTTGGTCGCCGAAAATCGCCCTAGTTCACCGGAAATCGCCTCTCCCGTTTGTGTGAGAGAGAAAGAATGAGTGTTCTTGGTTTATATACAAGGCACACTTATAATTACTGAAAATTTTGAAGGGCATTTAAGTCATTTTACGCCCCCCATTTTAGCTGCACGCATAAACTCAAATCAAGAAGCACCCCCGGAGCTGCTTACAAATTTAAGTTAAAAATGGCTTAATCAAAGCTATAATCTATCCGTTTAAGTTTTACCAAACGCACCAAAATAATTCAATTTAAGCTAAAAATTAATGTAAGTTGCTTTTAAGTGCTACTAAACAGGCACAATATATGAAAATAGACACAACTAAAAACAAACACCCTACCCATCATCCAAATATTTCATAGCTGCCCAACACACGTACCTAATTCACCGATTTGACCCATCAACTATGCAGCGACTCATAAGAAGAAGAAAAGAGAGTGAGGGGATATTTAAAAAAAAAAAAAAAAAAAAGAAGAAAAAGAAGGGATTTACCTTGCCAATGGCCACCACAAAACTCAACAATTTTCAGCACTTTTTACCCAATAACCTAGACATCTCTCTCTCTCTCTCTCTCTCTCTCTCTCTCTCTCTCTCTCACTGATGCTAGGATGGTTGTGGGAAACAATATCATAAGAATTAGGGTTTTATTATCCTTTATTATAAGAAATTGGGTGCCCATGTGACATGTGGCATGACCCATGACCCTTTTGAACCTTATCCATGAAAGTTTAAATTTGAATTCAAAACCTATTTGGATAACCCACTCTTGATATCTATGTCTATCATATCAACTGATATAGATAGATGATATACTTAGCCTATATATCTGATGCGTTATATGGGATATCGGATAAATTGAATAACGAATTATTTTTTCCATACTGACTCTCTCCCATTAAAATAACGATCAAGCTTTTTGCACTGTGACTTGTGTGGGTGATACTCATATTGTGGTATCACTCCACAGCTGGGTGTTCGTTGTTCGCATTTTTGAAACACGTGATTTACCCACAAGATTCTTCGTTTCAAGTTATATCACCTAAGGGCGATTGCTCGCATGCGTGAGCCAATCTTGCCTGCTAACATCAATTTATTTATTCTGTGTATGGTAATTCACAAACCATTGCAAAAAGTAGTAAACATAAATGTGAAAATAAAAAATATTTTTCCTAAGGTTATAATTCATTATTTCTGCATTTACATGCTTTTGGTGTTGCATGACTAAGTTTCTAGGGTTGAAATTTTTATTGTAGACTACTGTAAATGTTTATTATTTACTAGTATAATTGTTGCAATTTACTAGATTTTGGAATATTTATTTATGATTTTATGTGGTTTTATTTATTATTTAAAAATTCCAAAAAATTTCAGAAAAATTCCAGAAAATTTCAGAATGATGTACTTTATATTATGGCATAATTTGAATTTTAAACACAGCATATTATTTTTTTTCTTTAGGTTTGTAATATGTTGTGATTAGAGAAGCATGCTTAGTTCTTTTTTATTTATTTAAATTTCATTATTAAATGCATATAGCATGAGTTAATTGTAAATTTACATTAAGATGCTATTGTATGGAATTTATCATGCTTTGTACATGCCATAAGTAGTGGGAGGTTTTTTTTTTTTTTTTTTTTGCGCATGGAATTAAATTAAATTTTAATAATTGTCACTAAAGGCGCAAGAGATGATTACGAGTATAGCAAATGTTCGATCTTGAGACGTGTAATATTATCATTATTTAATTTAGATTCTTTTGCTGCAAAATAATTTTTGTGTTGCTATCATTAATATCCCCTGCGCATTTGTTTACTCTGTATGTAGAAATGGCTGCTAATACAGTGGTGGCGGACTTAACTAAGGGAGAGAAATTGGATGGCGACAATTATGACATATGGCGCCGTAAGATCTAATGCCTTCTCACTGAGCAAGAAGTGTTTACCACACTTGAACAAGTGATGATTGAGCCTGAGCAGAGCAATACAACTCAACATCGTCGTGATCTTGAAGTCTTTCAGACTTGGCATAACAAAGATCAGTGTGCGTGCTCTACCATGTTGACAAGCATGCACAATGATTTGATTAGTGAGTTTGAGCATTGCCTGACTGCATTTGAGATGTGGGAAGCTCTTAAGCAAAAGTTTGGTATTACCTCTTTGGCAAAGCTACGTGGGCTGACTATGAAGTTTGACTCCTATCAGAAAATGGCGCATCACTGATGAAGCAGCATTTGAGGGTCATGTCAGCCATGATACGTGAGCTTGAGGCTGCTGGGCACAATTTGACTCAAGAGCAACAAATACAAGCTGTGATTCGCTCTCTGCCAAATTCTTGGAAGCAGATAAAGTAGAACATGATACATAATGAGAGTGTGAAAACATTCGAAGACATATCACGTCATTTGGAGCTAGAGGCTGAGCGCCTTGAGGCGGCTAAGTCTGATGGTTCTGCTATGGCGGTTGAGTCAAGCTCATGTAGGACTTCTCAGTTCAAGCGTAGAAAAGCAAAATGTGCTCCTAAGAAACAAGCAGCAGGTGCGCTAAAGCCCAATGGCGCTACAAATTTCAAACGTAGGGGCAAGAGAGGTGACAAGAAGGTAAAGGTTAAATTGACTTGCTTTAACTGTAACAAAGAAGGACACTTCACCCGGGATTACCCTGAGCAAAAGAAGGTATTCCCTTACTTAATTTCTCGCATTCAATGCTTTGTTTCTAGTTAAGCATTAATTGCTCATTCTCCTCATTTTTGGGTTGTAGACTCCGAAGCAATAGACCACATCGCGAGGGACAGAGTAGGGTTCATTGAGTATCACCGAGTACCTACTGGGAGTAGAAAAGTTTACACGGGGAACAAGTCCAGTGTAGAGGTGCTTGGCATTGGCACATACAAGCTGGAAATGCAACGAGGGCGCACCTTGTATCTTCATGATGTTATTTATGCTCCGGATATTCGGCGAAACTTAGTTCCAGTTATTAGCATGATGAGCCTTGGTTTTAGCTTTAGTTTTGAGAATAATGGTGTTGGCATTTATTTGGGAACAATTTTTTATGGTTTTGGTTATCTTTCAGATGGTTTTTTTAGTTTTGGATGTGGATGATTCTAGTTTTAATAAAAATGCCAATGGCTCTATTTCTAATATTGCATCTTTTTGTGAGAATGATTCTATGAGATGACATGCTAGATTAGGCCACATAGGGCAAGACAAGATGACTAGATTGGCTAGAGAAGGTCTTTTAGGCCCACTCACTAAAGTCACTATGCCTACTTGTGAGCACTGTCTTGCTGGAAAGGCAACGAGGAAACCATTTGGGAAAGCCAAAAGGGCATATATCCCATATAACTTATTCATTCTGATATATGTGGACTAATGAATGTGAAAGCAAGGCATGAGCCCCTTATTTCATCACATTTATAGATGCTTGCACGCATTTTGGCCATGTCTATTTGATTTCTCACAAGTCAGAATCATTGGATTGCTTTAGACGGTATGTTAATGAGGTTGAGAATCAATTAGACAAGAGCATTAAGGCTTTAAGGACTAACCGGGGATGCGAGTATCTATCTGAGCAATTCAAAGTGCTTTGTGAGGAAAAATGAATTATCAGGCAATTGACAATTCCTAGGACTCCACAGCAAAATGGTGTAGCGGAGAGAAGGAATCGCACATTGCTTGACATGGTTAGATCTATGATGGCGCAAGCTAATCTTCTCATTTTTTTTATTGGGGAGATGCTTTGTTGACTGCTGCCTACATCCTTAACCGTGTGCCCTCCAAATCAGTTCCTTCCACCCCATATGAGATGTGGACTAGCAAAAAGCCTGATTTGGGCAATTTGCGGCCTTGGGGTTCGGCAGCTTACATACACAACGCTTCTCAAAAGTTTGGAAAGTTGGGCCCTACAGGAAAGAAGTATATCTTCATTCGCTATAGTGAGCATTCTAAGGGCTATGTGTTTATTGGGGAGCATTCGGATGGAAGTGTGATTGAAATTGAGTCACAAGATGTGGATTTCCTAGAAGAAGATTTCTCTAGTAAAGGTGAGGTAACTAAAGATGTAGAACTCTATAAGATGGAAGATCTACTTGAAGGCGCACCTAGTAGCCTAGTAGAGAATGAGGAGATAATCCCTCAAGCTCCTAGGGAGAGTGGGAGCGATCTACCTGCCCATGGATTAGAACCAACGGATAAGGATTCTCAAGATTCTCAACTACGTAGAAGTAAACGTGGAGCTATACCCCGTCGTCGTTTTGAGATTGAAGGGGAAGCATTCATGATTGCTCCGAGTGATGAGATAGAGCCTAAGAATCTCAAAGAGGCTCTCTCATCCCCTACTAGTAAAGTTTGGAGTGCTGCAATGGATAAGTCTATGAAGACAAATCATGTATGGGACTTGGTTGATTTCCCGCTAGGGTGCAAGACTATTGGGAACAAATGGGTTCTCAAAATCAAGCGTAAGGCGGATGGTTCCATAGAAAGGTATAAGGCTCGCCTAGTGGCGAAAGGTTACACCCAACGAGAGGGTGTGGACTCTGAGGAAACTTTTTCACCAGTTGTGAGGTTTGCCTTTATTCGCGTAATTCTGGCCATAGTAGCTCAGTTGGACTTAAAGCTATATCAAATGGGCGTTAAGATTGCATTTCTCAATGGAGAATTGGATGAAGAGATCTATATGGATCAACTAGAAGGCTTTGTGGTAGTAGGTCAGGAGTGCAAAGTTTGTAAGCTTCAACGATCTATTTATGGCTTAAAGAAATCATCCAGACAGTGGAATCTGAGATTTCATCGAGCCATTGTTTCTAATGGGTTTACGATGATCAATGAAGATCACTGTGTGTACGTTAAGCAGTCCAAGGACATTTTTCTAATATTGTCATTATATGTGGATGACATATTATTGGCTGGAAATGACAAGGAGATGATTGTCGCCACTAAAAGGTGGTTGTTCTCTACATTTGAGATGAAAGACATGGGTGAAGCGAGCTATGTGCTCGGTGTTAAGATCCTTAGGGATCGCTCTAGGAGACTTCTTGGTTTGTCTCAAGAGACTTACATTAAGACTATCCTAGAGCGATTCCAGATGCAGAGCGGCAAACCCATTGACACTCCTATTGCGAAGAGCGAGAGCCTAAGCCTTGATATGGGTCCTAAGACTCCAGAAGAGAATGAAAAGATGGCCCGTGTTCCTTGTGCAAATGTTGTTGGAAGCTTGATGTATGCTATGATGTGTACACGCCCTGACATTTGTTATACAGTCGAATTGGTCAGTCGTTACCAATCCAATCCAGGACCAGCTCATTGAAAAGCAGTTAAGAGGATATTGCGATATCTTAAAGGGACTGCAGATTACACACTTTGCTACCAAAGTTCAGATTTACGTCTAGTTGGCTATTGTGATGCTGATTGGGGAGCAGACTTAGATGAGCGTAAGTCTACTTCAGGATATGCTTTCATACTTAGTGATGGTGCTATTTCTTGGAGTAGTAAGAAGCAATCCTGTATCACCTTATCGACTATGGAGGCTGAGTTTGTGGCTTGTTCATCTTCCGTTCAGGAAGTCGTTTGGTTGAGGAGATTCTTTCCGCATTTGGATATTGTCACACACACTTCAGACCCTGTGACTATCCATTGTGACAGCATGGTTGCACTTGCTTACGCTAAGGATCCTAAATACCACGGGAGAACCAAACACATTGATGTGAGGTTCAACTTTATCAAAGACATTGTGGCACAGAAAGAAGTGATCTTGGAGCACATCTCTACGAGTCGCATGGTTGCGAACCCTTTGACTAAGCCCATTGCTAGAGATGTTTATCGTACTCATGTTAGGGCTTTAGGACTACGTAGGTGGTGATATATATATGTGTATTCAGTTGAACTCATATTTTTTGGGATATTTATGCCATTAGTATTTATATTTGTTCCTATTACACATTTATGTTTACTACTTTTTGCAATGATTTGTGAATTAGCATACACAAAATAAATAAATTGATGTTAGCAGGCAAGATTGGCTCACTCACACGAGCAATCGCCCTTAGCGCTAGGTAGCGAGTAAGGATGAGACTAGTGGCTTATTGTATTTGGAGCCAATAGAGAAGCTAAAATTATCTACTATCTATGTCGCCTTGGATGGAGCCAAGATGAGGTCTTGTTAGAGACCGACCATGGATATGAGAGTACCCACTTTTTCATGATGTGCCTGTTATGGATAGCTAGAAGCAAGATCTCATTTGATGCCTGAGAGGCGAGCAAATAGAGAATTCGAGTTAGACGCTAGGAAGCGACTTGTGCATTTAAGAGCAACTAGACTAAGATCTGTATGGTGTGTAAGTTTAACATCACTCTTTGGAAGAGTTACTCCACTATAACATGCATTCATACTGCATGTACTTATCGACCCGCTAGCAAAGTGAGAGAATGGATCCCTGCTTCTTCACCGTGTGAGTAGTAGAGAATGAGGAGATAATCCCTCAAGCTCCTAGGGACAATAGGAGTGATCTACCTGCCCATGGATTAGATCCAATGGATGAGGATTCTCAGGATTCTCAACTAAGCTACTAGGTGCGCCTTCAAGTAAATCCTTCATCTCATAGAGTTCTACATCTCTAGTTACCTCACCTCTGCTAGAGAAATCCTCCTCTAGGAAATCTACATCTCGTGACTCAATTTCAGTCACATTTATATATATAACCACTAAATCACGCTTGTTTATTATTTATTATTATTATTAGCCTTTAAAATTGTAGACTTCCATAATAAATTTATTTAAAGATTAAACTTAATTAAAATACACTCCAATAATATTTAATTTACACTTTAAAATTCACTAGCAAAATGAACGAGATTTGTAAAATTATTATTTTTTTATTATTTATTTATCTGGTGCTCACACCAAAGGCACAAAAAAGGAATTGACACATTAAATAAAATAGTTATCTCTTCATTAATGGGCTGAGGTGTGCCTTTCTTGTTGGTTTTCATGAAAATTGAATATCTGACATTGGTTTTTAAATCAAATTTTACTTTTGGTGGCTCAAGCGAAGCACTAATTTCTTGTCCAAAGGCTGGAAGTTTTGTCAACCATACCACATTTTAGGAATAGAGAGTTGAAAGACAGTGACAAGAAGCAAATGGCAGCACTGATTAACTACTTGTCCATCTCTAAAAGCAGAGTCAACAATAGAATGGCATCATATATTCTCAAGGTTTGCCAGAGAAGAATGTCATGGATCATCATTATGCTCACCCAACTCCTCTGATTAGGGCTAGGTTTTTCCATGATCGTAAAGGGGCAAGACCTTTTCCCGGTTGCGCCAAGCCAGCTTCGACTTGTTCAGAAGGACTTCAGTATCAGGATGGGATAATATTGGGCCGGAAAGGTTGAGTTGAAGGTTGGGCCCAAGCTACCTTGAGCACTTGTCAAAGTGTCAAGGATGATATAGGCCTCTTTTGGGTACTTGAGTTTTAACCACGTTTGTGTGTTTGTAGCAAAAATTAAAAGTTGGTTTTTTTGTATTTAAAGACATTTGGAAAGTTGATTTTCAGCTATTAGTGAAATTACAATTCTACCTTTCATGGTTCAAAATGTGTTACATGCATGAAGTTGTAAATATTTTAAATTGAATAAGGGTAATTTGGTCTTTTTATTGTGATTTGGCATTATAAATAAATATTAATCAAAAAAGCCAAAAGTAAACTTTTACCAACTTTCCAAATCACTTGTCTAAAAAAGCCAAAAAATCACTTTTTACCATATTCCAAAAACACCCCATTATCATTGAATTTGTGTCAATTAATGAGTTACTTAATCTCATGAGGGAAACCACTGCTTGGAATTTCTTCTGGGGATGCAGATGCTTTGGACTTGGTTTTCTTTGGAGCCATGGCTAGGGTTCAGAGTTGATGTAAACCAGAGATAAAGCAGGGCCAAAGTGAAGAGGGAGATTTTTGAATTCATCTTTATATTTTTCGATGGGCCTATTAGTTTGGGCTTAAGCATTTGTTCAGCCCAATTTGTTGAGGCTTATTGTGTTTTAGGCCCATGCTTCCATTTTGGAATCATTTAATTCAAAACCTATTTACCTTAAGAATAATACTATATGTATCTATTAGTATACTAACTAGTGTATCAATTGATGATGTGACATAATTTAAGATGTCTTTGGTATTTGTAATATGATTAATGAGTGAGGTCAATAATGGTGTCATAACTAGTGTTGGTACACTAATTAGTATATTAATTGGTGCATGTAGCACGACTGTTACCTCAAATAAGGGGGTATTGTTGGTACTAAAATATGTAATTTGGTCTGTCGATAGGGGTACTGATGCGACCAAAGGTTGTGTGTTGATGGCTTGAAATGGAAGGATGCAAGGTGGATAGGTGTCTCAGTGCAAGGATTGCATGTGACTAGACAATGCAAAGCTTAATATGAAGGAAGAGCAGTTATAGATGGTTGAAACAACTGGGCAATTATTCCAAGCAGTAGAAAGAGAACATTTGCAGAGATTAAGGGGGACACATGGCTATAATAGTTGAGGCCAAAGCAAAGGAACAAAAGTAGGAAGTTCGATGAGAGATCATTTGAACCGATTCACAACAAGAAGTAATTTTGGTACTTGTTTGTTTCTAGCAATCGACTTACTTTAAAGAACTCATTGAATCTATTAAGGTACAGAACTCAACCACTTTGTTTAATCATTTTTCTTGTTTTTGTGAAGTTTTGGATTTTTTTTCGATTGACCTCTGTCAATCACACCCAAATCATAATTTTATTAGCATAAATTGACACGCCCAATAGGACATATTCTAATTTGGAATAATGACAAGAATTCAAAGGCAAGATGAACCATAAGCCGACCTTAAGAGGCAACCAATAAACCAAATAATGGCTAATTAAGGCCAGATAAATGGCCAAGGGATGGCCAGTCAAGGTCAAAGAAGTGGCCCTATTTTGTCACTAATTAGAAATTTACTTTTGTAGATTAAGCATGCATTAACAAGCCTGACAGTTGAATAGAAACAAGAGTTGATTGCTTAAATGACGAATCTGTTTCATGGCCCAACATCAAAACAAGGCCACGTTGATCATGGAAAGAATGGATCGCAAGGATCGCAAGTTGAGGTGGTTAATATGATTATACCTCCAATAAGGGTACAATAGCCACCAATGGTCTCGTACGGAGGTGAACGAGTGCCATTTTTCTTTTATAGAAATCCAACGTTCAATAAAGAAATCAACTGGGTATTCAAAATTTTACTTTTCTTTTTGTTGCAATTATCAGAAATTATTTTTAAACGAGGTTTTCGTTTGTTTTTAACGGATTTTTTTTATATTATATTTTAGTCAAATTTTTTTATTTTATAAATACATCAAGATTAGATACATTTAAAACATAAAAGGTTTAACTAAAATATGAAAACAAAAAAAAATCACTAAAAACTAACAAAAACCCTAACAAAAATGCACATAGTTTTTTTTTTTTTTATTATTATTATTTTTTTTTTGTTGAGAAAATGGGTGATAAATCCATCTAAGGAGGGTACATCTAGTGGATATTTTTTTATTTGTGAGAGGTTCACCTTTGTGAAAATAGTTTAGTGAGAAGTCCTTTTATTTGTTTTGAAAGATATTTTGTTTTCAATTTTACATCTTAATTTATCTGTTGCCTTTTTTTTTATCTGTTGACTTTTTTTTGACTATTTATTCAAATTTATATCTATATGTTCAAATTATTTTTTATCTATTCAAATTTTTTTGACTATCTGTTCTAATTTATATCTATCTATTGAATTTTTTTTCATTATCTGTTTAATTTTTTTCCCTATTTGTTCAAATTCTGTGAGTTTCTCTCTCTATTTTTTAAAATTATATGGGTTTCTCTCTCTAATTTTTTTCTATCTATTGAAATTCTTATGCTAATTTTTCTTATTTGTTGAAATCTATTTTTATCTATTCAATTTTTTGAATGAATAAATAGTTGGTATAATCTAACCCTAGTCAATTTTTATCTATTGAAAATCTAGCAGATAATCAATAAAGTAACACACTACACAAATTTTTACCAATTTGTCAAAATCTTTTTTTATCTGTTGCAATTGTTACCCAAAAGACAACCTACAAAGAGGGTGAATTAGGTTAATATAATTAATAATAATAACCCAATAAAAATTACAACTTGCACAATAGATAATTAATTTCAAGTAGTAGATGAATATCTGTTGATGACAATGCTTAATGAAGAAATTTAACAGTGAGACATGAAATTACAAAAAATAGTTATAGCTGTTAAGTAAAGGGATTAAAGAAGAAAGAGAAACAGATTTATAGTGGTTCAATTTCAACAGAGCCTACATTCACTCCTCAAACTTCACATGAGTTTTTCCACAATCTTCTAACTTCACTGAGTGCTAGCAACCTCTTCACAAATAGAGCAATCATTCACAGATTTTACAAAGACTATACCAAGTCTAAAACCTTGCCCTCTGTAACTAATTCTCAATCACACTCAAAGAGTCAAGAAATATGAGTGTACTAAACTCTTTACAATATTTGAATGATAGGTTTTGCTTTCAGAGAAAGCTTGAAATGAAACTCACTCAAGAAATATTACAAATATTGAGGCTCTGAGTTTATATCAGTAAAACTCTCACAGGTATATATGCTTAAAGCTAAAGCTCACTGTAAATTCTGAAAGGAAAATGAAAATTAGATGAAGAACACTTCAGAGAATAGAGAAAGATGAGAGTGATGATTGATTAGAGAAAGTTTTCTGGTTGTGTTGTTGCTTGTTGTTTCTATTTTGTTGCTTGTTTATTTTTCTTCACCAGAAGCTCTTCTATTTATCAAGAACAAAAACATCGATCGTTAACTGTTGCGTGGGATGAAAAAGATTGAGTAAGATTTTGGTTAAATATTCTCTACTCAAATTTATATTCCCCATATTTGATTTGATGTTGTAGGAGTTGAAAGACGGCCTAATTGATAACAAATATTTTCAAAAATACAGCCATTGCTGTGCAGAGTGGTCGTCCACCCGAATGTCCACCTGAATGTTCTTTTAAGGGCAATTCCTACTATTAAAACTTTAATAGGACTTAAACGTCCAAAAAATCTTAATTATGACTTAAAAGTTCATAAATTAGGACTTGTGTGTAAATATCCCTAGTTTAATATAAGACCCTAATAATTAATACAATACTTATAAGACTTATTTCTCACTATATAAACAACGAAAAATTTATCAATTTTAATTAATGCATTTATTATTTAAATTTATTTTTTCTTTTCTTTTTTTAAGTTGAAACAAATGGATTAATTTTTTTTCCAACAATTTGTCCTACTTATTTATTCATATATAAGAAAATTATTTATCTCTAAATTGTTGAGATATTATTAACAAATTTTAAATTTTATCTTTAAGTCATTAAATATCTAGTCGATACATTTAAAAAAATAAAAGTGAAAAAAAGCAGGTTATTCTGACATGATTAAAAAAATAAAAAATAAATATAGAAGTAAAAAAAAAAAACATATAATCACCTTACATTAAATTAAAATTAGTTAATAAGGAATGAAAGATCAAGAAATCATTTAAAAATAATAAATTCAAATAATTTCTCATTTCTTACACCTAAAATTAAAATCTATCTTTACTTGAATGGAGAAATTATTTGTTGTATGATACTTAAAACATATTTCTCCATCTTTATTATTCTCATTTAAACTATTTTTATTAAATTAAATCTCAAAATTAATTTCTCACCTTCATTAATGGTTAAAATTTTAATTTATTTTTTAATTTCTCACCCCTATTTTGTTCTATTATTATTTATAGCGAAGTATTATTATTTAAACTATCTAATTTTACTTATTCCGTATCTAGTGCTCATATAATTTTATTGACAAAATTGAGGAGTTGGACACTAATACTAATTTAAACACACAATAAAATAAAACAGTTCTAAAGAAAAAAAATATAAATGTAATTTAATTTACCCTATTACATATGAAATTATTATTTATTTTTCATAATTTTTTTAAAATAAAAATGTAATTTCTTGACTCTATTTTTTACCACAACAAGTTTTTGAACTTTTACAAACAAAAAATAAAGTAAAAATTCATCCATTAATGAAGGTGAAAAATTAATTTTAAGATTTAATTTAATAAAAATAGTTCAAATGAGATAAATAAAGATGGAGGAATAGATTTTAAATATTAATTGAGTATTTTATTATTCTCAAATAATTTCTCCATTCGAGCAAAGATTAATTTTAATTTTAGGTGTAAGAAATGACAAATTATTTGAATTATTTATTATTCTCAAATGATTTCTTAGTCTTTCATTCCCTATTAACTAATTTTAATTTGTTATAAGGCGATTATATTTTTTTTACTTCTATCTTTATTTTTTTAATCATTTAAGAAATATTAACCCGCTTTTTAAAAAAAAAAATATGCATCGACTAGAAATTTGATGACTCAAACATAAAAATTAAAATTTGAAAATAACATATGATTGAGAGAAGATAAAATAATAATTTTTTTATATATGAATAAATAAGTAATACAAATTGCCCAGAAAAATATAAATCTATTTATTTTAAATTTGAAAAAAATTCAAATAATAAATACATTACTTAAAATAATTTATGTGGTGTGAAATAAGTCTTATATTAAATTATTAGGATGTTATCTAACATTAATTTTAGAGAAATCATTTATTTCTAAGTATTTTATCAATAAAAATTAAGATTTTTTTTTTTTTGCATGAAATGATTTAATAATGTCTTAACAATTTAAGAATTATTTACTATTGTATGAAATTTAAGAATTTTATTAAATAATGGGAAAATATGTACGGGTTTCTAATAATATATATGCAAAACCTCATAGGAGGTGGTGAAATTTCTCAGTTTAATAGATAAAGTAATTAATGGGAAATTTTGTCATTTTTGGTATGACATCAACATGTTATCAGCAGATTCTATTAAATAGACTTACGGTGAGAGAATCTTGATAATAGTTTCAAAAGTGTGAGAGGATAGTGCAATTATTGAAACTATAATGGAGGTTCTCGTAATTGTCAGAAACTTAAAGGGAGGTAAATGTAATTTACTCTAGTTTTATATTCTTGTCTGTTAAGTTTTGTTATATTATAAGAACCCTAGTTTTTTTTTTCTTTTTTATTAACTGATGTAAATAAAAATATTGATATAAAAAAAATAGGGTAAATTACAAATACCCTCCTGAAATTTGCTTGAAATACGATTATTACCCTATGGATATGAAAATTACATCCCACTCCTTAAAGTTTCCAATTTCATAACAATTGACTCATTTATTAATAAATCATCAAATTTTAATGATATTAGAAATTTATTTCAATTAATAATTTAAGTAATTTTATCATTGTAATGAAAAACTATTATGAATTTTATCTTTTCAGTTAATTATGTTAAATAAATTTTTTTGACAAAAGGGTATTTGTAATTTTCCAAACCATAGGGAACAATTCATATTTTAAGCAAATCTAAAGGGGTGTATTTGTAATTTGCCCTAAAAAATATTAAAAATATCACAAAGGAAATTTCTATTTACACAACACTCATTTTCTCAGTACCCACCATTTATTCTTTTTTTTATTATTATAATTTTACCCCTCAATTAAATTACCTTTTTAGACATACATACCACATTCAGTCATTACCACTATCCATCTTCGACGGCTCTGGTTCCAATTCCAGCTCCAACTCTGGCAATTGCACTCCCTAACCTCCATCTTCTTCAACTTCTTCTATCAGCCTTCATTGCTAACCCCCCCCCCCCCAATTATCTTTTTCTTCTTCTTCTTCTTCTTCTTCTTCTTCTTCTTCTTCTGCAAGTTGCGCCGCACTCCCCACTGCTACTGTAACTCGTGATGCCCCTCCCCGCAATCACTAACTGCAACTCGCATCTTTTCCCTCGTCATCCATCTTCTGCCCATTGTCTATCTTCATCTTCTTCTTCATCATCTAGGTCTAGAAACCCTAGAGTTCTCTCTCTTTCTCTCTCTCTCTCTCTGCGATGAAGGAGGTTAGGATGCAAAAGGATTGAGTCACAATGGTGAGATAGGGGAGATAAATCGCGATGGCGACTGTAAGGATAGGGTTGTTCATGATGGCAATGGGAGAGCGAGGTTGTTCGCAATGGCGAGATAAGGGCATACAATGATGGATAGATGGACGATGGAACTAGGAGGGATGCAACTGGACTGGGGAGAGGGATTGGTACTGGCTGTGGCGGCAAGGGCTTGGAAGAAAGGGTTAATGGCACTAGTAGGAAGGTAGGGAGTCCGTGGAAAGAGAAAAGGGGTGGCTGCCGGCGAACGACAGTGGTTGCTGTAGTGGTTAGAGTTGGGGTTTTACTAGAGAAAGGAAGGGTAGTTTGGTATTATTTGAAAACATTGTGGTGTGTATTGAGACAAAATCAAAACTTTTAATTTGAGTGTGGTGTGAACTAAGCAAAAAGAAAGTCATGGTGTGTACTACGATAATTGGTGGTGTGTAAATAGGATTACCCTATTACAAAATAACTTTCTATTTTTATATTTTTAGGCTGTTTGATTTTAGGCCCATTATATTTCCAAAATAAAAGCAATATCCAAAGGTTAACTTGCTATCCATTTATTATCTAATTTAATTTCATTAGGTTTTATTCTTTTAGGCATAATTTTTTCGATTGGTATATCATTTGTTGGTTCAAACTTATATGCTATATTATTTCATATTACATTTTAAGATTTATTGTATTATCAAACTTATATATTATTTTTCAAAATATTCTTAATGTATAAATAGTTCCATGCATATCTATTCCTACCGTTTTTATTTTCAATGTTAAAAATCTATTTACAAATCTACCTTTTAGGCTAACATAATATCCTGACCACAGTCCATATCTATAAATAATTTTTTTCATTGTTTTTGGTGGTATTAATTCAAAAGGTTTCTTTGGAGGGTTCCCCAAGATAATTATTTATATTATTTTCTTACTTATTTTCTAGAAGAGCTAATTGCTTACGTTTATTTAATAAAGATGTCGAATTTCATGTATAATATCTAGTTGATTTTCTTTAAGAATTTCGGTAAGCTCTTTTAATAACCTGATTGTAGTATTATTTTGTTCGATAATTATTTGTAGTGTAGTACTATTATTTAAATTATCTTATTCAACTTATTCAGTATATCTAACGCTCACATATTAATATTGGTACTTAATTTTGAATTTGATAATGTTCGCAAAAAAAAGGTTGAGTGATGTTGAGGAAATCATGGCATGTTGATACCACATTTTATTTTTCTGTCGGTTGTGACTTGTTGATTGTGGCCAAGTTCGATTATGGTCTATCGATTGAAACCATAGACTATTTTTTAAAGAATACCCTTGACCACATTTATTATTATTATTCTTGTCAATAGGCGTGTTGACGTGGCATGACAGGTGTGTTAAAAACGTGACATAATGTGGCATGATGACATGTTAAATGGAGAATCCGAAAAGTTAGCCATTTAGCCATTTGAAAGTTAGTTGCTGGAATCAAGACTAGGTCAAAGCACAAAATCTGTAAAGTAGTTCTTATCAAACATGGGATATGAATGATGTTGAGGAAATCGTGGCCTATTGAGAAATCGTGACATGTTGAGAAAATCTGAGTTTAGAGACTCTCTCTCTCTCTCTCTCTCTCTCATGTGACCGAGCTTATAAATAAACCAATGAGCTATAAAGAAATGAGATCTAACACAACTCACACAATGTGAATCACAGGAGTAGCTTGACTAGGAGTAGTCAACTTAGCAATTCTAAGAATAGATCCCCGATAACTTTTTATCAATTCTTGTTTTTATTCTTGTCGGAAGTGGAAGGAAGAGGGATTTGAAGAATTCCCAAAATCACAGAGGTTATTATGTCTAGTCTGTGTCATTAGGTTAGGGACCTCAAGGGAATGGGAATGCATAAAGAAGGGACATAGATAAGCAAAAACCCACCCTTCCTCGTGAGGCTGGTTGGAAGGATGGCAAAAGCCATATGATGCATCATCCATCACACAAAACAAAACTCTTGTATTTTGTATTGCCTTTTCACTTGCACAACTTTGGGGGCTGAAAAAAAGGTTAAGTGGTTGAGTGAGTAAGTGAGGACCACCTTTCACTTGAGTTTGGGTTTAGCTTAGCCTACTAGCCTAGCCTTACCTCCCCCCATCTGTAAAGTCATCTAAACCCACATACCACAACATGCATTTTTGTGTATTGTTCTCTTCTTTGTCCATATCCTTACCTTGTTTACATCAACCCACTTACCCACTTTTGCCCTTCCAGGATGGCGGCCACCTCTTCCTTCCTTTTTACCCATCAGCGAATTGAGATTTTCTCCATTTCACGCTACAATATATAAAAGTTTTAAAAATTAAATATTTTAGTCTTTAAAAAGTAAAAATTTTATTATAAAATATATTTAGGGACAAATTTTTATCGTCATGAGCATAGTCGCTAAAAGGCCGTCCTTAAAAGTAAAAAATAAGGCATTTAGTGACAAAATTTTTAAACATATCACTAATAAATAAACTTTTAGGGACAAAATAATTTGGTCTCAAAATAATTTATTTTTTTAGACAAAAAATTTAGTTTCAAAAGGATAATAATTCATCACTAATGTTCAATTTTTATTACTAAAAATATAATAATGATACTTTTCGTAATACAATTATTTGGTCCTAAAATCTTAATTATTTGTAGGGTCATCTTTTATAATCAATGAACATGAAAGATTCACATCCTTAAATTTTTATTTTATATTAAACCAAAAAATTATAAAATTTATAATGATGTATTAAGTTATAAATTATTGATTTTGAATTTTATGATATGTTACAATATCATAAAATAAAATGTCACGTAATAGGACTCTAATTACAAATTAGTGCTAAAAATTTGTACAAAATCATGATACATAATGATGTATCGTTTTGTTGTTCCTTTATTTAAAAGGTAAATTTTTTTATAGGACTCATAATAATCTACAATTTCACCGGATTAAAGTCTCACCAATATTTTGTTACCCACTAATGGTGTGTTTGGTTGAGGGATTTGAGGAGGGATTTGGAAAGGGAAATGGAAAAGGTGTGTGAAACTATGTGAAATATAGGCATGATTTATTCACATTTCACCTACCTTTTCCATTTTCCTTTCCAAATCTCTCTCCAAATCCCCCAATCAAACACAGCATAAGTCTTGCATCACTGTTTGACCGATATATCTTTATATCATTAGAAAGAAAAATGTGCATAAACAACTAAGCGTTTTTCACACAATTTATATTTTTGAAACCTATTCAAGGAGTTTATCAAACAATTATCTATACTGTTTGCTAAGAAATTTTCACAATAGTCATGATGAAAAAGTTCACTGTTAGCTAAGGAATTTTGTGTCTGTTAATTGAGAAAATTTTACTATGATTGAGAAATTTCTTAGTTAACAACTATGTAATTTCTTAGTTATGCAAATACAAAAGTGACAAAATTTTCCAATATTTTTTTTTTTTTTTTTTACAAAATTTCATATACAATATTAATTTGGTTCCATAGGAATCGCCAAGTGGATTCCAAGAATATATATAAAAAAAAAAAAAAAAAAAAAAAAAAAATCTTTTTTAAAACAGGTGTATAATAAAAATTATGACATTTCAAAATTTAAATAAAAAATATATATATATTGACAACTTAGCGTGTAAGAGGTGCTTCACTAATGTTGTGTTTGGTTGGGGAATTTGTGGAGAAATTTGGAAAAGAAAAGGAAAAAAATGTGTGAAACTAGGTGAAATGTAGGTATATTTTATTCACATTTCACCTGTCCTTTCCAAGTCCCTCCTTAAATCTCACAACCAAACACAGCATAAAAGAAAAATTAGCCCGAGTCTTTAATTAAAATTTTAAAACGGGGCTTAACTTATTAAGTTCCGTTTGGGAATAGACTATTTTAATAATTTTTTAATTTTTTACAAAAAGATATGCAAAAGAATAGAGAAGATGATGTAACAATTTATAGTAACTTTTTGACTAAAAGTAAAAGTTGTCAAATACTCATTTTTAACCAGTATGGCGGCGGGGGAAATTAAGAGGACCTAATTTAAAACCTTATGTAAAATACAAAGTCCATATTATTATATTTCATGAAAAAACATTATATTTCATACATTAATTTATGTGAAAATGAACTTTTCATCTAAATAATAAAAATATGTGCAAGTACCAAATGTTGACTTAAAACGGGCATAATTATTTGATGCTGGTTTGGAATTAATTTTAAATAAATTAAGCTTTTTAAAAAAATTATGACTTTACCTTGTTTTAAGCGAACAATTCAACCATTGATTTATTCACCCAAAAAAAATATTCAACCATTGATTTGTAATTTTATTTATTTTTTCTATTTTAACTCTTACCGTTAGTGAAGGCAAAAGTTAAATCAAGTTTGAATTACATGTTTTTTTCTTCAAGATACCCCATCACACTCACACAACATTATTTTTATGTTTGCGTTTAATTGAAGTAAGTGATGCTTTAAAATATAGTAAAAATATGAATATGTCAAGTATTTTTATTTATTTATTTATTTTTTTTTTTTTTGGAGGGGAAATAACACAACAGTGAGGAAAGAAACAAAAAATAAAACAAAATAATTTTAATTTTAATTATTAATATTTATAATGTTTTTTATTTATTTATAATTTTTTTCACTAATGAGGCAAGAAAAGTTAATTAAAAAAAATAAAAAATTTTAATTTTAATTTTAATTATTAATATTTATAATATTTTTTATTTATTTATATTTTTTTTTTCACTCATACCATGTCACTGTAATTTCGTGTCGGTATAATTTCCCTTTTCTCTTTTTAGATTAGAAAAATGTTAGGGATCTCAAATATTTTACTAAATATTTTATCAAATGTCTTACATGAATGTGAGACTCACACCATATAAATTTTACACTTATGTAAGATATTTAATAAAATATTTGAGATCCTAACATTACGCTTTAGTTAATGACTACCGTATGTCTGTACCTGAAGACACGACATAAATAATGTTAGGATTAGAATATAATTATAATCCTAATACTATTTAAATTCACAAATTTATTATAAAAAATTTGGAGTTCTCATAAAATTTCTCATGAAAACTCGTTTTTGCTTATACAATATATAGCTAGATAGATAGATGTGCCTAACATACATACAATTTTCACGGATATACATACAATAATGCTTTTGCTTATATAATTATATGGAAATTGTATGTATGCCTGTAATGTCCTAGTATATTACGGGCATGCATACATTGTATGAAAATATGTGTAAAATATATTGAACAAAAAAGAAAAAAGCAAATAAATAAATAAATAGAGAGAAAAATAAAAATGGGAGAAAATAAAAAAATAAAAAGAAAAGAGGGGAAATGTGGGATCATGGGATCATGGAAGGATAGGTGAGAAAAGGAAAAAGTAAAAGAAAGAAGTGGGAAAATAGAAAATGTACATGTATGACATTTTTGGAAAATATATCTCAGCTATTGTTTATACTTAAACAGATCTGAGCCATCCAAATATCTTAGTAAGACAAAAATATGTTGAAGATTCAAAAATCGTCTTACTTTATTAAAATATGTTAAAAACTCATATGAGATCTAAATTTATAAGTCTATCATGTATTTAATATATTTGAAAATAATAATTAATTGTTCAAATTCATTTAATCTGTGAACTATAAAATTTGTTAATTTAATCTCTACTACACACAGTAAAATCTGGTTCCTAATTCTAGGATCGCAGACTTTTCCATATAATATGAATAAAAAATAAGTGAACAAAAACAAGAAAAAAAAACGAATAGAGAAAAAAATAAAAATAGCAGAAAATAAAAAGATAAAAATAAAAGAGAGAGGAATGTGGGATCATAGGATCATGGATAAGAAAAAAAAAGAAAAAGTAAGAAAAACAGAAAAATAGAGAATATACATGCTAGATATTTTTTAAAAAATATATCTCAACCGTTATTTTATAATTTAAATAAATTTAAATCATCTAAATACCTTAATAGAACAAACATATATAAAATAAATTTAAAAATCATCCTACTATATTATATAAATTGATTGGACGAGACAGGTGGTATAATCACTCAGAAGTGGAGGACCGCAGAGTCCATGTGATGGCATGTGGGCAACCAGCCTCCCAAAACTGTGCTCTAAGCCCTCGTTGGACATGTTGATTTTTGGAACAATAGGTTAAAATAGTTATCAAAAAAAAAAAATTTTGAAAAGTTAATAAAAAAAAATGTTATATTTAAATTGTAATTATTATTATTATTATTATTATTATTTTTTACAAAAGTAAAAACTTAAAAAGTTTAATCCAAACAAGACTTTGTAGCCTAAGATTAAAATAGTCAAAAAGTTTAGTTTGATTTTGAAAGAAATTTTTTGGAAATATACTCTACAGATACTTTTTTAAGAGTAATCAAACTAAACAGATTTTCTCAAAAAACCTCTCTGAAATATGTTTGGTTATCTAATTTTCAGAATTGCTTTTAAAATATGTTTACAAAAAAGGCAAACCAAACAAATTTTTGTACTTTTAACTCAATAGCTACTCTACAAAAAGGCAAACTAAATAAGTTTTTGTACTTTTTATCTCAAAAATTATTCTATAAAAAGGCAAACCAAACAAGTTTTTGTATTTTTTTTATCTCAAAACTACTCTACAAAAAAAAAAATCAGAGTTATTTTAGAGAGAATATTTGAAAAAAGACAAACCAAACAAGTTTTTATACTTTTTATCTCAAAAACTATTCTACAAAAAAAACCAAAATTATTTGAGAGAGAATATTTAAAAAAAAGCAAACCAAAGAAGTTTTTGTATTTTTTTATCTCAAAAACTACTCTACAAACACAAACCAAACACACCCAAAAAATTTAAAAGTCAACCTACATTCCAATCAAAGCCTAATGAAAAGGTTAAAAAGAGCATACAAAATAAATAAATAAAAATTTCAGAAATACAGGAATAAAAAGAACACTATTTTTTTTTTTTAAAAAAAATATATATATATATATATATAGGGTATATTGGGTTATTTTGGTCACATTTGGAAACATGCTATTTTTGTAACTTTTTAATTTTTTTACAAAAATATATACAAAAAAGTAAAAAGAGTGATATGACAACTTGTAGTGACTCTTTAACTTTTTAGCTAAAATTTGTAGTTGACAAACGAGATCTTTGTACGCACCAAATTAAGTTTTTACAGTCAGAACAAACATTTCAAAATAGGTTTATTTTCTTGCAATTTGTGGCCACAAGAGTTTTTGCTGGTAAGAAGAATCAAACTTGAGACTTTAAAAGGAATAAACTCTCAAGTCCCCGACCTTTTCTATGAGGCTAAACCCTTCCGATTAAAGAACACTATTTTGGTTTAGGATTAAAGAACCCTATTTTGGTTGTCTTGTTATACGCACACATTACAATACATGATATATTGATTGGGTTCGAGTGTTGATGGATTAAAACTAGAGTAAATATTAAGTGCTTGTTTAGGATAATTTAAAAAAGATAAAAAGTCAAAAAATTATTAAAAAAACAAAAACGTTTAAACTATTCACAAACATTGGGTAGTAAACTGTGGCTTAAAACCAGACGAAAAAAAGATAGAATTGTCCTTGCTTTTATCCCTTCCTCTAACATGCACGGGTGAAAAAAAATTAAAAAAAAAAAAAAACGAAAGCAAAGTGCATTGAACAGTGATGGACACAATTCACTGGCATGCACGAAAGCAAATGTGCATGCCAGAATGACAGTTTGGTAATTTCAGTATTTCATATAATATTTTAATACACATTTTTAAGTAAAAGTCAAAAGTTATCTCAAATAATCATTTTTTTCTACTTTTTTAGTTAAAAAGTCAAAAAGTACACTTATATAGTTTATCCCAAACAACCCCTAAATATAATAGTGATATTATTTATATCGACATTATATTTAATGAGTAATTTTAATTTAGTGTAGGGATTATAATATTATTGTGTTAATTGGAGACAAGCCTTTTCATCTAATTTCATTTATAATTTTTTATTAACCAATTATATAAACGATATCATAGTTACAGTTAATATTTTCTCTTCCATGCCCCGATCATGATGCCGAGTCTTTGTAAGGTGGTATTAGCGCATTTCCAATTAATTTTTCATGGGTCCACTAGAAGAGGACATTTATTGACTTCATTAGCTTCTTCTTCTTCTTCTTCTTATTTTTCTTCTTCTTTTTTTTTTTGCTTGCTAGCTAGTGTTGTTGCTAATTATCACTATGACTATTAGCAAGAGTGTGTATGGCTGAGAGAACAAGTTATGTCGCACTTCTTTATAAAAAAATTTAGAATAATGTTTGAGAGCCACAATTTGTGTGGCTCAAATGGCTCAAAACTGTCAAAACAACGTCGTTTTGGCATGTTTTGTGCTCAAAACGACGTCGTTTTTTCAGTTTTAAGCCATTTGAGCCATAAAAATTGTGGCCCTCTACCATTGCCCAAAAATTTAATCATTTTATTTTATATAAATACACATTTAAAGACATCACGCATTGTAGCATATAATTTGATTGTATTATTGAAGCACTCAAGTACTTTCTAAATTAATAAATACTTAATACATAAAATTAGACCTTATTTTTATTATTTTGTATCATATAACACACTTTAGCTCATAAATTTGATACATAATTTACATCAATAAAAGGTAAAAATGATGCAAAAACATGCAATACATTGGTGTTTATTATACATTTGTAAATGTGAAATATCTATATATATTGAATAATCGAGTATTCAAGTCAATTTATACACATTTTAATTAATTTTAAAATTCTAAAATTAATAACTGGATAAAATTTCAATGATCCCAAAATTTAAAATGTCTGACCTTGTAAATGTGAAATATGTTGGGTGTTTCCTTGTAGTTTCTTGGCACATATTGACCCTGATTGTTATCATTTATGTTTACCTTAGTGATTATGGGGATGTGTGTCCTTATGAAGTTACTTAGAGTGTTTTTTTTTTTTTTTTTTTTTGGGTGAGAAAATGTAAAAGTGTTTCAAGCAACTTCTGTTTATAATTATGAGATAAAAATAATTAATAATATCAAAAAGGGTTGATTAATTATTGGAAAGTATGATGGAATGTGTTGTTAACTTCTACAATTTTTTATCAAACAGTCCCTATATTTTTATTATGAAACAGTCCCTATAGCTTTTTAAATTATTAGCTTAAAGAATTAAAATGACTTATAAGATGAGTTGTAAATATGTTTGGTGTAGCTTTGATTAAAAAAAAAATATATATATATATATGAACTTATTTGATTAAATAAATTGTTACATATATATTTTTTATTGTATAAATATCCATAATACCATCAAAAGTTACAATTAAAGCATCAGAGATAGCAATCTTTTGTTCATATGTATTTAAAGATTTCAAATAAATTTTTTAAAAAATTACAATTTGGAAAGAGATCTAAAAAACTAATTTTTGGCTTTTAACCTATTTCTAATCATGTCGCCTCTCTATTTTTTTAGATATTTTTTTAAAAAGTCAAAAAAATTAACTTTTAACCAACTTTCTAAAACAATCCAAATTGTAAGTTAAAAAAAAAAGAAAAAAAAAAGAAGCTAATAAAACTAAAAATGTCAAGCTATAAAATGCCTCGTTTGGGAACAGACTAATTTAGTAACTTTTTGATTATTTGGCTAAAATATGAGCTAAAAAACTAGTATGACTTTTTGACTTTTTACGAAAAGATGTGCAAAAAGTAGAGAGAAAAGAAAATCTTTGACTTTTTTATATAGGTTGTTGGCTTTTTGATTTTTTTAATGACTTTTTGACTTTTTGACTAAAAAAGTTACTTGCCAAACGAGGCTTGCCAACTTTTTTCTTTAAAAAAAAAATTTAATTAATTAATTTATACCTGTTACCAAACAAAGTTGTTTCCTTGTATTATAGGATTATCGCTATGAATGGTATTTAAGGAAAATATTCACTCTTTTTGATTTTTAAAATTTACTTTTCAAAAAATTCAATTTTTTTATTTTTCATATTTCTTTATTTTCCACTAAATTTTTTAATATTTTAACTGTGTGGGTAAAAATCTGACCACACTGCCCGTTTAGTGATCAGCAGCCAAGCACCGGCAGAATAGATGGCTCCAGCAACCTGTAACAGAAAAGAAAAGCTCCGGTGGTGGTTCTTCCACCCGGGGGCACTCCGACGATCAAGTCAGTATATCTCTCAAAGATAATCAAGTACTAAATTGAATACTCAAAGTATAAATTGCATACCTTAGACCCACGGGGGTGCCTCTCTTTTATAATATACTCAATCCAAGTCCAACTAGAAGTACGACTTCTATGAACTCCAATCTTAGTGCTTACTCTGGACTCTTTAAGAGATAGAGATAAACTCCCTAAGAGCTTTTATCCTTATCTTAACTAAGTTCCCTCTTTGCCTTAGGACTCTTGTCCCTTATCTTCGGACTCCGACATCTTCGGAGATGTCCTCGGCTTCTCCGAGATTACCTCGGCTTCTCCGAGATTACCTCGGCTTAACTACCAGGGCACGTGGCACCTCGGCTGACACGTCGGCGTCACCATGCCACGTGTTGGTATTCAAAAAATATGTCCCCACAACTGCCCCCTAGGTTCTATTACCTCGGCATTCTGAGGTGATGGAACCTATTCCGAAATTTTTTTTTTTTTTTTTTACTTCCTTTCTGAATAATGGTTCAAGAAGACTGTTTTGCCAAGGTTATCTTCTTTCAGCCGACGTGTTCTCTTCGGGGAACGAGGCTTCGGTCGTACTCCCCTATGCACATGAGCTGTCATTCATGTCTAACTGTTCCTTCCACGTGTTTCGTCTTTATTGGAGCGTGTTAGTGACGCGCCTGGAAGCTGTCTGTTCGTTTCGTCTGCGTCGTCTGACGCGTGCGTTACCCTAGGCGCAATAATTGCCCTATTTTTGCCGCCGTTTCAAATTTTTGACAAAACTTCTTTTGCCTCTATCTTTTCTTCACTTTTTCTTTTCATCTTCTTTACTCTTTCTCTTCCGAAAGCTCGTTCTTCCTCTTCAAATCTGCCATTGCTTCAATTTCTTCTCTGGAACTGTTCTTAGTCCCGTATTTCTTGCAAAGCCTTTTTTGCTGTCGCAACTGGTTTCTGGATTCAACGAGTATTGCCTTGGCTTCACTTCTCCTGGTAAGACCCCTTCCTTTAATTTCTTTTATTTTCTTTATGCGCTATTGTCAGTCTGTTGCCATTGCTGATCTTACTCGAGGTCTGGGATCTATTTGTATCTTGAATTTTGTGGCTATATTTTGAACCTCTATGCTTTTCCATCATTCTTTTCGCCGCTGTTCTTGATTTTTTCCTGTACCTCTATTGTTTCTGAAAATTATACCTCTGTTCTTGAATCTGAAACCTCGTTTTTGTTTTCTCTTTTTTGTATCTGCCCCAGATCTGTGCCCTCGATCTTTATCTTAATAGTTCGTAGATTTGGGATTTGTCTGTAGAACCCTTAATCTTTAGGGAAACCTGAAAAACGCCCGTCTTCTGAAACATATTCCTCTTAATTCAGGCCGACACAATGGGTATGTGGAGGCACAGGGTAAATACCCCAACAAGTCTTGAATACTTTAGGCAAGAATTCTCTATCCCAGCCGACGTTCATCTTAAGCTGGCTGGGGATAATGACACTATCGCGCCTACAGACCATACAATGCCTTTTCCAGTAGTTGCTTTTATCGAATGTGGACTTCGGCTTCCACTCGATCCCCTTTTCCGTCAAGTTCTCTATTTCTATAAGCTAAACCCCATGCAACTTACTATCAATTCCTATAGGATAATTAATGGTATTATAGCCTTAGCTAGGCAAGAAGACCTCAGAATCACCCTCGCCGACCTTCAATATTGTTATACCATGTGCCCTCTTGATCTGAAGGATAGGGGTTTTGTATATTACCTTAAGCCGAGATCCACTCAGTACAAGATTATAGCCGACCTTCCAGACTCCAACAAGGGGGCTGGAGATGACTATCTTATTGCCTCTGGAAATTGGGAATTTGGCCCAGATGAAGATGTCCACCTTTACCCTCTTCCTCGAATACTTACAGAGGGCAAGAGTAAGAGCCCTGAGTCAACACTTAGTTGTTTTCATTCAACACTTAAATGCTTTTGTTGTTTCTGACGTCTGATTCTTTGCAGATCTTCATCAACCACCGAAAAATTTTCGCCAATCCTTCTTCCCAGGACCAGATCTGAGAACACTTCTTGGTCTTCCAATCCTTAAACGAAAAGCCCCAGTATTATTAAACTTTGTCCCCACACACAGATCCATTTTACCCGACGTCCCTCGAAAAAGGAAGAAGAGTCTCTCTCCACCAACAGCCACAACCTTAACTGCTTCTACATCTCGGACAGATCAAGAGTTCACATCTGACCCAGCCGATCTTCCATCAACTTCGGCCCCCTTCTTGATACCAATTCCTGAACGTAAACGTCGACGAAGGCTAGTAAAGACTGCCGAGATGGTTCGTCCGAGGCCTGTCGTCCAAGATCTTCTTGCCGACATTCCAGCTGACGCCGAAGCCGTAGCAACGCAATCAATGTTTCCACCCAAACCGAAGAGGGTAAAAAAGGCTCAGCCTAAGGCCAAGGTTACAGATGCCGAGGCTGAGGATGCTTTGCCGATTTCGAAGCTAGCTGAAAGCAAAAAATCAACCTCTACTTCAACAAAAAGGTCTGCTGAGGGCCAACCCTCAGGATCTACACAAACAAAGAGGCCAAGGTCATCGTCCGCAACGACCTCGGCTTCGAAGAAGCCCGACGTCCCATGGGCCCCTGATCTATCTCTAGAGGACAGGCCTATCATGGCTAGTGAAAGTACTGATGATATCAACGTTGCTGTCGCCCTTAGTACCGCTCTTCTTCTACCGAATGACCTGGAGCGAAATGCCAAGTTCAGTGAGTATGAAAATTACGCTCTGATGCTCCAACACTCTGCCCAAGTAAGTATTTCTATTTGTTTTTGTGTTTTTTCCTTCTGTTTCTTTCTGAGAACACTTTCTGATACTTCTGTTTGCATTCAGGCTATCCAACATGCCCACTCATTTTCAATGCAATCCTTTGAGAATCGTCAAAGGTTGGTTGATATGAAAAGGGAAGCGACCTCAATGAAGAGAGAATTAAGGGCTCTTGAAGTAAAAATGAAGAAACTAGAGGATCAAGCCGAGGCTGCGACGAAGAACCAAACCTTAGCTCTTGAGAAGGCCGAAGCTGCTGAGGCCGTTAAAAAAGTAGCTGAAGCCGAGAAAAGGGAGGCCGAGGCTCAGAAGGTCCAAGCGCAAAAAGAACTTCAACAAGCTCTGGCCACCAAGGAGGCCGAAGTCAAGGAGGCCGATGAAAAGGCCTATGCTCAAGGCATGGCCGACGTTGCAGAAGAATACAAACTTCAAGTCAGGCAGGCATGCAACAGGGGATTTTCCCTTGGTTGGATGTCTCTGATAAAGAAGCTTGATCTCCCTGCTGACTCGCCATTGCGCCAAGTTGATGCTAATCTTTTACCATTTCTTCCTTCAAGTCAAGCTGAGGATGAATCAGAGACCGAGGTAGAAGCTGAGGGTGAAGACGAAGAGAAAGATGAAGGTGAAGCCTTGGTGAGAAAACCCAAGGGCGCTACTGAGACCAAGTCCTTTCTTCCAGCTGAGCAAATTTTAGACTTAACTCAAGATGAAGTGGGTGATGAGGCTGAGGAAGTGCCCAGGGAACCTGTTCGGGGGTGTCCATCATCTGACCTTCTTCTGACTGACAGAAGTCTTGACACAACTTTAGCAGAGATAGATGCCGAAATACAAGCGGAGAAGTTGGCCGAGGATATTCTAGCTGAATCATCCGAGGTTCCAGTTTCTGCTGCTGCTGATGTTCAAGAGTCTTGATTTTCCCTTCTTTCTTTTCTGGATTTTGGACTTTGTTTTTTCTTTTAATTTCTGAACAATGTACATTCCTTCTTATGGCCGATGTGCCTTTTTCAGTATGTAATTGCAACTGTTCTTGCAATGGATATTTTTGATCTTGTGATGTTCTGTTGCTTGCTTCTGCATAGTTCTATACTTAGAAATTTTTGCATGCTTTCTTTGTGCAATCTTCTCGGGGCTACATACCCTGGGTATAACTGCAGGGCTTTTACTTCGGCAAGATACTGACCTGTAAACCTTGTATAAATTCTGTCAAGAACTAAACATATACTACTCAATGTATACTTTTGCCATCTTTTAAGTTTTCAATAAGCATTTAAACAATGATTTCGTTCTAACCTACTTGTAAATTGCTACAAATTTCAACAAGTGTTTAAATAATATACTTAACCTTTGCATCGACCCGTTAATTTTCTGTATACCTCAGCGGGTGATCATACGTCGGCTTAACATAACCTTGTAAATGGCTACAACTTTCAACAAGTGTTAAGCATCTTCTCTAGGGTTCAGACAACCCACATATTGCTATGAGAACTTACGTAATAACCTCGGCCTATCCTCGACTTGTAAATTGCTACAAATTTCAACAAGTGAAGGTAGGGAATCAGCTTGATTCCAACTTGTAAATTGCTACAAATTTCAACAAGTGGATCAAGGAATAACATCGGCTTAACTTCAACTTGTAGATTGCTACAAATTTCAACAAGTGAAGATAAGGAATCAGCTTGATTCCAACTTGTAAATTGCTACAAATTTCAACAAGTGGATCAAGGAATAACATCGGCTTAACTTCAACTTGTAAATTGCTACAAATTTCAACAAGTGAAGATAAGGAATCAGCTTGATTCCAACTTGTAAATTGCTACAAATTTCAACAAGTGGATCAAGGAATAACATCGGCTTAACTTCAACTTGTAAATTGCTACAAATTTCAACAAGTGAAGATAAGGAATCAGCTTGATTCCAACTTGTAAATTGCTACAAATTTCAACAAGTGGATCAAGGAATAACATCGGCTTAACTTCAACTTGTAAATTGCTACAAATTTCAACAAGTGAAGATAAGGAATCAGCTTGATTCCAACTTGTAAATTGCTACAAATTTCAACAAGTGGATCAAGGAATTATATCGGCTTAACTTCAACTTGTAAATTGCTACAAATTTCAACAAGTGAAGATAAGGAATCAGCTTGATTCCAACTTGTAAATTGCTACAAATTTCAACAAGTGGATCAAGGAATAATATCGGCTTAACTTCAACTTGTAAATTGCTACAAATTTCAACAAGTGAAGATAAGGAATCAGCTTGATTCCAACTTGTAAATTGCTACAAATTTCAACAAGTGGATCAAGGAATAACATCGGCTTAGTTTGCCTGAGTTTGATATGTCTTCAATAACCATTAATCATACGTGTTGAGAGAATTCTGAAAAGACTTTATTGATAATATCGGCCAAACAATGATGTTTATCTAATGATAGAAGAATTTCAAGTTACAAGTATTCCAAGGTCTGGGTAGTGCTTTGCCCTCATTGTCTTCAAGCCGATATGCTCCATTGCCCAATACTGAAGTAACTCTGTAGGGTCCTTCCCAGTTCGGGCCAAGCTTGCCTTCCCTGGGATCCTTCTTGTTTCCGACGACTTTTCTTAGGACTAAGTCGCCAACTTGAAAATCCCTTGGATTAACCTTCTTGTTGTAAGCTCTGGCAAGCTGTTGCTGGTATACTGCAAGCTGAATTGCAGCCTTCTCTCTTCGTTCTTCCAGTAGATCCAGGTCTCGGGCTAAGAGTATGTCATTGGTGCCATTCTCTACTCCCTGGGTTCTGATCCCTGGGATGCCGATCTCCAATGGGATGACTGCTTCTGTGCCATAGGCCATGGCAAAAGGGGATTCTCCCGTTGATCTTCTCGGCGTGGTCCGATATGCCCAAAGTACGTTGGGCAGCTCGTCCACCCACTTTCCCTTTGCTGCTTGGAGCCTCTTCTTTATCCCATCCAGGATTACTTTGTTGGACGCCTCTGCTTGCCCATTACTTTGAGGAAAACTTGGAGTTGAGAAATAGTTTTTGATCTTGAATTTCGCACAGAAGTTTTTGATAAGTTTGCTGTCGAACTGTGTTCCGTTGTCGGCAACTATTGCTCTTGGGATCCCAAATCTGGTGATTATGTTTCGCCAAATAAAATTCCTGACATCCACATCTCGGATTTTGGCAAGAGGTTCTGCCTCTATCCATTTTGTGAAGTAGTCCGTTGCTACCAGTAAATATTTTCTTTGCCCAGTTGCCTGGGGAAGTTGTCCCACCAGATCCATGCCCCATTGGGCAAACGGCCAGGGGCTGGATACTGGGTTTAGGTCGGCAGCTGGCTGATGTATCAAAGGTGCAAACCTTTGACATTGCTCACATCTCTTTACATAGGCTTCGGCATCCTTTTGCATGTAGGGCCACCAATACCCCTGGGTAATGGCCCTATGGGCTAACGATCTGCCCCCGGCATGGCTTCCACAAATTCCTTCATGGATCTCATAAAGAAAATCTTCAACCTGCAAAGGGTGTACGCACCTTAAAAGTGGTCCAGTGAAGGACCTCCTGTAAAGATGGCCTTCCGCTGTTAGGCTGAATCTGGCGGATTTCAGCCTAATTTTATGTGCTTCTTTGTGGTTTTCTGGCAGCTTCCCCTCTTTTAGGAACGCAATGACTGCATCCATCCAGCTTGGTCCAAGGCCCACGCACATTGTTTCTTGTTCGGTGCTCTGTTTATCTATACTTGGGGCCGACATGTAGTCGATCATAATTGTCCTTGTTTTTCCAGTTTGAATTGAACTGGCCAGGTTGGCTAATGCGTCGGCGTGGGTGTTGTCATCTCGGCTGACTTGGAGTAATCTGCAGTTCTGAAATAGGGCCGCCAGTCGGATGACTTCCTTTGCATATGCCGACATTCTTTCGTCTCTGGCTGCAAATTCTCCTGTTGACTGGTTAACAATTAATTGCGAATCACAAAAAACAATTACCTCGTCTGCCTCTGCTGCTGCTGCTAGCTTTAGTCCTGCAATTAATGCCTCATATTCTGCTTCGTTATTGGAGGCTTTGAACCCCAGTCGGATGGATTGTTCTACAATCTCTCCATCTGGAGATATCAGCAGTACTCCTGCTCCTGCTCCCTGGCGGTTTGAACTTCCATCGACATATAGTCTGAACGAATCGCCGATGTAGATGCTGCATGGTCTGAGCCTTTCTTTCTCTTGCTGTTTTGTCTTTGACTGGGTTTCTTTTTGTTTGTCGGGGTGATGCTCATCTCGGCTCGACGGAGCCTGAGGTGCGATGGCTTCAGGTGTGAGTTCTGCGACGAAGTCGGCCAAAACTTGGCCCTTTATTGCTGTTCTTGGCCTGAATTCTAGGTCAAACTGTCCCAGTGTTACTGCCCATTTTGCTATCCTTCCTGTTAAGTCTCCTTGATGTAATAAGGACTTCAATGGGTGCTCTGTTAGAACCACAATCTTGTGTGCCTGGAAGTAATGGCTTAGTTTCTTTGAGGCCATTACCAAGGCTAGCATTAATTTTTCCAGTGGTAGGTACCTTGTTTCTGCGTTAGCCAAAGTCTTGCTTACATAATAGACAGCTTTCTGCTCCCCTTTTTCCTCGCGGATTAGCACTGCACTGACTGCGTGTTCAGAGACTGCTAAGTACAAAAATAATTCTTCTCCTGGAACAGGGTTAGAAAGGACCGGGGTTGTGGTCAGGTACTTTTTCAGATCGGCTAAGGCTGCTTCACATTCTTCGGTCCACAGGAAGTCTGTGGCTTTTTTTACCAGGTTAAAGAAGGGTCTGCACTTGTCCGAGCTTCTGCTGATGAATCGGTTCAGGGCTGCGGCCCTTCCAGTGAGCATTTGGACTTGTTTTGCCGATGTTGGGCTCTGTAGCTCCAGGATGGCTTTGATTTGGTCTGGGCTGGCCTCTATGCCCTTTCTTGTTACCAGATAGCCTAGGAATTTACCTGACCCAACTCCGAAGGCACACTTTGCGGCGTTGAGTCGGAGCCGATATCTTTTGAGTATGTCAAAGACCTCTTTTAGGTCGGCAAGATGACCTTTTGACTCCTTGGTCTTTACGACCATGTCATCAATGTAAACTTCTACTGTTTTGCCGATCAGATGTTTAAACATCTTTGTTACTAACCTCTGATAGGTTGCTCCTGCGTTTTTCAGCCCAAAAGGCATTACCTTATAACAGTACAGGCCTTTCGGGGTGATGAACGCGGTCTTCTCCTCATCTGGAGGGTACATAGCAATCTGGTGGTACCCTCTGTATGCGTCTAAAAAACTCATCCTTTCGTGTCCCGAAGTGGCGTCAACCAGTTGGTCGATTTTGGGCAGAGGGAAACTGTCCTTGGGGCAAGCTTTGTTGAGGCTGGTAAAATCCACACAAACCCTCCACTTGCCATTTTTCTTTTTTACTACTACTGTGTTGGACAGCCACGTTGGGTACTGGACTTCTCGGATTGCCCTGGCTTCAAGGAGTTTGTCTACCTCTTCCTCCACTGCTTCGACGTGTAATAACGTCGGCCTTCTGGCTCGTTGAATCACTGGTTTTGCCGATCTGTCGACATTCAATCTGTGGCAAGTGACCTCGGGGTCAATGCCAGGCATTTCATAGGGTGTCCAGGCAAATGCCTCTATGTTTGCCCTTAAAAAATCTTCTAGTTCTTTTTCTTCTTCTTTGGCTAGGCCGGAGCCGAGAAGAAAAAATCGTTCTTCGTCGCCCTCCTGGACGAAGATTTTCTTTAGTGCTTCTTCGCTTTTCTCGGTCGGTTCTTTCCCGACGTCTTCCAGGACTTCCATGTCTCCATCTTCAACTTCTGCTTTCTTTGGCTCCTGTATACTACAGGTGGACTTTATTGCTGCCATGGAGCAATTTTTGGCTTGTAGTTGATCCCCTCTGACTTCTTCAATCCCATGCTCCGTTGGGAACCGGAGTAGTTGATGCAACGTCGAGGGTACTGCCCCCATTGCATGCAACCACGGTCTTCCAAGGATGATGTTGTATGGTGAGGGTGTGTCAATGACCAGGAATTCTGTCCTGATCTTCTTAGTGCCGGCTTGTACCTCTAAGCTTGTTGCACCCAGTGGCCATGTTGGCGTTCCATTAAAGCCGACCATCGGGCCGCTGGATTGCTCTAGGTCATCGGGGTGAAGGCCTAGCTCTCTGTAACATCTGACGTACATGATGTCACAGGAGCTGCCTTGGTCTATTAGGATGCGTTTTACTTGGCATTCCCCAACCTGGAGGGATACTACCAAGGCATCGTTATGCGGATGTTGGACCAGTTCTAGGTCGGCTTCGGTAAAGGCTATCATTGGCCCTTGGCATTCTTCTGGCCGATGTCTCTTGTCCCCAACTTGGTGGATATGCTGTAAATGTCGTACCCTCTGGGTTTCTCCTCTGACCTCGTTTTCGTTGACCCTTGAATGGATCACATTGACCACCCTTGGTTCTCCTGCCTGTGGTCGCTGTGCTGGGGGAGGGGGTGCTGCTGGTGCTTGAGGCAACCTTGCCTGTTCTTCCCTTGTTCTGGCCTCATCGACCAGGTCCCTCAGAAGGCCTTGCCTTACTAGGTCCTCCAAGTGTGCTTTTAAGGCCCTGCAACCTTGAGTTGGATGCCCTCCTTCATTGTGGTAGGCACAACGTCTGCCGACGTTTTTTCCCATGAATTCCCCTGGTGCTCTTTCTGGAGCCCTGAAATATGGTTGATTCCGAATCCGATCCAAGATTTTATGGATGGGGATCCGGAATACCGTGGTTACCGCCTGTTTATTTCTTAATTCTATTTCTTGTCTGGTGGGTCCATTGTTGACTCGGCCTCGCTTTGGCGAGCCGTTTCCCTTTTCTTGCTTCACCTCTTTGTTTCCCGACGTATCTTCCTCGGCCCTGGCGTATTTCTCAATTCGTGCCATGAGTTCTTCCATGCTCTTTGGCAGTGTTTTTGCCAAAGACTTCCGTAGTGGGCAGTCATCTTTCAGGCCGTTCTTGAAAGACACGACTGCTACTTCCTGGTTGCATTCAGGTATTCGGTTGAACACCTCGTAGTATCTCTTCGCATAGGCCCTAAGGCCTTCTTCCTTGGTTATTCTTAGAGCCATCAAAGCATCAACCCTCAGGGGTTGCAGCTTGTTGGTCACGAACCTGGCCACAAACATCTCGGCCAGGCCTTCCCATGTCTTTATACTTCCTTTCGGTAACTTGTGGAACCAATCAGATGCAATTTCCCCAAAGGATGAGGGGAATACCTTGCAGAGCAATGGTTCGTTCCCGCTATATAGTGCCATTGAATTTAGGTATAGCCCAACATGAAAGTTTGGATCTGACTTACCATCATAGATTTGGAACCTCGGCATACTGAACCTCTTGGGTGGTTCGAATTTGTCCAGTTCTACCGAGAAGGCTGTCTTCGGTTTTACTGGGGAGTTTACCTCGGCCTCTGCATTTTGCTGCCTCCTCTTGAGGTAGTCCCTTAAGTCTTCTTTGCTCCTCCCTGGAGCTCGGCTGTCTTTTGATTTTAGTCTTTTTGGTATACTGCTCTCGGCCTCGAGGTGGGTCCGTTTGGTTCTCTCTTCATGGGTTGTGTCAAAGTGGAGTACTTGCCCCTGAACATGTCGATGTTCTTTGGGGTCTGGATTCTTCATGTGTTGCGTCCTTCGGGACTCTTCTTGCCTCGGCCTTTCTCGTCCGACTTCCCTGGAAGGCCGGTGAGAATGCCTTCCGCTCCTGGTATGTTGAGGGACCTCGGGGATTGTTTTTCCTCCACCCTTCTGGGTGTTGGTTGCTGGCATTGGCGTATCTTGCAGTGGGTATGGTGGTTGCATAACATTGTTCTGCATCATGAAGTTGACGACCGACTGGAGGTCCGCCAACTTGTTTGCTAATTCCTTTACTTCCTCGTCTCTGCGTAGGCACCTGTCCCTCCATACCTGGAGGTTGTCTTCATTGTAGTATTTTCCTTGGTTTGATCTTTTTGTTGTGTCACCTTCCTGGATATCGTTGTTCTCCCTGTGACCCTGGTCACGGGCTTCTGTATTGTGATTGTTTCCTTCGGCGTCAAGGTTAATCGGTCTGCTGCTTCCAGAAGGAGCATCGTCCCCAGCGTTTCCTTGCTGTCCGTTACTGGCCATCTATTCTTCCTTCGTTCCCACAGACGGCGCCAAATTGTGTGGGTAAAAATCTGACCACACTGCCCGTTTAGTGATCAGCAGCCAAGCACCGGCAGAATAGATGGCTCCAGCAATTGTACGAGCACGAAATAATTCTTCTCGTATGATCCTGTTGATCAAGTTTGTACTCCTCCAAACAACGTTGCTTTGCTACCTAAAAACACAAACCTGAGCTAATCGGTGGGTGTGTGCCGGAAACCCCTTCGATGCCTAAGTCAGCAACTAGACAATAGACAATAAACTCTGTGTATTCTAGAGTAAGAATTGTAATACCTGTACAAAGGTCTGGTCATGAGCTTTTATAGACTTTACTTTGGCACAATCCTAGTAGGATTCCAACTCTCCCTATGAGAGTCCTCCTAGGAATCACACACCCTACTCACTACCAACCAAGTGAGATGGTTTTGCACAATCCTAGTAGAACTCTACTCTCCTTAGCAAAGTCCTCTTAGGAGTCATACTCCTACTCACTACCAACCAAGTGAGATGGTTTGCACAATCCCAGTAGGACTCTAACTCTCCTTAGCAGAGTCCTACTAGGAGTCTCATCACTGCAAGCCAAGTGAGATGGCTGAACCCTTTACCTCGGTTATACATTTCTGACCGAACTGCCTTGGTGCGCGCCCTATCTTCCTCTACCCGGATGTGTTGGTGCACTCTCTTCATTAGGGCTTCCATAGTAAGGGGCGGCATCATTGTCATTGAATCCCTCAACTCAGTTCACGATATTCTGTTTCAGTCAATTTTACACCATTAAATAGATACTGCTCGTTTTCTATATCATCTCTGAGCTCCTTCAGTTTCTTCAAATACTCTTGCCTTGAAACTTTCCTTATAGCTCTAATGCCATCTTTCTCCAAAGCATTAGATCTCTAAACAGTTTCTTCTTCCTCCCTCTGTGTTAATTTTGGCTCAGCTAGCTTCCTTGTTGCTGCTGCATCCCGCTCTTTGGTCACGCAATTGTTCTTCCTCCGACTCAGAACCATCATCATCATCATCCTGAGAAGTCCGCCTTTTAACTCGTCTTTCTTCTTCACTGCTCTTCTTTTTCTTCAAATCTTTCTTCTTTGTCTTCGTCTTCTTCGACTTTCTCTGCTTCGAATCCTCCTCCTCTGTCTCCGACTTCTTTTTCTCCCTTTTGCCTTTTATCTGGCTCTTCATAGACTCTATGTCAGTCGTCATTCTTCTTATTACTTCGTCTTGCTCCCTTACGCAATCTTCAAGAACTTGAGGATCCATCTTCTGCATCTGTCTATCAGGGCTTTGAGAGCAGTGTGGACTTGAGCCCTGTCTTTCTCTTGCTTCTCTCTGCAGATTCCTTCGCTGGGGATCTAATTCTGCCATGGGTGGGATAGAAGGTAAACCTTCGCGCCTCCTACCCCCTTCCGGTGTTTGCCCATTAATAGCAGATTGCAGCAAGTCTTCATTGTGAGATATACTGACTTGATCGTCGGAGTGCCCCCGGGTGGAAGAACCACCACCGGAGCTTTTCTTTTCTGTTACAGGTTGCTGGAGCCATCTATTCTGCCGGTGCTTGGCTGCTGATCACTAAACGGGCAGTGTGGTCAGATTTTTACCCACACATTAACAATTTTTTTACTTTTAGACACACTTGACATAAATATACTTAAAAAATATAATATTTGTGAATTTTTTTTAAAAAAAAAATCACTAAATACCAAAAATATAAAAAAAAAACGAAAATTCAGTATGTTTTTCTTATTTTTGTGTATTTATTAATTTTTTCAAATATTTTTTTACAAATATTTTACTTTTTAGATACATCTAAGTAAGATACATCTAAAAAACTAAAAAATTGTTTAAAATTTAAAAATTATTTACTAAAAGCAAAAAAAATATGAAAACAAAAAACTCAATTTAAAAAAAAAAAGTTTTACGCATTTTCCACTCTAAATCACAATATTTTAATATTGACAAATTAAATCCTACAGTTCCACCCGTGTTTCAATTTTCTTTCTCCATCCATCTTTATCTGGATAAGGTAATAGAAGGGATTTAAAGTGAAAAATATTGGGGTTTAAAATGAAAAACACATGAAACCTTAGAATTTATTTTGTAATTAATACCTTTTATTTTTAGTGATTTTAATTTTTAAAAAATGGTTAATTACACAAAAAAATCCCAAGGTTTTACATAATTTTTACTTTAAACTCACTCTGTTACTTTGCATAGATGGAGATGAACGAATGAGACAAATTGAAACACGGATTAAACTTCAAAGTTTAATTTGTTGAAATTAAAATATTGGAATTTAAAATGAAAATACGTGAAATTTTGAATATTTTTTTTTTGTAATTATAAAAAAAAGGGGGCAATTATTCTGTACTTTTGAACGTATTGTTATACTATCTTCTTGTATTTCGATTGATTTAAACAGTAAAGATTCATCAGGTTCATATTAGTATTAAGAGCATCTCCAACCCAATCCTCTCACTAAAAGGATGAAATTTTTTTTTTTTATTCAAAAAGTAAATATAGAGTATGTCATTATTCATTCAAATTCCAAACACAAACCTTCACAACCCTTCATCATTCCTTCATCAAAAAGTAATTTTTGTTCATTAACAAATATTTAATTTTAAAATTTTTGTAAAATATATTTAATATTATACTCATTTTAAAGGTATTGAGAGGGTAATTTATGTAAAAATTGGGCCGACCTGGGTAATGGGCCGATATGGGCCGCAGTACAAAGGGCCGAGTAAAATGGCCGTGTAAGTTATTCCGGTCGTGTAGATATTTTGAGGTTAGTCCGGTCCTAAGGCCGTGAAGCTAGTCCGGTCCAACAGAAGATTGAAGTTAGATCGGTCTAACGGTACTTTGGAGTTAGACCGGTCTTGGAGTTACACCGGTCATGACATGTTAGTTCGGTCTGACCACGCCATGGGTTGTGCATGAGAAGCCGATGTAAGAGCAGTAAAAGAAAGAGCTAGTTCGGCTTATTCTGTGGCTATGCATAGTCATGTTTACTTCGGTCAAATTGGAGTTCGGCCATAATAAAACCATCTTACTTGGTTTAAGCAGTGAGGGGGGTGTTGAAGGATAAGCATTATCTTTCAGGAGTGTGAATCCTAGGAAGACTTTGCATGGAGAAGTAAAAGTCCTACTAGGATTGTGCCACACGGAACCTATAAAAGCTCACAACATCACCTTTGGAGAGGTAACACAACTTTGTTTTCTGAATACACAGAGCTTTTGTCTATTTGTCAAGCTTACTGACTTAGGCATCGGAGAGGTTTCCGGCACACACCCGCCGGGTAGCTCATGTTTGTGTTTTCAGGTGATAAAGAGACGACGTACAGAGGAGTGCAAACTTGATCAACAGGATTATACGAGAAGGTTTATTTCTTTCCCGTACAATTGGCGCCGTCTGCGGGAAAGCCAGACAGGACAAAACCTCTTGATCAAGCTTTACCTCTTGAGAAACAATGGCGCACAATGAAGAATTACCACAGTCCGCCATCGACGGGCAAACACCAGATGGGGGGGCCAGGCGTAAAGGATTACCTTCTATCCCCCCCATAGCGGACTTGGAGCCCCAACGACACAACGCCAGGAGAGATACTAGGGGGAGGCGGACTCACAGCCCCCGTCACTCTCGTTCACAAAGTCCTGACAGGCAAAGGCGGATGATTGATCCTCAAGCTCTGGAGGACCGCGTGAAGGAGCAAGACGAATTAATAAGGAAGATGGCGGTCGACATGGAAGCCTTAAAACGCCAGATGAAGGAAAAAAGAGTGGCGACAGGAGAGGGGCGCAAAAACAAGACGCCCCCTCGCCGCTTAGAAGACCATGGAAGGCATTCAATGCCATCACAGGCAGAAAGTAGAAGTCTCAGGACAGGCGATACTCAGTCTGGAACCTCCAGAACTCGTTACTCCAGGTCTGAGAGAATGAGATCATTAAGGTCTTACACAAAAGGAAGTACCTACCGACCCTCACACTTGCACCAAACATCATCCAAACAGACGGAGTTGCCCAAATCATCCGATTTGCGGATCATGTTGGAAGAAAAGGCACGATGGAAGGAGGACACCAGAGCGCGCGACCCTCGCAGAGTTTCTGCCCTTCAACGATTGGCTCCTCGATCGCATAGAAGCGTCGAGGTTGGAATGCCATTACCACAACCTGCCTATGAGCCAATGGACAAGGCATTAGCGAGGTTGCAAACCTCGCCGTTCGTTCCGGCAATCGAAAACGCACCCCTACCTACAAGCTTCCTTCAGCCCAAATTCACTACGTACGAGGGGAAGAAGGACCCCTACATTCACCTAAGCCACTTCCGCCAGGTTATGGCGGTATATCGACGAAACGAGGCTCTAATGTGCATCCTCTTCCCGTCAAGCCTTGGCGATCTAGGCTTGACTTGGTTTGAAAAACTTCCAGAAGGCAGCATAGCCTCTTGGGCGCAATTGGCAGAGGCGTTTGTCACATGATTCAGAACAAACACCAACACCAGTGGAGATCGACCAGCTACTCTCCATTACATGGGTGAAAAAGAGACGCTAAGGTCCTACAATAGTCGCTACTGGGAGACATTCAACCAAATTGGTGACTGCCCCACCAATCTCGCCATTGCATAGTACAAAAGAGGCCTTCCAGTCGGGAATAGACTAAGGGACTCAATCACCATGACACCACCCCTCACCATGGAAGCCTTGATGGAAAGAGCGCATCAGCACATCAGGGTGGAAGAGGATGGCGCACGTGCCAAAGTAAAATCTAGCGCGACCACAGTACCAGAAAAGAAGACCTCAGCAAAGGTCAACACGGTAGATCGACCTAACAGAAACGGACGTGGCAGACGAGACAACGGAGAGGACCAGGATAAAAGATGGCTGAGGGTCCGCACGGCCATAACCACAGTATTCAAGAAACTGATCTATAGAATTCTGAGCGAAATACGCGATGAGCCTTTCGTCAAGTGGCCAGCTAAGCTAGAAGAAGCACAGAAAGACTATGACGAAAGATCGCGATGCACCTTCCACAAAGAAAAGGGGCACCGCACTGAGAATTGCACACCATTAAAACAGCATTTGGAGGAGTTGGTGGCAGCCAGGCACCTGGATAAATACATTGAAGGAGGAACGCAACCAGTCCCCCAAGACCATAATAACCCCAACGGGATGCCAGTCGATGCCCCACCTCAAGGCATTATCAATGTGATACATGGAGTCTTTGAACCTGAGCGTGTATGCGAGCTCAGGGGATCAATCAAAAAGGTTGAGCACTTTAGAGAGGTACTGAGTGCCCAACCTACCATCAAGAAGGGGAAGACAGAGGCAACAAACGTCATGTCTTTTTCGGATAAAGACTTAGAACGGATATATTGCCTTCACAATGATGCCCTGGTCGTCACTCTCCGAGTCAAGGATTTTGACGTCAAGCGGATTCTGATTGACCAGGGTAGTTCATGTGAAATCATGTACTACGAAACATTTAAACAATTAAAGCTACAAGACAAAGACTTGGCGCCTGCCGTATCTCTCCTAATTGGGTTCAACTCCATGCCAGAATGGCCCGTCGGCAAAATAATTCTTCCAGTCAGAGCAGGAAGCGTAACGAAACAAGTGAAGTTCTGGGTATTGAAGGTCCCCTCCACTTACAACATCATCCTGGGCAGAACATGGTTGCATGCCATGTGATCAGTGGCATCATCCTACCACCAAGTAATGCGATTCCCCAACGAAGTCGGTGTAATTGAAGAGATCTTTGGGGACCAAATTATGTCTAAGCAGTGCTTTGTCACGGTTAATGGCAGCCGCGCTGCCAAGAGATATGTTCATTCGGTGGAAGAACCTGAGAGTAATGAGCCATTCGCAGATGTCGGCAAAGCGGCGGATCAGAAAGTAGTGGAGGACTTGGTAGAGGTAAAAATAGATGAAAAGAACCCGGATAAGTTCTTTTTGCTCGGTTCGTCGTTGTCCAGCACTGAGAGATTAGAGGTCTTGGAATTCTTAACCTCTAACATCGAAGTGTTCGCCTGGACACCCTACGACATGCCAGGCATTGATCCAAACTTCATCTGTCACCAACTCAATGTCCACCCATCCGCCAGACCAGTCATTCAGCGCACTCGCAGATCGGCACTTCACCATGCCGAAATAGTGGCGGAAGAAGTAGGTAACCTGCTGGAGGCAGGAGCAATTAGAGAGGTGCACTACCCAAAATGGATCTCCAACATGGTCGTAGTGCCAAAGAAGAATGGCAAATGGTGTGTCTGCGTCGACTACAAAACAGCCAACAAGGCATGCCCAAAAGACAGCTTTCCACTACCACGGATAGATCAACTGGTAGACCTAACGGCGGGGCACAACCGACTTAGCTTTCTAGATGCATACAGAGGCTACCACCAAATCGCCATGCATGAGCCAGACCAGGAGGTCACATCCTTCACAACACCAAGAGGACTATACTGTTACAAGGTCATGCCCTTTGGCCTGAAGAACGCAGGGGCAACATTCCAACGAATGGTCACCAAGATGTTTGAACCATTGTTAGGAAGAACGATAGAGGCTTACATCAACGACATGGTGGTCAAAAGCAAGGATGAGAATGACCATCTCAAGGACCTAGGAGAGATATTTGAAATCCTGAAGAAGCACAAGTTACGCCTCAATGTATCTAAGTGTGCATTCGGTGTAGGATCTGGCAAATTCCTGGGCTTCCTTGTGACCAACCGGGGTATAGAAGTAGACCCCTCCCAGATCAAAGCAATTCAGGATTTGGAGAGACCAAACTCAGTAAAAGAAGTGCAGCATCTCACCGGCATGGCAGCCGCACTCAATCGGTTCATAAGTCGATCGTCAGACAGACTACGACCATTCTTTCAAGCTTTAAAAGCCAAGTTCGAATGGGACGAAGAATGCGACCAAGCTCTGGAAAGCTTGAAAGAATACATATCCTCTCCACCATTGCTGGTCACCCAAATACCAGGAGAAGAACTCTTCCTGTACCTGGCAGTCTCTCAGCACGCAATTAGCGCAGTGTTGGTCCGTGCGGAAGGAATTCAACATCTGCCCATCTACTATGTCAGCAAGACATTGCTAGGAGCCGAAACAAGGTATTTGCCATTGGAAAAGTTAGCATTGGCCTTAATGATGGCCTCCAGGAAATTGGCACACTACTTTCACGCCCACACCATAGTCGTCCTCACAGCTTTCCCACTAAAAGCTTTGTTTGAGAAGGCGAACTTTTCTGGGCGAATTTTGAAATGGGCAGTAGAGTTGGGACAATTCGACATCAAGTTCCAACCCAGAAATGTAGTAAAGTCCCAAACTTTGGCAAACTTCGTCGCAAAGTTTACTCCTGGAAGTCATCATATCTGCCCAGTCGACCTAACTGACACAACCGAACTAGGGATGGAAATTGACGCCGGAATAACGCAACCCCTAGCAGAAGGTACTCAGTCAGACTCCAAGGCAGACCAGACTAAAGATAGCAAGGAAGAAGCAAACCAAGCTACACCAAACCAAGACTCACCAACAAATAAAGACTTGGTTCAATCAGATAGCGAGGGGCAGACAGCAAGCATAGACCTTGAAGAAAACACCAGCAACATTCTTGACCCCACGACATCATCCGACCCCTCCACTTGCTGGAAGTTGTTCGTTGGTGAGATGTGGAAGCTCTTTGTGGATGGAGCATCCAACCGGCATGGTGCAGGACTTGGCATAGTCCTCATCTCACCAGACGACCTGGTTATAGAACAAGCAATCAACCTTGGCTTCCTAGCATTAAACAACGAAGCGGAATATGAAGCACTCCTAGCAGGACTCAAATCAGCATACTACATGAAGGTCACCGAATTAATGGTCTACAGCGACTCACAGTTGGTGGTAAACCAAATTTCTGGCGACTATGAAGCAAAGGATGATAGGATGGCCAAGTTCCAAGAATTGGTCAGAATAGAAATCAAGAAATTTGAAGTAGTAAGGATAGAACAGATAGGTAGGGAAGAGAACGGTAGAGCAGACGAACTAGCAGGTTTTGCTTCAATGGTAGATACATCCATCCCTCATCCATTGCTCATCGACTACTTACCAAGACCAAGCATCGAAGACCCCGAAGCAGACGAAGTATGCTGCGCTGATCTAGGCCCCTCATGGATGGATCCCATCATACTATTCTTGAAAGATGGCATCCTACCGGAAGAAAAGAAAGAAGCCAACAAAATTAGAGCAAAGTCACAACGATTTTGGCTCTCCCCATCTCTGGCATTATACAAAAAGTCGTTCTCAGGACCCTATCTAAAATGTGTCCACCCCAGCAAAGTGGAAGCATTCTTGTACGAGATACATGAAGGGGTGTGCGGAAGCCATCAAGGAGGAAGATCGCTAGCTTACAGGGCCATTTCGCAAGGATACTGGTGGCCATACATGCAGGCAGACTTAGAGAAATATGTGAAAAAGTGTGAGAAATGCCAAAAATTCGCACACCAAATACATCAACCAGCTACAGAACTCCTACCATTGACCAGCCCATGGCCCTTTGCAATGTGGGGTTTGGACATCGTAGGACCACTTCCAACAGCACCCGGAAACAGGAAGTTCTTTTTCGCAGCGACAGACTACTTCACAAAGTGGGTGGAAGCAGAAGCATTGGCATCAATCAAGGAAAAAGATGTGAAGAAGTTCGTCTGGCAAAATATCATTACTAGATTCGGCATACCTAAAGCCCTCATATCAGACAACGGCACCTAGTTTGATGGCAAAATCTTTAGAAGCTTTTGTGAAGAATACAAGATAGAGTTCTACAATTCTACACCAGTATATCCCCAAGCAAATGGCCAAGCAGAAGCATCAAATAAGGTTGTCTTCGATAGACTGAAGAAAAGGTTAGAGAAGGCAAAAGACAAGTGGGCAGAAGAACTTCCTCATGCTTTATGGGCTTTCCGCACCACACCTCGACGATCAACAGGAGAAACACCATTCTCCTTAGCCTACGGAATGAAAGCAGTAATCCCACTGGAAGTTGGCCTCCCCACAATTCGAAGCAAAAATTTTGATCCCGACTTGAATGGAGAGGCCATAACATTGGAGCTCGACCTCGCCGAAGAAAGAAGAGAAAGAGCACTAGTTCACATTGCTTCATATCAATAAGAGTTATCCAGAAAATACAACAAAACGGTGCATCCAAGACAATTCAAGATCGGAGATTGGGTACTGCGAAAAGTGATAGGAAACACCTTGATACCAGGAGATGGCAAGTTAGGGCCAGAATGGGAAGGTTCTTACAAAGTGGTTGGGTTAGCAGGCAAAGGGGCATACCACCTAGAAGACAAGGACGACAAAGTAATCCCTCGGCCATGGAACACCGCCAATCTCAAGTTATTTTATTTTTAGCTTTCCTCTTTCAAATATCTGTAATTTTTTCCTTCCTCAATAAAACAAGTCGATTCTTTTCAGCATAGTTGTTTTTTGTAAAAATCAGTTTTAGTGAAGATAGGAACATTGCAAACATTTTACTTTAGGTTGGCTAGAAACACCAAACTAAAAGGTTGGCTGGAAAAACCAACACCCCTCCTAAGCTCAGGATAAGGATCTAGGCTGCAGGACGTTTGGTCGGAATAACCAAACATTTTTCTAAGTTGGCTGGAAAAAGCTAACTTAGAGGTTGGCTGGATTAAACCAACACCCCTTCTAAGCCCAGGATAAGGATCCAGGCTGCAGGATGTTTGGTCGGAATAACCAAACATTTTTCTAAGTTGGCTGGAAAAAACTAACTTAGAGGTTAGCTGGATTAAACCAATACCCCTCCTAAGCTCAAGATAAGGATCCAGGCTGTAGGACGTTTGGTCGGAATAACCAAAACATTTTACTAACGGTTGGCTGGATTAAACCAACCCTAAGTACTCTTTAGCCGAAGTGAGGACATCGGCTAAAGTGTGGTTGGCTGGATTAAACCAACTCTTTGTTACTCTTTAGCCGAAGTGAGGACATCGGCTAAAGTGTGGTTGGCTAGATTAAACCAACACACCCCCTAAGCCCAGGATAAGGATCCAGGCTGCAGGACGTTTGGTCGAAACAACCAAACATTTTATTTTAAGTTGGCTGGAAAAACCAACTTAGAGGTTGGCTGGATTAAACCAACTCTTTGTACTCTTCAGCCGAAGTAAGGGTATGGCTAAAGAATGGTTGGCTGAATTAAACCAACTCTTTTGTTACTCTTCAACCAAAGTAAGGGTATGGCCAAAAAGTGGTTGGCTGGATTAAACCAACTTTTGTTACTCTTCAGCCGATGTAAGGGTATGGCTGAAGAGTGGTTGGCTGGACTAAACCAACTCCTAGTACTCTTTAGCCGAAGTAAGTACAATCGGCTAAAGAGTGGTTGGCTGGACTAAACCAACTTAGCGGTTGGCAGAATTAAACCAACACTTTGTACTCTTCAGCCAAAGTAATTATGTCGGCTAAACAGTGGTTGGCTAGTAAGCATAGTCAGATTGACCAGCTAAAACCGGAATAACAGTTAGAACAAGAAAAAAATGATTTCCATTGATCTAGTTCAGAAAGATTACATGGGAGGGGCTCCTAGCCCGGTTACAAGTCAAAGCAAACAAAAGAAAAAGAAAAATTACAGAATCAGTCGAAAAGATTCTCCAGATCGGCGTCAACATCAATAGGAACACTGGTGTCAGAGGTTAATGCAGTCTTAGTTTGAAGCCCGGTCTCTATCGGAAGCATGGTTTCGGTTGTGAAGTCTTCCACCGTTAGCTCCAACCGAGCTGATTGATCATTTGTTTGCTCATTGATAGCCGGAGTTTCAGTTTGCTCATTTTCTTCATCATCAGAATCCTCAAGAAATTGCTTCTGGAGATCGACAGCATACTCCGCTAGTGAGTCTGGTATGAAATACTGTGGAGCATTATAGACCTCGGTGTCAAGACCACTACCAAGCTGCTCCACAGCACCCCTCCAGCCGCATTTGAAAAAAAGGTCCTTCGCAGCTTCGCACTGCTGGATATACAAGGCTTCACCTTCTTTGAAACCTCGGCTTTCAGCTTTCTCCAGCTCCTTCTCAAGTCAGCTATTTCGGCTTTCTTTTTGCCTTCAAGTTTGGCCAACTCGCGTAAGTATTTGTCTTTCACCGTTGCTGCAATTTTTTGTTTTTCTGCTTCAGCCGAGCTAACAAGTCCGGTCAAGCGACCGTTCTCGGACTGTAGCTCGGCTATCTGCTTCTTGGCTTGCTCTAGCTCGGATGTCTTTGCCTCGACATCTGTCATGGCTTGTCTGGTAGTCTTGCGGAGCTCCAGCACTTTCTTATGTGCAATGTTGTTCTTCTGAATGGCCTGCAAAAGAGTAGTGACTCTCTTTAGTCGGACTGACAGTTGGGAAAAGTTAAACAAAGAAAAAGGAGAGCCACTTACTAGGATCATTGATTTTGTTGATGACCGGATGGCCTTAAGCTCGGAGTTTAGTTGTTTGTTGTGGTGCTCCATGTCTTTTGGAAGGCAAACACTCTTGGCTAGATTGAAAGCCATTAAGTGATCCTTCTCAACAACAACCGAGTCAGTTTCCTGAATATCTCGATTTTGAAAGGTGAGACTTGGAGCCCATTTGGAGGAGTCAGCTCGGTCAGAGTACTCCGGTTGAGGGCTTGGTTGAGGGCTGGGCGGAGGAATGGTCTCATCCTCGTCAACAAGTCGTTGCTCGGTTTCACCCGAGATGAGGAAGGCTGTTGAGAAGGAAGGGCCACAACGGCAGGTTGCGTTTGACTTGGTAGAGGTACTTCGGGTCTGTTTGTTTCGGTCAATAGTGCCCTGACTCTATTTCTTTTGGCCATTTCTTCTTCAGCGGTCAGTGGAATTAGTCTTATTTCTGGCAAGGTTGGGTCCGGTTCTGGGGTCTCTTCTAGCAGAAAGTCAGTCACTCACGCTTTTCGGCGGCCGCTGTATCTATAGGTCGGTTCGAACTTTAGTAGCTTGGCCCAACTACGTTCTGGATACCGTAGTGCGGCGCGCAAGGTCGCTAGATTTGGGTAGCTATATAGAGAATGGAGGTGGGCAGAATCTACGAAAGAAGACAACTGTTAGTTCGGCTGAAAAATTGGAAACCGAAATATAGTAAAGCACGCAAGAAAACCGAAGTAATTATACCAGGTGTTCCTTTTTTCCAATTGATGCTTCGGCCAGGAATCTGGGCTTGGTGATCCTCGAAGTTCCCAGACACCCAGAAAAAATCGTCGTCATTCAAGTCTTTGTCCGGTGTGTTTTTTATTATTTTCTCACATCGACGGCGTATTCTAAGATAGTACACTTAGCTGTCTTCCATCGAACCAATGGAGTATTGGTGAAAGATTTCGGCCAGACCGAGGTTGAGACCGGCTTGGCGATTTAGTTCGGCTATTCACATTATTATACGATATGAATTGGTGGATAGCTGGGTTGGGAATAGCTTGGTTTGCCTAAGAAACTCACAAATTAAGGGTTGGACTGGAAATCGTAGTCCGATTTCAATTATGGACAAAAGGGTGAAGGGGACAAAACCTTCATTGCCCCAAGGTATGACATCTTTTTCGGCTAAGATCAGGTGGACATCATCGGGTATATTGTAATCTTTTCGGAATTCGGCTAGATCGCCCGGAGTATCTACTAGAAACCTATACTTTCCCATTTATTGTATAAATTATGAATAAGTTAGTTTGGTCCAATAATTGTGCTCAGCAGCTCGGTCGAGCACGCAGAGGAGTGCCTAGGCAACCTAAGTCTGCAAAGTGAAGAACAAAGGTGTTAAGCACAGATCATTGGGCTGTGCTACAAATTAAAAGCAAGATGAAAAGAAGTCCTACTTCGACTATGTGGGATGCTGCAGGTTCTGTCTCGGTTTCTTCAAGGTAATTGGTAGCTCGGTTTGAGCAGGGCTTTTATTAGCTCGGCCTTGGCAAGCGCCTCAATATCCCGGTTATGGAAACGGTTTTGTTTGACCGGTTGATCATCTAGGGGCAGCTTTCTGAGTTCCGTCTAAAAAACTAAGAAAGCTGGTTTAGCCCTAAAGCCCTAGATCGGTTGAAGTTCAGGTATCTCAGTATGCTAAGTGCAAACTTAGTTCGGTTGGTTACCTCGACAGAGGTAACGCAAGAAGTGGTGTATACATGAAGTGTTAGTCTGGTTGTAAACTGACTAGACTTTTACCTAGCTTAAACAGTGTCCTAGTTCGGTTGCATCATGATTGTGGATCAAAAGTGATGTTCTACAGGTTTCGTGAAGTTGAGTAGTTCTATTACATGTTTTTGCAGAAAAGACGAAGGCTAAACAGAAAAAGTGTTTGCAAAAAGCACACAAAACAAAATATGAATTGAAAAAATACAAAAACAAACAGAGCAAGAAAGATGGATTTGCTTACCAGATTGAAGTAGAAGAGCTGGAAATGGAAGCATCGGCAGTAAAAGAGGAACACGAAGCAAGCTTCACAGTTACGAAAGTTGGAGAGCAATGGATCTTGAAAGAGAGAATGAGGAAAATAAGAAATGCAGTGGTGAATCCAAAAATGAGATTGTTTTGTGAAAAAGACGAAAGTGGAAGGGCGGGAACTGTTTAAATTTTGCGAAGTACGAGGGCGGCAGGACAGCTGCAGAGGGCCAATCAGGACCGGCCACGTGTCATTAGAATAAGAATCGATTCAGTAGCTGTGATTGAAGGGATGTTCTGATCGAACAAGTACGGCCCGGTATGAATTTAGTTCGGCTGGAACAGAAGAGGAATCTTAGCTCGGCTGGAAGTCAAGTAATCCCTATCATGCTTTGCAGATGGAATTAAGGGGCAATTGAGAGGATAATTTATGTGAAAATTGGGCCAAGTTGGGTAATGGGCCGATATGGGCCGCAGTACAAAGGGCCGAGTAAAATGGCCATGTAAGTTATTCCGGTCGTGTGGATATTTTGAGTTTAGTCCGGTCCTAAGGCCGTGAAGCTAGTCCGGTCCAACAGAAAATTGAAGTTAGATCGGTCTAACGGTACTTTGGAGTTAGACCGGTCTTGGAGTTACACCGGTCATGACATGTTAGTTCGGTCTAACCACGCCATGGGTTGTGCATAAGAAGCCGACGTAAGAGCAGTAAAAGGAAGAGCTAGTTCGGCTTATTCTGCGACTATGCATAGTCATGTTTACTTCGGTCAAATTGGAGTTCGGCCATGATAAAACCATCTCACTTGGTTTAAGCAGTGAGGGGGGTGTTGAAGGATAAGCATTATCTTTTAAGAGTATGAATCCTAGGAAGACTCTGCATGGAGAAGTAAAAGTTCTACTAGGATTGTGCTACACGGAACCTATAAAAGCTCACAACATCACCTTTGGAGAGGTAACACAACTTTGTTTTCTGAATACACAGAGCTTTTATCTATTTGTCAAGCTTACTGACTTAGGCATCGGAGAGGTTTCCGGCACACACCCGCCGGGTAGCTCACGTTTGTGTTTTCAGGTGATAAAGAGACGACGTACAGAGGAGTGCAGACTTGATCAACATGATTATATGAGAAGGTTTATTTCTTTCCCGTACAGGTATGATTTCATACTTTTTAATGATGCCAATTTTATAAAAATTAAATTTACATATTAAAAGTTATTTGTAATATAATAAAAAATATAGAATGAATAGTGTTTTGGAGGAGATCCTCTATTTTTCATCCTCCCTCCAAATATAGAGGATTAAGTCATCCTCCTCCCAAATAGAGATGGATTTAGAGGATGGGTTGAAGGAGCAAATCCTTCATATTTGAAGTTATGGAGGATGCATTGGAGATGCTCTAAGCAACAACATAAGACTATTATTTGTTAATTATGAAAAATATTACATGACATTTCTACAAGATAATCTGTTTGTCAACATTACCTATCTATTTAAGTGTCGTCTTCTTATTTATTTATATGTCACTTATTTGTCCAATTAGTTTAAGTATTTATCTATATCATCACCACTATTACTGCTGTCATCTTATTTATTTATATGTCACTTATTTGTCCAATTAGTTTAAGTATTTATCTATATCATCACCACTATTACTACTGTCAGCAGCTCTCACCTCTCGCTACCAACCACCTCCAGCAATGAACTTTTCGACTACCGGTCGATGGTGAGATAAAATCGAAAAACAATTACAAAATAATAATTTATTATTCTCATCAAATAATTTTGTTAAACATATTCTTATCACCAAAAAAATATTAAGTCTTAAACCATACAATCAATGGTTGTATCTGTGTGGGCTTTTCACCAATTATACTTTTTAAATACAACGTAAATTTTCTAACATTGTTGCATCATCATAAGATGATGGTAATATATATTTGGAATAGTACTTTGGCCCGGTTTCGCAATTGGGTTTTGAGTTATTTTTGGCTAAAATTTACAAAAACATAAAATAGATTAAAATAGTTAATAAGACAAAATATCACATCAAATTAATAATCATTTCACTTTTTCTTTCATAAATTTCATATCCAATTACAAAAAAATCAAATCATCTTTTAAAATACAAAAATTTTAACGTACTAAAATAGTCAAAAACTAAAATAGTCTACTAAAATAATAACTTTTCAAACACCCACTTTAAACCTATGTTGGATGTATTCAGGGGCAGAGGCACGTGAGGACCATAAAGGTCACGTGTCCCTTCTCCACTTTTGAAAAATTTCACTTTTACTTCTAAAAAAATAATAATAATTCAATTTAATCCATTCAAGTATGTTATTAATTTTTTAAATCACTATTTTATTTACTTTTTCTCTTAAAAAAAAAAACTTAATTTGTCATTTTAATATTTAATTGTACTAATTTACTTTATTTATTTATTAGAGAAATACTATATGTCACCAATTTTTTTTGTTCTACATCACCTCTTATATGAATACTCCTAATTAGTTCCTTTATTTAGAGATGATTATTACATAATTAACGACAACTAATAATATATTACTATGTAATTCAATAATTTAAAACTGTCAAAAAAATAAATAAATAATATATAGAAGTGTCTTTATATTATTCATTCACATTCTATCTCATTTCTTTTTTTATTCCTATATCTACATCTCTTTTTGTGTGTGCAACTTAATATAATTTCTTTTTCATATTTTATATGACATGTGATTATGTTTTGACCATGTGATCATCATACATAAAATAAATTAAAACAAAACAAAAAAAAAAAAAATCATTTAACTTAAGCTTATACTTAAATATAACATTAACATTATAGTGATTTTTATTCCTGCCATCAAATAAAAATAGGATCAAGTTTGATTGTAATTTTTATTAAAATTTTAATTTAATGGTGTCATTTTAAGCTAAAATTGGAATATATTAGATTAGAGATGTTGAGAGATAAATATCTGGCAAAGTTTGAAAAAAACGATAGAGTTGAGGAGTGAATGACATGGATGGTTGTGCTAAAAAACAATAGGATATTGGATTGGATGATAATGACTCGAGTCAATGTTAGCGGCTCTCTCTTGAACTTAAAGAGAGAATCATCAATAGAAAATACTAGAATATTCAATATTGGCATTTTGGTTGATTTTGATATTGACTTTGATAGATTTAAAGAGAATTTAATGGATTTGTGAAAGCAATAATTCCAGCCAATTCTGTTGTCCTATTCCTATTCTGAGAATGACCTTATTTTTTAAGTTGCTAGCTAGTGTTAAAGGTTTAGCAAAACATTTTTTAACCAGCCCTGATTTCAAAAATATCTTATCACATTGTAAAGGATACGATTTGTTGTTTTATATTTTTTTTTTTAAAAAAAGAGAAATTATAAATAATAAAAAAAATCTTAGAATTTGACACTTGTAACAAAATAAACTCTAAATTTTTATTTTTATTAATTTAAATCTTAATTTTTTAATTTATTATTAATATAAACTATTTATCTATTTTTATTAAGTAAAATCGATAAAAGAATAGTGTTTTAGTCATTAAACAAAAAATAATATTTTAAATATTATATGTACACCTATAGTGATTTTAATGACTAACATATCACATTTTTCGTTGATTTTCCTTAACGAAAATAAAACTTTTGGTTTAAATTGAAAATAAATAAAAAAAATTTATGGTTTGAATTGATAAAATTAAAAATTAATGATTTATTTTTGGGTTAATTATAAATAAATAATTTTAATTTTTTTTTTCAAGATTTCATATGCTTTTCACTTTAAACCCTAGTTTTAATTTCAACAAATTAAACCCTAGAGTTTCATCCGTATTTCCATTTACCCCCTCTGTCCATCTCCGTTTGTGTAGTGTAACGAAGGGGGGTTTGAAGTGAAAAATACTGGGGTTTAAAGTGAAAAATACGTGAAATCTTGAATTTTTTTTTTGTGTAATTAACCATTTTTTAAAAAATTAAAATCGCTAAAAACAAAAAATGATTAATTACAAAATAAATCCCAAGATTTCATGTGTTTTTCACTTTAAACCCTCTCTGTTACTCTACACAGACGAAGATGGACGAATGGGACAAATTGAAATACGGATAGAACTCTAAAGTTTAATTTGTCGACATTGAAATAGTACTAGGGTTTAAAGTGAAAAAGTATGAAATCTTGGGGTTTTTTTTGTAATTAACCATTTTTTTTTTACAATGATCAAATTCTAACTTTTTTTTGTAACTAAAAATTTGTATCAAAAGTTTTTATTTTACAGATCTATCTACTAGAAAAAAATTAAAATTAATATTTTTAGAGGATAGCTTTTAATTTTTTTTTAGAGGATTTTTTTTAAACTATAATTTTTTTAAATTTTTTTTTTTTTAGGTTTGAATAATCTAATATGACATAAAAATGAAAAATCCTTTTAAATTTTTTTAAAAAGTTTACTAAAACAAAAACTGATAAGAATATTACTAAAAAATAATTATCAAACCACTCATATTTTGATTGTGTACTATAATATTTTTAATCTACAATTTTATAATAATATGAAATAAAAACAAAACTCTACTTTTTGTTGCAAATCAACATATATGTCTGCATGAGTGCCTCAAAGAGTGTAAAGGATCAATAGGATATATCTCCAAATCTGTCCCCTTTGGATTCACGTGGGAAGCACGTGAGGATAGTGGGGACTTTGACAGCGTGCACTTCTTGTTGATTGACTTTTCTAAATCTATAAAACTTAGCCCTCGGGTTTTCATGCCAAGTTTTTTGATTTTTTAATTATTTTAATTATAAAAAAATAAAATATATTTTTTAATTCAATAAAATAAAACATCGTATTTAATTCATAATTATTATTATTTTTTTTTATAAAAATTTAAAAATTTATTTTAAACAAAACTTTTCAAACCTAAATTAAAATAATTAAAAAATTAAAAAATCAACCAAAATCCGAAACCTTCAGGTCAATCCTCCCAAGATTCCCTGGTGGGGGAGAAAGACAGAGAGATAGTAAAGTAGGAAAAGCCTATACAACCTAACATAGATTCTCTACCTTTTAACACGAACAACACACCCCCTGGCCATCCCTTGTATCCTAGTTTTTAACCAAAGGGGACCCACAATATCTGTATTCTACCAAAATTGTATCCCATTTTTTAACCAAAGGGAACCCACAATATCTGTATTCTATACCAAAAGGCAAACATGCATACGTACGTAAATACAAAAATGGTAATAACACAAAATTAAAGGGTGATTTAAATAGTGTTAAATTAATATTTTCTAATTTTTACAAATAAATGTGAAATATAAATTAGATTTAAAACGATGTAATAGAGAGGTGATGTGATTCAAATAAAATGATTACAATCCAAATAAGATAACGTGTTAAAATAGCATGTGTTACTTTAACACATACCAAACAAAGCCTAATACCCATAAAATATTTATTATATGATTTAAATTTATTTGAATTAAGTATTATGTAGGTCATTCTTAAATTGAATTTAAATCATAGTACACTAAACCAAATCAAACCAGACTAAACCTTAAGTCTCATCAAATAGGATTGGCTGCATGAATCATTCTTCTTCACTCGACTATATCTAAGGTCATTTCGTTAGTTAAATTAAAGAGATTCATATCTCTATTTACTATTTAATGCAAGTCAATCTAGGTCTACCTTTCACCTAACACTACCATCTACCGTCATTATATCGCATCTATTCATTATTTTCTCTGTTGGTCTTCGTTGTATATGATCAAACCATCTCAATCTATTCTCTCTCAACTTATTTTCTATCGATACTACTTCGACTCATTCTCGAATATACTCATTCTTAACTCTGTCTTTCTTGTTTTGCCACGCACCCACTTTAGTATCCTCATCTCTACAACACTCATCTTCACTACATATTGTTTTTTAGTTGCCTAACAGTCTGTCCCATATAATATTGCTGGTTTAATAGTCGTTTTATAGAACTTTCCTTTTAGTCTACTGGGTACTTGTTTATCATATAGTACTCCAGACACACTCTTTCACTCAAGCCATTCCACCTTAATTCTGTGGACAACATCTGCACCAATCTCTCAAATTGTTGTAATAATTAATCCTAAACACCGAAAATGTTCACTCTTAGGTAGTTCTTAATCCTCAATCTTCACTTCTCTTTTGCTCCCATTGTGACTATTACTAAAATTACACTCTATATACTCTGTCTTAGTTCTGCTTATCCTAACTTCTTTAAATTCAATTGTTTTTCTCCAAATCTCTAACCTTTTTTTTTTCTTTTTTTTATCAGCAAAATGAAACTTTATTAATAAAGAAAACAAAAAAAGCTAAAACTTATATCAATAAAGAAGGAAAGTGCAAAAAGTATCATCGCTAACCTTAATAATCCTAACTAGGTTGGCACCATTAAAGAAACACAATCATATGCGAGCACTAACCCAAAGATTGGTGAGAAGCCAATCAAGAGTAACAAAAAAACAAAAAAAAAACAAAAAAAACAGCAAAAACAGCCTATAGCAGTAGCATATTGCTGCAATTTAACAGCCTACAGCAGCAGACTTCACCCCAGCATCCAACATTGCACCAGATCCTTGATTATACTAGCCACACAGCAGGAACATGCTACCCCAGCAAACTCTTCCAGAACTTATAATCAATACACCAACATGCACTAAATAATTAACACCCAAGAGAACCTCAAACACAACAGCCAATACACCAGCATCTGTCCAAATTTGAGTTTGTGCTTGAATTTGCTCAGCAACAGAGGTTCTGCTTGACTTTACTCTGCCACAGATCAACATGCATTTGCTCTGAAACAAGTCCTTTGGGCCTTCTTGAAGAATCAAAGTTTCTGCTTTGCAGCAGATCAGCAATTCAGCCTAATTTCCAAATCATTGAACCCCCATTTTTTATACAAACTTCACCAAGATTAACCCAAATTCTCATGCCAAAATTTTCAAAAAGCCCAGATACAGAGCAAGACCATAAACACCTGCTTCTACACACCAGGAGATTTGGATGTCATTGTAAATTGCAACGAACCCTACCACCTAGACAAGCTTTAACATGATTAAAATTGAAAATTAAGTCAGCCACAGAGTAATGGATGTCTTTTACTTAGGCCTTGAGTCGTAATGCAAGCCTAAGCTTTATAAGCTCACTCAAATCAAAGCAATTAGGTTGCGCTTCATTGTAAATGCAATCATTCCTCTGCTTCCAAAGTGACCAAAGAACAATAAGAGGTAAAGCATCCTAGATCCTCATTTCAAGTCTTTTAAACTTGCCACCCTTCCACCAATGGAAAAGATCATCAATCGAACTAGGTATCACCCATTGAAGCCCCTACCACTGCATCATTTCTGCCCAAATGTTCCAGGAAAATGGGCAGAAAAGAAGTAGATGAGTAGCTGGCTCAGGTTCTGTTCTGCAGAAAGTGCATAAAGTGGTAGCATTGATACCAAAAATCCCAAATTTCTGAAGGAAAACAGCTGATTTGATTCTGTCTCTCCATGCTAACCAGCTGAAGAATTGAATTTTGGAAGGGATGTCTTTATTCCATATGAATTTGCAGATTGAGAACTTGGGACCAAGAGAAGTAAAGCAAAATTTATACACATCAGCAGCTTTAAAAATACCTGAGTTTGAACCCAGCCAAACAGGACTGTCATTCACCCCATTCCTGAGTAAGGGAGCAGCTGATAATACATTTGACAACCTAGCAATCTCCTCATTTTCCCATTCATATGGATCTCTTCTAAATGATAAATTCCAATCCCCTGAAGTTGATCTTCTTGCATAGTACAAAGGTAGTGTGTCTCCTTATTTGTTGATAATCTAAAAAGACTAGGAAATTCATCTTTTAGGTAGAAGTTTCCACACCATTTATCCAGCCAAAATCTGACTCTTCTTCCATCACCAACTTGAGAAAGTTGTCCAAAAAGAAATTGCAGAGGGGTTGCTTGTGAATGGTAAGGGAGATGACATCACTCCATACTCTAGAGTAATTGCAGGAAGTCCTCAAAGATGGTTGCCACCTGAATTCATCAATCACGTATTTGCTACAAAGTATCTTTCTCCAAAGAGCAGTGAAATCACTTCCAAACTTCCACCACCATTTTAATAAAAGGCTAGCATTAACATCAGTGATTCTTCTTATTCTTAATCCTCTAAGAGTTGTGCTTTTAGTGACATCTATCCACTTCACCATATGAATTTTCTTCTTTAGGTCAAAACCTCCCCATAGGAAATTTGCTTCAATTTTCTCTAGCTCTTTGGCCACTCCCACAGACATTTTGAAAAGGGATAGATAATAGATTGGTAGATGAGACAACATTGATTTGATTGAGGTAAGCCTACCTGCGAAGGATAGTAGTCTTCTCTTCCACCCTACTAGTCTTGACTTGAATTTGTCTAAAATAGGTTTCCGGGTGGACTTTCTTCCAGGATTTGCACCAAGAGGTAAACCCAAGAATTTTAATGGTAGCCCTTGCACCTTACAATTAAGGAGATCAACAAAGGAAAAAAGTAACCCTTCATCAACACCAACTCCATATAATAAACTTTTGTGATAATTTATTTTCAGTCCAGATAGCAACTCAAAGCATCTTAACACTCTTTTAATGTTCACTACTTGCTTCCTATCTGCTTCACAGAAGATAATTGAGTCATCAGCAAATTGAAGGTGGGAAATGACTACTTCCTTCCTCTCAATTTTCACACCCTTAAGAAGATTCAACTCATAAGCTTTAGTCATTAGTATGTTGAGCCCTTCTACTACTAAGTTGAATAGAAATGGTGAAAGGGGGTCACCCTGCCTCAAACCTCTTTGTGGAGAAAATTCTGCAGTTGGAGATCCATTGACTAGAACAGAAAGCCTTGCTGAGGAAATACATTCTTTCATCCAAGAAAGCCATTTTGAACCAAACCCAAAGTTAGAGAGTAAGGAAAAAAGGAAGTTCCAATTGATCGAATCAAATGCTTTTTCGAAATCAAGTTTGATAATGATACCTTTCTTCTTGGATTTTTTCCAGCCATCCACAACTTCATTGGTAATTAGTACACCATCCAAAATATTCCTATCTCCAAGAAAAGCAGACTGAGTGGCACCAATAACTTCGGGAATAACTTTTTTCAGCCTGTGTACTCAGACTTTTGAAAGGATCTTATAAATGGAGCCCACCAAACTGATAGGTCTGTAGTCCCCCAATCCCACAGGATTTTCAATTTTGGAGATAAGAGTGATAAAGGAGCTATTAATCCCATATGTAAGTTTGCAAAGAATGTGAAAATCTTTCATAGTGTTAAATCCTTCTCTAGCATCATTTACTAACACGATATCATCTACAAAAAGCAAACACCATGGCGTATTATCCTGAATATTGCACGCCAAATCATCCATAACTAAAGTAAAAATATACGGACTTAAGATTGATCATTGGTGTAACCCTACATAAATTGAAAATCACTCGTCTCCAGCAGGAGATCTAATAGTGGTCACAACACTTTCATACATATCCCTTATCACATCAATGTAACCTTTTATTATCTCTTTCTTCTCCAATGCCCACCAGATCATAGTATACTTTTTATTATAAAAATAAAGGGATAAATTATTAATCATTCTTATGTTTGAAGAAAATATAATAAGTCATATACGTTCTACATAATTACATATGATTCTTTTATAATTTTAATTTATATAACATTTAATTCAGTTTTTATCAGAAATTCGTTAGTCATATGAATAAAAAAATAATGTTGTTATCTTTTTTATATTAAAATTAATATTTTACCTTATATCTTTGCGCCTTCATATCATCTTTATCGGTCTTAGTTTTTTTGAGCTTATCAAAATAGAAGTTAGGGGTCTTTTGGGAAGTGGATTATAATCCACTTCCCATATTATAACACACTTCACTATCTCACAAAAAGCTGTTAACCAAAAAGCTAATTATAACCATCTTTCCAAAATAGTGCAAGTATGTAAAATTGGTAGAATTTATTGTATTTTCTTTTAAATCTTAAAAAATTATATTTTAATTTGGTACAAGTAAGCTATTAATGTAAATATTATCACTCTAATTCCTTTTGTGCCCCACTCCAAAGAGTGAGCGTATTTTGCCCTTGTTTAATATGTCCCCCATGACACCCTATATGTAGCCCTCCCACAGTGCCTCATCTTTCACCAACCAACCCACACATATCCAAGAGAAGTGCCATTCCTTCCTTTCTTTCTCTTCCGATACCCCAAACCACACCAGAGCATACCAAGAAAAACAAACTAACAAACTTAGTAAGTCCAAACTAAAATTTCCTACCAAGAAAAGACCCAATATTAATTTTTATTTTTTTTTTTAAAAAAAGAAAAGAAAATGTCGGGTGTATGGGTGTTCGAAGAGAATGGAGTGTATCGGCGAGTGGAGAATCGATCAGCGGCTGAGCAGCAGGACGGAAGGCAAGGCAACGCGTCCGGGAGGAGAACAGCGTTGGTGTACTTGGCAAGTGGGGAAGTGGTTTCATCATACACATCGCTGGAGCGAATCCTAACCTCCTTGGGTTGGGAAAGGTACTATGGAGGTGGCCCAGACCTCTTCCAATTCCACAAGCAATCTGGCAATGATCTAATCTCACTTCCTAGGGACTTTTCCAGGTTCAGTTCAGTTCACATGTATGACATTGTCATCAAAAATCCCAACGTCTTCCACGTCCGAGAGATATGAATCCAAACCTCGCACTTGGTAATTCGTTATATGTCTGTGTTGTTTGTTTGGTTGTTTGTTTCCGACTCCTGTGTTTCGATCCCTCCCTCCCCAGTGTTTATGCCCTCTTCTCTAGTCTGCTTTCTTGTCTTGTAATATATATTCAACAAATAACTGTATGAGCTGCTGGTGTGAGTATCTATCAGGCAGTGTGTGTGTATCAGTGTCTGTGTCTGTGTAAGCTACATATTGTCATCCTTTGTAAGCTCCTAAACATGGCTTTGTTGCTTGGAATATATATATAATGCCATGAAGTTTCCTGTTACTATTGCTATCATGAAAGTATCTACAAATTTTTTATTCAAATGTTGTGGCATCTTTATAATACTCAAAAATAAGAATTACGATATATAAGAAATTACATCTTTGCCGATTAAAATTCTAGACTTTATAAATTTAGTGATATATAAGTGACATGATTGATTGATAATTAAAAAGTCTATGAAAGAAGAAAAAAAAAATAACTCATGAAAGTGATTGGTTGATTGATCATTAAGCTTGAAAAGTAAATTTAATTTTTGAGTTATAATGAGCCAACAGTGCCACTTATAATTTGAATATATATATATATATTTTGATTGACGAAAATCAGTTGTTAGTTAATAGATTCATTCGTATGAGAGTTAGTCCCCCCATCCTTTACAAATTATCAAGTGTTTATCCTCTCAATTCAACTCTCGTAAGGGGATCCACCAAAAAAAAAACTCTTGTAAGGGGGGTTGAACTTATAAGTTCTTAAGAAAGTTATGGTGGTCAACCAAGTTAACTCCCATATATTAAATTTTTGTATAAATTTTCTATTTATAAATTATTTTATGAATATGATTCTTCATATACATATTACGTAGTTGCTAATCAGTATATATGCCAGGTCACATAACCACGATCCTTGTGCCGTTTTCAGCAGACTTTTACCCAATATATATCACCCACGTAATTATATATGCATAAAATTTGTAAGCACAAGTCAAGTTTGAGCTGTTTGAGATTCTTCATATATATACAAATAAAAGTAGTCGTAAATGAAAAACAACAAAAGTATGTCTGGAAAAGTGATTGGGTACTTTCTTGTTTTCACTTGAACGAAAGCATCTGAACTAGTTGGTGTTATGTTCTTCTCATCATCACTGAATAGCAATGAATTTAATGAGAGGTTCATATATTCTTAAGGTTGTGAAATTGAACCCACCTCACCTCACCTCCTGCCCACACTTTTTGGTTTTGTGATGAATTGATGGGTAAAAGTTGACCACTGGATTAGTTTATATAAATAAGACAACAAGCCAAATAATTCTCATGGGACAGGCAAGAGAGAATCATAATCCAATCACCACAAGGCTACTTTTTGATATCAACAATTTAGGGCCATCTGTGTTTTAAAATAATTATATTTTTTTTAGACGATTACTTTAATAAGAATGTGTAATTATTTTAAATTTGTTATATATAAAGATTAATTACACTATTAATCCCTAAATATATGCTCTATATTAATATGTACCACAATATTTTAACCATATCAATTTCATTCTCAATATATTAAATGTATCTAATGTGCTCCTTTGTCTCATGATGTTGGTATTAGCCATCAAGATGAGAGGTAAATTTAGAAACTTAAATTACACCTTAAAAATAAAATTATTGAGAAAACCCTCTGAATGACAAAGTGCAACTTCCCTCCCCCCCCATAATTTACCTCCTATTTTGATGGTTAATATATACACTCAGACACGAGCCACTTTTGAACATATTTAATATTTTCAGATCAAATTAACCAGTGATACCTCATATTCCTAACATGAGGTCAACTTTATGTGACAACATCATGAATGCATTTTCATCTCGTGGTGTATTCATCTATAATAAGTAGCAGGCCCGGTCCTGAGATTTTCGGGACCTAAAGTCGAAAATCAACTACTAAATTTCTGGGCCTTTCACATTTTTTTTATTGAATGAAAAAAAAAATTAAGGTAAAGGACAAAAGGTTTGTATTAAAATCACAAAAATACTTAACATTACATTATAATAACTAATAAATATCACTTGATCCTCACTCTTCTTTTATTTTTAGAAGCAAATAAATCAATCATACTTGCATAATCTAGTTTTTTTTTGCAAAATCATTTTCAATGGATAAAAATGCTAATCCATTCAATCTTTCTTGTGACATAGTTGATCGAAGGTAATTTTTGATGATTTTCAACTTTGAAAAGCTTTTTTCCCCCTATGCAACTGTAACCGGAATAGTCAAAAGTATCCTATAAGCAACCCATGAATTTGGGAAACAATTTGCCATCAACTGCAGATGATTGAACACTTCAATTGGTTTATTGACATCTTTTGGCAATCTCTCTTTCAAGACTTTTAGCTTCATCAATAAATCTCTTCCATCAATATCGGAAATCTCAATATGTTTTAAAAATTCTTCAAGGTTCACACACCCGTTTTCAACGATTCATCGCTGCACTTTTTCAAGTCAAACAAAAAGCCAAAGTTTGTCTCATATACTTTGAATTGTTCGAACCTATTTTTGAGTGAACAAAGGGCTTGATTAACAAAATAAAGGAAGTAACCAACTCTAAATGACTCTTCAACCGACTGGGTCACCTCTTCGCTAACATTCTCATCAAATTGTTTCTTTCCAGAAATAATGCGTTTTTCAACAAATGTAGGTTCAATTCCCAATTCACTTGCCATTTCTTTAGCTTCAACCATAGCCTCCATGAAACCAAGTTCTCTATACATTGCAACATACTTAACAAGCTCATCTAGCTGTTTTACAGCAATTGCTATATCTATATCTTCACTTTGAAAAAGCTTGCTAACAGAGTTCACATGAAACAACAAATTATACCAAATTATAATACTAAACAAGAACTCAAAAGTCTCAAGTTCATGAGTTACCAGGGATTTAGCTTCACTTTTTGTAATCGAATCTGTGGTAGGATTGTTGTACAAGTCAACTAAAGCACCTCTTATTTTTGAAGCATGGTATCTTAGTGGTTTAATACTTTCAATGCGACTTTCCCAATGTGTTTGCGACAACGACTTAACCGTGAGGCCTTGCTTTAGATTATTTTTTAAAATTGCCCAACGTTGAATGGAAGATGAAAACAATACATATATGCGTTGTATCACACCAAAAAACGTTTTTGCTTCAGAGCAAGAGTTGGCCATATCACAAAGCACAAGGTTAAGACTATGACAATCACACGACGTATAGAATGCTCTAGGATTTACTTGAAGTACTCTTGTTTGAACACCTTTGTTTTTGCCTTTCATGTTAGAGCCATTGTCATATCCTTGCCCTCTTAAGTCACCAATATCAAGTTGAAGGTTAACTAATGCTTTTTGAAGTTTATCAAAAAGTCCCATCCCCAATGTATGATGCACATTCAAGAATTCCAAAAAAAACTCTTTCACTTTAATTGGACTTGTTGAAACATCCACTCATCATACAACAAGAGACATTTGTTCTTGATGGCTTATATCCGGTGTACAATCAAGTATGACCGAAAAGTATTTTTCTAGTTTGATTATCAACAAAATTGCACTTTTGACTTCCCCGGCCAACATTTGTATGATCTCATTTTGAATTTTGTGACTCAAATAATGGTAATGAATCTCACCATTTTCTATCTGCCGCAAGTGTTGTTCCATCGTTGGATCAAACTCGCCAATCATTTCAATTATGCTTAAAAAAAGTCAATTGCTCTCTTCATAAATCTTCTCATGGCTTCCACGAAAAGGCAAATTATTCTTGGCAAGTGTTTTCACAACTGCAATTATCATCAATAAAACCCGTCTCAAGTGCTCTCTTTCTTTGTAAACTTGTTCTTGTATACTTTTATCTATTGTTTGATGCTTTCCCAATCTTTCCTCCAACTCAATCCATTTGCTTATGCAAGTAATGTGCTCGTTATCACTTTCATGGCCTTTAAGTCTCTCACCAATATTTCTCCAATCTTTAAATCCTTTGGTAGCCAATTGAGTCTTATTGCCCTCCTGCTTAAACAACTTACAACAAAAGCAAAATACTCTATCCAGAAGTTCCGAGTATATCAGCCATGTCCTATCAAATTTTTCTCCATTTGGTAAATGTCGAATGTAATGAACAGGTGAGAAATGCCTATGCCTAGAAGAGTCATCCTTAGGAAAGTTGAACTCACAATTTCTTCTTACAGGACCTCTTTCGACTAAAAAATCTCATAAATTGTGGTCAATTATTTTCCAAGTCCCTGGATCATCTATATTTGAATGCTCACATTCCGTATTCATCTCATCATCTTGATTGGCTTCTGCACTCCCAAATTCCCCATTTCCTTTTTCATCCACCAAATTTTCATTCTCATTATCCACCAAATTTTCATTTTCATTATTCACCGAAGTTTCAAATTCTTCACTATTCAAGTCTTCAACTGATTGTTCTGTTTGTTTGTCACTCGTAAAGAATTTATCAATAGCTTCTCTTTGACACTCAACTAATTTTTTGACTCTTTTCTTCTTTTTCCTTTTTGCGAATCCAGACGGATAATTTCTTTTAAGAGTCATGATGAGTTAAGATCAAAATATTTTTTTAGATCAAAATTCAAAACAAGAGCACCACCACTTAACAAAACACAAAACTTTTAAATTATGTGATGTGAACTATTAAACTTAAACAAATTCTTCTTGATAATGTAAATACCAATATTATAATAGCAATTAATTGTGCAAAAGACAAGACAAATATTTAATTAATTGAATAGGAAAAAAAATTACCTGTGCTTGTTGTGCTGAGATCAAAATATTTTTTTAAATCAAAATTCAAATCAAGAGCACCACCACTTAACAAAACATAAATCAGAAAACTTTTAAATTATGTGATGTGAACTATTAAACTTAAACAAATTCTTTTTGATGATGTAAATACCAATATTATAATAGCAATTAATTGTGCAAAAGACAAGATAAATTTTTAATTAATTGAATAGAAAAAAAAAAATTTACCTGTGCTTGCTGCTTCGTCCGTCCGTGTGCTGCTGTTGCTTCGTTGCTTTGCTTTGTGTTTGTTAGCTTAGGCTGCTGGTGCTATTAGGATTAAGAGAAGATAGGGTTAGTGTTAGGAATTAGAAAAAAAAAAGGGCCTTTCAAAGTGTTGGGCTGGGCCTTAACTATTGGCCTTTTAATGGGTCAAAAAAATTAAGTTAGTTTGGGCCTTTTTTTAATTTTTTTTGGACTTAAAACATACCTAACATATTATACTAAATATTAATAGGAGGGGCCTCTTTTTTGGGCCTATTTTGAGGGGCCCTAAGCCATGGCCTTGTGAGCCTATGGCCAGGGCCGGGCCTGATAAGTAGAGCCTCTTTTTTAATTAGTTGACCTCCACTCTATTGAAAAAACTCCATTCCTATGGTGATTTTATTAACAAACACATCTCAGACTGTATTGACTAACCTAACCCTCAAAGAAGCGTTGCCATAGTTGAGTGCTCCACTTGAGTGCGATTGATGAAAGTTAGGTTAGATTCAGTAATACCCAAAATAGAAGACACAAATTTATAATCGTCAACAAATCATAATAGTAGTAGCTTTTACTCATTGTTACATCCTCTCAACTATCAAGATACACTTGAATCCTTTTTTAATTTTAAGCCAGTCGCTAATTTCATAACAATGCTGGTTGTTCGCCTTCAGTTAGAAGTACTAGTAGTAAATTGGTCGGTGTTCTTCCTAACTACTATAGTAAACATTCTAACACCCCATTAAATCTGGTGCTTTTGTCCTATTCTAGTTGCTAGACTGTATCTTGTTACTAAAAAAATGTAATAGGCTATTGCAACTTGCTTTGCTCTTCCAATGCTACCCCCTTTACTCAACCTCACTCTAAAAATAAAATTTAATAAATAAAATACCTTTATTTTTTTAATAAATAAGTAAACTTTAAAGGTGTAATTTAAAGGTTTTTCCATCTATGAGACTATGAAATATCCTCTCACATGGATGTTGTAGAGATCCAACGAAGAGATGAACTTTGTCTCAGTGTGTCTGCAAAGATGAGCATGATCGGCGCCACCCAACCAGGGTTGCCGGCCGGAGACACTCCGATACTAAAGTTAGTCTTTTGATTGAAAGAATAAAGCTATGGAAATCAAGAGTGTTGGTGTGTAGTGTAGGGAAAGATCACATACCTTTCTTCTGGGATGCCCCCCTTTTATATAGATAGGGGGTTGTGATATTTGTTTGGGCTAGACCCATTGTAGGCCTAGTTTGAGTTAACCCCAATGAGCGAATACATATTTTTTTCTGGCTCCTACAATTGCTCCAAAACTTTCATTGTTTGCGGTAGAAGGAATGAGAGTTTTTCTAGCCGAGTTACGTTGTTCAAATATCTGTTAGGTTTTTTGATAAAGAACACTCTGGATAAATGAATATAATGTATGAATGAATAACTGCATGTATGCTTGAATGTATGCATAAATGTACGTATGTCTTGAATATATGTATAAATGTACGTATGTCTTGAATGTATGTACAAATATACATATGTCTATCATAGGATGAAATTATATCACATGAGTTCCAAACAAATCATAATGATGGGCCACAGAATTGTTACCCCCGGGCAAGGGCTGTAGGCCGCGGTATTATTACCCCCGGGCGCAGGTGTAGGCCTGCGGTATTATTACCCCGAGTGAGGGTGAAGGCCTGCGGTATTCTAACCCCTGGGCATGGTTGTAGGCCTTTGTTGATGGCGCTCCATGCCGAGTGCGAAGATTACGTTATACTCGGAGACTTAAGCTAATTTTAAGTGGCGATCAAGTGCTAATATTGCAAGGATTTTGAATAATGCATACCAAATGAGGTAGACGTGTTAATCACAAATAATATTGCTTCGCTTGTAAGGAATTGTCAAGTAGATATTGGGCCAACTATTTAATTGCCGAGTTGCTTGGTTTGCGTTTAGTCTCGGTTTGGGTTTAGTCCAAGGTATACTTGCCCCATTGCTTTCGAATGACAAGTGTTAGTCGGAAGGAATGCAAATTCCCAGTGCCTTATGTTGCAGGGAAGATTCGGCTTTGGTAAAATGACAGCGCACAACAATATGCGAACTGCTGATTGCCAAATGTGAATTGCCGCCTGCCAGGTGCTAACGCCCGACTACCAAGTGTGTAATGTATTGCCCCAAAACTGGCGTTTGCTTGGAGCGGTGTGAAAAGGAACGGGAGTGTGGAATTCAAGTAAATGTCGTTGTAATGTTTGTACCAAGTTGGCTGAGTATGCATGCATATCAAAGGTGCCGAGATGATGATTGGCTGATGTGCCTCAATTGGAAAGCGAAAAATTGACTAAGATGTCCCAGTGGGCAATTGTTTTGCCAAATAATGTTGTTAGGCATATGAAGTTGCCAAATACTGTGGCCAATGTTGCTGCATAAAGTTTGACAATGCATAAAGTTGACCAACAATGTTGTTTAGCCAAATAAAGTTGATGCACGGCTGAATAATGATCATACATAATGTTGAATTAATAGTGGTGTCGAATAATATTGCCATGTAAAGTTGATCCACTGCCGAGTAACTAGTGTCAAAACATCGGTGTCCGTTTCCATAGATAATGTAATTTTGCCGAAAAATTGGTCAGCTACACTTGGGTCGGTGATTGTGCCGATCTTTTGGTCGGTGATTTTTCTTAGTTTCGCGATGTATCGGCATCCCTTTGGAGTTGGATTTGCTAAGAACTTGGTTGGCAATGGTTGCCAATTTATTGAAGTTGAGTTTCTTGTCCAATGTATATTTGCCCCATTGCTTTTGAGTAAGATTTGTTATTCGAAAGAAATAAAATTGACTTGGGCCAAAATTGCCGAGTAGGTCGATAACAATTTGAAACGGATTCTGTGCCCCTGTTCGGTGTCGTGGCGATATCGGAATGAAGCCGAGACAAAGTAGGGTGCTTAATGATATGCGAAGTGAGCCATCGCGCTCAATTTTTGAATGAAATCTGCAAATATATATATATATATATATATATATAGCTGAATTTGCAAATTCTGACCGTACGAATGGACTCAGAATGCATCAAATAGCTGGAAAGGATTATTAGATCGCTATGATCATACTCCTGATGGCATAATTGTAGCCAAAATGGATATGAGGGTTCAGATCAACAGGGTGTAAGGCAACTGCGACGCACAGGATTATTTCTTCATTGCTTGCTGGGTCGTTTTCTCTAGCGAAATAATTCATTTTTTGGGCAAACTTTGATCGGCCCGTACGGCTTCATTTTAGTACCGATTTTGACGTGGTTTGTTGCATTGGATTCATCTCGATGAGTACTTCACATTGGGATGATCAAAGCTTGATTTCGATAACTTTGAAAATTTTAATGTTCGGAAAATGTGGTCCGTTTCGCAGTTTCCAGTGAACTTTGGTTTCTTCTTGGCTGCTCGGGTTGGTGGGTTTGGACTCCTTGATTTGATACGAATCCTCTTGTATATTCAGACGTTGATTTTGGCAAGCCTAGATGCTAGTTCTATGTCGAGATAATAAGCATGAGATTTTCGCCAAAGAGGTAGGCACGTTAATAATTGTAGTTTTGTGCCAAGGATGTCCAATGCTATGGAGCATGTTACGAGCATGTAGTTTTGAGCCGAGCATGTAGTTTTGTGCCGAATAATGTTAGCCAAATTGCTGAATGATATGCCGAATAAATAAGCCAAATAAATGACATGCAAAGTAGTTTTGGAGCTTTGCCGAGCAATTGGCTATGAGTTCTCAGTATTGCCGAAGTGCAATATAAATGGAAAGTCTTGCTGGATTGCCTAATAGCTCTGTCCGTTTGGCCGAATGTTATGGAATTGAGTGTTCCAGTCGTTGGCAGAGCTGTCGACTGGGCAGCATCATGTCTATACCGAAAGTGAGTTAACTCACTTGCCGCAAGCCAGTGGTCAGCCTTCGCTTTGAGTTTGACTGGCCGAGAACAAATGTGCAGCAATTCCCTTCTTGGCTTGCCAAATACGTGGTCGGCATGTTGGCAACGTGGGCTTGCCGAAATACTTCGACAACTCTTTGGTCGAGAATACTTGATCATCTCCGTTTGGCTTTGTTTTCGCCGAACAATAACAGTGACCCAATCCAACTCAAACTATGAAAAAACTTTAGTAAAGATCATAGTTTTATATAAACAATAAATTGGTGAAATTATACCTAAAGAGATAGAGTTAGAAGTTTAAGGAAAGGAAATATGATGAGCCTTTATGGTAATTGAAGTGGCTCTAACATTGTCAAATTTTCTTGCCGATGAGACTTCTAGAGAGGGTGAAGATGGTATAATTGCAATACGTGATTCTTGAACCCAGCCGGTGATTAATAAAGTTTCGTATGCATGCAAGTATATATATATATTTGTTGTTGTTGTTGTTGTTTTTTTTTTTTTTTTATTATTATTACCTGCAAACGCAGAATTGAAAACATATGAAGCCGAGAGATAAATAAATAAACAATATATGTTAACTTCATATTATATGGGAAGATCTACTAATTTTATTTTAGCCGAGAGATAAATAAATAAATAACGACCAGGGGTGAATTTGGATATCTTCGGTTTTGTCAAGATTTTGGTCGGCGTCATCATGAGCCGTTCATGACAATTGAAGTTGCCTCCAGATCAAACTGTTTGAATTTATATGCAAATATATATATATACATATATACAGCTTGCCGACTACCACAATTAATTAAATAATAATAATAACTTTTTTTATCATAACTTATGGTCCATCCTATGGCAATGTCTCTTGTTGGGAATAATTCTAGAGAGAGAAAACCTGAAGACCCAGCCATTTTGAGAAATAAAGAAGAATAAATAAATGAATGGACAGACCCATGTGTAGATTTAGCCAAACAACTATATTGTATTACTGAAAAAATGTTTGCACCAAGAAAGGTGTGAAACCCATTTTTAGAGAGAGAAAACAGCTACAAACTTCATCTTGTTTTGACAACCTTTCTAAGCAATATTAATATTCAACAAGGGTTTGATCAAATCTGTGAGCATAAATAGATACATACATAGACGTGTACATATATATATGTATACATGAACTTTAGCAAAAAACATAATCAGAATGAAAGAAGCCAAAAACCCAGCTGTGGTCTCCTTTTTTAGAAAGAGAACGGTTAACCTTAGTGCTCACTGGCCTAAGTGTACCTTGGGTGTCGTATTGATTCTTCTCTTCGTTGAATTCTTTAGCTCTTTCCCACAGACGGCGCTAATTGTGAGACCATGAAATATCCTCTCACATGGATGTTGTAGAGATCCAACGAAGAGATGAACTTTGTCTTAGTGTGTCTGCAAAGATGAGCACGATCGGCGCCATCCAACCGGGGTTGCCAACCGGAGCCTCTCCGATGCTAAAGTTAGTCCTTTGATTGAAAGAATAAAGCTATGGAAATCAAGAGTGTTGGTGTGTAGTGTAGGGAAAGATCACATACCTCTCTTCCGGATGCCTCCCTTTTATATAGATGGGGGGTGTGATATTTGTTTGGGCTGGACCCATTGTAGGCTTTGTTTGGGTTAACCCCAATGAGCGGATACATATTTTTTTCTGGCTCCCACACTATCATTCAAAACCATAACAAATCGAATGAAACATATACTCTAAGAGTTAATAATATAATTAACCTAAAAAATGTTTAAAAAATATTGCATTTAATAAAAATAAGTGAAAATGATTATATTAAAATGGAGATGCAAGTGAATGCAAATGAAAGTTGTGTTACATGCCATAGTATTTATTTGCACCATGTACAATCGAACTTATATTTTCATACCAATATAATTCTCATTAAATTAAAGTAGGTAAAAGACAAATCCTAAATATGATATATAATAATAAAACATAGAGCAACACATTATAAGTCTTGATGGAAAAAACATCACTTAGTGTGGACCAATCAAAAACATGTCTTTACCTTTGTAAATTGTAAAACTCTTAAGTATTAATGTGCCTTTAACATTTTAGGGGGATTGAATTGGAGGAAAATTTCTTTGAGGTCCCCTAGCCAGTAGAACAGGAGAAAGAGTGGTAAGAAAGAAAGGGGGAGATGGAGGGGTTTACGTGAAGTGGATTGTGAATACAATAAGCCAAAGACCTACACACTACAAGAAAATGGGGAAAATAACACGGAAGCATTTGCGACGGCACCACTTGTCGTCGCCAATATATCGGGTTTTAGTGAGGGCAGCACTTCCTGTCACAAAAATGCAAGTTTGTGCAACGGCAACAACCGTAGTCGCAAATAATGCCCATTTTTTGCAACGGCAACCTCCCCGTTGCAAATAAAGGTTTTTGGCGATTACAATTCCCTCGTTGCAAATAAAAAATTTATTGTTTAAATTTTTATTTGTGACGATAAAACTTGACGTCGCAAAAAAAAAAAAAAAAAACCAAAACGTGATTTTCCCTTCGCGCTCATTTTTCCCCCATTCAACCAAAAATCCCCAATATCAAAAATCCATAATATTTTGAACCAAAAACCCTATCAAAAATCCCATCTCTTCTTACGACTCTCTCTCTCTCTCTCTCTCTCTCTCTCTCTCTCTTTCTCTCTCTCGACTGTGAGTAGTGGTAAACAGCAGCGAGCATCGAATCGACGGCGGCGAGTGACGGTAGCGATGTAACAACCCCGATCCATGATTAGCGCTAATTCATGCTTAAGTATGTCTAACAAGTAATTAAGAAGAAATCCTGAATTAATTATATGTGCATTGCATTATTTTGTGTTTATATATGTTTAACATAGGAAAATCTGTTCATGTTTTCGTTTCGGCTTGCGAAATGAAGGTCTTATCGGCATCCGATTCAGAAATTGACTTGATCTATGTGTTATTTAGAATTTTAAGAATTTTACGGTAGGTCTAATTGAAATTCGATTTGGAATGATTAAATTAGAATAATTAATGTCAATTAATTAACCAACTTTTAATTAAGCTTATATAAGACTAATTTGAGACCACTAGTTCATTGTTGCACCCTCATTTCCTCATCTTCAAGCTCCAAAACGTGTAGTGAGAGAGAGAGAGAGAGAGAGAGAGAGAGAGAGAGAGAGACTAGGAGAAGGTTGAATTCAAGCAAAGGAATTGCTAGAGAACTTGGAGATTGGTTTGGAACTTCAAATAATTACCTCTATAGAGTATAGTTGGACACTTGAGGTAAGGAACCAAACTCTTAGTTGTGTAGTTGAGTTGGTTCATGTAAGAATATAAGTTGTAGAGATGGGTTGATATGAGAATTGAGTTAGAATTAAGAGACTTTGAATATATCATGCATGCATGCCCATTTGAGCACAATTTGAGTTTGATTTCAAGAAATTCCCTCATGCATGTGTTCATCTTACCTTTATTTGGAAAATTCAACTTGTTTGATACCATTTTATGGCAAATGATCATGGTTTTGAATCTTGAAGGCAAGATAAAGCTTGCATGATATACATGTTATGTTTTCAATGAAATGAAGAGTTATTTTGCACAATTGGCAAGCTTTTGAGCCTTAATTTTGTGAGATGATCTTTAATTCACCATGTGTTCCAAATTTATACAAGTTTCCTCAAGTTTTTGGCCCAAATGATAAGTTTTGAAGTGTTGAAATCAAGATTTGCAGCTAGGAAGCAATTCTGGAAATCCAGAATTCTGCTTCTACGCTCGAGCGTAGGAATCCATGCTCAAGCGACCACTCTGAGAGTGTGCACTTCCGCTCGAGCGACCAAAAGTCCGATCGAGCGTGAAATGCATGCTCCCAAAAGTTCATGTGTTTTTGTAGATCGCTCAAGCGACAAAAGTCACGCTCAAGTGAAGCTCTGAGTCTTACGCTCGAGCGAGGATCGAGCGTCCGTTGAGCGTAAAAATCAAGCAACCAGTATTTTTTCAAAGTTTGCAGACCACTCGAGTGAAGGAAGTTGCGCTTAAGCAGACCCTCGCATTTTGCATGTCCGCCCGAGCAAGGAAAGCCACACTCGAGCGTAGACCCTGTTTTCAGCAAGTTTTAAAAAATGTTTTCAAGTACATTTTTGCATTCTCATTCCATCCTAGACATTCCTAAGCCAAGATTAAGACACCATAACGAGGATAAAGGCTAGAAATACACTAAGAACAAATGAAATAAGTTGTATACAATCCGAGCGTGTGCTCAATGTATGTATTTGTCATGTTATGTAGGTCGCGCACCTCAAGTTAAGTGAATTGCCTATTCTACTCATCTTTTTGGAGCCACCAGCTATCTGTAAGTAATAACTTTGTAAAGCTATGTTCAATTATAAGTATTTTCTGCATGATATAAGATGATCTGTTTCTGAAATATTATTTTCTATATGAATGAATGATTGTCCAATGTTTGTGAAATGTATTCGTGGCATTCTTAGCTTCAGATGACATCTGTTATCTATTCTGTTACGTCCCAATTATTTGTCAACTGTATGTCTCATGAGCCAACTGTTATGGATCCTTATGTATACGTCCCATTTATGGGCCAACTGTACGTCTCATGAGCCAACTGTACCGTCTCCGTGCACGTGAGTCAAGTGTATGCCTTTATGGCCGTCCCTTTATGGGTCAACTATTTCTGCTAGTGCTAATGGATGCACCACGTATGATTAATTGCAAATTTTGATTATGAGTATGATTCTGAATCTGTTTCTATTATGAACTTTGATTTCTGAACATGACTATGAACCTATTTTTGTTTTCTATAACTGTATGGACAACATTCATTAAAACCCTTTACTTTGTTATTATTCACTGGGCTCCAGCTCATTATTTATACTATGTATGTAGGTGAGTAGGCACGTGACCAAGCCTAGAGTTGATGGCCTAAGATTCTGTTTTGTTAGCCAACTATCGTGCCTCTTGAGGAGGTTCATTTGTGAGGATCGTGTCAAGGCTTAGTTGAGTTTGTTATGTATATCTATACTTGGGCTAAGTTCCCTTCGACTCAATCCGTGTAATTTGGTGACATAAGACTATTGTATTTTTGACGTCACATCCGTACATATGTTTATAAGTTTGTTTTGAAATTTCAGTCCCATGTATGTCTGCACAGCTCTATGGACTATGTAAATTTTGCATATTTGCTTCTGTAGCCCTTATTATATGTTATTCTGTTCAGAGGCCTTTGGTAACCCAAGGGTTGCTGGCCAGTTACAACGCTAAACTCATAGGGGTGGGTTCGGGTCGTGACAAGCGAGCAACGTGCGACGGCAGCGAGCTGCAAACGATGGTGACGAGCGAGCGGCGTGTCTCTCTTCAACTCTCTCAGTCAGTCTCAATCTCTGAACTAGGTTAGCTCTTCTTCTTTTTCGTCTTCATGTCTCTGCTTTGCCGAGTTAACCCTTTCCCTGTTTTCCTCCCACTTCCCACAGCCCACAACTATTCTACCCCTCTAACTCTCTCTCTTTGCTGCCGTTGTTTTCTTTTCTCACTCTTCATTCACTTCATTTGCTCAATTATTTGGTATTTTTAACTATAAATTTGAGCTATTTTAGTTAAATAAATTTATGAGTTTGCCGAATTTCGATCGATAGATTAGTATTACAAATAGTTGGATCTCTTGACAGTTGGCTTTATTTAAGTGTGTAAATTGAGCTTTGGGTTTGATAAGAAATGCATCCCTTACTCCAAAGGTCCCCCCTTCACCCTCTCTCTACAATTACTTGGCTACAACTTTAGTTGCTTTAGTCTTTTTTAATTGCAATTTTTTTCTATTTCAGTTATAAATTTATGACTTCTGAGAAAACAAAGGAAAAAGAAATCTTTTGAAGTGAAAGAGCAATGAACAAAATTTGAAAGTAAGCCTATTTCTAGTTATTTCTGAAACCTTCCCTATTCCTTCTGAAACCTTTCTTGTTCTAAAACTGTCCTATATCTCTAATTTTTACTCTATTTTCTCTCATTCTCTCGAAATTTTGATTTCAGACTCTCTCTCAGCACTCACTTATTTGGAATTTTGTCAGCTGACTTGGTAATGATTTTATGCTATTTTGGTATTTATATATTTATGTTGACATTTGTAATGGAATAATTGGTTAATTTGCTCTAGGACTTCGTTTGAGTTTGTTGCAAAATATGTCATCTTGTTTTGTAAAATTCTAGTAGGTGACCCATGCCTACGGCACTCCCAACCAAAAAAAAAAAAGAAAATTTCTACATCTAACTTAACCATTTTTTGACAATTGAAGCCCCTCCCCCCCCCCCCCCAAAAAAAAGAAGAGGTTATGCACTTCAAAATTATGCCTAGCAAATTATCGATGCCTACGACACCCTCATTCTGATAAAAAATCATTTGCATTTTTTAGTTATGATCTATTGATCATTGCATATTGACACAATTACAATCATTTCTAATTACCTTGCTTTGCAATTACAATTAAGACTAACTCATGCACGTACTTCATTACTTAATTGAAACCAAAAATAAAAAATAAAAATCATGAATTCCTATATGTATACTCTCAAGCATAATGACCCACTTAAGCTTGGTTCAACATCTCCATATGCATTATAGGTTTGATTAGTTTTTATTGCTGGTGGCACACCATCTTCAAAAGCTGCTATTATCAGTACCTGAAACACAAATTAAGTTTAATTAAGTTAGATAAATTTACCAAAATAGAAGAATCTAATACAAAGAGAACAAATCCTGAGTGTTTAGCATTTCTGAATCATGTGTCACATTGTAGGCACCATACTTTCTCATTGCTCTATAGAGCTTTACATAATTTGACCCCAAAAAAAAAAATGATTCTTAATTCTTGAGTTATCATATGACTGGAAAAAAAATTAATACTACTTGACTTTATCAAACTCGTTGCAGCACATTCAAAATGATTTTCCATTGAAACAAAATGATGATAGGATAGAATAGGAACCTCTTCCATAAAAGGTAAACCACATAACTATATAAGCAATTGCATAATTGATTGAAAAATCGAATAAGGTAATGAACACATGTAGAAGCAAACATAAGTTACACATTTTGTGAACATAGTTATGAGTTTTGTGAAAAGCGTTACAATATTTGTGGTTAGTAAATGCATTGCACAAAGTTGTCATTTTACAAGTTATACATTTTTTGGTTAGAGTTATGAATTTTGTGACAAAGTTACAATATTTTGTAGTGAGCAAAAGCCACACATTAGTTATATATTTTGTGCTCAAAGTTATAAATTTTGTTGAAATATTTATGAATTTTGTTAGAAATGTTACGATACTTTGTGGTCAGTAAATCCATTAGACAAAAGTTATAACATTTTAAAAAGTTACACATTTTGTGGATGTAGTTATGATTTTGTTGAGAAAAGTTACAATATTTTGTGGTAAGTAAATCCTTACACAAAAATATGACATTCTCTCTTATCTTGAAACTATACCCAATTTCCTATTTTACCTATTCAAGATAGAGAGAAAAAATAAATAAATAAAGAAGAAGAAGAAAAAGAAGAAAATGTTTGATTATAACGTTAGTTTCCTAGGTGGAAGGGAATATGATTTGGACCAATAACAAGCTTACTTTACAAAGTTACTTTAGAGGAGCCGGATTGTAATTGATGTGTATTTATTGGCATACTTATTTATAATTGAATGTTCTATGGAATTTAAATTGGAAAATATGATAGCAAAGGTTAAGTTGAAGATGATTGTGACACATTGTGATTGGTTTTCAACACTAGTTACCAAACCGTTGAGTGAACTTTCTCTTGCCTTGCTACACTTCAAATCTTTTACCAACATTGTTTTTTAAGAGACCTGCAAATACAATGACATGATAATGTTGATATAGGTGTCAACCATAGCACTATTAATCAATGGTTTGCTTGGGCTTTGTCTGGATTTGGTCCTAATTCCCTTGTTGTCGTTGAGCTTTGGCTTTAGCCTTGTTTGCCTTGACCTTGGGGTGGCCTTAGCTTGGCCTTGACCTGGGGATGACCTTAGATTGCCTTGGCCCAGGGGTGGCCTTGTTTTTCTTAATCTTATCCTTGGTTCTAAGCCTTATATTATTTTATCTTAAATTTCAATATTGTCTTTTAGGTCCAATGTCTATATTGCCTTGACTTTGGGGGTGACCTTCATTGACTTGGCATAAGGTTGTTTAAGGGTGACCTCCAATGTCTATATTGTCTATATTGTCTTTTGGCGTATTGGTGTGTATTCCCTGAGTTGGGACTTTTGATATGCTATTTACTTTCCTTTTTGATTATTTTCTTTGTTGTACATAAGGTTGTTTATGTGATTATTTAAATTTTCTAATCTGACTTTAGGAACACCTCATAAAAACTGGCTATGGTTTTGTGTCTGTTACTATGTTTGGAGATCCAGACAAGCCAACTCTTGTTACTTATCCTAATGTAGCATTGAATTGTAAGTACAGACCAAATACCATTTTAATCAATAGTTACAGTTATTATCATCATGAAAATAACAATAGTTTTTAAAATTATTATTATTTTGAGAGATTGACTAAACCAAGTTGTCCAAATACTTGGAAAGTTATATTCAAAAGTAATTAAGAACTTTTTTTTGTCAAAGCTAAAAGGAAATTTGAATGTTTGTACTTGTTTGAATTTGCTTGCATGGAACCATGATCTTTTTCTGATCCTTCATTGCTTAAAGTAACTTCCCTTTTGTTCTTGTGTACATCTTGAGAAGATGTGTCTTGCTTTCAAGGGTTGTTCTTTTGTCCAGATGTATTTTCCTTGTTGCTCCACAACTTCTGCATCTACCATATTAGTCCAGATGTATTGTTTGATTTGAATTGTTTCCCAATTTTCGGTTTAGGCAAACTAGATCCTTAAAAAACTTAAAATTCGAGGTGTTGACGTCCCAAAATCACCAAACGACATCGGATTAGCACGAAACTTGGCACACACGACCACTTTGGCACGAGAGACTTGTGGGAGAAGATAGGACTCAAATCGAGTTCCTGGTTTGGAGCTAGAGGCAGATTTTGGTCTAGACAAACTAGTTCCTTAAGAAACTTAGAATTCGAGATATTGATGCCCCAAAATCACCAAACGGCGTCGGATTAGCATGACACTTGGCACACACAACCGCCTTGGCACGAGAGACTTGTAGGAGAAGACGAGACTCGAATTGGGTTCTCAATTTGGGAGCTAGAGCCGGATTTCGGTCAAGGCAAACTAGTTTCTTAAGAAACTTAGAATTTGAGGTGCTGACGCCCCAAAATTACCACATGGCTTCAGATTAGCATGAAACTTGGTACACACGACCGCCTTGCCACGAGATACTTGTGGGAGAAGACAGGACTCGAATCGGATTCTTGGTTCAGGAGTTAGATCCAGATTGCAATCTAGGCAAACTAGTTCTTTAAGAAACTTAGAATTCGAAGTGTTGACGCCCCAAAATACCAAACGGAATCGAATTAGCATGAAACTTGGTACACACGACCGCCTAGTCACGAGAAACTCGTAGGAGAAGACGGGACTCGAATCGGGTTTTCGGTTTGGGACGTATAGCTAGATTACGGTCTAGGCAAACTAGTACCGTTAGAAACTTAGAATTAGAGGTGTTGATGCCCCAAAATCACCAAACGGTGTTAGATTAGCACGAAATTTGGCACACACGACTGCCTTGGCATAAGAGACTTGTGGGAGAAGACATGACCTTAATCAGATTCCCGGTTTGGGAGTTAGAGTTGGATTTCACTCTAGACAAACTAGTTTCTTAAGAAACTTAGAATTCAAAGTGTTAACGTCCCAAAATCACCAAACGGCGTCATATTAGCATGAAACTTGGCACACACGACAACTTAGGCACGAGAGACTTGTGGGAGAAGACGGGACTCGAATCGGGTTCCCGATTTAGGAGTTAGAGCCGGATTTCACTCTAGACAAACTAGTTCCTTAAGAAACTTAAAATTCAAGGTGTTAATGCCCCAAAATCACCAAACGGCATCGGAGTAGCAGGAAACTTGGCACACATGATTGCCTAGGCACGAAAGACTTGTAGGAGAATAAGGGATTCGAATTGGGTTCCCGGTTTGGGAGTTAGAGCCAGATTTCATGCTAAACAAACTAGTTCTTTAAGAAACTTAAAATTTGAGGTGTTGACGCCCCAAAATCACCAAGCGGCGTCGGATTAGCACGAAACTTGGCACACACGACCGCCTAGGCACGAGAGACTTGTGGGAGAAGACGAGACTCGAATCACGTTCTCGGTTTAGGAGTTAGAGGTAGATTTCGGTCTAGGCAAATTTATTTACTTAATTATCTTTGTAATTGCATAGTAGTTAAATTTTTATATTTTTATTTGTAATTAACATATTAACACATAATTATATTGTCATTAATTATTTTTATTTTTATTTTTCAGATATTTCCCGAGTAGGAGTTTACTTCTTGTGGAATGTGTACCTGTGAAAAATGCAACTAACTTTTGTTTTTGTTACCCACGGAGAATGATGAGGAAAACTTTTAATTTTGATTTATGTTATTTTGAGTTATGAACAACATTATGTATTTAACATTATATATGTATTATGGAACATTATGTAGTGTGGTAATTTTGTTGATGTGTAGTTATGGATGGAATAATATTTTTATTATGGAGAAATTGTTACTTCTATACAGGAATTTTTATATTATTATGCAATTATTGGTTTCTTTTTTAATTATTTTTCATCTAATACAAATAATTTTAATATTGTTAATAATTATCTTGTAGATTTTCTTTTTTTTTTTTCTTCTTTACAACGGCACCACACCGTCGCAAAAAATAGGTAATTTTAATATTTTTATTAATTTTATTTTATTTTTCATTTTATTTTTTTTTTTTTTTTTTTGCGACGGCACCATACCGTTGCAAAAAACATTAGAACCATTGGCGACAGTGGTCGTGCTGTTGCAAAAAAAAAATACCATTGACAGTATTTCTTGCGGTCTCAAATAAAACTTTTAGCCACGGTAACACAGTGCCGTCGCAAAAGGTCTTAATTTTTTACATATTATAGGCGACAATAAAATGTAATCGCAAAAGGCCACAAATACCGTCACAAAAAAAGGTGACAGCACGATGCCGTCGCTAAAACTTTTTTGCAATGCCCTCTACTGTGACCCCCCATTTGTCGTCGCCAAAAGTCATTTGCCATCGCTACAGGTTTTTTGAGACGACATTAGGAGCATTAGTGACGGTAAACCTGAAAGTTTTGTAGTGACGTGTCATCCATCAGCTAGTGTGTGATTGGTTCATTCACTTTTTGCTCTTAGCTCAGAGTTGTGTGCACCTGCACATCATTCCTATCAGATGATGAATCAGGAAAGGCCTTAGATATGTGACTGCAAGCCACATAAGCCAATTTTACAACCTAGAAAAGAAAATGAAGCAAAAATGACTCTGCTCCAAAGTCTATACCATGTCACGCAAAATAGTGCCACATGGTGCATATCAACAATCTCTCTCTTTATTTTGGAAAAATTATCAAAGATAAACGGATAAACTACATTAACCACTATGCATTTTCATGGAGCAAAGAGGATGGCAACTTGTGTTTAGGAGAAGACACGAAAATAGTGACTTAAGATCAAGAGGTGGTATGCATACTGTGTTCGTAGACAACATCCCAGATTCTATGCATCCAAAACAACTTATTCATCTATTCACAAATTTTGGAATAGTTAAGGATGTCTTTATTCCAAGCAAAAGGAGGAAAACATTAGGGTCAAGATTTGGATTCGTAAGGTACAATTGCCCAATAGCAGTTAAGATGGCTATCCAAAAAGCCAACAGAACATGGTGTGATGATAAAGTGTTAAAAGTAAAGAAAGCTGAGTTTGGTAAGGAGCAAGTTAAAAGCAAAGGCAGAGTTGACACTCATCTTCAAGCACCACCGAGAGCAGTGGGGGTAAGGATGACAACTGCTGCAAGCAATGTAAGGAGAGTGTCATATATCGAAGCACTTAAAGGTGGGAATGATCTAAAAGAAAAGGCAATAGTTTTCAAAGCAGAGGAGTATGGAAATGGATAGATGTACACAAGTGTGGTGGTAAAACCATGGCTGAAATACTGTAATGGTAAACTCAAGGAGGAGTTGCTAATCAGAGGTGTAAAGGATGTACAGGTGAAGGATGGGGGTGGAAGAATAGTGTACCTATCATTCCCCTCACTAGAGGAAATGATGAGTAGCATAAAGGTTATCCATGGGTGGATCCATGAATGGTCTGAATCGGTTATGGAATGGAAAAAAGGAATGAAGATTGAGTTTAAAAGATATGTTTGGATATTTGGAGTCCATCCTAATCTTTGGAACACTCTAAACTTTCTAAAAATTGATCAGATTTGGGGTGAAGTGGTGGAATTAGATAAGAATATATCTAATTTGGCTTCTCTGGAATGGGGTAAGATGAGAATCCTTACCTCACAAGTGGAGTCTATTAATAATATTGTTTATTTGGAATGTAAAGGCTGCATATATCCAGTTTGGATGTGCAAAGATATTAAGCTCAACCACAGAGATTAGGGCTATAGTCTCAGCACCCAAAGAACCACTGAATCTGGCAAGGGCATTATCAATGAAGACTAAAGCTCAAAGAATCACAGTGGAAGGGAGGAAGAAGAAGATGATGTAGCAAGTGTAGAGGGTGACCTGGCAATCCATGATGGTGCTCTACAAAATGAAAAGGGAGTACCCTGCAAGGAGAGGGGTGTGGTAGACAAAGGAAATGATTACCCACCTATCTCAGTCGTAAGTGAAACCTATAATATTGTGAGGAATAGAGATGGGGGTGGCCATTGCACAAGGGTCGAAGAAAGCATGCACAGAAATTTAAATCACAACTCTGATAGGGGAAGCAAAAGAGGTGTAGGTGTTTTGGTCTCTGATGGGCCTATAAGAAGCCTTAGTAGGATTACATCTCCACAGCCCAACATTAATTTAGAAGTAGTTTTGGATCATGCCCAATTTGATGGTCTTTTGAATGGAATTAATTTGGGCTTGTCTAAAACAATTAGGCTGGACAACTCTGAGATTCTTGATCTAACACATTTTGAAGCCTAGATGGTAAAGGATAAGGGCATTGCTATAGTCACAAACGAAAGGGAAAGTCAAAGTAATCAAGCTCCACAAACCAGCAAGTCAATAAAAGATAAAGTGAGCAGGGGAAAATTAGTGATGAAATCTGGGTTTCAAAGAAGGGCCATCTTTAGAGCAGTTGCTATTGCAATTTCTTCTTCTCTATCTTATAACAGCCGCTCAAGCAGTCAAAACAAACTACTTTTGAAGAAGCTACTGTACAGCTTGGGAAAGAGCTGGGCATAGATTTTGAAGGCAAAGATGATGAAGTTATGAGGAAAATTATTGAAATGGAAGAAAAGGACATGGAGCAAGCTATTGCAAAGAGCAATGGTGCTGGGGCTTAGAATAGCTTCAAGGGAGGCTCAAGAGTAAAAAATATTTTTTATAAAGATTTTTTCTTAGAATATTAGAGGGCTTGGCAGGCCTGAAAAGAGGAGGCAAGTCAAAGAAGCTATCAAAGAAAGAAAAGTGGACATGGTGCTATTGCAGGAAATAAAAAAGGGAAATGTTTCAAAGCAGTTTGTGAAATCTATCTGGCCTCATGATCTAGTTGGCTACATGAATATGGATGCTGATGGGAGGGCTGGAGGTCTGCTTTGTGTTTGGAAGCTTGAAATTTTCTCCTTAACTAACTGCTGCTGTAACAGGAACTTCATCCTATTATCAGGTACTTTATTTAATAGTTTGGAATGTGTGATTGTGAATGTATATGCACCCAATGATGTGATTGATAGGAGAAAATTATGGGCATCTTTGATCAATATTAAGGCTGTTTTCCCCAAACCTTGGTGTGTAAGGGGGGACTTTAATGAAATAAAATCACTAGATGAAAGGAAAGGTTGTGTAAGAAGGAATAGGGGAATAACAGATTTTGGTAACTTCATAAGCAGCCTGGCTTTGATTGTTGGAAAGGAAATATACATTGTGTAATTCAGTGAAAGATGAGAGATGGAGCAGGTTAGACAGGTTCCATGTTAGCCCAAAATGGTTGGGATGGTTTAGATACAAACTCTGGGGTCTGCCTAGATCCATCTCAGATCACTGTCCAATTATCCCGATGGATGATGAGAGAAATTGGGGCCCAAAGCCTTTTAGATTCATCAATGCGTGAGCATCTCACCCTTCTTTCATGCATGAAGTGAAAAAAGTATGGGAGGGTACTCAGGTAGATGGTTAGGCAAGTTACAAACTAAAAACCAAGCTGAAGGCACTTAAACGAGCTTTAAAGAAGTGGAATTGAAGTGTTTGAGAATATGGACTCTAAACTGAAGCAAGCTGAAGAACAATTACATGCCTTGGATTTAACTGCTAAGATTAGAAACCTGGATGAAGATGAAGGTAGGAAGAGAAGAGAGTTGAGTGGGGAAGTGTGGAAGCTCAGAAGATGATGGAAGGAATTTGGCTACAAAAGTCAAGGCTGAATTGGAACTAAAAAGGAGATAAAAACACTAATATTTTTCACGTCATAGCTACGAAAAGATAGAATATTAAGGAAATTGACTTTATGACAGTGAATGGGGCAGCAGTGAAGCATCCTATAGAGGTGAAACAAGCTGTGTATAATCACTTCTGGTTTAGCTTTAATGAACAATGGAAGTCCAAACCCAAGCTACTGGGCCCATTTAAAGTGATTCAACAGAGCCAGCATTTCAGTAGTTTGGAAATGGAATTTCTAAAGATGAAATTTGGGCTGCAGTTACAATTTGTGATAGCAACAAGGCACCTAGTTCTGATGGGTTTAACATGACCTGCTACCAAAAAGGGTGGAAATTCATGAAAGGTGATATCCTCACTTTCCTGCAGGAATTCTATATCAACAGTAGTTTGGTTGGAAGCTTAAATAGTTCCATCATTACTTTCGTCCCTAAAAAAGACAACCCTTCAGGCATTCTAGACTACAGGCCTGTTAGTCTTATAAACTCCACATATAAAATTATTTCCAAGGTTCTTACTAATAGATTGAAAAAAGTTCTTCTTGTTGTTATAGATAATGTCCAATTTGCATTTCTATGGCAAAAAAATATTTTGGATGGTGTATTGATAGCTAATGAGATGGTGGACTGGTGGAAGAAACCTAGAAGAAAGGGATTGATATTGAAGTTCGACTTCTAAAAAGCACACACAGTAAATAGGAACTTTCTTATCCAAATGCTATCTAATTTTGGTTTTGGTTCCAAGTGGGTGAATTGGATCTATACCTGCATTTCTTCAACTAAAATTTCTGTGTTGGTAAATGGTTCACCCATACCTAAATTTTTCCCTAAAAAAGGACTAAGGCAAGGCGATCCATTATCACCTTTCCTATTTAACGTGGTAGCTAAAGGCCTAAACTTATTACTTACAAGAGCAAAAAATTTGGGCTTGGTTAAAGGGATAACCGTTGGGTTCAATGGCATTAATATTTCCCATCTCCAGTTTGCGGATGACACAATTATTTTCTGTGAAACTGAGTGGCCTGAAGTGTTAATTGTGAAGAGAATACTCAAATGCTTTGAGATTATTTCTGGGTTGAGGATCAACTTTCACAAGAGTGTTATATGTGGTATAGGCATTCCTGATGATATTGTGCAAACTTTTGCTTCAAGACTGAATTGTACCTACCAAAAGCTCCCTTTGAAGTACCTTGGAATGCCATTAGGGGCCAATCCATCAAGAAGAGTAACATCGAAGCCTGTGGTGGAGAAATTCAAGAAGAAACTAACAAGTTGGAAAATGAGGTTGTTGTCCTTTGCAAGTAGAGTAACACTAATCAGATCTGTACTATCCTCACTACCTGTTTATTACATGTATCTGTTGAGGTTGCCTAGTAGTGTAGGAAAAGAGATTGATAAGATTCAAGCAGCTTTCCTGTGGAGAGATTTTGAGGTCAAGAAAAAAAGTCCACCTGGTGAAATGGAAGGATTTAACCAAGGATAAAAAGCAATGAGGGTTGGGGATTAGAAACTTAAGAGTTGTGAACACTAGCTTGCTTGCTAAGTGGTGGTGGCAATTTGGGATAGAAGACAACTCATTATGGAAACAGCTCATCTACAGTAAGTACAAGTCAGAGGGGGATAGATGGCTTCCTTTTCATGTGGAGGCAAACAATATTTTACGATTGTGGAGTGACATTCTACTTGTTAATGAATCTAACAACAGTGTGTTCAACCATTATTTGCACAATGCCGAATTCAAGATTGGCAATGGTGAAAGAATTAGTTTCTGGGTTGATAATTGGATGGGAACCAGTTGTTTGAAGTCCTAATATCCTAGATTATACTACTTATCAGTGGAAAGAGACATATCCTTGTATGTGCAGTGGTCTAGGGCCAAAAATCAGATCAGTTGGGCATTCAATGTCAAAAGACCCTTATTGGCATAAGAGGAAAATGAACTACAAAGACTTCATGATGTTCTAGAAGAGGGTCCTGAATTGAGATTGGATTCTAATGATAGTCTTTTGTGGAAAGCTGATCCCGCAAGTATTTTAAGTGTTAAAGGCGCTGTGAACTGGTGTGAATTATCTAACGATCCGGCTCTAAAACTTCCTGATTTGATCTGGCACAATCCCTCTCCACCTAAAGCCCAATTTCTCTCTTGGTTAGTCTGGAAAGGGAGGTTAAAGACTTCAGATTATTTACATAGAATTGGTATCCTAAGTGATGAAGTCTGTAATGAGTGTGTGCTTTGTCATGCGAAGATTGAATCACTTAATCATGTTATATTGATTTGCCCCTTTGCTTGGAAAGTATAGTCTACCATAATCAAGTGGTGAATGGGCCTCCCCTAGTTCAGTGGACATGCTAGGTTGGACTTATAGAAAAAATGAGAAACAATTGTGGAGATCAGTTTTGATTACTGGTTTGTGGTCCCTTTGGAAATGCAGGAATGACTGCTTGTTCAATGAGTTACAACCCATTTGTAATGGCCTTTGTGAGTTAATTAAAATTAGACTGGCCCTTTGGATGAAAGCACATTTGGATGAAAGCACATTCATTTGGGCAAGGGTATGCGGTGGATGAGTTTGTCTACAATATTTAACAAGTTAAAAGCTGCTTATAGTTCTTCTGCTGAGTCTGTGTGTACTGATTTGCTGCTATGATCTGTTTGCTGTCAGTAGAGGGCTGTAGAGCATTGGGCTGCTATTACTGGTTTGTTTTGCGTCTGCTATTCTGTTTGCTACATGTGGTGTTTGCTAATTATGTTGATTGTTTGTTACTACTGTAGAATTTTGCTGTAGAATTAAGATTGTCTGCTGCTATATGTTGCGGTCTTGGCCTGCTGTATGTTGTTGCTGAAGAATTATGCTTTGGAGCTAGTGAAGAATTATGTTGATTGTTTTTTTTTTACTGTGTTGTTCTATTTTTTAGGCTTTTGGTTGCTCTTGATTGGCTTCTCACCAATCTTGGATCAAGTGCTTGCATATGATTGTGCTTCATTTGCAACCTAGTTGGGATTGTGAAAGTTAGTTATGATGCTCAGTGCACTTCCCTGATTTGTTGATGTATTTTTGCATGTACTTTGCTTTTATCATCAATAAATCTTTTATTTTGCTGATTAAAAAAAAAAAAAAAAACTACACTAACCACTCTTTATGAGAGTTTTTATTTCCACATACCAAATATTTTGTTCGTACACCTAATAAAAACAAATTTATTATAATTTTGTCTTAAAATAAAATTACTAATTTATCTTCATCTTCTTCCTTTAACACCTTAATTTTTCAAATCTTGAATCCTTAAGCTCCAAAGCTCATCTCCTTCTCCAACCAACCTAACCCTTCCCCAACCCTCTTCTACTACCGTCACCCCTTCTTGCATCTTCCTTTGACCACCCGAACCTCTTCTCCATCATCCACGACCTCCTTGACCTTTTCCAGCCTTGGGTCATTGGCACTGGTTAGAGTTAGAAATAGAAAGAGAAAGGGATGAGTCATGGTGAAAAAGGGTTTGCGACAAGGGTGGTTGGCATAAGGGGGTTTGCGATGACGAGTTGGCAACAATATAGTTTGCGACGGTAAAAAGTTCACGACAGAGGCAGTTTGCAACAGTAGTTGCGAAAAGGGCTCTACGGTTCATGTGAATATTCACACCTTATATTTGACTGTGAACATTCACAATCAAATATATAATGTAATGATGTGAACATTAACATCATGTATACTTCGTGTTAGTTTAATAGTTGTAATATGTTATTATTCCATATTTCACTTGCTAGCTTCCTCCCATTTTTTGGTCGTTGTCCTTGTTGGGGTTGTTGATTATAATCAAATAAATTGAACTCCCAAAATTTTGTTCATTTTTCAGATACATGAACTAGTGACATGATATATGATCAATGTGAATGTCCACACTATGTATTTGACTTTTATTGTTTTATCCTATGTTGTACTATGTTCATATGAATATTTACATCATGGTTTTACTCAATGCAACCATGGTCACATCATTCCACTATTCACAACACATATAGTTTGCACTTGTTATCATTTATCATTTGTGACCATTAACAATAAATTTATTTCCAATGGAACAAACAGATGTTGCTCATAGATTTCATGGCAAAAGAAAAAGAAAATAGTTCCACGTCAAAGACAAACTTGAACAAATAGCCAGCCCCCCCTCCCGGAAAAGTGAACATGAAAAAGGTCAACTACTGATCTAACATCATTGGGTTAGTGAAACTGATGATGAGCAACAAGTTCTCGGATCATCAGTTGGATTGTTTGAAGGAAATGCCATTTTGACAGTTGTTTGATGTATTGAGGACCGGTAAAGTTAACCTCAACAAATGCATGAAGTTCAATGATGTCGTCGTATGCGTGCTAGAGATGTACAAGCCATTGAAAGACACATTTTACATTGGCGATAAAAATATGAATATGAATTCTACATCCTTTGCAATTTTGTAAGTAATTAGAATACATTGGAAAAAAGAACCATAATTAGTTATTTTGATTCTGCCTAAAAACATACAATGGTATGTTGTCATAATATTTGCACAAAGTCAATGTTAATATTCATATTGGTTTATGTTGTTTTATAATTATGTACACATAACCATTGGTTTAATGTAATTAAATTAATTTATTTGATGTTTTATTCATGATGTTAACATTCACATTCAATAATCTGATTGTGCATAAACATACACTTCATGTTTGTGTATACACAGAAATGATGGTTTATGGTTAATGCAATGTTGATATAGTCATATTTTTAGAGATTAAAAAATCAAAGTGAACCTTCATATTGTTGTCAACTGCTTTACAATTGTGTACACATAATAATTGACTTAACGTGATTTGTGGGCAATGCAATTTTGATGTAAACTTTAATATCACCATTCCATATTAGTAATTAACTCTTTGAAACCATAGTATCTTTATCTATATTTCAGAATTCATATGAACCTTCACATTCGTATGTTTTAGTATGAACATTTACATCACGTTTGTATTCAATATGAAAGTTGAGGCTTGTGGTTATGTAATTTAATGCAATGCTGATGTGAACCTTAACATCACCTTATCACAGTAGTAATGAACACAGTGAAAATATATTCACCATTTAATATTATACGGATGTGTGAATAATATTGACGCCAATTAACAACACAATGATATTAACACTGATTAATTATATAAATATTTACATCATTTTTATATTAGACACATTACCAATCTCAAAAAATCATTGCTATATTGAAATCCAATAACAAATAATCAAAATCAATGACAATAATAGAATCATAAATTCAAAAATCTCAGTCTCTCAAAAAATAAGAAATCATCACATACATCTTCCTCTGTATCTTCATAATCTTCCTCTTCGTCTTCGTCTTCATCTTTAACATTATCACTATTATTAACACCTCATACAATTCCACTAATATAGCAATCCAAATCAAATGAAACCCACCTCCTCTCTTTACCAAAAAAAAAAAAAAAACAAAAAAAAGCCTCATTATTGTACCAGAGACCTCACTTTTCACAATTCCAACACTTATTTCTCAAACTTCTAAACAATATAAAATGTGAACATTCACACTGATTGACAAAAAAAAAAAATCAGAAACAATGGCAGCAATAGGAATTCCAAAAAAAAAACTCAATCTCTCTAAAAATAAAAGATTATTACACACATCCCCATCTTCATCATTATCACTATTATTAACAATCCATGCAATTTTACCATTCCACCAATCCAAATTAAACCAAACCTACGTTTGAAGAATATGTTTGTAACAAAATCGTCTAGATATAAACAGAGTTTCGACTTGCAACAATGGAAAAACAATGTTTTGAACATAGAGCAACTACGGACGAACACAAAGTTTCGAACACAAAGCGACAATGAAGGAACACAATATTCTCTATGTGTAAACTATAGCTTCAAAACCCTACCAAACAGAGAGTTTCAAAACCCTAGCACAACGAAACAATACCAGAAACGTGAATGAAACTTATCAGAAGGAAACACAAAAATAATGGTAACTACCAAAACAAAGGAAGTAACAAAAAGGAAACATGTATATCATTTTTCTGTGTAATACATATCAACAATAGATATAAGGGTATAATAGTCCAACAAACAATATAAATCAAGAAAAAAGAATCTCATGGAATAAAAGTATAAATACATGAGACTAACTAGGCTATAATTTTTTTTGGTGGACTTATTAGGTTAGAACACCTCTAAATGGAATTTATCAGTAAAAAAAATACTTTTAATATATATAAAATTATTCATTTCAAAAGAAGAAAATTATACAATTTCATACTTTTTTAATCATAACCAAAAAAAATATAAGTCATACATAATTAAACACCACCACATGAAACATAATCAAACATCACATTAATCTTAACTAAAATACTCTAGTACAATTTTATTTTTTTATCCCTCATAAATAATCTATATATGTACGGGAAAGAAATAAATCTTCTCGTATAATCCTGTTGATCAAGTTTGCGCTCCTCTGTACGTCGTCGCTTTATCACCTGAAAACACAAACGTGAGCTAGCTGGCGGGTGTGTGCCGGAAACCTCTCTGATGCCTAAGTCAGTAAGCTTGACAAATAGACAAAAGCTCTGTGTATTCAGAAAGCAAAACTGTGTGTTACCCCTCCAAAGGTGATGTTTGTGAGCTCTTATAGATTTCGTATGGATCCTAGTAGGACTTTTACTTCTCCATGCAAAGTCCTCCTAGGATTCATACTCCTGAAAGATAATACTTATCCTTCAACACCCCCCTCACTGCTTAAACCAAGTGAGATGGTTTTATCATGGCCGAACTCCAATATGACCGAAGTAAACATGACTATGCATAGCCGCAAAATAAGCCGAACTAGCTCTTCCTTTTACTGCTCTTACATCGGCTTCTCCTGCACAACCCATGGTGTGGTTAGACCGGACTAACATGTCATGACCGGTGTAACTCCAAGACCGGTCTAACTCCAAAGTACCGTTTAGACCTATCTAACTTCGATCTTCTGTCGGACCGGACTAGCTTCACGGCCTTAGGACCGGACTAAATTCAAAATATCCACACGACCGGAGTAACTTACATGGCCATTTTACTCGGCCCTTTGTACTGCAGCTCATAATGGCCCATTACCCAGCTCGGCCCAATTTTCACATAAATTACCCTCTTAATTGCCCCTTAATTCCATCTGCCTAGCATGATTGGGATTATCTGTCAACCAGCCGAGCTATAGATTTTTAGCCTATCCAGCCGAGCTACTCTCACACCGAGCTCTGGCTGTTCGGTAGTAACGTCTCTTCAATCACAGAGACTGAAACGTTTCCCATTCTTATGGTACGTGGCATGCTCTGATTGACTGAGGACGGCTGTCACGCCGTCTTCATACTTCGTGAATTTTGAACAGTCCCGCCTTTTTTCCCTTTACCTAAAACGAGCCTCTTCATTTTGACACACTTTGCAACTTTTCCCTCTCTATGCCCTCATTGTTTCTTCAACTTTCTGAGCTCGTGTTCCCCATAGCTGTTATTCTCTCTTCAGCTCTTGCCTCTTCATCAGGTAAGCAGTATACATCTACTTTGTTTTCGTATTTTGTTTTTTGTGTTTTTGCAAAACATATTTTTCCGTTTCGCTTTGCTCTGTACTTTTCTAGAAAAAACTTAACAATAGAACACATGAGTATATGTAATATCCTGTAGAAAACTAGTTTTTGATCCAAAATCATGATGCAACCGAACTAGGACACTGTTTAAGCTAGGTAAAAGTCTAGTCAGTTTACAACCGGACTAGCACTTCATGTTTACACCAGTAGTTTTAATAAGTCAAACCACCTCTTGCGTTACCTCAGCCGAGGTAACCAACCGAACTAAGTTTGTACTTAGCATACTGAGATACCTGAACTCCAACCGATCTAGGCCTTGGGGCTAAACCAGCTTTCTTAGTTTTTTAGACGGAACTCAGAAAGCTGTCCCTAGACGATCAACCGGTCAAACAGAACCGTTTCCACAACCGAGATATCGAGGAGCTTGCCAAGGCCGAGCTAATAAAAGCCCTGTTCAAACCGAGCTACCAATTACCTTGCAGAAACCGAAACAGAACCTGTAGCAACCCACACAGTCGAAGTAGGACTTTTTTTTATCTTGCTTTTAATTTGTAGCACAGCCTAATGATCTGTGCTTAACACCTTTGTTATTCACTTTGCAGACTTAGGTTGCCCAGGCACTCCTCTGCGCGCTCAACCGAGCTACTGAGCACAATTTTTGGACCGAACTAATTTATTCATAAATTATACAATAAATGGGAAAGTATAGGTTTCTAGTAAATACTCCGGGCGGTCTAGCCGAATTCCGAAAAGATTACAATATACCCGACGACATCCACCTAATCTTAGCCGAAAAAGATGTCATACCTTGGGGAAATGAAGGCTTTGTCCCATTCACCCTCTTGTCTGTAATTGAAACCGGACTACGATTTCCAGTCCAACCTTTAATTTGTGAGTTTCTTAGGCAAACTAGACTATGCCCAACCCAATTATCCACCAATTCATACCGTATAATAATGGGAATAGCCGAACTAAACCGTCAAGCCGGTCTCAACCTCGGTCTGGCCGAAATCTTTAACCAATACTCCATTGGTTCGAAGGAAGACGGCTGGGTGTACTATCTTAGAATATGCCGTCGTCGTGAGAAAATAATAAAAAGCACACCGGATAAAGACTTGAATGACGACGATTTTTTCTGGGTGTCTGGGAACTTTGAGGATCACCAAGCCCAGATTCCTGGCCGAAGCATCAATTGGAAAAAATGAACACCTGGTATAATTACTTCGATTTTCTTGTGTACTTTACAATATTTCGGTTTTCAATTTTCAGCCAAACTAAAAGTTGTCTTCTTTTGTAGATTCTGCCTACCTCCGTTCTCTATATAGCTACCCAAATCTAGCGACCTTGCGCGCCGCACTACGGTATCCAGAACGTAGTTGGGCCAAGCTACTAAAGTTCAAACCGACCTATAGATACAGCGGCCGTCGAAAAGCGAGAGTGACCGACTTTCTGCTAGAGGAGGCCCCAGAACCGGACCCAACCTTGCCAGAAATCAGACTAATCCCACTGACCGCTGAAGAAGAAATGGCCAAGAGAAATAGAGTTAGAGAACTATTGACCGAGACCAACAGACCCGAAGTACCGCCACCAAGCCAAACGCAACCTGCCGTTGTGGCCCTTCCTTCTTAACAGCCTTCTTCATCACGCCCATCCAAGCACGCCCAGTCTATCCCAACCGAGCAGCGTCTAGTGGACGAGCACGAAACTACGCCTCCATCGATTTTACAACCGGAACCTTCTGACCGGGCTGGCTCTTCTAGGTGGGCACCGAAGTTGAAATTTCAAAACCGCCTTATTCAAGATACCGATTCAGTGGTTGCTGAGAAGGATCACTTGATGGCCTTCAATCTTGCCAAGAGTGTTTGCCTTCCAGCAGACATGGAACACCACCAGAATCTAACCGAGCTAAAGGCCATCCGATCGGCCACTAAATCCATGATCCTGGTAAGTTGCCCCTTTGTCTAAAAATTTTTTCCAATTTTTAGTTCGGTTCCGTCATTGATATCTTTCCATTCATTTCAGTCTCTTCAGAAGAGCCAAATTGCCTATCAAAAGGTATTGGAGCTCAAGAAAACGGCTAGGCAGGCCATGGCAAAGGTTGAAGAAAAAATGACTGAGCTGAAGAAGTTCCAACAAAAAACGGCCGAGCTAGAAGCTGAGGTAGCTCGTCTAACCAGACTAGTTACCTCGGCTGAGGCTGACAAACAGAAGGCGTTGGTCGTAATGAAAGACAAGTACCTTCGTGAGCTAGTCAAGCTTGAAGGGAAAAAGGACGTTGAAATAGCCGATCTGAAGAAGAAGGTCGGTGATGCCAACGCCGAAGGTTTCAAAGAGGCGGAGGGCCTCTACATTCCACAATGTGAGGAGGCGAAGGACTTATTCTTTAAGTGTGGCTAGAGAAATGCTGTGGAACAGCTCGGCTGTGGGCCCGAAGCCGAGGTCTACAATGCTCCGCAGTACTTTATTCCGGCCTCACTAGCGGAATATGCTGCTTCTGTCCAACAACAATTTTTGCAGGGTTCAAATGATGAAGATGAAGAAAACGAACCAACTGTTACTCCGGTAGTTAATGAGCAAGGCAATGATCAATCAGCTCGGTTGGAGCCAACGGTTGAAGACCTGAGTGTTGAGCCGCCGACTGACATAGTTGCTACTGAGACTAATCTTCCATCTGCAACCGGTGCTCAAGTTGATATTGACGCCGACCTTGAAGACCTTTTTAGCTGATTTTGCACTTTTTCTTCTTTCTTTTGTAAATTTTTGCTCTTGTAACCGGGCTATGGCCCCTCCTTTGTAATTGCTTTTTGATGAATGAAAATTTTCTTGTTTTGAACTCTTATTTCTGTTGATCTGCATGTTTGTACTTGTAATGACTTTTCCATGATCTTTTCACTTCCAACTGTTATCTTAGTTTAAATTCTTGTTTTGAGCTTGGTTTCTAATAGTAGTGTGGCCGAGATATTTTATTCCGGTCTCAGCTGAGCAATCTGACTAAGCTTACTAGCCAACCACTCTTTAGCCGATGTCCTTACTTCAGCTAAAGAGTACTAAAAGTTGGTTTAATCTAGCCAACCACTCTTTTAGCTGATGTCCTTACTTCGGCTAAAGAGTACTAAGAGTTGGTTTAATCCAGCCAACCACTCTTTTAGCCGATGTCCTTACTTCGGCTAAAGAGTACTAAGAGTTGGTTTAATCCAGCCAACCACTCTTTAGCCGATGTCCTTACTTCGGCTAAAGAGTAATAAAAGTTAGTTTAATCCAGCCAACCACTCTTTTAGCCGATGTCCTTACGTCGGCTAAAGAGTACTAAGAGTTGATTTAATCCAGCCAACCACTCTTTAGCCGATGTCCTTACTTCGGCTAAAGAGTACTAAAAGTTGGTTTAATCCAGCCAACCACTCTTTTAGCCGATGTCCTTACTTCGGCTAAAGAGTACTAAGAGTTGGTTTAATCCAGCCAACCTCTAAGTTAGTTTTTTCCAGCCAACTTAGAATAAAATGTTTGGTTATTCCGACCAAACGTCCTGCAGCCTGGATCCTTATCCTGGGCTTAGGAGGGGTGTTAGTTTAATCCAGCCAACCTCTAAGTTAGTTTTTCCAGCCAACTTAGAATAATGTTTGGTTATTCCGACCAAACGTCTTGCAGCCTGGATCCTTATCCTGGGCTTAGGAAGGGTGTTGGTTTAATCCAGCCAACCTTTAAGTTAGTTTTTCCAGCCAACTTAGAATAATGTTTGGTTATTCCGACCAAACGTCCTGCAGCCTGGATCCTTATCCTGGGCTTAGGAGGGGTGTTAGTTTAATCCAGCCAACCTCTAAGTTAGTTTTTTCCGGCCAACTTAGAATAATGTTTGCAATATACCTAATTTCACTAAAGCTAACTTTTACAGAGAACAACTTATGCTGAAAAAAATCGATTTGTTTTATTGAGGAAAGAAAAAATTACATATGTTTGAAAGAGAAAAGTTAAAAATAAAATAACTTGAGATTGGTGGTGTTCCATGGCCTAGGGATTGCTTTACCGTCCTTGTCTTGTAGGTGGTATGCCCCTTTGCCTGCTAACCCAACCACTTTGTAAGGACCTTCCCAATTTGGCCCTAACTTGCCATCTCTTGGTATCAAGGTGTTTCCCATCACTTTGCGCAGTACCCAATCTCCGATCTTGAATTGTCTTGGATGCACCGTTTTGTTATATTTCCTGGATAACTCTTGTTGATACGAGGCAATGTGGACTAGTGCTCTTTCTCTTCTTTCTTCGGTGAGGTCAAGCTCCAATGTTATGGCCTCTCCATTCAAGCCGGGATCGAAATTTTCGCTTCGAATTGTGGGGAGGCCAACTTCCAGTGGGATTACTGCTTCCATTCCATAGGCTAAGGAGAATGGTGTTTCTCATGTTGATCGTCGAGGTGTGGTGCGGTAAGCCCATAAAACATGAGGAAGTTCTTCCGCTCACTTGCCTTTTGCCTTCTCTAACCTTTTCTTCAGTCCATCCAAGACAACTTTATTTAATGCTTCTGCTTGGCCATTTTCTTGAGGATACGATGGTGTAGAATTGTAGAACTCTATCTTGTATTCTTCACAAAAGCTTCTGAAAATTTTGCCATCAAACTGGGTGTCGTTGTCTGATATGAGGGCTTTAGGTATGCCGAATCGAGTAATGATATTTTGCCAGACAAACTTCTTCACATCTTTTTCCTTGATTGATGCCAATGCTTCTGCTTCCACCCACTTTGTGAAGTAGTCTGTTGCTGCGAGAAAGAACTTCCTGTTGCCGGGTGCTGTTGGAAGTGGTCCTACTATGTCCAAGCCCCACATTGCAAAAGGCCATGGGCTAGTCAATGGTAGGAGTTCTCTAGCTGGTTGATGTATTTGGTGTGCGAATTTTTGGCAATTCTCGCACTTCTTCACATATTTCTCTGAGTCTGCCTACCTGTATGGCCACCAGTATCTTTGTGAAATGGCCCTGTAAGCTAGCGATCTTTCTCCTTAATGGCTTCCGCACCCCCTTTTGTATATCTCATACAAGAATGCTTCCACTTTGCTGGGGTGGACACACTTTAGATAGGGTCCTGAGAACGACTTTTTGTATAATGCCAAAGATGGGAAGAGCCAAAATCGCTGTGACTTTGCTCTAATTTTGTTGGCTTCTTTCTTTTCTTCCGGTAGGACGCCATCTTTCAAGAATAGTATGATGGGATCCATTCATGAGGGGCCTAGATCGACACAACATACTTCTTCTGCTTCGGGGTCTTCGATGCTTGGTCTTGGTAAGTAGTCGATGAGCAAGAGAGGAGGGATGGATGTATCTGCCATTAAAGCAAAGCCTGCTAGTTCGTCTGCTCTGCCGTTCTCTTCCCTGCCTATCTGTTCTATCCTTACTACTTCAAATTTCTTGATCTCTGTTCTGACCAATTCTTGGTACTTGGCCATCCTATCATCCTTTACTTCATAGTCGCCAGAAATTTGGTTTACCACTAGTTGTGAGTCGCTGTAGACCATTAATTCGGTGGCCTTCATGTAGTATGCTAATTTGAGTCCTGCAAGAAGTGCTTCATACTCTGCTTCGTCATTTGATGCTGGGAAGCCAAGGTTGATTGCTTGCTCCACAATCAGGCCGTCGGGTGAGATGAGGACTATGCCAAGTCCTGCACCATGCCGGTTGGATGCTCCATCCACAAAGAGCTTCCACATCTCACCAACGAACAACTTCCAGCAAGTGGAGGGGTCGAATGATGTCGTGGGGTCAAGAATGTTGCTGGTGTTTTCTTCAAGGTCCATGCTTGCTGTCTGCCCCTCGCTATCTGATTGTACCCAGTCTTTATTTGTTGGTGAGTCTTGGTTTGCTTCTTCCTTGCTGTCTTTAGTTTGGTCTGTCTTGGAGTCAGACTGAGTGCCTTCTGCTAGGGTTTGCGCTATTCCGGCGTCAACTTCCATCCCTAGTTCGGTTGTGTCAGTTAGGTCGACTGGGCAGATATGATGACTTCCAGGAGTAAACTCTACGACGAAGTCTGCCAAAGATTGGGCCTTTACTGCGGTTCTAGGTTGGAACTTGACGTCGAATTGTCCCAACTCTACTGCCCACTTCAAGATTCGCCCAGAAAAGTTCGCCCTCTCAAACAAAGTTTTTAATGGGAAAGCTGTGAAGACGACTATGGTGTGGGCGTGAAAGTAATGTGCCAATTTCCTAGAGGCCATCATTAAGGCTAATGCCAGTTTTTCCAGTGGCAAATACCTTGTTTCGGCTCCCAACAATGTCTTGCTGACATAATAGATGGGCAGATGTTGAATTCCTTCCGCACGGACCAACACTGCGCTAATTGCGTGCTGAGAGACTGCCAGGTACAGGAAGAGTTCTTCTCCTAGTATTGGGGTGACCAGCAACAGTGGAGAGGACATGTATTTTTTCAAGCTTTCCAGAGCTTGGTCACATTCTTCGTCCTATTCGAACTTGGCTTTTAAAGCTTGAAAGAATGGTCGTAGTTTGTCTGATGATCGGCTTATGAACCGATTAAGCGCGGCTGTCATGCCGGTGAGATGCTGTACTTCTTTTACTGAGTTTGGTCTCTCCAAATCCTGGATTGCTTTGATCTGGGAGGGGTCTGCTTCTATACCCCTGTTGGTCACAAGGAAGCCCAGGAATTTGCCAGATCCTACTCCGAATGCACACTTGGATGCATTGAGGCGTAACTTGTGCTTCTTCAGGATTTCAAACATCTCTCCTAGGTCCTTGAGATGGTCATTCTCATCCTTGCTCTTGACCTCCATGTCGTCGATGTAAGCCTACATTGTTCTGCCTAACAATGGTTCAAACATCTTGGTGACCATTCGTTGGAATGTTGCCCCCGCGTTCTTTAGGCCAAAGGGCATGACTTTGTAGCAGTATAGTCCTCTCGGACTTGTAAAGGATGTGACCTCCTGGTCTGGTTCATGCATGGCGATTTGGTGGTAGCCTCTGTATGCATCCAGAAAGCTAAGTCGGTTGTGTCCCGCCGTTAGGTCTACCAGTTGATCTATCCGTGGTCGAGGAAAGCTGTCTTTTGGGCACGCCTTGTTGACTGTTTTATAGTCGACGCAGACACGCCACTTGCTATTCTTCTTTGGCACTACGACTGTGTTGGAGATCCATTTTGGGTAGTGCACTTCTCTAATTGCTCCTGCCTCCAGCAGGTTACCTACTTCTTCCGCCACTATCTCGGCATGGTGGAGTGCCGATCTGCGTGTGCGTTGGATGATTGGTCTGGCAGATGGGTGGACATTAAGTTGGTGACAGATGAAGTTTGGATCAATGCCTGGCATGTCGTAGGGCGTCCAGGCGAACACTTCGATGTTAGAGGTTAAGAATTCCAAAACCTCTAATCTCTCAGTGCTGGATAACGACGAACCGAGCAAAAAGAACTTATCCGGGTTCTTTTCATCTATTCTTACCTGTACCAAGTCCTCCACTGCTTTCTGATCAGCCGCTTTGCCGACATCTGCGAATAGCTCATTACTCTCAGGTTCTTCCACCGAATGAACATATCCTTTGGCAGTGCGGCTGCCATTCACCGTGACGAAGCATTGCTTTGACATGATCTGGTCGCCATAGACTTCTTTAATTACCCCGGTATCGTTGGGGAACTGCATTACTTGGTGGTAAGATGACGCTACTGATTGCATGGCATGCAGCCATGTTCTGCCCAAAATGATGTTGTAAGTGGAGGGGACTTTCAATACCCAGAACTCCACTTGTTTCGTCACACTTCCTGCTCTGACTGGAAGAATTATTTTACCAACGGGCCACTCTGGCATGGAGTTGAATCCAATTAGGGGAGATACGGCAGGCGCCAAGTCTTTGTCTTGCAGCTTCAATTGTTCAAATGTTTCGTAGTACATGATCTCACATGAACTACCTTGGTCAATCAGAATCCGCTTGACGTCAAAATCCTTGACTCGGAGAGTGACAACCAGGGCATCATTGTGAGGGCAATATATTCGTTCCAAGTCTTTATCCGAAAAAGACATGACGTTTGTGGCCTCTGTTTTCCCCTTCTTGAAGGTAGTTTGGGCACTTAGCACCTCTCTTAAGTGTTCAGCCTTTTTGATTGATCCCCTGAGCTCGCATACACGCTCAGGTTCAAAGACTCCATGTATCACATTGATAATGCCTTAAGGTGGGGCGTCGACTGGCATCCCGTTGGGGTTATTATGGTCCTGGGGGGCTGGTTGCGTCCCTCCTTCAATGTACTTATCCAAGTGTCTTGCTGCCACCAGCTCCTCCAGATGCTGTCTCAATGGCATGCAATTTTCAGTGCGGTGCCCCTTTTCTTTGTGGAAGGTGCACCGTGATCTTTCGTCATAGTCCTTCTGAGCTTCCCCTAGCTTGGCTGGCCATCTGACGAAAGGTTCATCTCTTATTTCACTGAGAATTCGATAGATCAGTTTCTTGAAGACCGTGGTTATGGCCGTGCGGACCCTCAACCATCTTTTATCCGGGTCCTCTCCATTGTCACGCCTGCCACGTCCGTTTCTGTTCTGACGATCTACCGCATTGACTTTTGCTGAGGTTTTCTTTTCTGGTATTGTGGTCGTGCCAGATTTTATTTTGGCACGTGCGCCATCTTCTTCTACCCTAATGTTCTGATGCACTCTTTTCATCAAGGCTTCCATGGTGAGGGGTGGTGTCATGGTGATTGAGTCCCTTAGTCTATTCCCGACTGGAACGCCTCTTTTGTATTGTGCAATGGCGAGATTGGTAGGGCAGTCCCCAATTTGGTTGAATGTCTCCCAGTAGCGATTATTGTAGGATCTTAGGGTCTCTTTGTCGCCCATGTTGATGGAGAACAATTGGTCAATCTCCACCGGGGTTTTAGTGTTCGTTCTGAACCTTGTGACAAACGCCTCTGCCAATTGCGCCCAGGAGGCTATGCTGCCTTCTGGAAGTTTCTCAAACCAAGTCAAGCCTAGATTGCCAAGGCATGACGGGAAGAGGATGCACATTAGAGCCTCGTTTCGCCGATATACCGCCATAACCTGGCGAAAGTGGCTTAGGTGAATGTAGGGGTCTGTCTTCCCCTTATGCGTAGTGAATTTAGGCTGAAGGAAGCCTATAGGTAGACGCGCGTTTTCGATTGCCGGAACGAACGGTGAGGTCTGCAGCCTTGCTAATGCCTTGTCCGTTGGTTCGTAGGCAGGGCGTGGTAATGGCATTCCAACCTTGACGCTTTCATGCGATTGAGGAGCCAATCGTTGAAGGGCAGAAACTCTGCGGGGGTCGCGCGCCCTGGTGTCCTCCTTCCATCGTGCCTTTTCTTCCAGCATGATCCGCAAATCGGATGATTTGGGCAACTCCGTCTGTTTGGATGATGTCTGGTGCGAGTGCGAGGGTCTGTAGGTACTTCCCTCTGTGTAAGACCTCTATGATCTCGTTCTCTCAGACCTGGAGTAACGAGTTCTGGAGGTTCTAGACTGAGTATCGCCTGTCCTGAGGCTTCTACTCTCTGCTTGTGATGGTGTGAAATATCTTCCATGGTCTTCTGAGCGGCGAGGGGGCGTCTTGTTTTTGCGCCCCTCTCCTGTCGCCACTCCTTTTCCCTTTATCTGGCATTTGAAGGTCTCCATGTCCGCCGCCATCTTCCTTATTAATTCGTCTTGCTCCTTCACGCGGTCCTCCAGAACTTGAGGATCAATCCTCCGCCTTTGTCTGTCAGGACTTTGTGAATGAGAGCGATGGGGGCTGTGAGTCCACCTCCCGCTAGTATCTCTCCTGGAGTTATGTCGTTGGGGCTCCAAGTCTGCCATGGGAGGGATAGAAGGTAATCCTTCACGCCTTGCACCCCCATCTGGTGTTTGCCCGTCGATGGCGGACTGTGGTAATTCTTCAATGTGCGCCATTGTTCCTAAAGAGGTAAAGCTTGATCAAGAGGTTTTGTCCTGTCTGCAATTCCCACAGACAACGCCAATTGTACGGGAAAGAAATAAACCTTCTCATATAATCCTGTTGATCAAGTCTGCGCTCCTCTGTACGTCGTCGCTTTATCACCTGAAAACACAAACGTGAGCTAGCCGGCGGGTGTGTGCCAGAAACCTCTCCGATGCCTAAGTCAGTAAGCTTGACAAATAGACAAAAGCTCTGTGTATTCAGAAAGCAAAGTTGTGTGTTACCCCTCCAAAGGTGATGTTTGTGAGCTCTTATAGATTTCGTGTGGCACAATCCTAGTAGGACTTTTACTTCTCCATGCAGAGTCCTCCTAGGATTCATACTCCTGAAAAATAATACTTATCCTTCAACACCCCCCTCACTGCTTAAACCAAGTGAGATAGTTTTATCATGGCCAAACTCCAATATGACCGAAGTAAACATGACTATGCATAGCCGCAAAATAAGCCGAACTAGCTCTTCCTTTTACTGCTCTTACATCGGCTTCTCCTGCACAACCCATGGCATGGTTAGACCGGACTAACATGTCATGACCAGTGTAACTCCAAGACCGGTCTAACTCCAAAGTACCGTTTAGACCGATCTAACTTCGATCTTCTGTCGGACCGGACTAGCTTCACGGCCTTAGGACCGGACTAAATTCAAAATATCCACACGACCAGAGTAACTTACATGGCCATTTTACTCGGCCCTTTGTACTGCAGCTCATAACGGCCCATTACCCAGTTCGGCCCAATTTTCACATAAATTACCCTCTCAATATAATATATCTATCATTTATTTTTCACAAAAAAAAAAGAAAGAAAAAGAAAAAAAAAAAGAAGCCCCACTAGGCTCGGCCTGCGGTCCTGGTCCTATTTCGAATAGACTTGGGCCGAACTTTTCAGCCTGTGAGTTGACCCAAAAAAAGGTAGGAACCCACGAGGCCAAAGATGGGCTGAGCCAGACCAGCCATAATTACACTCGTACAGAAAGAACATGTTATGTTGGTGGGTCTACTACACTTTTTTTAAGAAAAATTTAATCATTTTATTTTATATAAAAACACATTTAAAGACAACACGCATTTTAACACATAATTTAAATGCACTATTGAAGAAAACACTTTTCTTTCTAACTTAACAAACACTTAATACATAAAATTAGACTTCATTTTTATTATTTTGTATCATATAACACACTTTAACTCATAAATTTGATGCATAATTTACATCAATAAAAGATAAAGATGATACAAAAACATACAATGCCTTGGTGTTCATTTTACATTTGTAAATGTGATTTTTTTTTTTTTTGTAATAACCAGGTGTTCAAGCCAATTTATGCACACTTTAACTACTCCTAAAATTTTAAAATTAATGAGCGAATAAATTTTCAGTGACTCCAAAACTTAGAATGTTTAACCTTGTAAATATGAAATATGTTGGGTGTTTCCTTGTAGTTTCTTCGCACACATTTGTTGGAAATGGTAGAAAAATTCTGGGTAAAACCAGAATTTTTTCTCAAGTTTGGTATATTTTTTAGGTGGGCCCCGAGCGTCGATTTACTCGGGTCAAAGTGGTAACGCGTTCTATGCCGCGTTGTGATTCACGTGGTATATTTGGTTGCTCAAAACCATTACCGAGTGAATGGGAAATTGAAGCCAAAGTGTGCTCCAGGAAGATGGAGTTTTGGTGAAAATTCCTTAATGTTGTAAAATGGCTTGTCCCACATTGATTTGGTAGGAAGTTTTGAAAGGGTTTATAAGGCATGGGGTTTGGTACTTGGGGTGTGCCCCAAGGGGTACCCAAGTGTTTTAGAGGGAGAGGTTATGGGCAAAATGGGCTAGACCCATTGGACCCAAAAATCACCACACGCACGCGTGCTCCGCCGCCGCCGTAGTTGGGTTGGGCTTGTTCGGTCCAATACTAATCTTTTTGGGCCAAAAACATTTGAATTTAATTTTATTTTTGGTAAAATAAAATCCAGAATTCAAATTAAACTGATTTGAATTTTCTGTACATCCAAACAGGGCCCTTCCCGTTTTCAAACAGAAATAAACTAGTTTGGAATTAGTGCACACCCAAACAGGGTCCTTCCTGTTTTTTGCTATCTGTTTGAATTATTAACAGATTCAAATCTGTTTGAATTCAAAACCAACAGGTATCATACCTATTCAATTTAAAACCAAGAGCCACCTTTACATCTATAAATAGGACCACCCTCATTTTGATGTTATTAATTCAGAAATTTCGTATTTCACCTCTGCTCATTCTATTCTTCATTTTGTTGCATTTTATTTCTAAAAGAAAGAGTGTAAACACTCAGTGTGTTCGTAAGGCAAACAATTTGCAGTGCTGCTATTGTTTGTGGTAGATCATTTCAACCTGGGAGATAGACGTCCAAATTCTGAAAGCACCGTGGAGAGGACGAATCTGTCTTAAGGACACAGTGTCAAACACTGGACTTGATCAAAAAATAATTCGAAGAAATTAAATCAAGTAAGTTATTTAATTTATTTTCAGTGTTATTCTTATTTATTTAAATCAGATTTTAATTTTATTTTTGTAATAAAATAAAATATGTTTTTATTTATTTATTTATTATTTCGAGTTTGATTTTTATAATCAAACAAATTCTCTCCTTTTCTTTATTTCTTTAAATTCTAATTGTTGTTGTGTACACAATAGAATTAAATCTTTTAAATACAGTGAAGATTGTCCAACAATCTTAAGACAGACTCCTTTTTTGGTATCTTCATTGTATTTAATTTTCTGTGTTTTCAAAGTAATATTCTGGTTGGAAAAACAAATAGTGATTTATGCTATTTGACAGATAGTAGTAATATACTGTCTCTTTTCTTTGACAACTAGTAGTAATATACTGGTGTCATTAACAATCGCAGAATATTATTTGGTATTACAGAAAATTATTGTGATATTTTATTTTTCTAGTTTTAGTAACAAGGAAAATAAAATTATTTTGTTGTTATAATTTATTTTCTGATTTTAGTAACTAGAAAATTAATTTGTGTTTTAATTTTTTCTGATTTTTGTAATCGGAGATTATGGCTACTACAACTGAAACTGCATCTGGCAGTGGTACTCCTATTGTTACACCTACATCGGTCTCCCTATCCAGAACCATGTTCATGTACCAATCAATCATGGAGAAAAATCGAAAAAATTTAACGGTACCGAGTTTAAGAGATGGCAGCAGAAGATGCTGTTCTATCTTACAACTCTTAATTTGGCCTGGTTTCTCCATAAAGAGGCTCCAGCACTTAAAGAGGGTGAAAGTGATCGGCAAGTTGTTGCCGCTGTAGATGCTTGGAAACATTCAAATTTCCTGTGCAGAAACTACATCCTAAATGGCCTTGACAATATGATGTATAATGTATACAGTCCTCTGAAAACAGCAAAAGAATTGTGGGATTCTTTGGAGAAGAAATACAAGACAGAAAATGCCGGCACGAAGAAATTTGTCGTCGATAAATTTCTGGATTTTGTTATGGTAGACTCCCAAACGGTAATATCTCAAGTTCAAAGTTTTCAAATAATTTTGCATGATATTCATTCAGAAGGTATGTCTCTTAGCGAGGCATTCCAAGTCGCTGCTTTAGTGGAAAAGTTACCACCGGCTTGGAAAGATTTCAAAAATTATTTAAAACATAAACGCAAAGAGATGACTATGGATGAATTGATTGTAAGATTAAGAATTGAGGAAGATAACCGAAAGACTGAAAAGAGGAATGGGAAAAATCCCATTGAGTCCAAGGCTAATGTGGTTGAACAAGTTCATAAACCACATAACAAAAAGAGGAAGTTTACTGGAGATGGTCCTAAACAAGGCGATAGTAGCAAGAAGTTCAAAGGAAAATGCTATAACTGTGGCAAAATTGGACATCGAGCTTCTGACTGCCGCCGCCCTAAGAATGATCATGGAAGTACAAGTAAGAAGACCACCAATCAGGCCAATGTAACAGAATTAGATTACATCTCTGACGGAGTGAATGACATCAACCTTTCTGCTGTGGTGTCTGAGGCTAACTTGGTTGGAAATCCCAAAGAGTGGTGGGTTGATACTGGAGCAACTCGTCACATATGTGCGGACAAGAAGATGTTCACTACCTACAATGAGGCTGCAAATGGTGAACAACTTTTCATGAGAAATTCTTCTACTTCTACTGTGGCTGGACAAGGAAAAGTTATCTTGAAGATGACATCAGGGAAGGAACTGACCCTCAACAACGTATTGCATGTACCTGACATCCGGAAGAATTTAGTTTCTGGTTCTTTGTTAAGTAAAAATGGTTTTAGGCTTGTCTTTGAGTCTGATAAATTTGTATTAACAAAGAGTGATATGTATGTTGGTAAGGGATACATGAATGATGGTCTCTTTAAGTTGAATGTAATGACAGTTGTACCAAAAATTGCTATGAATAAGAATAACACATCTTTTGTTTATATTCTTGAGTCAAATTTATGGCATGGTAGATTAGGACATGTGAATTTTGATGCTTTTGCGTAGATTAATTGGTTTAGATCATATACCAAAGTTTGAAATTAACCATAATCATAAATGTGAAATTTGTGTAGAAGCGAAACTAACTAAGGCTCCATTTAAATCGGTTGAAAGAAAAACCGAACCTCTAGAATTAATTCATACTGATGTATGTGATTTAAAATTTATTCAAACTAGAGGAGGCAAAAAGTATTTCATAACATTTATCGATGATTGCACAAGATTTTGGTATGTTTATTTACTTAAAAGTAAAGATGAAGCCTTAGAAATGTTTAAACTCTACAAAACAAAAGTTGAAAATCAACTTGGTAAAACCATTAAAATGGTTAGAAGTGATAGGGGTGGTGAATATGATGCACCATTAAATGAATTTTGTGCACAACATGGCATTATTCACCAAACTACAGCGCCTTATTCTCCACAGCAAAATGGAATTGCTGAAAGGAAAAATAGAACCCTCAAAGAAATGATGAATGCCATGTTACTAAGTTCAGGTTTACCACAGAACTTGTGGGGGGAAGCAATATTGTCTGCTAATTATGTTCTTAATAGAATACCCCACAAGAAAACCAACAGCACTCCTTATGAATTGTGGAAAGGTCGACCACCTTCCTACAAATAATTAAAAGTGTGGAGGTGTTTGGCAAAAGTTGAAGTTCCTGTTCCTAAAAAGACTAAGATTGGACCAAAAACAGTAGACTGTGTGTTTATTGGTTATGCTCAGAATAGTAGTGCATATCAGTTTCTGACTTATAAATCAGAAATACCTGATATAAATGTGAACATTATTATAGAGTCAAGGAATGCTGTGTTTTTTGAACATGTCTTTCCTTACAAGAAATGACAGGAATTAAGTTCACAGAAAAGAACTTATGATTGTACACAAAGTCAAGAGACTAATGACAATCAAACAGAAGAGACTAGTAATAGTCTCGACCAACAGGATTTAACTAATGATGAACCAAGACGAAGTAAGAGAGCGAGAACATCAAAATCCTTTGGTCCAAATTTTCTGACATACTTGTTAGAAAATGAACCTCAAAGCTTTAAGGCAGCAATGACAGGTCCTGAAGCACCTTTGTGGAAAGAGGCTGTTAATAATGAAATTGAATCCATTATGCAAAATCATACTTGGGAATTGGTGAATCTTCCACCAGGTTCTAAACCTCTTGGATATAAATGGATATTCAAGAGAAAAATGAAAGCAGATGGTTCAATTGACAAGTATAAAGCAAGACTTGTTGTTAAAGGTTATAGACAAAAGGAAGGTCTGGACTATTTTGACATATATTTCCCTGTGACAAGAATAACATCCATTCGCATGCTTATTTCTATAGCAGCGTTGTTTAATTTAGAAATACATCAAATGGATGTTAAGACAGCTTTCTTAAACGGTGATCTAAATGAAGAGATCTATATGGAGCAACCCGAAGGGTTTGTAGTATCAGGACAAGAAAAGAAAGTTTGTCGACTTGTAAAATCCCTTTATGGATTAAAACAAGCACCTAAGCAATGGCATGAAAAATTTGATCATGCAATGCTTACTAATGGGTTTAAGATAAACGAATGTGACAAATGCGTCTATGTTAAAAACACTGACCAAGGATATGTCATAGTTTGTCTTTATGTGAATGACATGCTTATCATTGGAAGCAGTCAAGACATAATCAAATCAACTAAACAAATGCTTAACAAAAGATTTGATATGAAAGATATGGGGGTCGCAGATATTATATTAGGAATGAAAATTACTAAAATATCTGACGGATATGCATTATCTCAATCACATTATATTGAGAAAATTCTTGGTAAATTTATCAAGGATGATATGAATTTAGCTAGAACACCTGTAGACGTTAACCTTTATTTATCAAAAAATAAAGGCGATGCAGTGTCTCAGTTAAAATACTCCCAAATCATTGGAAGCCTAATGTACCTAATGAATTATACTCGTCCTGATATAGCTTATGCTATCAGTAAATTGAGTAGGTACACTAGTAACCTTGGAGAAGACCATTGGAAAGCGATCATTCGGGTTCTTAGATATCTAAGATTTACTCGTGATCATGGTTTGAACTTTACTCGATATCCAACAGTACTCGAAGGTTATTGTGATGCCAATTGGATATCGGATACTAAAAGATTCAAAATCCACTACTAGATATGTCTTTACTCTAGGAGGCGCTGCTGTTTCTTGGAAGTCCACGAAACAAACTTGCATCGCACGATCCACAATAGAATCTGTGTTCATTGCTTTAGACAAAGCAGGTGAAGAAGTAGAATGGCTTCGTCACTTCTTAGAAGACATTCCAATGTGGCCAAAACCTGTGCCAGCTATTTGCATTCATTGTGATAGCCAATCTGCAATAGGCAGGGCACAGAATCACATGTATAACGGTAAGTCACGACATATTCGTCGTCGACATAATACCGTAAGGCAATTGTTGTCAAACGGAATAATCTCAATAGATTATAGAAAATCTAAAGAGAATATTGCGGATCCGTTAACAAAAGGTTTGACAAAAGAGCTAGTGTATAGTTCATCGAAGGGGATGGGATTAAAACCTATTACATAAGAGTCGTCATAATGGTAACCTTACTTATATGACTGGAGATCCCAAGAACTAAGTTCAAAGGGACAACTAAGTTATGTATGGCTCACCAGAAATCACCAAGGGATTAAAAATTCCCTACCCATTCCTATGGTGAGAGTGATATCTGCAACATATGTTGTATGCAGGGGTATAAGGATAAGCTTTGCTTTTAATGATTACTTATATCTTGATTAAGGTATAAAATCAAGACGAGTATAAAGAGATACTCACAATGAGAATCACCTATATGAGTGTTGAACTGGGGCCGGTTCTATGAGAATGAAAAGGCTAAATTCTCTAGAAACACTTATGAAAACCAGGTGCGTTCAAGGCTAAAATGAATACAACAGTGAGAACCACGATGTGTTAGAAGATATTTTGTGTGAAATCTATTGTCTTGGCTTACACAAACGGCTGAACAATTCAAGGCATCGCGTCCATTGGTTAGCCTGTAAGTCCGATAGGTTATCACTAGGGAAGGTTCAAGGCTGAAAACTACCTATCCTGATGCAAGATATTTTCGACTTATACTCTTTTGTTAAAGTCTGCATATTGTTGCATTTCCTTTGTCATCAAATTCCATTCATGTGGGGGATTGTTGGAAATGGTAGAAAAATTCTGGGTAAAACCAGAATTTTTCTCAAGTTTGGTCTATTTTTTAGGTGGGCCCCGAGCGTCAATTTACTCGGGTCAAAGTGGTAACGCATTCTATGCCGCGTTGTGATTCACGTGGTATATTTGGTTGCTCAAAACCATTACCGAGTGAATGGGAAATTGAAGCCAAAGTGTGCTCCATGGAAATGGAGTTTTGGTGGAAATTCCTTAATGTTGTAAGATGGTTTGTCCCACATTGATTTGGTGGGAAGTTTTGAAAGGGTTTATAAGGCATGAGGTTTGGTACTTGGGGTGTGCCCCAAGGGGTACCCAAGTGTTTTAGAGGGAGAGGTTATGGGCAAAATGGGCTAGACCCATTGGACCCAAAAATCACCACACACGCGCGCGCGCGCCGCCGCTGCCGCAGTCCATCCGGTCGGGCGGGCTGGGCTGGGCCTGGGCTTGGGCTTGGGCGCGGGTGCATGGTTGGGTTGGGCTTGTTCGGCCCAATACTAATCTTTTTGGGCCAAAAACATTTGAATTTAATTTTATTTTTGGTAAAATAAAATCCAGAATTCAAATTAAACTGATTTGAATTTTCTGTACATCCAAACAGGGCCCTTCCCGTTTTCAAACAGAAATAAACTAGTTTGGAATTAGTGCACACCCAAATAGGGCCCTTCCCGTTTTTTGCTATCTGTTTGAATTATTAACAGATTCAAATATGTTTGAATTCAAAACCAACAGGTATCATACCTATTCAATTTAAAACCAAGAGCCACCTTTACATCTATATATAGGACCACCCTCATTTGATGTTATTAATTCAGAAATTTCGTATTTCACCTCTGCTCATTCTATTCTTCATTTTGTTGCATTTTATTTCTAAAAGAAAGAGTGTAAACACTTAGTGTGTTCGTAAGGCAAACAATTTGTAGTGCTGCTATTGTTTGTGGTAGATCATTTCAACCTGGGAGATAGACGTCCAAATTCTGAAAGCACCGTGGAGAGGACGAATCTGTCTTAAGGACACAGTGTCAAACACTGGACTTGATCAAAAAATAATTCGAAGAAATTAAATCAAGTAAGTTATTTAATTTATTTTCAGTGTTGTTTTTATTTATTTAAATCAGATTTTAATTTTGTTTTTGTAACAAAATAAAATCTGTTTTTATTTATTTATTTATTATTTCGAGTTTGATTTTTGTAATCAAACAAATTCTCTCCTTTTCTTTATTTTTTTAAATTCTAATTGTTATTGTGTACACAATAAAATTAAATCTTTTAAATACAGTGAAGATTGTCCAACAACATTGACGCTGATTGTTATCATTTATGTTTAACTTTGTGATTGTGGGGGTGTGTGGTCCTTATGAAGTTAATTAGAGGCTTTTATATATATATATATATAGAAAATTACAGTAAAATGCTTGAAGTAGCTCTTGTTTATATATTATATAAAAATAATATTGGGAAGTATGATGAGATGTGCTGTTAGCTTCTGCATTTTTATTATTAAACAGCCCCTATAGCTTTTTAAATTAATAGCTTAAAGAATTAAAATGAGTAGTAAATATGTTTGGTGCAAATTTGATAATCTGCAGAAAAAAAGTTGAAGTTATTTGATTAAATAAATTGTTATGTATATCGTTTTTATTGTATAAATATCCATAATACCATCAAAAGTTATAATTAAAACACAAGAGATAGCACTATTTTATTCATACATATTTAAAGGTTTCAGATAAGTTTTAAAAAAAAATTACAAATTGTAACTTAAAAAAAAAAATAAAAACTTGGCTAAAAAACCTCAGCTATAATTTGCACTTGCAACCAAACACTACTAGTTAACTTTTTTTTTTTTTTTAGGATAAATTACAAATACACCCTTTGAGGTTTGTTTAAAGTACAGATTATCTTCTATGGTTTGGAAAATTACAAATGCCCCCTTATTAGAATTTTTTATTTAACAAAATTAACTAAAAAAATGAAATCTATAATTGTTCTCCTATATAATAATAAAATTACCTAAATTTTTAATTGAAACATATTTCTAATATCATTAAAAATTGTTAATTGACTTGATGATTTATTAATAAAAATGACGATTTGTTATGAAATTAGAAACCTCAGGGTGTGGAATGTAATTTCCAGAACTACAGGGTGCGATTCGTATTTTAATCAAATCTCAAGGAATGTATTTGTAATTTACCTTTTTTTTATAAAAAAAAATTTTAAAAATAAAAATTAATTAATTAATTTATAAGGGTTACCAAACACAGTTATTTTCTTATATTATAGGATTATCGCTATGAATGGTATTTAAGGAAAATATTGGCTTTATTACCTAAAAAATAAAGGAAAAATTGGTCTAAGGTCCCTACCCAACTTTTAATATAAGTAGAGATCTACAATATTATTTTTGGATGCCTAAGGTCCCTCCATGTTATTTTAGTTTGTGAAATACCTATTTTACCTTTCTTTATAATATACGGTTTTCAAGTTTCAAAACTGAAGATTACGTTGCTATTTTTGTAGGAGATTACTTGGAGATAAACTTGGCGACGGAGATTTTGATGATGCAGATATTCGTGGAGATTTTTTAGGGATTTTGTAGTCGTGTAGAAGTTGATTTTCGTTGATCGTGTAGAAGTTGTTTTTCGTTGCCCATGTAAAAGTTGAAGTCGTGTTGAAGCTCGGAATTCCAGTGGAGTTGAATCAAGTAAGTTTAATAACCAATGTAAGTTTTTGATTTTTCATTTGATTTGTATGTAAGGACTCTGATTTCAGAGAAGTTTTTGTAGTATATTTTAAATTAGGTTTTTGTTTTCAATTTTGATCAATGTCAGAGAAAAGCTAGCTTAGTGTAGTTTTGTTTGATTTTTGAAGTTGATTTTTCATTCTTTGTTATTTGACAATAGAGTTGATTTTGATTTTTCGTTCTCTGTTATATGTTTATCAATGATAAGTTTTGTTCTTTGTGTTTGGAGACTAGCTTTGTTTTTCTCCTCTTTCCTAAGTTTTGTTCTATGGTTTTTTTGCACTTTTCATTTATTCTGCAGTTTTTTTTTTCTTTTTCTGCACCTTTGTTTGTAATCCAAAGAAAATTGTATGTTTGTTATTATAATCTAACGAAAATCACAGATAAAATTGTAAGCTTCTAGTCCAGTGAAAATCACAGAGAAGATTATAATTTCATAATAGATCTTCAATGTGATTTTTGTCAGTGATTGTGTTTAATAGTTAGCATTAATTTTGTCTGTAATTTTCTCTGAAAAATTAACTTCCAGAGAAAATTATAATCTTATCTGTGATTTTCACTGGACTCATTAATTTTCTTTGTAATTTTGTTTTTGTTATCTTGAAGATGAATATAAGTTGATAAATTTCTCTGTATTTTGATTTGAGTGCAATAATGGACAAACACATAGAGAAAATTGTAAGTTTGTAATCCAGTGGAAATCACAAAGAAGTTTATAATTTCATAATAGATCTTTTGTGTGATTTTTGTCTATGATTGTGTTTAATAGTTAGCATTAAATTTCTCTGTGATTTTCTCTGGATTCATTAATTTTTCTGTGATTTTGTTTTTGTTATCTTGAAGGTGAATATAAGTTTGTAAATATCTCTAGACTTTTATTTGAGTCCAGAGAAAATTATAATTATTGGAAATTTCTCTGGACTTTTATATTGTTCTTGTGAAATGTTTTTATGTTGAACAAATTATTTTTCATATTTTTTCTTTCAGTTTCGATGGACAGTGCAGTGTTGTTGCTGTGCAAATATGGAAATGATACTATTGTCATTAATGTTTCATGCGAATTGAATTTTGAGGAATTGGTTGGCATTTTGTGTAAAACATGGGAGAATTTGAAATCTGAGACTATGTGTATCTCATATTCTATTGTGGGCTATCCGAATTGTATGGTTCGAAATAATATTGATTTTCTGAATATGTTGAGGGTTGTTTGTGCACGTGGTGTTGATATAGTTGTTGTTTCAGTTACTAGGTGTAGTACTTCTGATGAAGAGGATAAAGTGGGGTCTCATTGGGTAGATGTTGTAGATGGTGAATGTGATAGGCTGGTGGATTTTGAAATGAATTCACTCTCTAAGTTTTGTTCTCACCAAGAAAAGGTGTTATTGCCAGCTGGTTGGCGAAATAATATTACGAGTGTTGGACAAAAGTTTGAGGGTGGTATGGTTGAGTTCCGTACTTTTTTATGCAAGTATGCTATTGAGGTTGGTTTTCAGTTTACGTATGTTAAAAATAACAAGCTGAGGGTTACAGCAGAATGTGCATATAAGGAATCAAGGGGATGTATGTAGCGTGTACATGCTTTAGTTGAAAAAACAAATGGGTTCTTTTACATAAGAACTTTGAACAATGAACATACGTGTGGTGTGGCGGTTCGCACTAGTAAACATGCTAGGATGACTTCTAGCTTAGTTTCTGGGCTGATACTTGAAGAGATAAGTGCAAAACTTTTAACTCGTCCAGTGGATGTTGTCAAAGAAATGAAAGACAAGAATGGGGTCTCAATCAGTTATAACTGTGGTTGGTTGAGGGTTGAAAAAGTAAAATGTAGTACATATGGGGATTCTTGTTTGTCATTCGATCAATTACGATGGTATTTTGATGAGACATTGAAGAACAATCTAGGTAGTCATGTTGAGTTAGATTTTCAAGATAACAAGCATTTCAAAAGAGTGTTTGTGGCTTTTCATGCATGCATTGATGGTTTCAATTATTGTCGGTCATTGTTTTTTCTTGATGGAACATTTTTGAAAGGACGATACAAAGGAGTTATGCTTGCTGCGACGGGGACAGATGGGAATGAAGGTAATTGTAAATATATCTAATTTTATCTAAGTATGTGAATGTGATTTTTTTTCTGACACTTTGAATTTTCTCTGGTTTTGGCCACTGGGTGGATTTTCTCGAGTTGTGGCCACTGTGAGAATTTACTCTGGATTTTGGTCAGTGTGTGAATTGTCTCTAAATGTTGTCATTGTGTGAATTTTATCTGCAGTTGATCACTAAGTGAATTTTCTCTGGATATTATCACTAAGTGAATTTTGTCTGGATGTTGCCAATGTGTGAATTTTATCTGTAGTTGGTCACTAAGTGAATTTTCTCTGGATATTTTGATTGTGTGAACTTTCTTTGTAGTTGGTCACTAAGTCAATTTTCTCTTGATGTTGCCAATGTGTGAATTTTCTTTAGAGTTGGGCACTAAGTGAATTTTCTTTGGATGTTGGCAGTGTCGAATTTCTCTGGTTGTTTATTATTCTAATTTTCTCTGCATGTGTATATCTAATATGCTTGTTCCTATTTGTTTTGTAGGTTTTTTTCCTATAGCTTTTGCTGTTGTTGATGCTGAGGATAAAGACAATTAGTGTTGGTTCCTTGAACATTTATGTGAAGTATTGGGATCAGAGAGGGTGATAAGTTTCATATCAGATCGACATTGCGGTATTATGGAAGGAATTGCTAGGTTTTTCCCTAACTGCTTTCATGGATTTTGTCTTGAACATCTAAAGAGAAATTTGAGGGATAAGTTGTCACGTGGAAACACAAATTTGGTTAGGAAGACGATTGTGTCCAAGTTTTCATAATGTGCATATGCATCAACAAAGGCATCATTTCATTTCAAGTTAAATGAATTAAAAAGTGAGGGGGGAGACGTTGTGAGTGTTTTCTTGAGAAGTTTACCATATGAAAATTAGAGTTGGAGTAATACATATTTTGAGGGGAAATGTTATGGTGAGATGTATTCAAATGTTGCTGAGTCATTCAATTCATAGATACGAGAAGCTCGGCATTTGCCAATAACAAATTTGGTGGACATGATACGGTTGCAAATCATGAATATGAGGTCTAATAAGAGGCTGCTCTCTAGTAAATGGAATAAAATTCTCTGTCCTCGTATGGATAGTGTATTGGAGAAGTCTTTCTTGGATGAGAGGACATGGAATGTGAGTTTATCATCTAATAATGTCTTTGAAGTGCATTATTTTCCTTCAGTTATGGTTGATCTTGGATTGAGAACTTGTTCATGTCGAAAATGGGAAATAAATGGGTATCCATGTTAACATGCTATTGCCGCAATTTTTAGGAGTGGAAAGAATTTGAATTCATTTGTTGAACTATTTTTTCATGCTGATATGTATCGTCAAGCATACTTGTTTTCGATTGGCCCAGTTCCAACTGTTGAAAAACCTGTGTGTAGCGTTGATGATGCTATGATTTTACCTCCATTGAGTAAGAGACCAGCTGGGAGGCCAAAGAAGAACAGAATTGCTTCTACTGGAGAGTTTAAAAGGGTGATTACGTGTAGTCGTTGTCAAAGTATTGGTCACTGTAATAAGAGGACATGGAAGGAACCTTTGTTAAATAGTTGAGGATTATACATTTTATTGATTGAATAATACATTTGATGATTATTTTGTGTATTTTGTTTTGTGAAATGTATTTTTTAGACAGTGTATATAATAATACCAATCAAATTCATCTAGAGAAATTTTTCAATAACAGTGAAAGTGTGCATTGTGTTTGTTGATACATACTATAGACAGTGGGTTTGTAATACAAGTCAAATTCATCTAGAGAAATTTGCCTATGGCAGAGAAAATTCTCTGTGTATTGCGTTTTGAAGCTTTAAATTCATCCAGAGAAATTTACCAGTAGTAGAGAAAAGTACTGTGTGCATAGTGTTTTTTGAATTTGATAATTGTTTTGTACTAACACAGTACATTACAGATTGCATGATCATATAGGCACCCTCTTTGGCACGATACAAGTTAAATTTCTTTGTGAATTTCTAGTAACTTCATGCCAGTCAAATTCATCCATAGAAGTTTGCCAATAGAAGGGAAATTTTTTATGGGCATTGTGTTTGTTGAAATGTGCATTGTGTTTTGTGAGGTCCAATTCATCTAGAGAAATTTGCCAATAGTATTGAAAATTACAGTGTGCATTGTGTTTGTTAAAACATACTATAAGCAGTCTGTTTATAACACCAGTCAATTTCATCCAAAGAAATTTTCCACTGGCAAAGAAAATTATCTAGGCATTGTGTTTTGAAGCTTCAAATTCATCCAGTGAAATTTGTCAATAGCAGAGAAAATTACTATGCGCTTTGTGTTTTTTGAATTTGATGATTGTTTTGTACCAACACAAAGCATTACAGATTATATGATCATATAGGCATCTCCTTGGGACGATACGAGTTAAATTTCTTTGTGAATTTTTGGTAACATCATACCAGAGAAATTTCTGCAGTCAATTTTCTCTATGTGGATTGTGTTGACAATCACAATAAAAAATATATATATTTAACCATTGATAGGTATGAAATTTACATTAGTCAAAAAATGATATATACATGTATGTCAAGCATCATCATTCCTTCAATGTATGAAAAAAAACAAATTGAATGGTTAATCCTAATTATATTCTGTACATTGTCATCTTTTCAATAGTTTCACTATTACACTTTTGGTTCTTCTTCTGGAGGTATTTGAATTGGTTCTATCCATGACCGGCCAACTTCGGTCACAAATCTCTCTATGATTTCTGCCCTCATCAACCTTATGTCTTGTGTGAACAATTTCGAGCTGATAGGTTCATGCTTGCTATATTGTCTCATTATATGGCATACAAAGAGGCCACAATCCAGATTGCATACAAATTATAGGTATAATTAGTTTTAAGAAACATTCAAATTAGATTATCTTATTTATAAATGTTGTATGAAACTTACGAATCACTGTCTTGTTGTGGAGCATTGTTGACATACTCAAAGTCGTAATTTGTGTTTGTGAGTTTATCAATTTGAAAGAGGGTTGTGATTGTGCCTCTCTTTCAAGGCAAGCTTTCAAAAAATTCTCCACATAATCTTGCTGCAAAAAAATAATTTTTAAATAACAGAGAAATTTATAGACAAATCAATGGAATTCTATAAAAATTATCATCACATAAACATTATGATGGATTAGAGAAATTTGCACTCGTTTCTAATTGTTTTGCATCTTTGACATATTTGTCTTCTGCATCAGCCCTCCTTGGCCTTAGTGAGTTGTAGAACCTCCATAAATTGTCTTATTTGTCCAGGACAAGCAAGGTCCAGTGATTTCCATGTGTTGACTTCTCATTACCCCCAGTATTTATTGGAAAATGGAGGAACCTGTAGTTCCTTCATGCTGTTTCAATATGCTTGTCAAATAATGAGACTCGAAAAGTTTGATTTTCCATCATCTTGATGAAATTCTGTGGTCAGAGAAAGTCAGAGAAAATCAAAAAATGGTTATGTTACGAGAAAGTTGAAATGATAGGAATTTAAAAAATATACACACAGAGAAATTTTAAATGCACACAACTAGCCAAAGAAAATTAGACTAGTGACACAACTGGCTTCAAGATGTATCTTAACCAGAGAAAGTAGTAAGTAAATTCTAGAGAAAATCAAATAAAAAAGTAGTAACACACTAAGCTCATGGATGTGAAAAAAAATGAAGTTGGTTATTGTCTTTCTCTCCTTTGGTCAGCAAAAAGGATCTCTCCATAGCTATCAATGACCTGAAAAATATCATTTATAATTGTAATATTGGTTAATAAAGGCTGATGGAACATTGCAGAGAAATTTTGATGAAAGACTTACATTGTTGGCAATTTCTTTTTGCTTTATTAGGTTTCCAATGTCTTCGAAGGTAATGAGATTCAACTCACTTGTCCAGATTAAAGCCCTACAAGATGACAAATAAGGGATTTTATAGTTGTTAATGCAATATAAGTTAGTAAATTGTTGTTTGTAATCTTTTATTTTATTTGTTGTATTTACTCAAGTCTAGACACATTTGATATGTGCTGCAAGATGTCTTTTACATGATCTTTTATCAATGTTGAAACCGGTAGAGGTTGTGGAAAAACCCAAGATTTTCTTATGCTTGATGGTTGAGGCAACACGTACGCATCAGCATCAAGTACTTCTTTGCTTTCGTGGTTTGCTCGGTTTGCTTTGCAGCATGCTTCGAACCTCTGGTCACTTTCGCAACTTTCAGATATTGAAATTTTGGATCGTCCTGCTTTTCTTTCCTTTCTTTTGCCTTTAAATTTTTTATCATTGATGTAGGATCTTTTTTTACTGTAAACAGTGAAAATATTAGTAAAAGTGAAATTTCTCTGAAGTAACAGATGATATTTCAATATGTAAATTTATTTGATTTAATATTTTCCAGTTACCATAGACTTTTGTCTTTTGTTTTGGTTGTTCTTTGGGTGCCATTTGTTCTTGTTGGGTTGTTGGTTGTTGTTCCACTTGCATTCCAATTATACATAGTGAAAATCAAACAAGCCCCAAAAATCGAATAAGAAAATAGACAGAGAAAATCAAATAAGCAGTAGAAATCAATAGAAATAAGCAGCATAAACTAATGTGTTCAGAAAAATTTAACTTCTAGAGAAAATTGCCATTGACAGAGAAAATTATAATAAATAGAAATTTCTCTGAGTTATGTTAACACAAGGACATAACTTTTTATGGCTCAAGACTTTTACTGACCTTGTGGTTGAACTTGTGTTGGTGTTCGATAAGGTTGTGTTGCTAGTTGGACGGATAGTTCTTGAATTTGTTCATGCAATTTAACATTTTCAGTTTCAAGCTCCGAAATTGAATACCTTAACTGCTGAATTGTTTTAGTATCATCTTCTTTTTGAACCTCCAACATCTTTAGTTTCATTTTGATTGTGCTATCTCTTTCTTGAAGTTTTGAGTTAAGTGATGTCAAGGTTCTTATTGCGATATCCTTTTATGCAAGTAATTCATTCCAATTTCTCTCTTCTTCTATTTTAGATTTAGAAAGTGCCTTTAGTCTTTGATGTAGATCAGCAATTTGGGCATCCTTTGATTCCTCATATTCTTAAGGCTGATGCATTGTTGAGCCACAAATGCTATCATGATGTTGGTCCATCGGCTCATTATGTTCTTCTTCATCACTTTCCTCATTATTTTCTTCTTACTTTTTAGATTAAGTGCCTTTATCTTCTTTTTCATTGTCTTCTTCTTTCTGTTCATTATGTTCTTCTTCATCACTTTCCTCATTGTTTTTTTCTTGCTGTTTAGATTGAGTGCCTTCATCTTCTTCTTCATTGTCTTCTTCTTTCTGTTCATTTTCTTCTTTGTCTTCTACTTCTATTTCTTCACTTTCTTCTCTAGCTTCTGCTTCTCCACTGCTTGCTTGATCTTCTTGTCCATTGCTGGCTTTGTGTTCTTCTATGTTGCCTTCTGCTTCTTCATTCCCTCCTTCTTCAGATGAATCTTCTAATGTCTCCCTGAATTTGACAATTGCCTTTTTTGATTCTTTCTTCTTCTTTTTACCAAGATAGAACTCCTCTGATGGATTTTTAACTAGCTCCTTATTATCTATCTGTAACAGAAGGCTCTTTTATTAGAGAAATGTTACAAAATTCACTGAAAGAAACAATTCAAATATGGAAAATAAAATTCATCCTAATGATACTAATAGGAAACAAACTTCAGAGAAAATTGTATGGGCCAGAGAAAATTACAGATAATGAGTTAATTTTATGAGGCAGAGAAAATTACAGACAAAGAACATAATTTAGATATCAGAGAAAATCAATCAAGGCATATAAGTTAATGTTTTACTATAATTGTGTCAGAGAAATTTGGATTCTAGAGAAAATTCATTAAAAGGGTAGAAATAAAAAGTGTTAATCAAAGATGCAAGGCACATAAGTTATGGGCCAGAGAAAATTACACACAACGAGAAACAATTTTATGAGGTAGAGAAAATTATGAAACAACCAACATAATTCAGATATTAGAGAAAATCAATCAGGGCATATAAGTTAATGTGTTACAATTGTGGTCAGAGAAATTTGGATTGCAGAGAAAATTGATTACAATGGAAAAAATAAACCAGTGGTAACCAAAGAAGAAACATAAATTGATAGTTTAGAGAAAATTGATCTCAATCAATCAAGGCACAAGGAGGGAAACAAACCAGTGGTCAGAGAAATTTTAGAATTTCACTGAGATTTCAATGGCAATAGAAATCTAACCTGTCGAGGTACAAGAGAGTGGACTGGTGTCTTCTGCAGCTGTTTCGTCAAGCTTTGCAGGTTCCACTTGGCATATCTTGGGAAGTCAGTTGTGTTACTGTCTTCCGAGTCAATGATATTTGCATGTTCACATAGCCAATACTGTGATGAAAATTAAAGTAATTAAATTTTGCTAAACACACAAATTTATAAGTATGATAACTACAAATTTGAATGGATATTATACTTACCAGCAATGCAATGGCACACCCCGTAACTTTTTCTGGAGTTTTGTGCAATGCTATAATAGAACCAATCAATATTGATGTGATTGATTCTGGCCAATCATACTTTTTCATTGATTCAAGAGGTTCCACATACTTTATAAAAACCCACCCTATTGAATTCTCACTTGTTGCAAAAAATAGGGTGAGACACAAGTACAATGTAACAATGATTGCTACATCTTTGAAGTCAGTTAGTTGTTTGCCTTTCATTGCTTTGACCAAGGCATTTTTAAGAACAGGACCAGTGAGCCTTGTGTCCTTTTAGAATCTTCTCCTTAGGAATGTAGATTTTGGCTTTTTAGAGTATCTTAATGACATGGTTCCTTTACCTCCTTGCAAACCAAAAATCAAGGTCATGTCGTTGGTTATAAAGGTCAAGTTCTTTTACCAACTGTGAATGCTTTTGTTTTTTCATTGTAACATTGGATTATTGCAACTGCATCATCATCAGATTTCCTAGATTTCCTTGGATCCATCCTTCCAGTGGTTAGAGCTTAGATCAAATACCAGAATGGGGTCTTTTGAAGCTCTACAAGTTGGTTTGAATTGAATTTAAGTGTTTGAAAAAATGAGACAACAGATGAGAGGTTGGATCGATATTGAATGCTATAGTGAGCTCTCTTTCTTTGGAGTTTAACAAGTTTTTTCCTCATTGAACTTGAGTCTTTTGAAGTTAGGGTACTCATCTTGATGCTAATTACTTCATCACTTTGGACTTGTGTGTTTTGGCAAATCATCATCAGATTTCCTAGATTTCCTTGGATCCATCCTTCCAGTGGTTAGCGCTTGGATCAAATACCAGAATGGGGTCTTTTGAAGCTCTACAAGTTGGTTTGAATTGAATTTAAGTGTTTGAAAAAAGAAGACAACAGATGAGAGGTTGGATCGGTATTGAATGCTATAGTGAGCTCTCTTTCTTTGGAGTTTAACAGGTTTTTTTCTCCTTGAACTTGAGTCTTTTGAAGTTAGGGTACTCATCTTGATGCTAATTTCTTCATCACTTCAAACTTGTGTGTTTTGGCAAGGAGTTTGTGGTGTTTTGCTGCCGGTTTTTTATCTTAGATCATAAAAAGACTGAGGGAGTTTATGTTTCTTGCTTGGTGTTTCCGGTGTTTTGCTGCTGGTTTTTTATCTCAGATCATAAGAAGACTGAAAGAGTTTCTGTTTCTTGCTTGGTGTTTCCGGTGTTTTGCTACTTTTACGTTTTGCTATTTTTAGACAATGATGAAAACATAAAGATGTCAACATTAAATCTCAGAGAAAATTGAACATGCCGGAGAAAATTGGACATGTCAGAGAAAATTACACAAAATGGAGAAAACAAAGGTGGCCAGGGAAAATTATAAATGTCAGACAAAATCAGACACTAAAAATTAAATGTCAGAGTACTAATTGTTTTCCTGTGGAATACATCTAACCACAGAAAATTTCCATTGCCAGAGAAAATCAACAAAGCATCATAAACATGGCAGAGAAATTTTCAATAATTGTTAAAATTACATATAGAAGTAAAATATAGTCATAGAAAATAGAAAAAAGAAACATATATCTAGCAAGCACAGAAAATGAATGACAGAGAAAAGTAAACATGGCAAGCCAAAGAAAATTTCCATTCCACAATTAGCAAGATAAAATAAACAAAGTAATGTAAATATGCCACTGAAAATTATACCACATTGAAACCAAGAATTGAACAAAATAAATATACCAGAGAAAATTACACATTCTTGAGAAAATTTTCATTCCAGAGAAAATTTCAAGTCTATAATATTAAAATGCCAGAGAAATTTACATACACAACCAGAGAAAATTAAACATGATAGAGAAACACAAGGGAGAAAAGTGATGTGGCCAGAGAAAATTATAAATGCTAGAGAAACTTAGACACAGACAAGAGAGTAATAGACATTCCAGAGAAAAATTCATATTCCAGAGAAATTTACAAAGCAGAGAAATTTATAGACAAAATCACAGAAATATGTTCAAGAATAAGATCAAAACACAAAGAAATAACTTCTTTTCAAAATAAACATGCCAGAGAAAATTCAAAGAAGAAACATACATTCCAGTCTATAATATTAAAATGTCAGAGAAATTTACATATACAACTAGAGAAAATTAAACATGATAGAGACACACAAGGGAGGAAAGTGATGTGGTCAGAGAAAATTATAAATACTAGAGAAACTTAGACAGAGACAAGAGAGTAATAGATATTCCAGAGAAAGATAGGCATTCTAATTAAAAATACATATTACAGAGAAATTTACAGAGCAGAGAAATTTATAGACAAAATCACAGAAACATGTTCAAGAATAAGATGAAAACACAGTGAAATAGCTTTTTTTCAAAATAAACATGCTAAAGAAAATTGAAAAAAGAAACATACATCAAGCAAAAATCAGAGAAATTCAAATGCTAGAGAAATTTACAGATAAAATCACACAAACATGTTCAAGAATAAGTTCAAAACACACAGAAATAACTTTTTTCAAATTCATGTAGCTTTTTATTATGAAATTGAAACCCTAATTTATGGAAGGTTAATATAAAATGTAATTAACTGTGTGTCCAGAAAAAATCTAGTTGTATTGTAGAAAAACTTATCAGAGTTAGGATGAAACTTTAAAGACGAGCTGATATGCCCTGAGATAAAGATGCGACGTGACGAAGATGAACTGAGATGACGATGAATAGTGAAAACGGGGTCAGAAAAATTTGTGAGGAAAGAATGAGAATGATTTTTGCAAAAGATAACAAAGCTCTAATGTCGATGGTGAAGATGATATTAAAACCCTAGTTCTGCTGTTCTCTTGTTCGTGAAGATGGTTGGATGGTTGGAATGGAACTCAGTCATCGGAATCAGTTTCGTCTCTGTATTGATTTTGTGAAGGGTATTTTGGTCCACGAAATAACTAAAAATGCACGCCATGTTTTTCAAGGACCTGATGCATCACTCTTTTTTTTGGTGTCCTCTATCCTCTAAATTACTATTATTAGGGACTTTAAAAAAAATTTCCCAAAAATAAATAAGACATGAAACTTATTTGATTTATAATTAGATTTTACAACCCAGGATAAAAAAAATATATTATTCTTTATTTCTTTTCCACTCTCCGTAGAGGGTTCGTGTGGAAATTTAGTTATTTTAATTAGTTTTTTAGTTAGGTTAAAAAATGGGAAATTTATTAAAAAATTATTTGTTCAGTGTTTATATTCCAATTAGTTCATAAGATATTTTTATATTCTAATAAGTCCTATTATTTGGACATTTGATCTACCAAATCCTAATTCTTATATTTAAGGTATTTTATGGACATTTCTACCCGTACAAATATTTTTTGAATAGTTAGTAATTTGGTGATGTGAACATTCATATTTTACAATGTGAATATTCACATTGATATGTTAACATTCACATTAATGGTGTGAACATTCACATTGAAGATGTGAACGTTGATGATATGAACATTCACATTACGGAATATTCACAATATAAATGTGAATATTATTAGGGGTATTTTGATAACTATATCACCCATAAGACTTATTAAAACATAAGAAAATAATATGTACTAAATAGAATATAAGTAGGTGAAAAGAAATTTCTGAAAAAATGTCTCTAAAAAAATTGTATTTGAGATGATAATTGAAATTTTTATAATTAATTTGATAATTGTGAGACCAAAAAAAATAATTATAATTTAAATATAATATAATATTTTATTAATTATTTTATTTTTATTAACTATTTTAATCAAGAATCATCTTCTTAAACACTCCCTCAAAAAAGTGCTTTTTGAACATAAGGGGAAAAAAATGAGCAAATATTCTTTGCTTTTTTTGAGGACGAATTATTCTTTACTTTTGAAGGTATTGTCATGTATTTTGATTGATGTAAACATTAGGATTCCTCATATTTTTAGCGGAACTAATACTTAAGCGACAGCGTAAGACTATTATTTGTGTAACTGTGAAAAATATTACATGCCGTTGCTATCAAGAAAGGGTGTAATTTTAACCCGACCAGACTTATTTGGACTCGAATTTAGGTCAGTTCATGAATCAAAAAATTAGACTTAGGTTTAGGGATATTTGGACCTTGGGTGGGTCGGGTCTCAGATTGGGTCTGGGCTCGAGTTTGGGCCGAGCTTGGGCCGAGCTTGGATAGAACTTGAACATTTTTTTTCTATTTTTTATACCGAAATTTTATTTTTTCACTAAAAATGACATTGGATTTCGAGCGGATTGAATCTCAGGCTGAGTTTTGTTCTATCACCTCTTATATAAATACTCATAATTAATTTTTTATTTAGAGATAATTATTACACAATTAACAACAACTAATATATATTACTATGTAATTCAATAAATCAAAACTGTAAAAAAAAAAAAAAAAACAAATAATAATATATAGCAATCTTTTTATATTATTTATTCATATGCTGATCAAAAAAATATTATTTATTCACATTTTCTCTCATTTTTTTTTCTATTCCTATATCTACAACTCTTTTTTGTGTTTACAAGTTAATATAATTCCATTTTCATATTTATAAGGTGTGTGATTATTTTTCGAACTATGTGATCATCATATATAAAATAAATTAAAATAATTAAGATCGATTAACTTAAGCTTATACTTAAATATATATTAGAATTATATGGTTTTTACTCCTAACATCAAATAAAAATAAGGTTAAATTTGATTGTAATCTTTGTTAATGTTTCAATTTAATGGTGTCTTTGAATTACCACCACTAAGGGTGTGTTTGATTGGACGGACTGGAAAAGGGGGGATTAGAATCCATCGGACTTGAGTCCTGGGACTGTGAATCCCCCGGACTATTTGGTCGGATTGGATATGTATCCTGTGTTTGTTTTTTCATGGGATTAGATGTCTGGATAGGACTATTTTCAGTGAATCCAACGTTTGGTTGGACGGACTGGATAGGATAAATGAACAAAAGACTATTTTACCCTTTTCAATTGTTTACTAAGTAATAGTAATATTAAACATATCTTTAATATTTTAATTATTTTTAATTAAATAAATTCGTTTTTTTAAAATTAAATAAATAAATAAATAAAATATCAATAAAATTTGTTTTAAATCATTACTGTATAACAAATCATTATTTTTTTTACATGCAAAACTTTACTGTGTTTGTTTATTTACACAATTAAACATTAAACATACTAATGGTTAAATTTTGTTTAAAAATATTTAAACATACTAATATTGATAAAAAAATTTGACTGGTACAGATTATTTTTATTTTTAAATTAAACACACTAATGGTTAAATGTTTAAATTTTTATTTAAACAATTAACATTGAAATTATTTTGATGTACAGATTATGTTTAAACAATTAACAATTAACAATTAAATAAATGTTGATGTACAGATTATGTTTAAACAATTAACAAATGTTGATGTAATTAACAATCAACAAATGTAGATGTAATCAAATGTTGACGTATTAAAACATAATTTAATAGATGTTAAATAAATATACATGTTGATGTACAAATGTTTAAATGTTTAAATAAAACATAATTTAAATAAATGAAATTATTTATTGTTGAAATTAAACATTTAATTGTTTAAATAAAACATCTATTAAAACATCTATTAAATTTAAATAATGAAATTAAATAAAACATAAACAAAATTTTAAAATAAAACATCAATAAAATATCTATAAAAAAATTATTTTAAAAAATTAAATAAATAAAACATTAATAAAAAGTTAAATAAAATTATTTTATTTTTAAATTGAGACATTTAAATTTTATTAAATTTTATTAAATATAATACATAATTAAATAGTAGAGGGTCAAAATTGTCATTTTCGCATCTAATCCAAACAGTGATTAGTCCCCCCAAAACAATCCCACCCCCCCCCCCAAGGATAGGATAGTCCCCCATATGGGGGACATGGAGTCCGGCCGGACATGGAGTCCGTCGGACTAAAAAAAAATCAAACGACGGATAAGAAACACTATTTGGATTACAATCCAAATAGTGGATAGTCCACCCCCCTTATCCCGCGAATCAAACACGCCCTAAGTGTATTGGATTAGAGATGTTAAGGGAGATAAATATGTAGCAAGTTTGCCAAATACGATAATATGTATAGCTAGTGTCCATGATTTCTCTTAGTTTGATAATAATTTGAGAATAGAGTTGAGGAGTGAATGACAGGGACGGATGTGCTAAAAAACAATGGGATATTGGATTGGATGATAATGAGTCTTGAGTCAATATTAGTGGTTCTCATTTATGGTTTGGGATATTTGAAAAAAGATAAAAAGTTACTAAAAAAAAGTTAAAAAGTTATCACTATTTATCAAAAAAATTTATAAAAAAATTATTTTTATACAAAAAAGGTACAAATCACGTTGACATGAGTTGACTTTTGTTAATTTTGGTGAGAACAAATTACACAGGTAGAGGCAAGCTTAAGGACGGTGATGTTTGGCTCGTGGGCCAGCACGGGTCCCTTTTTGATAATCTGAACCGTTGAATGTGTAGAACTCGTCGAGTACTATATGCTTGTAAAAAAAATCACATTGATCGGATATTACTAACTATATGATCAAATCAGTTTTATATAAAAAATAGATGGCATTATAGTTAACGGTTGACAAAAAATTAATCCGATCAAATAACTAACGATATCCGATCAACGTGATTTTTTGCAAACATATATTACTCGATAAATTCTACACATTGAACGGTTCCGATTACCAAAACGAGACCCGTGGTGAGCCCCACAGGTCGAACATCACCGTCTAATTTAATGTCTGAAAAGGAGGCAAGCATATCCTATATGCTAGTATGCCACGGCTCTACCCCAACGTACAGCCTATTTCTCTCTCATTTCTCCTATACACTAAATTATACAATTTTTTAATACACATTTTTTCGTAAAAAGTTAAAAAATTATCCCAAACAATTATATTTTTTTCCTCAACTTTTTAGTCTAAAAATTTAAAAAGTGCACTTATTTAACACATCCCAAACAACCTTGAAAATAAAAAATGCTAGAATTTTCGACATTGGCATTTTGGTTGATATTGATATTTACTTTGCTAGATTTAAAGAGAATTTAATGGATTTGTGAAAGGAATGATCTCAGACAATTCTGACGTCTCATTCCTATTTTGAGAATGACTTTATTTTTGAAGTTGCTAGCTAGTGTAAATGGTTTAGCAAAAAAAATTTAACGACCCTAATTTCAAAAAAATCTTATTACATTGTAAAGGATACGATTTGCTGTTTTATAAAAAAATAAGGAAAATTATTAAAAATAAAAATAAAAATTTAGAATTTGACTCTTATAACAAAATAAATCCTAAAATTTTAATTTTATCAATTTAAGTTCTAAATTTTTAATTTGTTTTCAATCCTAACTATTTGCCTATTTTTTATTAAGTAAAATCGACAAAAAAAGAAAAAGAAAAGAGTATTCCAACCATTAAACTCAGTAAAAATGAATATTTTAGACATTATAAGTAGGGCTGTAAACGAGCCGAGCTTTAATATATTTGGGCTTGTTTATTAAGATTTTAATGAATTCGAACTTGAACTCAATAAAATTTGACAAACCGAGCTGGAGCCTATTCACGAGTTTTTACGAACCGAAAAATTTATAAATTTATACTTACGTATGAGACTAAAGTTATAATTAAAATTTTGAGTATACAATTATATATACAATATATATAAACATTCTATTAAAAAAAAGTCTATATTTTATCAAAATAATATTATCTACTACCACTATTATATAAATGTACTATCTATAGTTAACTATTATTTACATTTATATTTTTTTATGTATAAATAACATATTTATCTTATTTTTTATATATATTTTTATATTATTTAATATATAAATAATAAATATTAAACGAGCTAGCTAACGAGTCGAGTTTACGAATCGACTTTTAGAATGTTTGGACTTGTTTATTAAAAATTTAATGAGCTAAAAAAATTTAATGAACCGAGTACGAAAAACTCTTACCGAGTCGAGTTCGAATCTGTTCACGAACGGTTCTATTCATTTGCAGCCCTAATTATAAGTACACCTACAGTGATTTTAATGACTAACATATCATTTTTTTGTCAATTTTTCTTAACAAAAATAAATTTATGGTTTAAATTGAAAATAAATCAAAAGATTCAGGTATAAATTGATAAAATTAAAAATTTCTCATTTATTTTGCCACGATGATCAAACTCTAGCGTTTTTTTTTTTTTTTTGTAATTAAAAATTTGTATGAATTTTTTTTAGATTTCAGATCTATCTACTAGAAAAAAAATTAAAATTATTATTTTTTAATTTATAAAAAAAAATCACAAAGACAAAAAAATAAATAAAACAGAGTATGGTTTTTAATTTTTTTATAGGATTTTTTTAAAAATTTTAATTTTTTAAAAACTTTTCAAGTATGTCTAATCTAATATGACTTAAAAATGAAAAATCCTTTGAATTTTTTTTAAAAGAAGTTTACTAAAACAAAAACTCATAAGAATATTACTAAAAGGTAATGTCAAACCACTCCTATTTTGATTGTGTAATATAATACTTTTGGGTAAAATTTATTTTACCTCCATGTAATATGTCTTGATAGTACTTTATTCCTCTAATTTTTTTTTTTAAATAGCCATATGTCCCCCATGTGATTTTGAAAAAATGTAACCATTAACACCGTTAATTATAGATGTGAAATGATTATAATACCCTCAAACCCTATATTTTTTGTTATTTTCTTTCTCTCTCATCTCTCATGCACATAATTTATAATGTCCAATATTAATTCAATTAAATGACAATTAATTATAAATTCTTAATTATTTATTGTAATTCTTAAATTTTTTTTCTAATTTTAATTTAATTATATTTTAGATCACAATTAATCCTAAATTCTTAATTATTTATTATAACTTCTAACATGTTAATCTAATTTTAATTTAATCACATTTTAGATCAATTCTTAATTATTGTTTATTTTATATTTTATTCAATTGTATTTTAGATTAATTCTTAATTATATTTTATTTAACATATTAATCTAATTTAAATTTGGAGAAAATAGGGGTAAAATTGTCATTTTGTTATATTAATTTCATTTTAATTTTTCATAAAGCAAAACCCATTTGAAAAAAATAGTGTGTGTAAAATACCTTCCGTTAATTTGAAAGAAAAAATTAAAGATAATATCTTAATCCAAAATCACATAGGGACTGCCAGACTATATTTGAATGATAATGGATAAAGCATTCCATCCTCATAATATAAGGGAGTAAAATGATATTTTTAATGTACAATTTTATAATAAAATGAAAATAAAAACAAAACTCCACTTTTTGTTGCAAAATCAACCTATATGTCTGCATGTGTGCCTGGAAGAGTGTAAAAAAACAACAGGATATCTCCAAATCTGTCCACCTGGCTTCACGTGGGAAGCACGTGAGATAGTGGGGACATTGACACCGTGTCAACATGCACTTCTTCTTGTTGACTTTGTCAATCTACACATATGTGTACTAACTTATCCTGCATACCCAAGATTCCCTGGTGGGGGAGAGAGAGAGAGAAAGTAGGAAAAGCCGATACAACCTAACAATAGATTCTCAACCTTTTAACAGGAACACACCCCTTGGGCATCCCTTGTATCCTATTTTTTAACCAAAGGGGACCCATATCTGCATTCTATACCAAAATTGTATCCAATTTTTTAACCAAAGGGGACCCACAATATCTGTATTCTATACCAAAAGGCCAACATGCATAAGTATGTAAATACAAAAATGGTAATAGCACAAAATTAAGGGATCATTTGAAAAGTGTTAAATTAATATATTTTTTAATTTTTTTATAAATAAACGTAAAATATGAGTTGAATTTAAAATGATGTGATAAAAAAATGACGTGACTCAAATAAAATGATTGTAACCTAAATAAAATAATGTGTTATATTAGCACATGCCAGACAAAGTCTAAAACCCATAAAATATATATTATGTGATTGAAATTTATTTGAATTAAGTATTATGTAGGTTATTAGTAAATTGAATTTAAATCATAGTACACCTTTTATTAATAAAAAAAAGAGAGGATAAATTACTGATCATTTTTGACATTTGGAGAGAATATAATAAGTTATATAAATTTTGAATAATTGCATCTGATTTTTTTATAGTTTTAATTTATATAACATTTAATTTAGTTTTCATTAGAAATTTGTTAGTCATATGAATAAAAAAATAATATTATCTTTTTTTTATATTGAAATTAATATCTTACCTTGTACATGTTTGCGCCTTCCTATCATCTTCATCAGTTCTAGTTTCTTTAACTATACTAAAAAGGAAGTTAGTGTAACTATATAAAATCTGTAGAACTTATTGTATTTTTTTTAAATCTTGAAGAAGATCAATATAATTTATTAGGGGTATTCAGCGAATATTTTAATCTATCCAAAACTGACCAAACCGAAACGATCCGCTGCATTGTGGACGAATGCATGATGACGAGCGGACAGTTGTGGATTATTTTTTTTCCAATCCACATAGTTTTGGACGGATGACGGATTTGAGATTCTTTTGGTCGCAACCGAATTGCCAAACCGCAAGTACCTCTAGTAATTTGTAAGACTTTGTATGTTCAATTTGTTTAGATATTTTGTTTATCTTTTCAATTGAAAAAGAGTTTAGATATTCTGTTATGTTTTCAATTTGAAAATCCTTTTATCAAATGGTAAGTGTTGATATTTGGTATTTTTGTATAGAAAATATAAGACTTAATTTTGTCCTTTTTTTAAAAATCAAATTAAATAGTTTTTGAATAATAAAAAAAAGTAATGAAATAGTTTTGATAAAGCATGGTTTTCTTATATGTATTTATTATTGATATTTGACAATTTATTTGATAATTTTTTAGTTATGTTGAGTTGGATTGTTAACCAAAAAAAATAAATGTTGATAAGTTGTTATATTATGTTCAAAATTTGTAAAAGTTTAAACCACCAAACCAATTCGCATCCATCCGCTAATCCGTATCCGCCGATCCGGCGAACGGATACGAATTGATTTTTTGTAATCCTCCAATCTAGCAGACAGATGACGGAATGAAAATTTCTCAGTCGCAACCGAACTGTGAACGCCCTATAATTTATATATCTAAAATATTATATTTTAATTTGGCACAAGTAAGCTATTAATGTAAATATCATCACTCTCATTCCTTAAGTGAGAGTATTTTGCTCTTGGTGTGTTTTATATGTCCCCCATGACACCCTATATATACCCCTCCCACACTGCCTCATCTTTCACCAACCAACCCACACATATCCAAGAGAAGAGCCATTCCTTCCTTTCTTTCTCTTCCAACACCCCAAACCACACCACCCTGAGCATACCAAGAAAAACAAACTAACAAACTTAGTAACTCCAAACTAAAATTTCCAACCAAGAAAAGACCCAATTTAAAATTTTTTTTTTCTTAAAAAAAGAAAAGAAAATGTCAGGTGTATGGGTTTTCGAAAACAATGGAGTGATTCGGCTTGTGGAGAATCCGTCAGCGGCTCAGCAGCAGGAGGGAAGGCAAGGCAACTCGTGCGGGAGGAGAGCAGCGTTGGTGTACTTGGCAAGTGGGCAAGTGGTTTCATCATACACATCGCTGGAGCGAATCCTAACCTACTTGGGTTGGGAAAGGTACTATGGAGGTAACCCAGACCTCTTCCAATTCCACAAGCAATCTGGCAATGATCTAATCTCACTTCCTAGGGACTTTTCCAGGTTCAGTTCAGTTCACATGTATGACATTGTCACCAAAAATCCCAACGTCTTTCACGTCCGAGAGATATGAATCCAAACGTCACACTTTAACAGGAGTCTCTCGCTCTCTCTCCCCCCCTCTCTCTCTTTCTCTCTCTCTCAGTTCCTGTATTGAATCGTCCTTAATTATATGTCTGTGTTGTTTGCTTGGTTGTTTGTTTCCGACTCCTGTGTTTCGATCCCTCCCTCCCCAGTGTTTATGTCTTGTTCTCTAGTCTGCTTTCTTGTCTTGTAATATATATTCAACAAATAACTGTATGAGCTGCTGGTGTGAGTATCTATCAGTCAGTGTGTATTAGTGTCTGTGTGTGTAAAATACATATTGTCATCCTTTGTAAACTCCTCGACATGGTTTTGCAGCTTGGAATATATATATAATGCCATGAAGTTTCCTGTTACTATTGCTATCATGAAAATATCTACAAATTTTTTATTCAAATGTTGTGGCATCTTTATAATACTCAAAAATAAGAATTATGATATACAAGAAATTACACCTTTGCTAACTAAACTTTTAGACTTACTTTATAAATTCAGTGACATATAAGTAAAGATGATTGATTGATTGATAATTAAAAAACATATGGAAGGAAAAAAAAAATAACAAATAAAAGTGATTGGTTGATTGATCATTGGACTTGAAAAGTGTTGGAAACCATATGTTGAAAACCATGTGGTACACCATGTTATACACATGGTGTGGCCTAACCTTGAAGGCCACATGGTATATATGGTCCATTCATGCATGACCTGACCATGAGGGACATATGGTCTTGGACATGTGGTACATATGATGTGACCTAACCATGAGATACACATAGTTTGCCATATATGTCTATATAAGGGTTCATGCTCAACATTGTGTAGACACACCAAAAACAATAAGTTTTCTCTCTCTACTCATCTATCTTGAGGCTACCATCTTGAAAACTTTGGAATTTGGAGTGTGGATAGATATTAAGAAATTCTAGTAACTTCTCAATTGACGGGAAATTTTTCAGACGAGGCTCATAATTCAAGCATCCAATCCAAACCGTTTCCACATCAGGCAATATAATTACCTGTATATTTTTTCTTCATTGGTATCAACACTATATTGCTTATTTTGGCCTCATATGATTTGCATGTCATCGATTAGTTTTATTCATGTTTAATTCAATGTTATTAAATATCATGGCATGTTAAGAAAAGCTTTTCAAAAACTCCATAAGTACAGATTTTTTATCTCAAAATTCTGTGTCAAAAATTTCATTTATTGTTACAAAAATTTACATATTTTGAAAGTACTCTTTGTGGGCTTTCTATCCATATAAAATGGGCTTTAATCGAAGTTATATCAAAAAAGTTATGATTTTTCAAAGATTTTTGGTCCAAATCATTGTTTTCGGAGGAAATTTTGGAAAGTTGTTTTTTTCTTGTCATATTAATTATTGTGTATAATTTGATGAATCATTTTAGTATTGTGACTTTGTTTATTATCCCTCTTCAATCGCTACTTTGCCTAAAGCAAAGAAAAGCTGAGGGGATGTTTTATCTCTGTATTGCTTATAAGATCTTATGTTAATACCTCTTAAGATCTGTCAAAAAGATAGTTCTACTATCTAAGGTTGTTGGACTTAGAAGGAAGGCTATATGGACTCCTTTGACCTGCATGAGGTCTTACTTGGTTATTGACCAAAAGGACTTTGTATTAACATTACCTTGATTTTAATTTTTTTTAGAGTAAAATTTGGGGCATCACATATTATGCATGATTTCATGCTGTGGATTTAAGATATGGTTTTGCCTCTTATATAAATTTAATCAAAATTTAGTTGGGCACTACATTTTAACTCATATAAGGGGAGATGATTATGAGATTAGTAAAATTTTTGATTTCTCTATGTAAGTGAAAATATTGTATGCCATTTGTGTTTTGGGGAATAAAATTAAAAATTAAAAAAAAAAATGTGTGCTAATGTCAAACCCTGTGCAATACCATCAGTGAAATGACCTCTAAGAATGTTGTTGCTGACCTCACCAAAGGAGAAAAATTGGATGGGTCCAATTATGATATGTGGCCCAAAAAAATTCAATACTTGCTTAATGAACAAGAAATCCTAGACACTTTGACCACTCTTATGATCTGGCCTAAAGAAAGAACCACTGCCCAATATCGCCGTGACATGGAAAACTATGAGAAATGAGTCAAGAGAGATTGGTGCGCGCTATACTATTCTTAGAAACATGCACAATGATCTCATTGGGGAGTTTGAGAAAAGCCCCACTGCTCATGATATGTGGAATCAACTAAAAATTACCTATGGGACCACATCTGCAAATAGGTTGCGTACTCTAATTTTGAATTTGAGCAATATGCTATAGATCCAAAACACTCAATGGTTGACCATCTCAAAGCTATGTTAGCCATGATACGTGATTTGAAGGTTGCTGGCAATATTCTTACTGATGAGCAGCATGTTACAGCAATGATACGTTCTTTGCCCGATTCATGGGGGCAAATGAAACTTATGCTTACACACAATGAGAATATTAAGAATTTTGCTAATATTTCTCACCACTTTGAGCTTGAAGCGGTGCGCTTGGGATCGGACCGCAACACTGTCCTTGTCGCTCAAGATGGACAACGTAAGGCATTCAGGCCTAGGCATAACAAACAAGGAAGACATGGTGGTGAAGCTGGTAACCTTGGTCCTAAGCAAGGTAATGTGATAAAGCGTCGTTGAGGCAAGCACTCTGAAAACGAGGATAAAACCAAAGTCAAGTACGATAACTATGGGTAGCTAGGTCATTTTGCTTAGGAATGCCCTGATGCAAAGAAGGTAGACTGTTTCCTTAACTGTTTCAATACGTGTGTTTGTTCACATATATATGTTGCTAGTTCTCTCCATGGTTGGATTGTAGACTTATGAGCAACTCTCCACATAACCAGAGAAAAAGTTGGGTTTGTGGATTACAAAAAGATAACTGTTGGTAGGCAGTACGTTACCTTGGGTAATGGAACTCGTGAGGATGTCCTTGGAGTTGGTTTTTATCAGCTCAAGACGTGTCTGGGGCACACCTTACTTCTCCATGACGTGCTTTATGCACCTGGTGTCCAATGTAATCTTTTATTAAGTTATTGTTTTGTTAAGACTTGGTTTTAGTTTTCAATTTGATGGCAATCAGTTGGATTTCTATGTAAATAAAGTCTTGTACGAACATGATTTTCTTTCCAGTTGTTTCTTTATGCTAGATTTGGATTTTTTTTCTCATGTTCTTATGTGTCTTGTGATGATGACTCATTAAATTCTGTTAATTGGCATGCTAGACTTTGGTCACATAGGCAAAGATAGAATGACTAGACTAGCTAAAAAAGCTTGTTGGGGCATCTTGCTAATGTAAGTCTGCTTGTGTGTGAACCTTATTTGACAGGAAAAGCATGTAAGAAGCCTTTTGGAAAGATGCCTAGGGCATTATATCCTCTAAAGTTAGTTCACTCTAACATTTGAGGACCTATGAATGTAAAGGCATGCCATGGCGCTTCTTATTTCCTTATATTTATTGATGATTACTCACGATTCAATTATGTCTATTTGATCTCACATCGATTTGAGGCATTGGATTGCTTCAAGCACTTTGTTGTACTGGTTAACAATCAAACAGACAAGAAATTGAAAATCCTTCGAACAGATCGAGGGCGTGAGTATTTATCACATTAGTTTTAGGGACTGTGTGAGGAAAATGGGATATGCAGGCAATTAACGATTCCAAGGACTCCGCAACAAAATAGTGTAGTAGAGAGACGAAATCGCACTTTACTTGAAATGGTTAGATCGATGATGGCGCAAGCCAACCTCCCTATATCTTTTTGGGGGACGCTCTTTTGACTGCTACCTACATCATTAACCGTGTGCCTTCAAAGGCAGTTCCAACAACTCCATATGAATTATGGAAAAATGCAAAACCAGATTTAGAACATTTGCAGCCTTGGGGTTGTGCGGGTTTTGTTCACAATACTTCTCATAAGCATGGGAAGTTAGGTCCTAAAGCAAATAATAAGTGTTTGTTAGATACTCAAAACGCTCAAAGGGTTATGTGATGTATGGTGAACACACTAATAGTGGAATGATTGAAAATGAGTCGCAAGATGTCAATTTCATAGAGAATGAATTTCCTAGTATTGGTGAAGTAAAGAAGGATCTTGCACAATTTGAGTTGCAAGATTCTGAGGAAAGCATACCATTTTTTGGCGAGGATGGAGAATTAGAGACTTATCCTAAAATCACAAAAGATAGTGTAACAATTCCGACCTGTGATTAGCTAATAAACCTTACTTAACAATGCTTAATCAGTAATTAAGATTAAATTTTGAGTTAATTGCATGTGCTATGTGTTAATTGTGTTTATATCTATCCATAGTAGGAATATATGTCTGTATTTCTATTTTGGTATGCGAATTGAAGCCTTATCGACATCCGATCACGAAATTGCCTAGGTTAATGTGTAATTTGGAATTTTTGAAATATTATGGTAGGTTTAATTAAAAATCTGATTCTGAAGCAAATAATTAGAATAAAACAATCATAATTAAACATCCTAACCCAAACTTAATTCAACTTCATTAACCAAGCCTATATAAGGCTTGGAAGACTTCTAAAACACACTTTACACACACCACCTTCATCTATTTTGAGCTTATAAACGTAAGAGAGAGGGAGAGCTAGAGTGAGAACAGAATTCAAGAAGACAAGAGAGGAAAAAGCTTGAATTGAGAAGAAATTTGAAGCATTTGACTTAAGAGCTCAACCAACTAAGCGTCTAGAACACAATTGAACAGCTAAGGTAAGGATTCAAGCTTTTAGTTATGTAACTGAGTCAATTAATGCATGGATTCAAGAGAATTTAGAGGTTAAAGACATAAAATGAACTAAGGAAGTAGAAAAGAAGAGTATTCCATGCATGCATGTGCTTTTCATGAAGTTTTGAAGTTGTTTCAAAAGAATTCCCACATGCATGTTCTTATCTTGGTTTTGTTAAAAGAATTCAAGATGTTTTTGAGCTAAATGACTCATTTGATCATGTTTTGGAAGGTTGAAGTTCACATCAACTCATGCGTGTTGTGTTTTCAAAGTTTCAAGTTGGATTTTGAACAATTGGCATGCTTTTGGGCCTTGATTTTGCAAAATGATTTGTAATTCTTGAAGTTCTATGATTTTCTACATGTTTTATAAAGTTTTGGTCCAAAAGTATGTGTTTTGTAGCATTGGAATTGAGTTTTGGAGCTTAGAAAACAATTTGGAAATTTCAGAATTCATACTCTTCACTCGAGCAAAGGAAGTAGCACTCGAGCGAATAATGCAAGCTCCTAGAAGATTTGCAGAGTTTAGGAGTTGGTTCGAGCGATCGAAGTTGCGCTCGAGCGACCACCCTTTATTTTGAACCTTGGCTTGAGCGTAATATTCAAGCTCTCAGTACTTTTGCAGACTCGAACGACAGAATCTGCGCTCCAACGACCACCCCTTGGTTTTCAAACTTGGCTCAAGCAACCAAGATCTTCACTCGAGTTTAAAATAAGGGCTTCCAGAAGTTTTGCAAACCAAGGAGTCCGCTCGATCAAAGAAAATTATGCTCGAGCAAACTGCCCTATTTTTTAAGATTTGGCTAAGTGTTTCAAATTATATTTTGGCATCCTCATTGCATCATAGACGTTCATAAGCCTTAATTATGACATAATAATGAGGATAAGGATTAGAAACAAACCAAGATAGAAAAGAAATAAGTTATGTATTTTCCGAGCATGTGTTTCAATGTGTGACGACCGGTTGTGTGGTGCGTTCTTTGTTCCTCTTTGTTACCCTTGGGTTTACCCTTGTTCGAGTGATGGTTTAGACTTGGAGTCTTGTTAATCATTTGAGTTTGTTGTGTTAGGGAGTCTTTCTTAAAATTCTTGTTCTTGTTTACTCCGGTGTTGAGTTTCACTTGTCTCAGAAGGTGCGAAGTCGGGTCCAGTGTGTCGGGAGTTGAACCGAGGGAATTCCAAGCTGGGGACCAGGGCCGCACGTGCGGGGCCTTGGGCCGCACGTGCGAGAGAGGGGCCGCACGTGCGGGAGGCTAAGCCGCATGTGCGAGAAACAGGGGAAGAGGGTGTAGCATTCTGCTAAAAAGACAGGTGTGGGATGAGGTGAGGGGGAAGAAGGTCGCACATGCGGGAGTAGGCTCCGCACGTGCAGGGGTTATGTGAATCCAAAAAGTTTTCTCTTTTCTCCTCTTTTTGGGCTGAAGTTGAATCATTTTTGTACACCTCTCTCTCTCTAAAAACATTTCATCTTCCTTCTCTCTACATTTCTACTAAAAACCTCACAAGATCTTTGATTTCTTCAAATCCTTTGGGATTTAGACCTAAATTCTTCATCAAAGTTGGTTAGCTCCTCGAGGGCTTCGTTGTGTACGGTGAAAATCGTGTTTCGGCGTCGTTGATTTTGTGGTTTCGTCTATATTCTTCTTCAGTACTTGAGGTAGGGATTTTCTTTAAGTTATATATATTTTTTTTTTTGCAAGATCTAGATAATTTTTGAATTCATCTTTTGATTAGTTTTGAAAATTGATTGTCGATATAAGAAGATGAGTGATTTTGAAAGTAGGTTTACTTTCTTGTTCCTTTTAGATAGAAATTGAGGGCTTTGAACTATGTTGATTGAAGAAAGATGTTTTTGGTGAGATTTTGTCAAACATTTAAAGATAAACGGGTTTTGGAGAGAAAACCTAGAAATTGGGAATGTTTTGAAAACAAATGATGAGTTTGTATACATAAATGGATGATTTGAAAGGTACTTATTTATATACATATGAGTGATGAGTTTTCATGGAATATGAGAACTGTTAAAGTTCTTTGGGAATTGTTATTCAAAATGTTGTTATAGTCTTGAAAAGACTAAATTGTTGAGATTGCTTGAAGTGTGGTAATTATGTTTATCTCTTGGATGAATTTGATATAAAAGTATATATTCATCTTGTGAAATCGCATTGAAAAGGGGATTGGTAATTGTGATCACAATGGTAATATTGTGTGGAGGAATTGAACATGGAAGAAATGTTGTATTGCATTTAATCATCACATGGGCATGTAATTCACTTGATTATGTTAAGCTTTGAACGTTGAATTGAAAATCTTGCATTGAGAAAAGAATGTAGGGAAAACGAGTTTTCATGAAATGGTTTTGGGGTAAATACGGTGGTAAGTCTTGAAAGGTAGTGTAGATGAAATTGATAAGTTGGCCTGAGTGTCCGAGGTGAAAGACCGAAAAACCCGCGCGGATAGGTATCGAGCCTTCCAGTTAATACCGGTAGAAATGACAAAGTGGTAGCACTTGTGTAGTCTACTTGCAGACACGTACCTAGAGATTACCAGAGTTATATTTACCGCCCCCTCGAATTAAATTGTTAAGTTTTGATCAATGGAAATCGCATGACATCATTGAGCATGATGGTTTTCAAAAGATGAAGATATGTTTTATTTCCAAAAAGGTATGGCATGGCATATGCATCCATCTCTTGAGACTTGTATAAAATGTATATACTTTGTTAAGAATTCTCTATTGGGCTTTATGCTCACCCTATGGGATTTTTGTGCAGTAAAAGACGTGGTGATTCCGCCCAACTAAAGGCATGGAAGTGTGCGTGTTGGAAGTACAATGCTCTCATTTTGCATGACTCTATTTTGTAAGCCAAGGGCTATATCTGTGTGGGTTTGAATAACCGATTTGTGTAACCGAGCCTAAGCCTTGAAAACTTGCAAACCCATGAGGGTATTTATTGTTGATGTTTCTTTGATTTGAAGTGAATGTATTATCGCACAGGACTAATTGTATAATGTAATGCATGTGTGGGAATTTATGTTCAGTTTTACCTTAAAAAGCCATGATTATTGTATTATCATTTGGGTATGAAAATTCGGGGCGTTACACAATGTGTATCCATTATATGTTTGTGTAAGTCACGCACCATAGACTGTCTGATCTGTCTACTCTGTCTATTCTGCTACTGGAGCTATCTATGAGTAATAACTCTGTAAAGTTATGTCTATCTTTAAGTATTTTTCTAAATGATATGATATGATTAGTTTTCTGAAATGTTATATCTTGTATGAATGAATGATTGTCCAAATTTCTTGAATGTATTCGTGGCATCCTTAGCATCATGTGACATCTATTATCTATAACCTAGTACCAAAGGTTCCATCATAGAACTGGTTAAGCAGAACCATTATCTGCTATGTATCTGACCATCCCATGTGGTCATGGGTCATCTGTACGTCCCATATAATTATGGGTCATCTGTTTTGTTAGCGCTAATAGATGTATCATGTATGACTATCTGTGAATTCTGAATATGAATATGAATCTATTTCTGACTCTGAACACTAATTTTTGAATCTATTACGAACATCATTCATTAAAATCTTTACTCTATTATTATTCACTGGGCTCCAGCTCACTGTATTATTTATGTATGTAGGTGATCAGGTATGTGACTAGGCTTAGTAATGATTGCCTAGAGATCTATTCTGTTAGCTAACCATTATGCCTCCCGAGGAGGTTCCCGTTTTGAGAAGTGGTTAAGTTTTGTGAACTATGTTTAAGACCTTTGTTTCTTTTGTTTAAGTCTGAACAAGTTTTTGTACGTTCTCTATATATGGGTAACGTATGACTAATGTAAACATGACGTCACAAATATGTATATAAGTTTTAAATTTTATGTCCTATATACGTCTGCACAGCTCTATGGATATTTTATTTTGATATTACTTCTGCTAACCCCTTAATTTTACTGATCTATTCAAAGGCCTTCGGTTCCCAAGATTACTAGCTGATTACGATGCTAAACCTATAAGGGCAAGTTTGGGTCATAACAGATAGTGGGAGTGTAATGGGAGTGATTTACCTCTTAGTGGGAGTATTCTACTAGAAAATGACTCACTAGGATCCCAGTTATGTAGAAGTGAACCTAGAACCATTCCTCGTCGTCATTATGAGATTGAAGGGGACTCTTTCATATATACTCCGTTGGATCTTGATAAGTCTGTTTCCTATGAGGAAGCATTAGTTTCACCTAATACTAATGAGTAGATAGCTACTATGAAGGATAAAATGGGTTCTATGGCTCGTAACCAAGTTTGGGAGTTGGTTGACCTTCTACCTGGGCATAAGACCATTGGTAACAAATGGGTCTTAAAATTTAAGCCCAAGGTTGATAGGTCAATCGATAAGTACAAAGCCCGTCTCATAGCGAAGGGCTATATCCAAATAAAGGGTATAGATTATGACGAGATATTTTCCCCGGTGGTGAGATTTACCTCTATTCACCTAATTCTAGCTATTGTCGTGCATTTGGAACTTTTCCAAATTGATGTTAAGATTGCATTTCTCAATGGAAAAAAGTGCAAAGTATGTCGCCTCAAACGTTCCATTTATGGCTTAAAGCAATCATCTAAATAATGGTACTTTAGATTCTATAAAGCCATCGTTTCAAATGGGTTCGAAATGATGGATGAAGACCATTGTGTGTATGTCAAGCGATTAGGAAAGAGTTTCCTTATTCTATCGCTGTATGTTGATGACATTTTATTAGCTAGAAATAACATGGAGATGATTATCACCACTCAAAAATGGTTGTTTTCTACTTTTGAATTGAAGGACATGGGAGAGCCAAATTATGTGCTCGAAGTTAAGATCCTGAGAGATCGCTCTAAGAAGTTTCTTGATTTATCTCAAGAGACTTACATTACGAGAATCATGGAACAGTTTCTTTTGCACTATTCCAAACCTATTGACACACCAATTGAGAAGGGACGTAATCTAAGCATTGACTCTTGCCCTAAGATAGATGAGGAAAATAAACAAATGGAAAAAGTTCTCTATGCAAGTGCAGTTGGTAGTTTGATGTACGCTATGATGTGTACTCTACCAAACATATGTTTTGCAGTGAGATTGGTTAGTCGTTACTAGAGTAACCCAGGAGTTGTTCACTGGCAAATAGTGAAGAGGATTTTTTTTCTATCTTCTTGGGATGATGGATCTCATTCTTTTGCTATCAGGGTGGAGATTTGAGACTAAAGGGATACAGTGACGCAGACTGGGCTGCTGATAAAGATGAGCACAAGTCTACCATTGGTTATTCGTTTCTACTTAATGGAGCGGCTATTTCTTGGAGTAGTAAGAAGCAATCATGGATTGCTTTCCCCATGATGGAGTCAGAGTACATTTCTTGTTCAGCAGCAATACAAGTGGTTGTTTGGTTAAGGAGATTCTTTCAGTGCCTTGGGATCATGGCTCTTGTAGATGAAGTCGTTATGATATATGTTAACAGTATGGCAGCTTTGACATATTCTAAGGATCCCAAGTATCATGGTAGAACCAAGCACTTTAACATTCGATTTCACTTTATTCGAGATATGGTTACACAACGGAAGGTAGTCCTACAACATATCTTCACTAGCAAGGTGGTGGCAGATCCACTTACTAAAGCCACTGCCAGAGATGTTTTCCAAACTCATGTTAGGAGTTTAGGACTTCATAGGATTTGATGTTTTTGTGGATATCTCATTAACTTTGTTGGATATTTTTTAGTATCATATGCATAATTATTTATTCATGTGGTTTTATAGCGAAATTGATACTATTAATACACATTATATATGATGTCACCAGGCTTAGATCGGCATTCTTACACTGGTGATCACCCTGGCACTTGTAGAGCGAGCGAGATGAGACATTAATTATCTTGGAGTTTAAAGAGCGAGCGAGGTAAATGTTTTGTAACTTGAGAAGTGAACAAAACTGATTTATTATTATAAGATGTCGCTTAACATTGACTAAGATGAGACTTTAAAAAAGTCAAACATGAAATTATCCATAACTTTATGAAGCCTGAATATAGCCGAACGTGAGGTCTTAGATAAGCGCTTGATGAGCGAATATGCTAAGAAACTCAGGTTAGGGGCTTGTATAGCGATTAGACTAAGATTTGTATGGCATTAGAGAGTGACGGACCCAATTTAGTGGGAGCTCCGCCATAGCATACATATCATACTGTATGTACTACCATCGACCACTTAAGGGAGTGGTTAGATGGATCCTTGTTCTAGCACTGTGTGAACCATGTTAAGCCAATAATAGGCCTACTCTATATCCTTGAACCTGGAACTATGTCATAAAGTGATGACTTGATGTTACTACTTTAACATGTCATCCAAGGGTCATGATGAATACAATCCAGAGGACTATGTCTGGAAAAGCGGTCAAGTTTGAGTGAATTGACATGAGTGGCTAGGGGAGATTGTTAGAAATCATACTTGTATTGTAGTTCGTTGCCTAAGCAATTGTGTCGGATTTGAGATCACAATATAATCATGAGTACAGACCTAGTGTTGAGGTCAAGCATGTTTATGAGTTATGACTCTCGAGGGGTTTGTAAAATGTTTGATCTGGTGTTATCCAATGAATATGAGGTGTAAACGAGATATTTCGATGTGCTATGTTAGTTTATGATGACTTAATATAGCACTCATACCTTATACTTTCTCGTTAAGTCCCACGCTCTATTTTTCCGTATGAGGGGTGGATTGAATGAGAGATTGAGAAATGATGATTAAGCATATAACACATGATGTGTACCATGTGGTTTGCCATATATGTCTATATAAGGGCTCATACTCAACATTGTGTAGATACACCAAAAACAATAAGTTCTCTCTCTACTCATCTATCTTGAGACTAGGGCTACAAACGAGGCGAGCCGAGCCGAGCCAAACTTTTGAATGTTCAATCTTGTTTATTAAGAATTAATCGAGCTCAAACTCAAGCCGAGCTCTAGTCGAGCTTCAAAAATCGAGCTCGAGCATGAGCTCGACCCGTCAAATATTTGTTGAACTCGAGCTCGCTCTATTACATAATCGAGCAGAGCTCCAGCTCGAGCTCCAGCTCTAGCTTGAAAAAAAAATTAAATTTAAATTAATTTACTTATTAAGACAAAAAATAAATACAACATTATGGGTAAAATATATAATAATACTTATATTAATAATAAATTTCATCAATCAAATATGTAAATTTACACAAATATCAAACATAAATAAAAAAATAAAATAGATTATTGAAAATTTATTTAATATATTATTAAAAATAAATATTCATTTGTTTATTTTTATGTTCACGAGTCTTATCGAGCCGAGCTTAGGACTACTCAAGCTCAGCTCGATTAATAAACAAGCTTAAAAATCGACCTTAAACCCACTTATTTAGTAAACGAGTCGAGTTTAAGCGAACTTTAAACGAGCCTTTGCAGCCCTACTTGAGGCTACCATCTTGAAAGCCTAGGAATTTGGAGTGTGGGTAAATATTGAGAAAACTCTAGTAGCTTCTCAATTGACGAGGGGTTTTCTAGACGAGACTTGTAATTCAAATATTCAATTCAAGCTGTTTCTGTATCACGTAATATGATTATCCGTATATTTTTCCTTCAAAAAGTTAATTTAATTTTTGAGTTTAGCACTACTCTAAAAATTAAAGGCCAGCAATGCCACTTATATTTTGAATATATATTTTTTGATCGGCAAAAGTCAGTTGTTAGTTAGTAAATTAGTACGTATGGGAGTTAGCATTCTCATCGTTTGCAAAGCACCAAGGTCTGCTCTCTTAATTCAACTCCTCTAAGGAGAGTTGAACTCATAAGTCCTTAAGAAAGTTAAAGTGACCAACCAAGCCAACTCCCATATATTAAATTTTGTATAAATTTTCTATTTGTAAATTATTTTTTGAACTCCGCCGGGGTTGTTAACAACTCCGCCGGTCCCAAGCCCAGGTTAAGGAGGAGGGTTGTGTGTTAGGTAGCCGACAGCCAACACGTAAAAAAGCCGCTCGGATCCCTTATGAAAATGAATCCTACTTTGAATCGTTTAAATGCTAGGTCGTTCCCCTCAAGTGACGCGTTGCGCCTATCTCCGGGTGTTTCGAAAAGTGAGCAAGGGGCGCCGCATCGACGCCTGGGTGCGGTGAAAAATGGGCAAAGGTTTCCGCGTTTTTTTGGACGAACGCGGGTAAAGAAGCTAGTCCAAGACTATAGGTTTAGGATAGTCACTTGGAACATAGGAACCTTAACTGGTAGGACGATGGAATTGGTAGATGTTATGATTAGGAGGAGAGTTAGTATAGCTTGCATACAAGAAACTAAGTGGACGGGAGAGAAAGCTAGGGAAATTGAGGATACTGGTTTTAAACTTTATTATAGTGGTAAGGATAGACGCAGAAATGGGGTAGGAATCATAATTGCCAAGGGTCTTGTGGAAAGTGTGGTGGTGGTCACTAGGAAAGGAGATAGGATTATGCTAATTAAACTAGTTATTGGAGGGAATATAGTGAATATTATTAGCGCTTACACCCCTCAAGTAGGGTTAGATGATCAAACTAAGAGGGATTTTTGGGAGCAAATGGATGAGATCTTACAGGAGATACCCGTAGGAGAGAACCTGGTTATAGGTGGAGATTTGAATGGCCATGTGGGCATAGATAAAGTAGGTTATGAAAGGGTGCATGATGGATACGGTTTTGGTGACAGAAATGAGGTTGGAGAGAGAATCTTAGATTTTGCGTTGACTTCTGACCTGGTGGTGGCCAATACTATGTATAAGAAAAGGGATGAGCATTTGATAACCTTTAAGAGTGGATTAGTTAAGAGCCAAATAGATTATTTCTTAGTGAGAAAAGTGGACTGCCTAAAATGCAATGATTGTAAGGTGATTCTTGGTGAGAGTCTGGTCTCTCAACATAGGATTTTGGTACTAGATTTATGTTTTAGAGGGCAATACCAAGTTAAGAAGGATGGTGGGTGTCGTAGGACAAGATGGTGGGACTTAAAAGGGGAAAAATTAGAAATATTTAAAAATTGAATGGATAAGGAAGGTACTTGGGACTTAGAAGATGATGCTAACACTATATGGAATTCAATGGCCAATTGTATGAGGAGAATCTCAAGGGAAGTGCTTGGAGAGTCGAAAGGAACAGGACCCAGCTCTAGGGAAACTTGGTGGTGGAGAGAAGAGGTCCAAGCGGTAGTTAAGGCAAAAAAAGAGTGCTTTAAAAAGTGGCAGAAGGATAGAACTGAGGAAAACCTTAAGAGCTATAGATTGGCTAATAAGGAGGTCAAGAAAGTAGTGAGAGAGACTAAGTTGAAAGTTTATGATGACCTATACACTAGACTAGATAGTAAGGAGGGAGAGAAGAGGGTATACAAACTTGTTAAGATACGGGAGAGGAAAACAAGAGATTTTAATCAAGTAAAGTGTATCAAGAGTGAGGATTCTAAGGTATTGGTGAAGGATGATGAGATTAAGGAAAGATGGAAGAATTATTTTGAGAAATTGTTAAATGAGGAACATGGAAGTACGACAATGGGGGAAGAAATAATCAGTAATACGATAAATCAAGACTATAGAATCTATCGCAGGATTAGGAACTTTGAAATAGAAATTGCACTTAAGAAGATGAAATCAAATAAGGCTTTAGGACCTAATGATATCCCTATTGAAGCTTGGAAGTGTTTGGGTAAAAAGGGAGTTGCTTGGTTGACTAGGTTGTTTAGCAAAATTTTGTTGACTAGGAACATGCCAGATGAGTGGAGGAAGAGTATTTTAGTGCCAATCTATAAGAATAAAGGTGATGTCCAGAATTGTAACAACTATAGAGGAATTAAGCTAATGTGTCGTATAATGAAAGTGTGGGAGAGGGTGATGGAACGCCGATTGCGAGACATAACAGAGGTGTCAGAGAATCAATTTGGGTTTATGCCTGGTAGGTCAACAATGGAAGCGATCTATCTTTTGAGGAGAGTTATAGAAAAGTATAAAGAAAAGAAAAGAGACATTCATATGGTGTTTATCGACCTTGAGAAAGCATATGACAGAGTGCCCCAAGATATAATATGGTGGGCGTTAGAGAAGAAAGGGGTGACAAAAGGCTACATTGACGTGATTAGGGACATGTATGAAGGGGTGGTGACCACTATTAGATCGTCAGCTGGAGAAACAAATGAATTTCCTATCACTGTAGGCTTACACCAAGGATCTACCTTAAGTCCTTATCTTTTTGCTTTAGTTATGGACGAGTTGACGATAAATATTCAGAATGACGTGCCATGGTGTATGCTTTTTGCAGACGATATTGTGTTAGTGGATGAGACTAGAGAAGGAGTTAACACAAAGTTGGAGATTTGGAGAAAAGCTCTTGAATCTAAAGGATTTCGGATAAGCAGAACTAAGACAGAGTACATGGAGTGTAAATTTAGTAACAGTAACAATGAAAGCAGAGGAGAAGTGAAGATTGAGAACCAAGAACTGCCTAAGAGTGAACATTTTCGTTATTTAAGGTCGATTATCACAACAGCGGGAGAGATTGATGCAGATGTGGCCCATAGGATTAAGGCGGGATGGTGTAAGTGGAGAAGTGCGTCTGGGGTATTGTGCGATAAACGAATACCCACTAGACTAAAAGGTAAGTTCTATAGAATGGCTATTAGACCAGCTATGTTGTATGGGACGGAGTGTTGGGCAACCAAGAAACAACATGTAGATAAGATGAGTGTGGCTGAGATGAGAATGCTAAGGTGGATGTGTGGTAAGACTAGACAGGACAGGATTAGGAATAAGTGTATTCAGGAATGGGTAGGAGTAGCATCGATAGAAGATAAGTTGAGAGAGAATCATTTGAGATGGTTTGGTCATATTCAACGGAGACCAACAAAGGCAGTAGTGAAGAGATGCGATACTGTAACGATAGATAGAAGTGTTGGGGGACGGGGTAGGCCTAGATTAACGTTGACTAGCGTTATAAATAGAGATATGAATCTACTTAATTTGACTAATGAAATGGCCTTTGATAGGGCCGTGTGGAGAAGAAAAATTCATGTAGCCGACCCCATTTGATGGGACTTAAGGCTTGGTTTGGTTTGGTTTGGTTTTAAATTATTTTGTGAATATGTTTCTACATATCACTACAAAAAATTAAGGTTTTAGTATTAAAATTTAAGGAAAAAATTATTTTTTAAGGACCAAATAATTTTGTTACGAAAAGGGCCGTTATTATATTTTTAGCAATAAAAATTAGACATTAGTGATGAATTATTATCCTTTTAGAACCAAATTTTTTGTCTCAAAAAATAAACCATTTTGAAACCAAATTATTTTGTCCCTAAAATTCTATTTATTAGTAACATTTTCAAAATTTCGTCGCTAAAAGCCTTGTTTTTGACTTTTCGAAACAACCTTTTAGCAACTATTCTCATGACGAGAAAAATTAGTCCCTAAATGCCTTTTACAATAAAATTTTTATTTTTAAAGACCAAAATATTTAATCTCTAAAACTCTTATATGTTTTATGTTATAGGGTATATATATTACGTACTTTTTTTTTTTTTTTGATCGACAAAGAAAGAACTTTATTGATGTAAGAGTAAAGTACAATGTACATAAACAACAAACATCAAAAAAGAAAGGGGGTGCAAAGGCATCACAATGAGTTAAATTATCCCAACTATGTTGGCACCAAAAAATCCATCGTATCATTTGCTAGCAACCCCATGGTTGGAGAGCAACCAACCAAGAGACAGGAGAACAAACAAGATAAATACAGCATATACCAGACATCATACAGCCTATACCAGACAGCATACAACATATACCAGCATATACCAGCATACACCAGCAGATCTAGCATCAAACCATTCAAATAGCATCAGACACCAGCAGCAATACACACCCTATAGCAGCAAACACCTCAAAATCTATCAGAAAAACCACCTCTCACATCAGCACAACTCTGCACCAGCAAAATACACCCTACAGCAATATGCACCCTACATCATGCACCAGCAGACTAACTGCAACAATTGACAGTTTCTATTCGAAGTATAACTTCCACTTCGTGAAACAAAATCAAGCCACATTCCTTACAAAGTGCTACCACCTGCCACACGTCGCCAACTTTCACCATTTTCTAAGCCCATTACCAACAGACAAACATTGAAGCAGCAACCATTCATCAAAACAAACCAACCAGCATCAAAACCCCAAAACAGCAACCAGAGGCAGATCATATATTGAAGCAATTGTTGATATTATGAATGCAGAATCAACTAAATCCACTACTGAGACTACTACTGATGGGGCAGATTTTGCTACAAAGGATGCAATGACCAAACTAATGAATAATACTCTTAGCATCCTCTACAGATTTGGTAACACCAGGGCCCAATAGTAGAAAACCTCCAGACAGCCCTTTCTAAGGCAAAATAAGGCCTTGTCATGCATTTGCTAATCAGTATACATGCCATGTCACATAACCACCATCCTTGTGCTGTTTTCAGCAAACTTTTACTTAATATATATCACCCACATAATAATATATGTATAAAATTTGTAAGCACAAGTGAAGTTTGAGCTGTTTGAGATTCTTCATATCTATACAAAATGTAGTAGTAGTAATAAATGAAAAACAACAAAAGGATGTCCGGAAAAGTGATTGGGTATTTTTTTTCACTTTGAACGAAAGTATCTGAAGCAGTTGGTGTTATGTTCTTCTCATCATCACTGAATAGCAATGAATTTGATGAGAGGTTCTTATATTCTTAAGGTTGTTAAATTGAACCCACCTCACCTCACCTCCTGCCCACACATTTTGGTTTTGTGATGTATTGATGGGTAAAAGTTGACCACTGGATTAGTGTATATAAATAAGACAACAAGCCAAACAATTCTCATGGGGCAGACAAGAGAGAATCATAATCCAATCACCACAAGGCTACTTTTTGATATCAACAATTTAGGGCCACCTGTGTTTTAAAATAATTATATTTTTTTTAGACAATTACTTAAATAAGAATGTGTAATTATTTTAAGTTTCTTATATATAAAGATTAATTACACTATTAATCCCTAAATATATGCTCTATATTAATATGAACCACAATATTTTAACTACATCAATTTCATTCTCAATATATTAAATTCATCCAATGTGATCCTTTATCTCATGATGTTGGTATTAGCCATCAAGATAAGAGGTAAATTTGAGAACTTAAATTACACCTTAAAAAGAAAATTATTGAGAAACCCTATGAATGACAAAGTGCAACTTTTGTTATAATTAAATTAATTTTAATTCAGAAAGAAGAATACCTCATGCCATGATGTTCAAGCCTTTGAATCTTTATCCTTGAATGATCAAATCTTGAATGTATAAAGAAGCCCACTCGCAGAACACTTTTAACCATACAGAAAAGTGAAAGGGACAGAGTTTCAAGCCTATTCTATGCACAAAACAATGTCTATGTTTGATGGCTATCACAGGCATATATATATAGATAGGCTTGGACCCATATCCAAGTGTAACTCTTTATAACTTCCCACCATCAGGGAAGTTATAAAGTCCCATGAAACCACCATATGGGATATTAAGCAGACATCAATTACCCATTAACCATTAAACTAATTAATTAGCCATTAAACCAATTAATTAGTCATTAAACCAATTAAATATATATATATATATATATAATAAATATATATAATATAAATAAATAAATAAATAAAACATGTGGTATATGGGCCACGTTATGGATATTCTTACATTCTCCCACTTGGCACATATAACACATGTTGTTGACTGTCGGGTAACTACCAAACTGATGATGGTCATTAAATAAAAATATCCAAACCTTAGAGGTATAATACACGAATTATGGCGGTTATACTCTATCAATTAAGTATTTCCTTCCATGTATTACATTGTATCACACTCTCAACTTAATGTGGTGTCATTCTTTATGAATAACTTCTAATAAGTTATTCTAAGTCCAATGATCCCTATAGATCAATAGTCCCAATGGATTGCATAGCATCACAAATACTTTAGGTGCACAAAATGATGCTTTTCACTAATAATAATCAAAATGTCATGACAAAACAAAAAAAAACAATAACTAGAAAAATTATTGAGCTAACCAATCAGTCCCATGCCCTCAACGTGTTTTGAAAATACCTTTACAGAAAGACCTTTGGTCATGGGATCTGCAATCATCATATCGGTACTAATATGCTCAATGCTGACTTCTTGCTTCTTAACACGGTCTCGAATAGCAAGATACTTTATGTCAATATGCTTGCTGCGGCTACCACTTTTGTTGTTGTTAGAGAAAAAAATCGCAGCTAAATTATCACAGTAAACCTTTAATGGCCTAGAAATTGAATCCACAATTCGAAGTCCTGTGATAAAATTCCTTAACCAGATAGCCTGTGAGGTTGCTTCAAAGCAGGCTATAAACTCTGCTTCCATTGTTGACGATGCAATTATCGTCTCTTTGGCGCTCTTCCATGAAACAGCACCGCCTGCTAGCAAATAGATATATCCTAAAGTGGATTTTCTGGAATCTTGACAACCCGCAAAATCCGAGTCTGAATATCCAACCACCTCAAAACAGTCAACATGCTTGTAAGTAAGCATGTAGTCCTTTGTTCCCTTTAAGTATCTCATGATTTTCTTCGTAGCCTTCCAATGTTCCATTCCTGGATTGCTTTGGTATCTTCCAAGCATCCCAACTGCAAATGCAATGTCAGGTCGTGTACAAACCAAAGCATGCATTAAACTGCCTACGGCAGACGCATAGGGAATGCTAACCATTTGTTCCTTTTCCAAATCATTCTTTGGACATTGACTTAAACTAAATTTGTCACCCTTTAAAAGGGGTGCTGCATTAGGAGTGCAATCACTCATCTTGAATTTCTCCAAAACTCTTTCAATGTAGGCTTTATGAGATAGTCCTAATGTCCTTTTGGACCTATCTCTGTGAATCTCTATTTCAATGACATAAGAAGCTTCACCCATATCCTTCATTTCAAAATTTTGAGAAAGAAATTGTTTAGTATCATGCAACAATCCCAAATCATTAGATGCAAGTAAAATGTCATCCACATATAGAACTAGAAAAATGTATTTGCTCCCACTAACCTTAAGGTATATACAGTTGTCCACAACATGCTCCGTAAAACCATATGAAGCAATAACATTGTGGAACTTTAAATACCACTGTCGGGAAGCTTGTTTTAGTCCATATATGGATTTCTTGAGCTTGCAAACTAAGTGACTATCTTTATCAGAACAAAAACCTTCAGGTTGCTTCATGTATACTTCTTCCTCAAGATCCCCATTCAGAAATGTTGTTTTCACATCCATTTGATGTAGCTATAAATCAAAATGAGCCACTAATGCCATGATAATTCTAAATGAATCTTTTTTTGAACCGGAGAAAATGTATTATGATAATCGATGCCTTCTCTTTGAGTGAAACCTTTAGCTACGAGTCTGGCTTTATATCGTTCGACATTGCCATTGGAGTCTTTCTTGGTCTTATAGACCCATTTACAGCCAACCACTTTAACTCTTTTAGGCAACTCGACAATTTTCCAAACTTGATTCGTAGCCATAGATTCCAACTCTTCCTTCATGGCATCATACCATAATTTAGAATCATCCCTATTCATGGCATTGGAAAATGAAATAGGATCATCTTTAAGTCCGATGTCAAAATCAAACTCCATTGAGTATACAAAATAATCACCAAAAATTGCTGACTTTCTAGCTCGTGAGGATCTCCTTAATTTGGTAGTCTCAATTGGGACTTGAGCTACAGGCTCTATGTTGACTTGTTCCTCTTGTGGTGAAAGTTCTTGAATTTGTTGATTTTCAAGACTATCGGGTTGATTATCTTGAAAGACAACCAATTCACCTATATTCATGGGTGTTGTATCCGAACCCCGTGATTCCTTTCACTCTATCTTTCGAGGGTAACTCCCACTAGGGTCAACTTCCTCAATAAACTTAGCATTTCTAGCTTCAACAATTCTAAGTGAATTTGAAGGACAATAAAATCTGTAACCCTTGGAGTTTTCTGCATAGCCTATGAAAAAACCACTAACTGTTCTGGGGTCCAATTTCTTTAAATGTGGGTTATACACCCTCACTTCAACTGGACAACCCCAAATGTGTAAGTGTCTTAAACTTGGCTTCCATCCTTTCCATAACTCAAATGGTGTTTTGGGAACAACCTTGGATGGAACCCTGTTTAAGATATACACAGCGGTTTTCAAAGCTTCACTCCATAAATTTATAGACACATTAGAATAACTAAGCATGCTCTGTAGAGACCCTAATTTTTGTAATTACCATTAAATCCCTAACCTTGAGTTTATTTCAATAAAGTCCTTGAATTTTCGCTTAATTGCATTTTAAACCCTAGAATCGGGAAGCATCGCGGATTAATTCGAGTAAACCCTAATCGATCCCGTAGATTAATAATCACCTTTAAAACCATATTATTAATTATTAGACCCTATCATTATATATTAATCACTCTAAAATTTTAATTCCCGGTAATGCCGTTTTTGCTCGGTTTCTCGCATTTGTTTGCGCTTTAATTTAACGGGACCCGAATTTATTATTTTAGCTATTTTCTAATGTTAGTATATTAATAACATACATCAAGGTTTCATAAATTTAGACTTGGTCCCTATATACTTTTATTTTATTTCATTCCAACCCTTAATTGTAATATTTTATTAATTAATGTACTTGTGGCTATTATATTATGTTTATAAATAAAAATATCTTATATATATATATATATATATATGTCTTGGAGCCCAAGTTGTTGACCATGTGATGGATGAAAAGGGCCATAATGGCAGCTTTGACAATTTGCACTTATAAAACTTGGTCCCTAAGAAACCTTCCCAATCTTTTCTCTCTCTCTATATATATATATGCACACTTCTCCCCCCTCATTATATACATTTTCAGCCATTCACTAGAGGAGTGAGAGACAGTGATCTTGGAAAAAAAAAAGAGAGAGAGGGAGAGAGTGAGAGAGAAGAGGAGAAGAAAAGGAAGAATTGTGTTAGTCTTGTACAACAAAGGTAAACATACAACATCTCTTCTCTCAAGTTCTCTTACCACTTGTTTTTCCCCTCCTAATACATGTTATTTGTATATATTTGTTGTAGTCTAGGCCTACACTCTTGTATAAAGGTGTATTAATCAAGAAATGGTGTGCTTCTCTTTCTTTCTTAATTTTCCAGCAGCAAATCTTTTCCCTCTCTTGAATTTATTTTCCTATCAAAACTCCATAAACTCAAAATCTGTTTTCATGGTACAATATTTGGTATGTCTAGAGTATGTGGTAATTTTTGTAGGTCCTAAGGATGCGTTTTTATAACCTAAACAATTTTTCTAAGTTTGTTACTCACAGAACCAGAAAAACAGTCAACTTTATCTATTTTTAGAAAATTCCAAAAAAATAATCTTGAGTCCAATTTTATGTCAAAATCTTAATCTTGGTGTTATATTTTAACTAAAATTTGTTTGAACTCAAGAGAGTGAGGGGTTTGAGAGAAAAACTGATTTGCGTAACGGTCAACAAATCTGGACAGATCTTGGTAATTCTGAATTATCTTAAAATCTAAGCTACCTATCCTACTTTCGTAAATTGAGTTTGAAACTAGACTTATTTATCTACAAGCTCACATGAGGCCAGGTACTTAGGGCCAATAAAAGTATTTTTTCAAAATTATTTTCAAACTGGTTCAAAATCTGAAAATCTGGAAATTTGTGTTAATATGCTCTTAGTTGGTTTGCAACTCTTATGTTCAATGTTTCTTGAATGTCTTAGTCTTGATATGTAATCTGTGATAAATTATAAATTTGCTTTACCATGAATAAATTACTTGTTGTTCAGTTTGGATTCGTAATTATACTGACCATGCTTTGCTATAACTGATAACATAATGCACTTAATATAGGGGAAATCAAATGGGATGGTAATGGGTTGCGATCATTGTATTAAATTTTATGAGATAATGAACGATGGATTCAAGAGTATGATATAGTGGAATGTGTTCCATTTTTGTGAAGTCTTGCGCAAGTGTATTTTCGAACCCTAACATGGCACGGGAGGTATTCTGGCTGCTTAACGGAAATGAGAGGCATAAGGGTGGCAGTGAGGGTCTCACACAGGGAGAGTATCCCTGGAAGCCCGTTTCCTTGGGGCAGACCGTGATGTCACCACTTGGGTATGTAACCTAGGTGTGTGGGCATCATTGGTAATTGTGCGGTAAGCGACGCATTGGTATTGTATTAACCAAGGAGGAGTCATAATTGCCCGTGGCCAGAGTTAGTGGTTGGGTAGGAAAGGCATTTCGCGGGAAGTTGCCTAGAACTAACTAAAATTGACTATTATTAATATTTTATTTTAGTGTAATTATTTGCATTTTGTGCTTAAAAAATGATGTGTATCCTCTAGTTAAACCTTGGTGCATCGTTGTATTATATTATCAAAATTTGGGGCGTCACATGCTCCTTACCATGTCCATAAGTGTTCGGTTCCTTCTTTCAGCAACACCATTGTTGTTGTGGTGTGCCAGGCATTGAATATTGTGCAATAATGCCTTCTTTCTTAAAGAACTTAACAAATGGACCTGGTAACTGTCCCAATTTTGTGTTCCTCCCATAATATTATCTACCCCTGTCTGACCTCACAATTTTAATTTTCTTTTCTGTTTGTGTCTCTACTTCTGCTTTATAAACTTTAAAGGCATCAAGTGCCTCAGCCTTATCAAACAAGAGGTAGAGATACATGTATCGTGTAAAGTCATCAATAAATGAGATAAAATATCTCTGACCATTCAGACAAGGTGGAGTAAATGGTCCACAAATATCAGTGTGTATGATTTCAAGAATTTCCTCACTCTTTTTGGCACCTTTACTGGTCTTGTTGGTCTGCTTTCCCTTTATGCAGTCCACACAAATACCAAAGTTGGTAAAATCAAGAGTCGGAAGGACTTCATCATTAACCAACCTTTTTATTCTCTCAATGGAGATATGTCCCAATCTTCTATGCCAAAGAATAGAGGAGGACTCATCAACAATATTACGCTTAATGCCAATATCACCATGCAAGGTTAAAAGATTTTGTTCAAAAATAGGATCTAGATTTAATTTGTACAAACCGTTAATTAAACTACCAAATCCTACAGAAACAGAGTCTTTAAACAAACTAAAATTTGGACCAACAAACTAAAATTCAAATCCAAACGGTACTAGTTTAGAAACAGAAATTAAATTTTTAGAAAAAGATGGAATGTAAAAAGTGTTTTCAAGATCCAAAACAAAGCCATTTTTTAAAACAAGTCGGAAAGTTCCAACAGCTTCAACGTGCGAACGCATCCCATTGCCTGAATAAATGCCTTGTTCACTTCCCGTCGGTTTCCTTAAGCTGAGGAAGCCCTGCATGGTATTAGCAATGTGAATTGTAGAACCCGAATCAATCCACCAATCATATTGATGAGTATTAACAAAATTAGATTCATAACACACAAGAGATATGAGATTACCTTTCTTCTCAAGCCATTTCTTATACTTGGGGCAGTTTTTCTTCATGTGACCCTTTTTCTTGCAGAAGAAGCATGCACCCTTATTGCCATGATTTTTAAACGGCATTTTACCAAGCTTCTTCCATTTCTGATCACCTTTTTCCTTTTTCCATTGCCCTCCTTTATGTGTTGCTAAATGAGCACTTTCCACTTTTCCATGCTTCAATCTCTCCTCCTCTTGAACACACATGGTCAAAAGTTCATTGATAAACTATTTTTCCTTCTGTGTGTTGTAAGAAATTTGGAATGCTCCATATTCCACAGGAAGAGAATTGAGTATGAAATTGATAAGGAATGACTCAGAAATCTCAATATCTAAGGACTTAAGACGAGCTGCAATGTCCCTTATTTCCATAATGTGCTCACGCACACTCCTAGAATTGTTATGCTTTATTCCTGATAGTTTGTTCATTAGGGTACTTGCCAATGCTTTGTCAGAACTAACAAATTGCTCTTCAATAGCCCTCATGTAGTTCTTGACCTTATCAGATGGTGGGATTGAGCCCCTAATGCTCTGGCTAATATGTGACTTTATGAGCATTAGGCTTAAGCGATTGGATCGCTCCCACTTATCATAAGCACTCTTTTTTGCAACGGAACTCTCGTCCGTGGGTTCAGGAGGTTCATCCACACGGAGTGCCAGATCGAGGTCCATGCACCCTAATGTTAGAAGGATTTGTCCTTGCAGTCTGAAAAATTATCACCGTTCAAGAATGGAATACGAGAAGACTCATTAGATAGTACAGAGGTAGAAATCGCTGCAATTACCAAGAATATTATTAATGCTTTGAAACAATAGCTATAGTCTGAATCAACCAATGTCAAATTCAATAACAAATCTAAACATTCCTGTGGGTAGAGGTCACTAAACTGCATTAGATTTACTATTACTTTATAATAAGACTAATGGGTTCCGAAATATGTAAGGAAAAGAAAACTCATACCTGTGGGTTTAGAGTATTCAATCCCTTTAATACCCAATCCATTATCTTATTCCAATTAAATTTCATAAATAATTACTTTCCTGTGGGACCCAGAAATTATTTATAAAACATAATTGCAATGTAAAAATGCCAAATTAACTTGTAACTTTATGTGATCAAAATGCTGAGGATCACATCTTTATGTCTTAAGATGCTGTGGCTACTCTTAAAACAGAATAAAATTTTTTAAATATGGCATAATTTATTAATGTGAACAAATCCTTATAGTCACAACAAATACATAATCTTTCAATGCACATAATGTATAATACATACAATCAAAGTAATATCACATGAAAAATCCCAAGATCAAACACATGTAGTTCAACCTTATACTAGAATTTGCTTAAAAATTGGACCAAAATAAATTCCATAAGCCCAACACATAGTGTATTCATACTCTTATTTCACATGAATTTTCAATGCATAAATAATTACCTTAAATGTAATATAATATTACATTATTTTAGATAACATGCCAATGAATCTCAAAAATTATAAAAACTAAAAGAACATGTTATAATTCACTGTATGAGATTCAATTGAATTTGCTTACTATTTAAACATGCAACGATAATAAACAAAACATCCTTAACAGCATGTTAAAATTTCTTTATGAAAATTCTACAAATAAATTCAAATAAAAGTATGAGAATTTTCAAATTTGATATAGAATCAGATTAAATATTTTGTTCTTTAATGTTGTCACGACCCAAACCCGGCCCTATGGGTTTAGCACCGTAACCGGCCAGTAATCCGAGATTACCGAAGGCCTGCTTAACAGTAGTACAGAAAAACAGAGTACAGGGCCTGGCGGAAGCCAATACAGTAATTAAACAATGCCCAATGAGCTGTGACAGTCTGTATGCAAAAAGACTTTCCATACATATATACATAATCAGTACAGAGCAGTATGCACAATATATACAAACATTCAGACTAGGGACTCCATCCCTTTCATGACAGTACAGTAAACATTCAGTCTATACAAAACAGTAAGACAGTACAGAAGGGGGAATCCTAAAACACCCCTAAGCCTTAGCAAGATAGGCTTGGAACCTCGCAGTGAGGCACAGTAGTTGGCTTGACAAAACCGGAGTAACCCTGACGCTCCTAGCCGCGGTCTGGTGCCTGAACACCTACATATATATATGAGCAGTGAGCTAAAACCTAGTGAATAACATAATGCGTAAAAAGGTTAAGAATGAATGTCCTTACAGTATGAAAACAGTTCATTTAAACAGTATTCCAGTTGTTCAGTCAGTACAGTCATATGTGGTACACCCATTAGCGTAACAGTACAGTAAACAGTAGGTCTTAAAAGACCGAACAGTAATGATGGCCATCAGTCAGTAACAGTAGTGGTTCCAACAAAGGAACCGACAGAGATTTCTGTCGCAGTAACAGTAAACAGTAGGTGCTAAGGATGCCACAATACAGTTCAGAATATAGGACATACATTCATTCAGTTAACAGTAATCAGTTCAGAAAACAGTACAGTTCAGTTGTTCAGAAGATAATCATTTGTGAACATATCTTTACACAATCGTTACTCACAGAGTTTGGGCTACAGTATGCTAGAGCGTGCCTCCCGTCGCCAACCCAACACAGTTAACAGATTGAACACACTAAGCTACACAGCTGGGAAAGATAATAACTTAATCCCTAATTTGCCTCGGTGTGTTCTACATCTATATCCTCAATAAGATGTCTTAAACTAGGCCTAAGAATGCCTAGAATGGGATGAGGATGCAAAGATGTACTCAAAAAGAAATTTCAGAATTTATCAGAAAAATAGAGTCCCGCTCGAGCGCAGGTTTCCCCGCTCGAGCGGTCATGCAACAGAGGTACACGCTCGAGCGTCAAATATTCCGCTCGAGCGTACTATAAAAGTACTGGATGGGTGAAATCTCCGCTCAACGGACGCTCGACGCCCGCTCGAGCTTGAGACACATGATTCCGCTCGAGCGCCCAATCCTCTGCTCGAGCGGACTGTAAAACAGTGCAAGATGCTGGGTGCTCGGATTCCACGCTCGAGCGGCACTTCCCCCGCTCGAGCGGAACTGCAAAATCTGAAAATTCCAGATTGCACCTCCAAGCTCAAAACCAAGTTTAAATGCATCAAAACCGATCCTCTTGGGCTGAATTTCCAGAAAACACTTGTAAACATATAGAATGACATGGTTCAAAGCTCAATTTTAAAAAATCAAAGCCCAAGGGTGTTTAATTCAAATCCAATTTCAAACCATTTTCATGAACATGGAGAACATGCAAACATGCATGAATTCAAACCAATTTAAAGCTTCAATTTGATGCTCTAAAGAGCCAATTGTTTCCAAAACATGATGAAATCATGGCCTACACTCAAAACATGGACATGCATGCAACAATTTGCCATGAACTCAACTCAAAATCCAACAATACTAGCATGCATGCATGAATTATGCTCTATTTCAACATGCTAGAACTAATCCATGGCTCAATTCTCAATTTTGACATGAATCATGCAAGAACAAGATAACAAGAGGGTAATTACTCTACCTTAGGTCTCCAATGCAAGACTAGAAGCTCAAATTAGCAATCTACACTTCAATTAGCAAGCAATTCTCCAAGTTCCAAGCAATTCAAGATGAAAACCAATTTCTCTCCCTCTCTTCTCTCAAGGTCGGCAAGGCTCAAGGAAAAGGGTTGAGGGAATTGTGTTATGATCAAGTGTAAGGCTCAATTTGTGTGAGATAGTGGGCACTTAAGGCTAGTTTGGTAAATAAGGCCAATCTATGCAATTAACTCATTTTAATCTCATTTAATCATACCTAATCAGTTTTCAGATAAATATACCATAAAATCACATTAATTATGAGGATCATGAAACATCAATCAATTCCCGGTTCGGCCGCCGATAAGGCCTTCAATTAGCAGTTTAAACATAAAACATGAACAGATCAAATAATAAATTAAACAGATAGAATACAAATTAACATACACACTCAATCAAGTCAGTTCCAGTTTTTCAGTCAGTCAGTTCGGTACTTTAATCAGTTCAGTTATCAGTCGTAATCAGTGTTTATCGGTAAGCAGTGGTGAGGGTTATTACAAATGTGTGTGTCAAAAATAATAGTTAATGACATACAACAAGTCTCCTAAATAAAATAGATTCAGAGTAGGAGAAAATTCTAAATAAATGTAAATACCACTAGCACAAATCACGATGGACTCTACTATTGCAACAGTGCTTCTTTTTTCTTTAATAGTGATTTTCAAAAGTTGTGCAATATAAATTACTCATTCTGATTCTACAATGATTCTGAATTGTGAAATTTTATGGTATGAATTAGATTCAGTATGCGACTGTACGCATCAAAACATCCAGTAAATTGTTGAATAAAACATTCTACACTGTAAGATGTGGAAGTTGATTTTATGTAGACAAAACAAATACTAAACAACATAACAGAAGGTTGGCTGTGATACCAATTGTTATAATTAAATTAATTTTAATTCAGAAAGAAGAATACCTCCTGCCATGATATTCAAGCCTTTGAATCTTTATCCTTGAATGATCAAATCTTGAATGTATAAAGAAGCCCACTCGCAGAACACTTTTACAGAACCATATGAGAAAAGTGAAAGGGACAGAGTTTCAAGCCTATTCTATGCACAAAACAATGTCTATGTTTGATGGCTATCACAGGCATATATATAGATAGGCTTTGACCCATATCCAAGTGTAACTCTTTATAACTTCCCACCATCAGGGAAGTTATAAAGTCCCATGAAACCACCATATGGGATATTAAACAGACATTAGTTACCCATTAACCATTAAACTAATTAATTAGTCATTAAACCAATTAAATATATATATATATATATATATATAATAAATATATATAATACAAATAAATAAATAAATAAAACATGTGGTATATGGGCCACTTTATAGATAGTCTTACAACTTTCCCCCCCTAATTTACCTCTTATTTTGATGGTTAATATGGTCAAACACAAGAGCAATTTTTGAACATATTTAATATTTTCAGATCAAAGTAACCAGTGATACGTCATAGTCCTAAAATGCGGTCAACTTTATGTGGCAAAGTCATGAATGCATTTTAATCTTGTGGTCTATAATAAGTAAGGTCTCTTTCTTGTTAATCAGTTGACCTCCACTCCATTGAAAAAACTCCATTCCTATGATGATTATATCAACAAACACATCTCAAACTGAATTGATTTACCTAACCCTCAAAGAGGCCTTGCCATAGTTGGGTGCTCCACTTGAGTGTGATTGACAAAGGTTAGGCTAGGTTCAGTAATATCAAGATAGACGACACAAATTTATAATTGTCAACATATCATAATAGGAGTAACTTTTACTCATTGTTACATCCTCTAACTATCAAGATATGCATGAATCCTTTTTAAATTTTAAGGTAGTCGCTAATTTCGTAACAATGCTGGTTGTTCGCCTTCAGTTAGAAGTACTTGTAGTAAATTGGTTGGTATTCTTCCTAACTACTTCAGTAAACATGCTTACACCCCATTCAATCTGGTGCTTTTGTCCTATACTAGCTGCTGGACTGTAGCTTGCTACTAAAAAAACGTAATAGGCTATTGCAACTCGCTTGGCTCTTCCAACGCTACCCTTTTTACTCAAACCTCACTCTGAAAATAAAATTTAATCAATAAAATGTTAGAACAATCTTCTGTGTAAATAAAATAACTTTTATTAATTCAAACAAAATAAATAAATAATATACCAAATTTATTTCGTTGAACCGAATAAATAATTTAAGACCAAGTCGAGTGTGTGACACTCTGTTCTTAAGACAGATTCGCCCCGCTATGATGCTTACGGTTGAGTGGCGTCTATCTCCCAGGATACAATGATCTTCACAAATTTATAGAAGCACTTCGAATAAATTTCTTCGGCGAACCAAACCTGTGTTCTATACTCTCTTTATAATTTTCCTAAAAAAAACTAGAATGTAGGAAAATGCACAAACTAAAAGAAATTGGACAGCAAAGGAACACAATTTCAGACTGAATTTTTCGTATCTCGGATCAAGAAAAAAAAAACTTTTTCCCCCAAAGACTGCCGGAATGATGGACATATATAGGCAAGATAAAACTGACCCGAATAGGCGTATTTCCAATAGTGAACAGGTACCAAACATTTTCAGAAATTGAATTCAAACTGTTTGCTAACCGTTACACATGGAACACAAATATTCAAACATGCCAAAAGTGATCCGTAAGTCAAACAAAGCAACTGCTTGCAACTTTATTTAATAATTATTTAGAATAGTTTAATTAAATAAAGCCAAAAATTGAATAGATTTATTAAAACTTTGAATAGGATACAAATATAAATCTATTTGACAAACTTTAGGAAACCACTATTTGAATTTAGAATTAAATTAAATTCTCACAATTACAAATTTTAGGAAACCACTTAGGAACCCAAAATTTGAATTTAGAATTAAATTAAATTCCCACGATAATTTTTATTGAAAAAATTCAAAAGAATTTTATCAAAATAAAAATTAATGTTAGATCTGAAAACGACGTCAACTTCCCATTCACTCATAAATGGTTTTGACGTTCCATCTTCACCGTGTGACTTGCCACGCGGCAAGGAACACGTCACCTCTTCGGACCCACCCCAAAACACGTTTGAGGCCCACTCAACTTGGGCTCAAAAATATGCCTATAATAAATCATTTTTCCAACAATCCCCCACATGAAAGGAATTTGACGGAGAGAATATGCAACAACATGATCTAAATACAGAGAGTACAGAAATTGGAAATATTCTGCAAAGGATAGGTAGCTTTTGGCTTTGAACCTTCCCTTGTGAGACACTATCGGATTTACTAGCTAACCAGTGAACATGATGTCTTGAACTGTTCAGCCGTTTGTGTAAACCAAGACAATAGAACTCACACAGTATATCCCCAGACACAGTTTAGTTCTCATTATTGTGCTCATTTTGGCCCTGAACAACCTGGTCTTCATGAGTGCTCTAAAGACTTGTAGCCCTTCACAAATCTTATAGAACCGGCCCAGTTCACACTCACATAGGTGATGCTTATGAAGAGTATCCTGCCATACTCCACTAGGTTTACCTAGATATAAGCATCATTAAAATTTACTTAACCTCAAACGCTGCAGACATCACTATTTCATCATAGAAATGGGTAGGAGTTAGACTCCCCAGTGATCCTTCTGAGTCATTCACAACTCGGTTGTCCCTTTGAACCTAGATCTTGGGATCTCTAGTCAACTAGGTTGGGTTGCCGTTGTGGTAACTCTTATTTAATAGGCTTAAGTCCCATTCCCCTCGATGAATTCTCAACTAACTCCCTTGCTAACCCTTTGGTTAGTGGATCCGCTATGTTGTCTTTAGACTTAACATATTCTATGGAAATAATTTCATTAGAGAGTAGTTGTCTTACGGTATTATGTCGACGACGAATGTGTCGAGACTTACCGTTATACATATGACTCTGTGCTCTACCTATTGCTGATTGACTATCACAATGTATGCATATAGCAGGCACCGGTTTTGGCCAAATTGGAATATCTTCAAGGAAGTGGCAAAGCCATTCTGCCTCTTCCCCTGCTTTGTCTAAAGCTATGAATTCAGATTCCATAGTAGACCTAGCAATACAAGTCTGTTTGGAAGATTTCCAAGATACAGCCGTCCCACCAAGAGTAAAGACATACCCACTGGTGGACTTCGAGTCTCTAGTATCCGATATTCAATTTGCATCACAGTATCCTTCAAGTACTGTTGGATATCTAGTATAGTTAAGTCCAATGTTACGAGTAAATCGAAGATATCTTAGAACCCTTATTATTGCTTTCCAGTGTTCTACTCTCGGATTACTCGTATATCTACTTAATTTACTTACTGCATAAGCTATATATGGGCGGGTGCAGTTCATCAAGTACATTAAGCTTCCAATAATTTGGGCATACTCTAATTGAGAAATACTTTCCTGTACATTTTTAGAAAGATACAAATTAACATCTACAGGAGTTCTAGCAAGATGATCATCATCTTTGCTGAATTTGTCAAGTATTTTCTCAATGTAATGAGATTGTGACAAAGCATATCTTTCTGATGTTTTGGTAATTTTCATACCAAGAATTACATCAGCAATGCCCATGTCCTTCATGTCAAAATGTTTATTCAACATTTTCTTGGTAGTTTTAATCATATCATTATTACTACCTATGATGAGCATATCATCTACATAAAGACATACAATGACATAACATTTATCTGTGTTTTTAATATAAACACATTTGTCACACTCATTAATTTTAAATCCATTTGACATCATTGCCTTGTCAAATTTCTCATGCCATTGCTTTGGGGCTTGTTTTAAACCATATAATGATTTAACCAATTTACACACTTTCTTTTCTTTCCCTGGAACAGAAAACCCTTCTGGTTGTTCCATGTAAATTTCTTCATTTGACTCACCATTTAAGAAAGCGGTTTTAACATCCATTTGATGAATTTCTAGATTGTATAGAGATGCAATGGCAATTAGCATTCTAATGGATGTGATTCTAGTAACCGGTGAGTATGTGTCAAAATAATCTAGACCTTATTTCTGTCTAAAACCTTTGATTACAAGTCTTGCCTTGTATTTATCTATTGATCCATCCGCTTTCAATTTTCTTTTGAAAATCTACTTGTACCCAAGAGGTTTACAACCTGGTGGCAAATCCACTAATTCCCAAGTGTGATTTTGCAAGATGGATTCAACTTCACTGTCGACAGCTTCTTTCCATAAAGGAGCTTCAGGACTGGACATAGCCTCTTTAAAAGTTAAAGGCTCATTTTCTACCATATATGTTAGAAAATCTGGACCAAAAGATTTTGAGGTTCTAGCACGTTTACTACGCCTAGGTTCCTCTTCTTCATTTGGATCTAACTCTTGTTCTTGATCATGATCTTGATCATTACTAATAATAGCATCAAAAAATCTTTTCTTATTACTAGTCTCTTGTCCAATCTTATTCGAAAATACATGTTCAACGAAAGATGCATTCCAAGATTCAATAATAGTATTTACATGCATTTCGGAATGTTCTGATTTATGAATCAAAAACCGATATGCACTACTATTCTTGGCATAACCAATGAAAATGCAATCAATGGTCTTAGGACCTATCTTAGTCTTTTTAGGACTAGGAATAGTCACTTTAGCCAAACACCCCCACACTTTTAAGTATTTGTAGGATGGTACTCTACCATGCCACATTTCATAAGGTGTTTGATTCACTTTCTTTCAGGGTACTTTATTTAAAATATAATTAGCAGAAAGTATTGCTTCCCCCCACAAGTTCTGAGGTAATCCAGAACTGATTAACATGACATTCATCATTTCTTTTAAAGTCCTATTTTTCCTTTCAGCAATTCCATTTTGCTGAGATGAGTAAGGAGCGGTGGTTTGATGAATTATTCCATGTTCTTTACAAAACTCACCAAAAGGTGATTCATATTCACCACCTCTATCACTTCTAAGTTTCTTGATTTTCTTACCAAGTTGATTTTCAACTTCATTCTTATATTGAATGAAAGTTTCCAAAGCTTCATCCTTGGTTCGAATTAAATAAATATAACTATGTCTAGTATAGTCATCTATAAAAGTGATTACATACTTTTTTTCACCTCTGGTTTGAATTGATTTAAAATCACAAATGTCACTATGAATTAATTCAAGTGGTTCCGTACTTCTTTCAATTGAATGAAAAGGAATTTTAGATAATTTTGCCTCAACACAAATTTCACATTTATGATTTGAATCAATGTCAAATTTAGGTAAACATTCCATATTAATTAATCTACGCAAAGATCCATAATTAACATGTCCTAATCTACCATGCCATAAATTTGAAGACTCAAGCAAGTAAGAAGAAGATGTAGTATTATTAATAACTGAGGGTACAACGGTCATTACATTTAACTTGAAAAAGCCATTAGACATGTAACCTTTCCCTACATACATTCCATTCTTAGTAAGTACAAATTTGTCACTCTCAAATACTAGCCTAAACCCATTCTTACTCAACAAAGATCCGGAAACAAGATTCTTGCGAATGTCCGGTACATGCAACACATTGTTGAGAGTGAGTTCCTTTCCAGATGTCATCTTGAGTATAATCTTTCCTTGTCCTTCAACTTTGGAAGTTGAGGAGTTACCCATAAAAAGTTGTTCACCATTGTCCACTGAAGAATAAGATGTGAACATCTTTTTGTCGGCACAAATATGGCGAGTAGCACCAGTGTCCACCCACCATTCTTTAGAATTTCCGACAAGATTTACCTCGGAAACAACTGCAGAAAGATTGATGTCATCGACACCATTGGAAATATTGTCCACTTTAGTCATGTGGGCTTGAGCAGGCTTCTTGCTTGTTCTTCTTTTGCTTTTGCCTTTGCTACGGCAATCTTTGGCCCAATGTCCCTCTTTGTCACAGATGTAACATTTGCCATTAAACTTGTACTTTTTATTTTCCCCCCCTTTAGAGCCTTGTGATAAACTTTCTTCAGAAGACTTTCGTTTCTTGGTTTTTGAAGCATGTTCCACCACATTTGCCTTAGACTCCATACGAAGCTTACCAGCCCGCTTTTCAGAATTGCGGTTGTCCTCCTCAATCCTCAAACGCACAATTAACTCGTCCATAGAAATTTCTTTGCGCTTGTGTTTGAGGTAGTTCTTAAATTGCTTCCAACATTTTGGTAATTTTTTAATTAAGGCTGCAACTTGAAAGGATTCACTGAGAGACATACCTTCTGCGTGAATGTCATGCAGGATGAGTTGGAAATCTTGAGTTTGGTTGATCACAGTTTTTGAATCAACCATTACAAAATTCAAGAATCTGCCAACCATAAATTTCTTTGAGCCGGCATCTTCCGTTTTGTACTTTTTCTCCAACGATTCCCAAAGTTCCTTTGCTGTCTTGATTGGACTGTAGACGTTGTATAATGTGTTGTCAAGTCCGTTCAAGACATAATTCCGGCAAAGGAAATCGGCATGTTTCCAAGCATCAACCGTAGCAACCACTTGCCGGTCGGTTTCATCCTCTTTCAGGATAGGAGCATCTTCACGGAGAAAACGAGCCAGGTTCAGAGTTGTAAGATAAAACAACATTTTCTGTTGCCATCTTTTAAAGTCAATTCCTAAGAACTTCTCTGGCTTTTCACCGTGATTTACCAGTACTGTTACAACAGGAAAGGGGGTTGGCGTCATTGCAGCCACCACAGTAGTACTTGTTTGGGCATTCATTTCAGTAGCCATCAATTCTAATATATAAAACAAAATTATAATTAGAATTTATACTGCACAGAAAATTAAACCAAATTCATATAATTAAATTCTGTAAAAATAAAAGAAACAAGAATGTAACTTTTATTTTCCAATTAATTTGAAAATAAAATAAAATTTATTTAAACAAATTAATTCCACACAGAAAGTAAATTCTGTAAAAATAAAAGAAATAAAAATTATAACTTTTATTTTTCGATTAATTTGGAAATAAAATAAAATTTTATTTAACCAAATTAATTCCACACAGAAAATTAAATTTCTGTATCACTTCAATAATTAAAATACTGAAACATAATTTTAATTAAAGAAAACTCAGAAAATAATTTCTAAAAACCAAAATTAGTTTTCTGACAAAATTCCACAAAAATATATTCTGAATTGTTAATGACACCAGTATCGTACTACTAGTTGTTGTCAAAGAAAAGAGACAGTATATTACTACTATCTATCAAATAGCATATAATCACTATTTATTTTTCCAACCAGAATATTATTTTGTAAATTCACAGAAAATAATTTTTCTTCCGAAATTATTTACGAAGAATGAAAAAGAGAAACAAACGAAAAATTCTGTAAACAGAATAATTCGAGAATCTGTCTTAAGATTGTTGGAACAATCTTCTGTGTAAATAAAATAACTTTTATTAATTCAAACAAAATAAATAAATAACATACCGAATTTATTTCGTTGAACCGAATAAATAATTTAAGACCAAGTCGAGTGTGTGACAAACTGTCCTTAAGACAGATTCACCCCGCTATGGTGCTTACGGTTGAGTGGCGTCTATCTCCCAGGATACAATGATCTTCACAAATTTATAGAAGCACTTCAAATAAATTTGTTCGGCGAACCAAACCTGTGTTCTATACTCTCTTTGTAATTTTCCTAAAAAAAACTAGAATGTAGGAAAATGCACAAACTAAAAGAAATTGGACAGCAAAGGAACACCATTTCAGACTGAATTTTTCCTATCTCGGATCAAGAAAAAAAAAAAAAAAACTTTTTCCCCCAAAGACTGCCGGAATGATGGACATATATAGGCAAGATAAAACTGACCTGAACAGGCGTATTTCCAATAGTGAACAGGTACCAAACATTTTCGGAAATTGAATTCAAACTGTTTGCTAACCGTTACACATGGAACACAAATATTCAAACATGTCAAAAGTGATCCGTAAGTCAAACAAAGCAACTGCTTGCAACTTTATTTAATAACTATTTAGAATAGTTCAATTAAATAAAGCCAAAAATTGAATAGATTTATTAAAACTTTGAATAGGATATAAATATAAATCTATTTGACAAACTTTAGGAAACCATTATTTGAATTTAGAATTAAATTAAATTCTCACAATTACAAATTTTAGGAAACCACTTAGGAACCCAAAATTTGAATTTAGAATTAAATTAAATTCCCACGATAATTTTTATTGAAAAAATTCAAAAGAATTTTATCAAAATAAAAATTAATGTTTGATCTAAAAACGACGTCAACTTCCCATTCACTCATAAATGGTTTTGACGTTCCGTCTTCACCGTGTGACTTGCCACGCGGCAAGGAACACGTCACCTCTTCGGACCCACCCCAAAACACGTTTGAGGCCCACTCAACTTGGACTCAAAAATATGCCTATAATAAACCATTTTTCCAACATAAAATACCGTTACTTTTTTTTAATAAATAAGCAAACTTTGAAGATGTAACTTGCAGGTTTTTCCATCATCCAAAACCATATCAAATCGAATGAAATATATACTTTAAGAGTTAATAATATAATTAACCTAAAAAAATTTTAAAAAAGATATTACATTTAATAAAAATAAGTGAAAATGATTATATTAAAATGGAGATGCAAGTGAAGGCAAATGAAAGTTGTGTTACATGTCATAGTATTTATTTATACCATGTACAATCGAACTTGTACTGTCATATCAATATAATTGTCATTAAATTAAAATAGGTAAAAGACAAAATCTAAATATAATATATAATAATAAAACATCGAGCAACACATTATAAGTCTTGATGGACAAAACATCACTTTGTGTGGACCAATCAAAAACATGTCTTTACGTTTTTTGAGCTGAACATGTCTTTACGTTTGTAAATTGAAAAACTCCTAAGTATTAATGTGTCTTTAACATTTTAAGGGGATTGAATTGGAGGAAAAAGGAGTCTATGAGGTCCCCTAACCAGTAGGACAGGAGGAGGAGAGGTAAGAAAGAAAGGGGGAGATTGGGGGGTTCACGTGAAGTGGATCGTGAATACAATAAGGCAAAGACCTACGTGTCATCCATCAGCTAGTGTGTGATTGGTTCATTCACTTTTTGCTCTTAGCTCAGAGTTGTGCGCACCTGGACATCATTCCACTGAGATGATGAATCAGGAAAGGCCTTAGACGTGTGACCACAAACCACATAAGCCAAATTTACAACCTGGAAAAGAAAATGAAGCAAAAATGACTCTGCTCCAAAGTGTATACCACGTCATGCAAAATAGTGCTAGATGATGGATATCAACAATCTCTCTCTTTATTTTGGAAAAATTATCAAAGATAAATGGTTAAATTACACTAATCACCTTTACGAGAGTTTCCATCTCCACACTAAATATTCTATTCATATACTTAGGCCTGGTTTGGGATACATGAAAAAAACCAAAAAATTATAAAGTTATTTAAAAAGTTAAAAAGTTATCACTATTCACCAAAAAAATATAAAAAAAAAAAAATTAATGTTACACTTAATTATTACAATTGGTGCCTTTTTTGGAAAAATTGTACAGGTGAGGTGCACAAACAACACGTTGTTGTTCGGTTCGTGGGGGCCCATCATAGGTCCCGTTTTGATAATCTGAACCGTTGTGTAGAAATCGTCGAGTACTATATGTCTGTAAAAAATCACATTTATCAGATATCGCTAACTATATGATCAAATCAGTTTTGTATAAAAAATGGATGGTGTTATAGTTAACGGTTGACAAAAAAACTAATACGATCAGATAGCTATCGATATCCGATCAACGTAATTTTTTTACAAGAATATAGTACTCGACGAGTTCTACACATTGAACGGTTCCGATTAGCAAAACAGGACCCGTGGTGGGCCCTCACGGGCCAAACAGTACCGTCCAATTCAAGCCCAAAAAGGAGGCAACCATTTCATATCTCCTACTCAACCCACTACTCTGCCCAGACTATACAGGCCGTACTGTCTACTTCACTAAAACTTCTCCTATACACTTATTTATACAATTTTTTAATACACATTTTTTTGTAGAAAGTCAAAAAGTTAACCCAAACATCCATCTTTTTTTCCTCAACTTTTTAGTCCAAAAAAACAAAAAGTATACTTATTTAAGACATTCCACACAACCCCTTAATAAAAACAAATTTATTACACTTTCGTCTTAAATAAATTATTATTTTATCTTTGTCATCTTCCTTTAGCACCTTAATTTTTCAAACTTGGATTCCTTATGCTCCAACATTGATGGCCAACAACTGTCGTTGCTAATCTTCTCCTTCGACCAACTAACCTTTCCTTAGCCCTCTTCAACTACAGTCACCCCTTCTTACATTTTCCCTTGACCACCCAAACCTCTTCTCCATCGTCCACAACCACCCTGACCCCTTCTTTGCCCTAGTTAGAGTTAGGAATAGAAATAGAGAGTGGGGAGTCACGGCAGAAAAGGGTTTACGACAAGGTTGGTTCGCATATGGGGGTTTGCGATGACTATTAGTTGGCAACAGTAGGTAGTTAGTGACGATGACAAGTTCACGATGGAGGTAGTTTGCAGCAATAGTTGCAAAAAGGGCTTTAGCGGCGGTGGGGTTCATGGTGGTTCATGGTGGCGACGGTAGGTAGTGGATAGGGTAAGGGTTAGTGTTAAGGTTAGGTTGAAGTTTGAAGAAAGTGATAATTCTTTCAATTATGAGATTTTCATTGAGCAAAATAGAGTTAGCTCTCCCAAAAATTAGGTTGGACACCCTATTATTTGGAACACTCCAATTGAAAATTTAAATATTTATTTATTTATTTGGAAAATCCAAATAATACATATTATAACCTTAAAAAAAAAAAAAAAAAAAAAAAAATCCTAGAAAGTCTACTTTCTACACCTCAAGTCTAATAGTTTTTTCGACTAGACACTTTGTGCTGAACAAATTATATATGTCCGTAAATAGGGGTGTAAAAAAGGCCTGCAGCCTGTGGGCAGCCCAAAGCCCACTCACGGCTTGAGGTGGGCCTGGCCCAGTTAGGCTCGGGCCCGAGCCCAGTCCAGGAACTTAGGCCTGGCCCTGGACCACCATTTTGAAGCCTTATCCGGCCCATGGGTTCGACTTGTGGCCCAATCCATCGACCCGATCAAGGCCCACTTAAGGCTAGGCCCACCCGAGGCCCAGTTTCACTTTTAGTGGAAAAGAATAAAATTTTTGTGGAAAAAATAGGAAAAAAAATGTTCAGGCCCCTCCAGGCTAAGCCCAAGCTCAAGTCCGAGGCCCGACCCTCTCAAGGTCTGAATATCCCTTGAGCCTCGACTTAGGCCAAATTTTCTGGCATGTGAGTCGGTCCGACCCGACTCAAATTTTGGCAAAAACCCACACAACTCGACATAGGCAGCCCGAACTTGGGCCTGGGTGGGCCAGGCCAAATTTACATCCCTATCCGTAAACTTAATTCCGAACCTATAACATTTTTTCAAATACTCAATGCCAAACAAATTAAATACGTTCGGATACTCAATTCTGAACAATAGAAAATTAGTTGCAGAATTTTCATTTGGATAGTTAGTGTCAAACAAATTATGTATGTATGGATACTTAATTTTTAACCTATGAAATTTTTTTGGATACTCTATTCTAAACAATAGAAAATTGGTTGCAGCATAGACAATTTGGTAGAAGTTAAAAAGTTAAATGTTCAAAAAAAATAGAGCCGAACATAGACAATTTGTTCAGATATTAAATATTGAATAATGACCATTATTTCAGAAACACACTGTCGAATATATGAATTTCTTTTAGAAACAAGTTTCTAAATAAACGTAATTTGTTTAGTACTGAATTTCTGAATTAATTCTGTAAACCAAACAATGAAAATGATAAATATCAAATGCAAACTTACTTTATCTATAGAAAATTGCTTGAAAACATCTTCTTTATTGTCTATTGTTGATTTCAATACGAGATAGAATGTAAGAATAATGGATTCAAGCAAATAGAGTTAGGCATTGTGGGGGGGTAAAAACATTGGCCCAAAGCCCAGACGTGTTAGCCCAAGGTCCAAAATTCAAGTCTAGCCCAACAACCCGAATCAAGAGAGGACCAAATCATTAATAGATCCGACAGAAGATGGGACAGCTTCATGTGACTAAAGCCTGAATAAAATCGCCTTTTAAAAAGAGATCTGCAAAATGTAGGAATGCCGTTAGATTGATCCACAATCGATGGTAAAGATCACAATCGTCAGAGATAGGTGCATAGGTTTGGCCCACATAAACGAAATGACCATCTGATGAACCTGACTGGACAGATAAGGCAATTGGCAGGTGGGCCCTTAGAAGCCTAACATAATCTAAGCCGAATACAGCAAGGTAATCCAACGGTAAAGGATCAAAGCAACCTGGCCACTTGCCCGACCAAAGTCTAGAATTAACCAGAGCCCTTAGATAAAGATGTCAATCCAATGATCAAGGCCAGGACAATAATGTTATAAAAGGAAAAATAAGGAGAAACAAGAGGTAACAAAGAGAAAATAGAAAATCTATCTCCATAAATAAATATTATATGGCCAATCATATTTCTAACTTGATCATTGGAGAGTTCTCCCAACCATATCTGGTCAGGAGCGATCACTGACCAATTGGTTTCTCTTTGCAGAGTAAAAAAAGGAATATCTCGTCTTGCATTCCCTGTGGAGAATTTTTCTACCTTCCACAATTGGCGCCGTCTATGGAAACAACGAAGATGAGTACCCATCCTTCTCTAGAAGAGATACCAGATGCTCATCGAAATGCATTGATCGAGAACATGACTAGCCTAAACTTCAGCCATGATTCCAAGGTGGCACCTGAAGACTCAAAAAAGCTAATTCCTCTACCAAATAATGACCAACAAATTCCACTCATAGATTGGCTGGTGGCACAAGTCGAAGCCCTCAAAGAAGAATTACGCTTGGCCCGAAGTAAACCTGACGCCCAAGTAAAGACTGCCAATAATCGAAAGAAGACCAGTCCTCACGGAACCGCCAGCTAAACAACTAGCAGCTACCCAGATCAAACGTAGAGAAAATGCCAGATCACCAGAATGGAGGATTCCCAAGATTATCAGAATGCTTGCTCGACGAACGAGGGGCGATCCTAAACCCGTTCGAAGAAAGCTCTTCACAGAAGAACTAGCTTCACCATTCTCTTGGGCAATAGAATGTGTCGATCTACGCAAGAGGTTTACCAGACCAAAATTCAACCTATACGATGGCAAGGGGATCCGACTAGCCACATTCAGCATTATACTCAACCCATGACATTATGGAGTAGTAATGGTCCAATCATGTGTCAAATGTTCTCCTCAATCTTAGGAGAAATGGCACTTCAATGGTACTATAAATTAGAAGCCTGATCAATCAATGATTGGAAATAGTTGCAGCAAGCGTTTGTCTCATGCTTTATCACCAACAGCCGACCACCAAAAGAAGTGGATATACTCCCTACAATGAAGAAAGATGATACACAGGGCCTATGAGAGTATGGCAGTAGATATTGGGCGACCTACAATGAGATTGATAACTGCAACGAATAGTTAGTAGTAGCCTCATTCAAATTCATATTGCAGCCCACAAGTAAGCTTCGACAGTCCTTAACAAAAAAGCCACCTACTGATGTGGGTAGTCTAATAAGACGAGTAGAACAACATTGCAAAATAGAAGACAACCTACGAAGGATTAAAGAGCCTAAACCTGTCCGGCTCCCGCCAAGAGTTCTAAGAAAGGACAAAAAGAAGTCTCTTGACATCAAAAGAAAGGAATCAAACGCCATCGCTGAACAACCAAAGCCAAGAAAAGAGGCTTTTCGAGCGATCACCACCACTTTCACCGAACTAATATACTGTCTGATGGCAAAGATCCAAAATGAGCCATACTTCTCTTGGCCTCCAAAGATGATTAAAGACCCATCTCTTCGAAATCGTAGGTTACGATGTTCCTACCACAAGGACTACGGGCATCTTACAGAAGATTGCAAGGCATTAAAGCAATTTCTGGAAGAGCTGGCTCAAAGCGGACATTTACGATCTTATATCAACCATTCCCCTAATTCAAAAGAGAAAGGAAAGAACAAAGACAGCGACGTGTAACCAATGGCAGTAATTAATATGATATATTCAATCTCTCAAAAATTACAGGCAATAAGGAGGTCTGCACATCAAGGAGAAGTAATGACTCTATCCGAAGTCCCTACCAAAAGAGTGTGTTGTTTCAAATCAAGGATCACATTTTTCGATGACAATCTGATATGTGTTCATCAGCCCCATAATGATGCTCTAGTTGTAGCCCTACAGATCGGGGGATTCGTAGTTAAAAGGATATTGACAGACCAGGGAAGTTCTTCGAAAATCATGTACTATGAGCTCTTCAAACAAATGGGGTTATCCCTTGAAGCCCTACTCCCGGTTGACTCACCACTCTATGGTTTCAATTCAAGCCAATTTTTTCCAATCGAAAAAATCTTTTTACCAGTAAAAGCCGAAGCAATAGTTCAACAAGTTAAATTTCAAGTAATAGATGTTCCTTCCCCATATAATGCCATAATGGGACGAACATCGCTCCACCAAATGGGGGGCAGTCCCATCCACATTCCACCAGGTTGTGTGCTTCCCAGAAGGGGACAGTATAAAGGAAATAAGGGGAGATCAGGCAGTGGCAAAACAATGCATGGTTGTGTCTACCACAAAACAAGTAATTCAAGAAGTTCAAACGCATGAGTCCGAGTCCGAAGAAGAGAAGGTCGGTACCTAACCTGGTGATAAAAGTGCCGAAGTACTTGAAAGAATACTTATTGACCCCACTGATGAGGAGAGGTTTTTCTTCGTAGGAAAAGGTCTCCCTTCAGAAGAAAATGAGCAATTGATCCACTTCTTATTTCGTTACAAGGACGTTTTTGCATGGACCCTATATGAAATTGAGGAAATCCACCCGAATGTAGTGTGCCACAAGCTCAACGTAAGTAGGGCTCGAAGTCGATGGTACCGCAGAGTAGAAGATCAGCACCACAGCATGCAGAAGTCGTGAAAGAGGAAGTCACGAAGTTACTCAAAGTTGACACCATTGGCGAAGTGAAATACCCGGAGTGGCTATCTAACACTGTTGTTATATAAAAGAAGAACAGGAAATGGAGAGTTTGTGTGGATTTCACCAATCTGAACAAGACTTGTACCAAAGACAGTATTTCTCTACCAAAAATTGACCAGTTAGTCGATGCAACGTCCAGGCATGAGAGGATGAGTTTCCTAGACACATACAGGGGCTACCATCAGATAGCTATGCATCCACACAACCAAGAAAAAAATGTCCTTCATCACTCTCCTAGGACTGTTCTGTTACAAGGTAATGCCATTCGGATTGAAAAATGCATAGGCTATATATCAACGATAAAGATATTCAGTAAACAGATCAATTGAAACCTTGAGGTCTGTATTGATGATTTGGTGGTCAAATCGCAGGGACACCAAGGATCACCCAGCCAATATCCAAGAAGCATTTGAGGTACTTCAAAAATACAGAATGAAGCTCAATGCAGCAAAATGTGCCTTTAGGGTTGGACTTGGAAAATTTCTCACCAAATCCAAACACTGTTCGATTTAGCTCCTCACACATCAGTAAAAGGGACCTAGACGCTCACTAAGATGGTAGCGACACTCAACAGATTCATCAGCTGTCACGCCCCAAACCTGCCCCTAAAAGTTTTGGGTATGACCTATTCAGAAACGGACACTTAACCTGTTATACATAACATATGGGGCCTGAGCGGAAGCATTATCAATATAAAAAAACATAAAACATCATCCATTGAGCTACCACTACCATGCCAGGACCGCACACATTGCATTAGGTACATAATACATAGAAATACACACCCGAACTTCGGTTACACACTTATACATTCATACTTAGACCCACAATTGGGCGTGTAACGAAAATATTAATGAAAGACAACCAAAGCATAAATCAATAACCTAACAACACTTTACAAAATGCACGGCTTCAGGTGGTGCCTGGACGCATCAAAGTTGACAAGAGAAAGACGAGCCTTAAAGTTTAGGACTAAACTCCCGGTTGATTACCTACAGAAATAGACAGACAAAATACAGAATGAGCGAACTCAGTGAATAATAGTACATAAATAATGTAATGTTTAACCTGAATAATAAAACATATAACTGCAGATACATATGATTAACTACATTTCGTAATTATTTCCAAAACAGCCATGGGTCTAGTTTCCGTAACAGAGTGGCTTTAAGCCCAGCATATACAGAACAGCCATAGGCCTACAGATGCAGAACGACCATGGGTCCAGAAATATCAGAACGGCCATCGGCCCAGAAATAACAGAACGGCCATCGGCCCAGAAATAATGGAACGGCCATCGACTCAGAAATAACAGAACGGCCATCGGCCCAGAAATAACAGAACGACCATCGGTCCAGAAATATCGGAACGGCCATCGGTCCAGAAATAACAGAACAGCCATCGGTCCAGAAATAACAGAACGGACATCGGCCCAGAAATAACAGAACGGCCATCCGCCCAGAAATATCAGAACGGCCATCGGCCCAGAAATAACAGATGTATGGACTCAAGAGGTGGCTCGTACGGATTCTAGAGGTGGCTCCCACCAAGGTGTAGCACTTAGTTCCGTACAGCACTTTGTTCCATACCAGAAAACATCAGAACATATTAACTTCAGAATCATACAGAAAGTACACACATTCTTTCCATTAATCACCTGAATAAACATAGATAATATAAGTTTAACAAAACGTTGCCGATAATTGTTAGCAAAAGGTAAACATATTTTACAGCTTGAACGCTTTCAGAAATACGTAGATACCACAATTCCATAATGCATATACATCCCATTTGCTCATCATGTTTCAATGCCACTAACTAGCAGTTAACAGAATGGTAACATTAATTATCAATAGCAAACAAAACATATGGTACAATGTTGCGCTTAGATTTCCTCATGGTTCTTTGTAAGTAGACATACTTGTTTCATAATTAACAAAACCTTAACATTAACAATAATCCGAAGGTAAATGTACCATTACATCAACAGACCAGAACAATTCATATCATAACATGAATTACATAACAATGTCGTTGATACGCAATTCTTTTCTATTAACCAACTTCACAGTGTTAATAGTTTGTATGCAATTCTTATACAGAATCATAGGTAATTCTTAGGATGGTACATTGACAATAATCATTAACCATAACCCAAAATACGGAGTAGGTTCAGAGTCATACCGATGTGTGCTAACTCTTTCAATGTTCACATCAATTCCCAATCAACACACATGTTAACATATTAGCTCACAGAGAATAGAATGTTGTTAACAGTTTTCTTAACCGTAGACCATGTACATTTGTAGTACTATTACTCACAGTGATCGGCTCCCGGTAGTAATGGGATGATGTCCTCGTCTCGACCTACAAGTACATTGCACAACACATTATATGAGATTATACTCGATCCGTTACTTATTCTCTTTGATCATTCAATCAATTAGCCATGGTGGTACCAAGCTCATTATTCTTTAATAAGTTATAATTCATGTCTCAGAAAACAGGAGAAGTCGATGGGAAATGGTTTAGGTGAAGAAATGGTACAAAACTGGTTGACTGAAAGTGAACAGTCGTCACTAATTTGGGCATAACTATTTCTGTATTTATAATTTGGGTGTGAGACCACCACCATTAGAAACTAAACTTTCGAGGCTTGGTTTTAGGCTCAAGAATCACTCAAAACGGAGTCCGGATGCAAAAGATATGCTTGTTCAAAGTTGGCTGGACAGAGCTGTCTCCGCACGTGCGGGGGAACAGTGCCGCACGTGCGGCCTGGACAGTTTGCAGTCCGAAAATGGCTGAAAAATTGGGGTTTCTCATCTCCAAAATCAAACCTTAATTACATGTAAATCAAAGCCCAAAACCCTTTAATATAAGATAAATTTCACATTCTTAGCTTCCATTCGAATTCATAACTCCAAAATACAACTCAATTCCCAATCACAAGAACAAGATTACAAATTAAAACACAAAAGCATAAGGTAACCATGATTTGGGGTTTAAAACTCATTCCCATGGTGAATCCTCTCTAGCCTCTTTAAGAGCCATAAAATCCTTACAAGAAGTTAAGTTGTAACATAAATTCATGCTATGTATAAAGATTCATCATCTTCTTGCTTGAACAAACCAAACCCTTACATACAATTATAGATAACCCAAGAACTCATTATTTAGCTTGTGATCTTCAAGTGTTGAAAGGGAGAGTCTTACCTTAAGCCCTTATCATCACTTGTTCTTGCATAATCATGATGTATTCAAGCCAATTCTTTGATGTCTTCTTCCATTTCTACTCTTTCTTCCTTCTTCTCTTTGAGTTCTCTCCAAAACTCTCTCCCTTCTCTTTCTCACGTGTCTCCCCCCCTTTTCTCTAGATATTTTTAGGCTCAAAATGTTGAGTTCCTCATCATATATCTAAATAAACACACACACAAGGCTTAGCACAATAAGGAGAGCCAAACGTGGCCTTACGAATCGCGCAAAATCAAATTTCAATTAAAATTCCCAGGTGACTCTAAAAATTGTGCTGATCATAAATATGTCCCCTGTTCTGGTTTCTGAAGTCTCTAGGGTCTTCAATTTGCAGTACAAAGTTAACCACCCAAACATGCATTAACGAATCAGACAAATTAGATTTCCAATTAATTTTCCCCAATAGTTCTAAAAATTCCCATTAACATACTCAAGTACTCAATTTTAATTTCTGAACCCATAAAGGTCGGTAATTTAAATTTTAAGTTCGTAACTCAACAGATAATGCTTCAATTCTAATAGCTATAATTAAATTAAAACACATCCTCTCATAGGTAAATAAAGATGATTTCTTATACGCATTTTGGGGTCATTACATCAGCCGATCATCAGACCAGTGCCAACCATTCTTCCAATTAACAAAGAAGAAATCTCAGTTTGAGTGGACCCTAGAGTGCAATCTCACACTACAAGAATTGAAAGCCTATCTGGCCAAACCACCTTTGTTCACAAGCCCTGAGGTAGGGGAAATGCTATATGTATACCTAGTTGTATCTGACTATGCTGTAAGTTTGGCACTCATCAGGGAATCATCGAATGGGCAATCACCGGTCTACATAAGAAAAACATTGCTCGATGCAGAAACCAAGTATTTACCCTTAGAAAAACTCCTTTTGGCGTTTGTCGTGATATCTAGGAAATTACAACGTTATTTCTTAACCCATCACATCATTGTTTATTTCGAACATCCACTTAAACAGGTCCTTTACAAGCCAAATTCATCAGGAAGAATTTCCAATGAGTTGTCGAACTCGGGCAATACGACCTCCACTTAAAACCGCGAACTGCAATCAAAGGACAAGTTCTAGCAGATTTTGTGGCAAAACTCTCCCCAAAAGAAGGAACCAGGAAGGGGGACGGGGTCGCGTCAGAAAAATCATGGACCATGCACTACAATGGGGCCTTAAACAATAAAGGAACAGGAATAGGGTTTGTGCTAACCACGTCCGATAAAGAGGCAATAGAATTTTCTACTCGGCTACCAACAATGAGTGTGAATATGAGGCTCTCATTAATGGAGTCACCACCGTAAAGTTGCTAAGGTCGGACTTTATCAGCGTTCAATGCGATTCACAGTTGGTCACAAAGTAGATAAATGAGGAATATGTAGCACGCAATGAAAGAATGATGAAATATTTGGCTGTTGCCAAAAATATAACGGAGCAGTTTTCTTCGTTCGAGATTCAACAAATAGGACGGGATCAAAATAGTCATGCGGACACATTGGATAGCCTAGCCTCGGCAATTGATCAAACGAATAGCTGAACAATCAAGGTCGGAACCATCATCTCCTTCAGCATTGCAGAAGAGAGAACTATATGGCACATCTAGCAGACTGAAAATTGGATGACCCTACTCATCTGCTCTCTGTCCAAAGAAATACTACCAGCCGACAAAAGGGAAGCACATCGGATTAGGCTCCAGACTACGCATTTTTAGATGAATGGCTCGAACCAGCTGTTCAAAAAATCATAATATGGCCTCTACCTCTGGTGCAAGCACCCAAATAAGGTAGCAACCATTTTGGAAGACATTTATGAAGGATCATGTGGAGCCTACGCTGGATGCAGCTCTTTGGCACATTGGGCCCTTACCCCAAGGGTATTAGTGGCCCTATATACAGAAAGATGCCCAACAATTTGTGTAGCGATGCTCAACATGCCAGAGATATGCGCCAATCGTGCTACAACCATCTGAGGAACTCGACCCAGTTGCAAGTCCTTAGCCATTTGCACAATAGAGGTTAGATTTGGTCGGACCAATGCCTAAGGCCCCTGGAAATTTAAAGTGGTTAGTTGTAGCCACAAATTATTTCACAAAATGGATAGAGGCTGAACCACTAGCCAATATAAGAGATGTGGATATCAGTCAATTTCTTTGGCGCAACATAATTACTAGGTTCAGTATTCCAAGAGCATTCATATCTGACAACGGCATGCAATTTGACAGTAGATTATACAGAGAGTTGTGTGACCAATATGGAATCAAAGCTTACTACTCTACACCGGCTTATCCTCAAAGCAATTGGCAAGTAGAAGCTTCGAACAAAACTATCTTAAACGGGATCAAGAAGTGATTGGAAGCATCTAAGGAGAGGTGGGCCAAACAACTCCCGATGGTGCTCTACACATACCAAACTACTCTTCGAAGTGCAACTAAAGAGACACTGTTCTCCCTCGCATTCGGAATGGAGGCTGTCATTCTATTGGAAATTGATTTTCAGACAGGAAGAGCTGACGGTAGAAAACGGTACAAACAAAAATATGATTTTGATGGATCTTGATCTAACCGAAGAAAGACGCGAGAAGGCATCACTTCTACTGTCAAGATACCAACAAGAAATAACTCGATTCTATAACAAGTGTGTAAAATATCGGCGGTATACAATCGGCAAACTAGTCCTAAAAAAGGTTCTCTTGAGTGACCGCAAGACTGTCGAAGGGAAACTAGCTCCGAATTGGGACAGACCATATCAAGTCACGGATCTGGCAGGGGAAAGGGACATATGAAATCGCTGACCAATGGGGAAACGTTCTCCTGAGGCCTTGAAATGCAATGCATTTGAAGAAGTATTATCATTAACCTTGTAGCTATTATCTAATAATGCTCAGACATAGAGCATAATGAATAAACACAAGGCTGCGTTACTTATTTAGAAAGTTATTATTGTTTCATTAGCTACCAAAAACTTTACAACTAGTGCGAACAGCATTTTACAATAAGTCAAGTAGTTGATCAACAAAAAACAAAAAAAAAAACAAAAAAAAAACAAAAAAAAAAAACAAACAAATAGACAAACAAATAAACAAACAGTGAAAGCAACTAAAGACTAGCTAAGGTTTCACAAACTATCCAACTCGGCCGGAATGAGGATGTCAAGGTTCGACAGGGGTACTTGGGAGTATGATGCAAATGATTCAGCTACTCCCATTTTCTTCATCGTCGCCCTCCATCCCTTTCTGAAGAAAAAGTTCTCTAGTTTGTTCATTTGATCAAGATAGGTGGCGTTCACTTCATTCCACATAGCCTTGGTGTTTGCCTTCAACTCTACCTCTCACTCACTCTTCATTGCTTCCATAGCCGCTTTTAGTGACTTATGATCCGACCTCAGCTTATCAAGTTGATGAGTTACAACCTCAAAGTTCTCTTCATTCGATAGTAGACCGGACTCTGTCGCCACAACCCTACTATCGACTCGTGCCATATCTTCTTAAAAGTAATCTTTTTCGGCTACCATCTGTTTCCTCTCTTCGGCCATCTTTCTTCTCTTTTCTTCAATTTGTCATCTCTATTCATCCTGCCGATCTCTTTCTAGTCAACATGACCCCTGCCTTCATAAATTAATTAACCACCTGCATCACAAAAGATTGATTATCATATCACCACAACAACTATAGCTAAAATCAAGAGGAAACTAGTTTACCATTACTAAATTTTGGATTCCACGACCTAGAATTTGCAGGTTAGACTACCCCTCCAATCTACACATGTCTTCCGAAATTCGCATACCCCATGCCATGGCTAAGGCCATCCTAGGGTCTACAAACACAGAATCTCTTGTGTTCAGCGATCGATCTCCTATCATCGGTTGGAATATACACTTAATCAGCCCCTCCCTAGCATCCTCTATACACTTTTTACTTAACTGGATGCGTCGGCGACTTGACGACAGTGCTTCCTCTAGTGGACGGTATGCCGATCTGCGTCAGCCTTACGTGCCAACTTTCCGATGGGTTATCTGTGCAGCTTCCGATTGCCTTGTTAGGCGATGTCTCCCTATCATTTCTAGTGTCGAAGACTCTGATGACTCTGTCGGCAATCGCCTTCTCCTTCTTCGTTCACTACTTCCAATAGGAGAGATAACAACAAAACTTCCTTCTGAGGCTCTTCGGGTGCCTCTGCAGCAAGGCTGGTGTAGCTGGTTTTTCGCGCTCCTTGGAAGTGTTTAGTCTCCCCAGATGTGATTTCCCTACAGTTCGAACTCCCATGGTTCTGAATCTAGTTTCACAAGTACAATATGAAACAGAAAAATGAATAAGAGTCCAAATCCGACAAATCCTAGAAAATCCATTAATCATCAGAGATGTCAAAAATGGACTACATTGCCAGATTTTAGAGTTACCACCTAAATATTTTTGAAAAATTTAAGAAACCTATGACTCTTGCCAAAGGCCACTTGTCTGTCATAACCAAAGTGTCTTGGCTCAAGAACTTAGGTATGAGAGGGAAAGGTCATGAATTGAGCACCCCACTCACCTGATCAAAGATCGGCCTCTACTAAATCATGATGTGAATTTTATGGACATTACATGCTCATATTCTGATTATTAATATACTAACATTACTATGTGAAGTAAACAAGTATAGACCACGTCACTTACTTTGGATTGCTTTGATTTCATGCTTTTGTGAAAAGAGTTTTGAGTAAGCACAACTCAAAAAGGAAAAATGAGCTCATATGTACAATAATCAAAGTCATTCCAATCTAAAAACATAGCCTCCATCCACAGGCATTCATGGAGATATTTCAAGTAAGCGAATAGCTTCATGGTAATATGCTCAACATGGCACAAATACACATGCGATATGCTAAAGCAAAAATACTCACCTAGTACTCAAACGAGGCAAGCCAAGGAAAATAAGATAGTTAGAAAGATGCATGATCCTAAAGAAATACAAAATGGCTAATGCAACACATACACATATGCAACTACTTGATTCGGCTATGAACATGTCATATGAATCCACTCAAAGAATGCAGTAACGCACGTATTCAAGTAAGAATTAATCAATGATATCAATTGTGATGACCCGAACCCTAATGCATGCAAAAAATGGATACAAATCATGGTAATGATAAAAGAAAATATGATGCTATACAATTATGGTAACCATGTAAATAAAAGAGAGAAAGAAATGGAGATTAGAAAACATACATCACATATTACAAATTTGCCCTCTTACAAGAGGGTCCGAATGTCCTAATTAACTAATTATTACAAACACAAATGAATGAACTAATTAATTAATTACTAACTAATTATTAAAAAATACAAATCTCAAATCTACTAATTAAAAGGACTTGAATGAGAGGTGGGGAATCGCATGTGCACAAGCGAGAACATCCTTCGGAAACTTCTCTGTTTGCTGCCAGAAGTTACCCTGTTCACAGTCAGAAATTAGTTCTGTTTTGGCCTCAAGATCTGCTCTGTTTTGCTAGAAAATCACCACTGCCGTACAATATGCTCGGCCAACCGGCCGGCCTACCTGATCAAATGGTCAGCCATACAGAATAATGGCCGGCTGGCCATTGTTTCTAAGGAAAACCCTGCTGCAACAGAACTAGAACAGAGCAAGACAGAGTGTTTCCAAAAGATGTTCATCATTTCTGCTCCCTCCTGTCATGAAGATTTTCAAGGAGGGAATAGGTTTGCTTCCCAAATCATCAACCATTGCAAGTTTGTTGTATGATGATCTTAAAAGCAATAGGAGAAGACTTAGCTAAACACACACACACACAAAAAAAAAAGGCTATTCTCCTTACCTCTTTCCTATCATGAATTTATTCAAGGAAGAGGTAGACATGCTTCACAAATCATCAAAAATCACAAGATAGTATGTGATGATCATAAAGCAACTACAATGAAAAATAATAACTCAAAAATTGTTGTCAACTCCTCTCCCCACTCATGGAATAAGGATGAAACATCCATTTTCATGCTTCAAAGTGGAACTAGGAGAGAGTTTTCAGCACTTCTCGATAAAGAGCTCTCTAGGAGCAATAAAGCAAGTAAGAGAAAAAATCAAGAAGCAAGCTATCTATCAAAGCTTAAACACACAACTCGCCAAAGTTCTTGACAACTCCTCTTTTATTCATGGAATAAGGATGAGACATCCATTTCCATGTTTCAAAAATGATCGATAATAGAGTTTTTTAACACTTTGAACACGGAAGCTACTACCTAGCTTCAAGGTAGACAACAATAATACAAAAGTAAGAAATTTATCACTGGGTAATCAAACTTGTGGCAGGGTGGCTAAGCCTAAGCTCCAATCCTCCCATGACCACAAGGTTCCAAGACAAATAAGGAAAGTTATAACAAAGTAAAACGATCAACTCAAACGAATTGGCCTCTATGTCCTAAACACTCCAAATCCATGAGGACTTACAACAACATAACTATAGTCTTCAATGCATAAATTAACACATTAAATAGCACCCAAAACAACATATAAATAGTGCTGAAAATCAGTTTTATGATGTGGAGAAAGTGAGCAAAAATGAATGAAAGTCAAGAGGTTTCATCTAGCAAATAAACCTAAGGAAGAGTGGCTAACCCCTCCACTTTTTGTAAATTTAAATCACATATTTCAGGTCCAAAATACTCTGAAAACAGTATATAAAGACAAGAAAAAGAAAGAAAAAAGATGGTGAAAAAAGGTTCGAAGTTCACCTCTTGAAAGAGATGAGGATCTTCTTAGTTCACAAACCTCAATCTAAACACTCTCAAGTATCTGAAATTATGTTCAAAACTTCAGCAAAAAGGTTCAAGTTTAAGCTTATATAGTGTATCTATTGTGTATCTATATTCAAGAGGGTAGGAAAGTGTGTTAGACAAGCTTTAGGCTTTTGGCAATTTTTTCTAACCCCAAACCATGAGGGGGGTGCTGTATTTATAAAATATCAACTTCTCACGTCAAAAATATCTTCAAAAGAGACAGCTGGTCCGAATCCCGTTCATGGGAGCAGCCTGCTGCTACAAAATATCTATTTTCGCTAAACTTAGCTGGCCGACTGTGAGGATGTACGGCCAGCCCAATCAAAATGGCCCGTCGGCCATCTGTCAGCCAGCTGCTCTCTGAGTGGTCAGGCTAAAAAAAAAAAAGGTTTTAGTCAAAATGTTGTGCAAGGTTTAGGTTTTAAAGCTTGAAACCAAATTCTTTTGTTGAAGATTCGAACGATTGCACAGCATAACATTTCATCATTGAGTGTTCAAAGTGAAACGCCTAAGTCTTAGGGGTGATCAAAATGGGGTGTCTATAGTTGCCTCTCTTTTACAGAGTTCGAAGTCGTGAAATGAAGCGAGTGAATGTCAAAGCCCAAAGACGACCCTTTTGATGAGGCCGTAAGACTTGGGCAAACAAGCAAAATGGAGATGCAGTTGGTTGAACTCGAAAGTTGCCTACGTATCCCTTTGCAAGGAATCAAACTAGCATAGTTTAGGGGGCAGGATGCAAATAACATGCTCAAAAATACAATTAGAAATTGGACTTACAAGCTTCGCAAAGTCAATTATTTTTTAAAATTCATGATCGTGCAATGAAATGCAATAAGTAATAAACAAGATGACAGTATATGCAACAAGCTTCTAGCTTAATCAAAATAGGTCCAACTGTGTCTCACACGAAAAAGAGTAAGCAAACGTCAATTCCAAACACATTTCATATGAAATGAAGAAAGACGGTATAACCAACAGGCGTATCTAACCGTATCTCATACATAGAGTGAGAAGGTTTTAACCGAATTAAAAATAATATCCTAACGCTTTCACGAGAAATGAGGGAAAGGTGGGGAAACTAACAGGCATATCTAACCATATCTCATATGAAGAGAGGGAAGGCTTTAATCAGGTAAATTTCACATCCCGGCATGTTTCACCCTAAGAGGGTGCAAAGATAGTAGAACCAATAGCCGTACCTAACCGTATCTCATATGAAGAGGGGAAAGGTTTAAGGCAAACTACGTCTCACGTAAAGAGAGTGAAAGATGCGAGCCAAACTACGTTTCACGTAGAGAGGGTGAAAGATACAAGCCAAACTACGTCTCACATAGAGAGGGTGAAAAGATACAAGCCAAACTACGTTTCACTTAGAGAGGGGGAAAGATACAAAGCAAATTACGTTTCACATAGAGAGGGTGAAAGATGCAAGCCAAATTACGTTTCACGCAGAGAGGGTGAAAGATGCTAGCCAAACTACGTTTCACACAGAGAGGGTGAAAGATGCAAACCAAACTACGTTTCATGTAGAAAGGGTGAAAGATACAAGCCAAACTACGCTTCGCGTAGAAAAGGTGCAAGAAGATACAAGCCAAACTACGCTTCGCGTAAAGAGGGTGAAAGATGCAAACCAAACTATGTTTCACGCAAAAAGGGTGATAGGTGCAAGCCAAAGTATGTTTCACACAAAGAGGGTGAAAGATGCAAGCCCAACTACATTTCACGTAGAGAGGGTGAAAGATGCAAGCCAAACTACGCTTCGTGTAGAAAGGGTGAAAGAAGATACAAGCCAAACTACGCTTCACGTGGAGAGGGTGAAAGATGCAAACCAGACTATGTTTCACGCGGAAAGGGTGATAGGTGCAAGACAAACTACGTTTCATGCAGAGGGGGTGAAAGATACAAGCCAAACTATGTTTCACGTAGAGAGGGTGAAAGATGCAAGCCAAAATACGCTTTGCGTAGAAATGGTGAATCCAATAAGATGAATAGGTACGATGCATATGAATGCAAGATAAATGTTGTAATTGAAGCGAAATATGATGCGATGCATGTTCCATGCAACATAATAGAAAAGATAAACAAAAAGCAGTGGTTTTGAAAACACCTTATAGGAGGAAGCGGAAGCGAACTGCCTTGTACGATCAGGGATCTACTTCCTCTTTTTTCATTTTTCAAACTTCCACCTTCAATTCATAGTCAAAGGTCCTTAGAGAGGGTAAAACCTACTTCAGCTCGAGGTTGAGGCACATTCATGCTTGGAGAAATGGCGAGACCTATAATGGAATTTCGGAATTGTCTGAAGTTGAAACAAACCCAAATACTTCAATTTTCCATTTTTTAAGATGGATACAAGATCAACCATGCCCCAAATTAGGCAAAATTCCATCAAAACTCCTCAAAACACTTTGGAATAGCCAGCCGGCCAAAAAAAGGGCCGGCCGTACAATATATTGGCCGATCGGCCAATTATATTGACGTCGGGAGCAGAATCAAGTTTTCACACCTGTGGCTCATTAAAACTCAATTTTGGCTCATTCTTTCTCACACACACCATCTAAAAACCCTATTTCTCTTTCTCTCTCTAGGTGCTATCTCTCTCTCTAGAATTTTACTTTACTCGCTTTACCCAACGATCCACGCAAACTTTTTTCTCAAAACCCATTTGGCCCTCTACATTTTGAATTGATTAGATTTTGATTTGGTCGAGTTTTTAGGTTTCTCATTGTTTTTGACTTGTTCTTTACAGGTTCTCTTGGTTTTTGTGTACTCACTCTCGAGTTTTCACTTTTTCCCCTCATTTCCTCTCTTCTAGGGTTTGGTTTTCCGTTTTTCTCCTATTTCTCTCATTTTTCTTGTTTTTCTCTCATCACCCATTATATTTTCGTGGCTGATAATATTCCACATGATGGTGCCCCTCCTCAGGTACCTATTCCTCTTCTCACTGCGGGTGTAGAGGACCCGATGCTAGAAGAGGCAGACGGGGTGGCCGGGGATATTGTTACAGACATTGTTACGGAGGAAATTTATTCGCCTAAGCCTAAGCCTGAGTTACCACTGCTGAGGGTGAGGCCATTCGACCTTGCTACTTACCACTCACGTACACACGTGATGGCCCTCGATAGTATGTTGAGATTTGAGGACTTTGCCCGGGGCATACCCAAGGACTTTCTCTTGTGTGAGAGCACATTGCATCTTTCCTATGATGCTTCTAAGGTAAGAACTTTTGCCCCTTCATGTACTTTGCTTTGACTTCCATTACAATCTTTTAGCTGGCCATGCATTTAACAAATTCTTCTTTCACCATAGGGTGATGCTTATGCCTAGAGAGGTTACAGAGCTACGGCAGTGAGGGATTGGTATTAGGAGCTCCTCTCTAGAGTCCGAGAGATGGTAGATGAGGTGGGCTTCGACATATTTTGTTTCAGGCTCTCATAGTTATAAGCAAGCCAACCCTTGTTTGGCGCCCTGGTGGGGAGGTGATAGGACACCACCAACTCCTTCCACTTCTCCTCCACAAGGGCGATAACGACTACGCCCTACAATTTCTCAATGATCACAGGGCTACGAGTAGGAGGTGATCCGATCACTGACCAATTGGTTTCTCTTTGCAGAGTAAAAGAAGGGATATCCCATCTTGCATTTCCTATGGAGAATTTTTCTACCATCCATAATTCGCGCCATCTGTGGAAACAACAAAGATAAGTACAACGACAGGTGCTACTCCCGTCACCGTAGTGCCACCACCTTTGCCAACTACCACCGCTTTTTTGATATAGTGATGGCCCGCGAGGTAATTTGAAACTCATACCCTTTCAATTCCATGTTTATTTCTTTGGCCCATACTTTGATAACTGAGACAACTGACAACTGACAGCAACTATAAATCCTCTGTTTGTAGGTTACTTGGCAGCCGTCGATGGTCAGGCCTGCGGGGACGAGGGATGAGTATGCCGGTTCATGGGACACTTTCTGATTGCGAATCCTACTGGAGGATCCTTTCTGCAAGACTTGGTATCTGGGGGAGCATTTCATACACAAGACTTTGGGTCTACCCGATCCCATCATTCCTGCTCCACCTCCTCTATCAATGAGGACCGTCAATAGTCTTCCTGTCGAGGCTATCGTGACATTCATGGCAAGGTAGGATGCTAATATGTTCAGCTGGATCAAGGACTACACTACTTTCATTCGGACCCACCTGATGGCGCCTCTGACCAGAGCACACGCAAGTGGCGTTGCAGATGTACCTATCGGTAGAAGCACCACTCTCGTAGTTGAGCCTAATGCTAGAGGCGCTGCCCCCGCTATTCATGTGGCTGGTCTCCCTGTGATCCCAACTACGATCACATACTGACAACCGAACGGGACAGCCCACCAAATTCCACTCGAGTGCCTAAAGGAGCGTGATTATATTAGGGACCCTGACATCCAGCAGGTATGTATTTTGTCTTGCAATTTTGTATTTTATATCCCCTTTTTCGTATGCTGATGTTCAAACTCAATTTGCAGGAGTCGGTGGGTTACGTGGACGGCCTCCTCGAGTTGGTCGACTCCTTGGTCCATATAGTGCAAATGAGGAAGGCACGGTTAGCTTACCATGGTCATCAGGTATCTCATTTTTCTTATCCAACATGCTTTGATTTCCTTTGACTATACTCATATTGTTTCTACACCAAACTATACTGATGCTTTGTTTCTTGCAAACTTTTTTCAGCCTCCGCTTGTACCAGTGGCACCTGTGGCACCCCTTCTAGCTACGAGGAAAATAGATAAATGGGCTCTCACACGCGGCAGGGGTAAGGGCAGAGGTAGGGGCAAGGGTGCCCAGAGTCAGAGTTAGAGTAAAGATAGCGAGTTAGAGTAAAGATAGAGAGTCCTAGGTACAGAAGGCTTCATCGTTTACAAGAAGGACCTTGACTAACGAGGACACTAAGACCAGGGACACTGAGGAGATCGCAAGTGAGCACTCTGGGTTCAAGGACGGAGACGATGAATCTGGCTCAAAGTCGCATTCTTCCGGTGAGAGCAGCATCAATGGTAATAGTGATCCTCAGTCTCATCCTCGAAAGAGCACGAAGAGGGCTTCCCAATGCACCTGACTTGGCGGATACTGATCTCTGCACTCCTCTTTTTTATTTTATTTTGCTTTGTAGTTCAAAATTATGTAGCTTCATATAGGTTCTTTCACTTTTTACTTTTTGAAAACTTGTGTTTTCTCTTTTATAAAAACTATGATCGGGGTTGAACCCTGCAATTTATAAAAGAAAGAATTTTTGTTTTACATAACATCTTTAGAATGGCACAACACTTGCACAAAACTGATTTATTTCTAAGACTGAAACTGAGAATGATTGTATTCGAACAAGTTCTTAATTGGATATTGAGCCTACAACCGACCAAAATATAAAATATGACTCAACAAAGGAAAAACGAAGTAAAAACAACCTAAACAAAAAGACTCAAAACAAGACTCAAAAACAAAAAGGGTAGACATAATACTGCTGCCAAACTATTTGGTCGACATAGTTGGCCGGCCAGCCAATGAAATGTACAGCCGGCTGGTGAAGTGGTCGGCCGGCCAAAAACTACGACTGGACAGCTGGCAACAGCTGTCAGCCGCTCACACACCCTTAAAGGTCTTCTCTTGCTGCTTTTATGACAGAACATCACATTTCTTGATAGTTTCCTCTTAAAATGGAGATTTTCCTTGTTGATAGGCTTAAAGATTAGACGGCCACTTTGGACGGCACGGAAAAGGTAAATTTCAACGGTTTCGTCATAAACGCTCTCTCTCCTTGAGCCATACTCCGCTTTGTTTTTTGTTTCTTCACGTTATTGCCCGCTGTTGGGACCAATTTACTCATATATTTCACTTCGGATCGCAAGAGATGTGTCCCACTCTTAAAGAGTTTCAAGCATTAATGTAGTCTTGGCTCAATGAAGAAATTATGCGTCAACCCTTTTTTGGCCATGCAAGGGCTCTTGAACGGATGTGTGGCCTCTCTTTCAACGAGGCTAAATCTTTACCTCATGATAGAGAGTTGGACATTCTTAGCCTGATTCGTTGTTTCTCGAATATCAAAAATAGGTGTGATCTTCTTTAGCAAGGTTACGCTCTCTACATATGCTTGCTCGCCCATTATCTTCTTGCCCCTAGTGGTAGTGGAGTCAGCATTAGATTGATCGAAGTGGCTCAACGCCTTAAGGAGGGCCAAAGTTGTATAGGCTTGGCACTGGCTGAAACCATAATGGGTTTGGATGCTTTTCACAGGTAAGAGACTTCTCGTTTTGCAGGGAGCCCACTACTTCTCCGGTTATTGTTTCCCACCATTTCTCATTTATGATTTCTCACATCACTTTGACACTCAATCTCTATTTTCTCTTAAAAGCCCTTTCCTTACTTTTTCTCTCAACACACATCTCTCTATTCTTTAATCCCTCTTATTTTTATCGCTTCCCAGGTGTGGTTGATGGATAAGCTAAAAGTCGTGGACCCTTGCCCCGAGTATTCGGCTAGATTCTACTTCTTTCATTCGCAGCTAGTAAGCTTTCCCACAGAGGGGTTGTGGTGTGACTAGATGTGCAGCAGATCCACAACTGACATTGCTTGGCAATGCCCTTGGCTGAACTTGACTGAAAAGAGTTATAGCATGTCCCGCCAACCAGGTATACAGTTGATCGGCCTTACACACTATGTTTTCTACTTCTCATTTTGGTTCAAACACCAGTTTGGGTGTGAGCAAACTCGTCCAGATGAGGGGGTCGAATACCCTGCTCCATTTCCAGTCTGTGCTTCACACTTGGCCCGATATCTCACTGCTTGGAGAATGAGAGAGCTTTTGGCCCCTGCTGCTAGCTTCAGTTGTGCCCTTTCTAACGAGTGCATGGCTTGGCTTGGCTTGGCTTGGCTTGGCTTGGCTTGAGGATGAGACACGGGTTGGGCCATCCTTGGCGGCAGAAACTTCTGAAAGTGCGGGCAAAAGGCAGAGGACTACTACCTAACTTATCTGTGCCCCTAGTTTATTGCTTTGACTTTTCTTTTCAAGTTTTTATGATGTAAAAGCAACTTTGATTTAACCTGAGAGTTGGATGGTGTACTTGTTTTGAAATCATGTAATTAAAGTTGTGAGTACTGAAAATTTTCCTTCTTGGTCCATAGAATGGTCTGTTTTGCAAAAAAGTAAAATTTTGAAAAAATCAACCTCATTAAAACTTTCCAAAAGAAATCTTCACAAACGGTCATTACCAGATACACATGGAATTAATCCTCGAGATGTACAGCCCCGAATCATGAGGATCGCAACTGCCAACAACCGCATTCACCTTTACTATTGTTGTGCCTATTGCTTTATATTGCAACTGGACCTTCTGCCAAATGGAGGTAAAACAATCAAGCCAACTGATGGTAAGACGAACCGATCAAATGATGGATAGGACAATTGAGTTAAAAAAATATTTGGACCGAGCTTCAAGATGAAGTTGCCTACGTATCCCAAAGATGGGAATCAGGCCTTACGTAGTTCCGGATTAAGGTTCACTCGGGTAATAACTCTCTCCTTTTGGGCTCTAACTTTTGCCAATGCCGTCCCTTCGGGTTTTCAACCTTGCAAGCTCTATTTTTCTTTTATTTCCAATTTTCCATGCTCTAACTTTTGCCTAGGTCGCCCTTTCGGGTTTTCGACCTAGCGAGCCTCTTAAGGATAGTACTTTTTCAACTTGTCCATGTTGATCGGTTGTGAGAGCTCCAAGCCATCTATATCCATGAGGATGATTTCTCCTCCTGACCAAATGGATTTGATGATGTAAGGACCAATCCAATTGGGTCAGAGCTTGCCCTTAGGGTCACAGATAAGAGCTCGATTGTCTTTAAGCACCATATCTCCTTCTTTGAGGTTTTTGGATTTGACTTTCTAATATCCCTGAATGTCGTATAATGCCTTCAATCTTCTTTCATCAAACAACATCAACTCTTTGAACCTATTCTGCTGCCAATCTGCCTCTGCTATCTGACACTCAACCATGATTCTCAATGATGGCACCTCGATTTCAATTAGCAAAACAGCCTCTATCCCATCTACCAAAGAGTAAGGGGTTGCCCCTGTAGAAGTTCGAATTGACGTTCTATAACCCCAAAGTGCAAAAGGTAGTTTGTCTGGCCAGCCCTTGTAGGTTTCCACCATGTTTCACAGAATATTCTTGATATTTTTGTTTGCGGCTTTAACGGCTCCATTGGTCTGTGGCCTATATGTTGATGACTTGTAAAAAGCCACGTTGTACTTCTCAACTAAATCTACCACCTCCTTTTTTAAGTGTGAGCCATTGTCCAATATTATCTCATTTGGCACCCCATGCCTGCAGATGATATTATTCCTAATGAACTTGGCCACATACAAAGCTTTCAACACAGAATACGACTACACCTCTACCCATTTGGTAAAGTAGTCTATTGCCACTAAAATGAACTCGTGTCCATTCGAGCTCTTTGGGGAGATTGCTCTGATGACGTCAATTCCTCAAATTAAGAAAGGCCATGGTGAAGTCATATTGTAGAGTTTTGATGATAGAATATTCATACGATTAGCATGGATTTGACACTTATGGCATCGCCAAACAAAGTTGATACAATCGTCCGCTATGGTTGACCAATAGTAACCTTGACAGAGGATCTTCCTGGCTAGCATCACACCAGTCATGTGTGCTCCACACTCTCCTCTGTGGATGGCCTTCATGAGACATTTTGACTCTTTCTCTTCGACACACAACTTGTGTATTCCCAAATATCCTCTTTTATACAAGTTACTTCCGTATATGATGAACTGGACAACTAGACGCCGTATTCCCATTTTATCCTTGCCATTTGCCCCTTGTGGATACACGTCCTTCTCCAAGAGGTTCCAAATGTCATGATACTAGGGATTCTTGTCCTGAACCTCGTCTATTACGGCTATTGTCTCGTAGGCGGGCGCATACTTCTATTCAATGATAAGCGGACACATTTTAACCCCAATCGGTATGTCTACCATAAAGGATAAAGTTACTAGTGCATCAGCAAACCGATTGTTCTCTCTTCAACTTTCATTTTCTCTTTTTTAACCTTCCAATCTACATTGGCTTAAGAAACAAACAGATTTGAGTCTCCGATGACGTCCAATCTTATTGCCCCTAGTTCTAGGGTAGCTTCTAATCCAACAACACACGCCCCATACTCTACTTCGTTGTTGGATACTTTGAACCGGAGTTTGAAAGCTAGGAGTATATGGGAATCATTAGGTGCTATAAGCAACACACCTATTAGTTAACTGCTCCATCAAAGTACATTTTCCATACCTTTTCTTCTACCTGCAGGATCTCCTCATCTGGGAATAGGTACTCTACTTCTTCATCTTCCTCCACTGGGTGGCCTGCCAGAAATTCTGCTACCGGTCTTCCTTTGACCGACTTGCGAGTGACATACTTGAAGTCAAATTCGGAGAGAAAAAACAACAAACGAGCTAGCCTACCCGTAAGTGTCAGTTTCTAAAAGAGATATTTGATGAGATCCAATCTCAAAACCATAATTACAGAATGCGCTAACAAGTAGTGCCTCAACTTTCTAGTGGCTCAAACCAAAGCTACGCAAGCCTTCTCTAGAGGAGTGTAACGGGTCTCATATTCCAGCATCTTTTTACTTAGATAGTAAATGGCCTTTTCTACCTTAGCTTCTGATTCTTATGCTAACATGCATTCCATGGTTGACTCCATCACCGACAGGTACATGATCAATGGCTTCCCCAGCTTTCGTGGCAACAACACAGGCCGATTCTGAAGATACTTCTTAACTTGTTCGAAGGCGAACTGATATCAATCGTCCCATTGGAATTTCTTTCCCTTTTTCAAGAGACCAAACAGTGATTCACAAGTCAAGGTTAATTTAGAGATAAACCATCTTATGAATTGTACTCTTCCTAGAAAGTCACGCACCTCATTTTTAGTCCTTGGTGGTGGCATTTTTAAGATGGCCTTGATCTTGGATGGATCTGGTTCAATTCCTCTCTGCGTAATCAGAAAACCCAACATTTTCCCTACAGTCACCCCAAAAGTGCACTTTTGTGGATTCAACCTCAACCTATACTCCCTGATCCTCTCAAAGAACTTCTTCAGCGCAATATAATAGCCATCTCGCTCTTTGGATTTCACAATCATATCATCCACATGCACCTCAACTTCTTTATGGATCATGTCGTGCAGTATTGTGGTTGCAGCCCTCTAATACGTAGCCTCAGCATTCTTCAACCCGAATGGCATGACCCTATAGTAGTAGGTACCCCATGGCGTAGTGAATGCAGTCTTTTCCTTGTCCTCTGGTGCCATCAAGATCTGGTTGTACGTCGAAAACCCATCCATGAATGACAACAACACGTAACCAGCGGTGAAGTCTACCAACTCATCAATGTACGGCAACGGAAAGTCATCCTTAGGACTAGCCTTATTCAAATCCCTAAAGTCGACGCACACTCTGATTCTTCCGTCTTTCTTCGAAACCGGAACGATGTTGGCTAACCAAGTCGGATATTCAGATACTATCAAGAACCCTGCATTGATTTGTTTGGTGACTTCCTCTTTAATTTTCAGTGCCCAATCTAGACGAATTCTACAAAGTTTCTACTTGACTGGTCGGGCCTCGGGGTCGAAAGGGATCCTATGTTGTACAATCTCATGATCAATTCCAAGCATGTCTTCGTATGACCACGCAAAAACATCTTTGAAATCTTTTAACGAAGCGATTGACCGCTCGCGTTCCTCCAAATACAACGTGGAACCAATCTGGACTAAACGTAGATCTTTCTCATTACCCATGTTAATTGAAATGATCTCATCCATGCAAGGCCTAGCACGCCTCTCCTCCTCTTGGTCAATTAAGTTTTTTAAAGCCCGAGGAATTTTTTCCTCTTCGTTTAAGTAAAAATTTTGAAAATCATTATCAGTGCAGCAAACTAAAGGCATAGAGAAGTAAGCGAAGTCCATTGCATTCTCATTGATAAGACCAGTGTCCTCAATTACAGTTGACTCAAAAGAAAAACTAACAGATGACCTGGACAAGACTTTGGGACTCGAGTTACCACCCCGGAAGTGCCAAACTCTGACTCACTGGACTGACCTAAATCTGACTCTAACTCAACAAACTCAGACTCATCATCCGATTCAAAACTTGCAACAAAACCTTTTTCCATCAGCCTATTGAGGCTCGGCGCCCTCGACGCATCCAAAATGAAACTGGTAGAGTCCACAACCGGTTCCTCCCCGATCATAGAAACAGTAATGGTATCTGTAGACACCGCATTTTTTACCACTCTTGCGACTTGGACACCATCGCTTGCACACCCAATGATGAGTGTATATCCTTCTCAAATGCTCAAAGTCCTCAGCGGAATGCCACAACTGTGAGCCTTTCAAACCCTACACACCTGTTGCCTTGTTTTTAGACCAAAACTAGAGATCTTTAAGCCTGCAACCTTTTGTGGCATGCCGGCCCTTCTATTGGCCACCGGCCATTGCTTCTAGTTGTCGGCCACTAATGTGGCCTGCTGGCTACCAATGTGTTTTGCAGATATTTTTCTACCAACTATGCCAGCTGTTGGCCCAGATGTATGCACATTCCTATACGTGTATGTTTTGATATTTCTAAGGGAGTTTCTTGGTTTTCTATATATAGGAGGCCTCCCCTTCCATTTTTAAGGTTAGAATTTTAAGAGCAAAAATTCTCTCTCTCTTTCTCTCTCTCTCTCTCTCTCTCTCTCTTGAAATTTCTTAACTTTTTACAAGCTTTTGCCTATACACTCTTAACCAAACCTCTCCATCTTTGAGGTGAGATACCTTTGAGCCTTGTTTGAGCTCTTGAGGGTGCGTTTGTCTTGATTTGTTGCCTAAAATTGGTCCTCTTGTTCAAGAGGTATAAAGCTTTGCCTCTTTTCTTGCTTTATTTACTCTTTTTCCTAATGTTTTCTAACTATTTTTGGACTGTCTAAATTCTATATTTTTGGGCTGAAACTTGGGTTTTAAGGCCAATAAAGGTTGAGGGGTGGTTCACCCTTCTTTACACCTTACTTTCAAGGCCTTTACCCTTGTGTTTCCCATCTTTACACTATTTTTTTTTTTTTTTTGAGTTAAACACTGATTTTCAGAGTTATTTCAGTGGCTAAAATGTTGTTTTGAAGTCCAAAATTGGAGAGGTTAGCCTCCCCTCCTTGTGTTTTGCTTACTAGCTTAGCATAATCTATGTTTTAGCCTATTATTCTAACTATTTTTGTCTTAATTCCAACATGTTTTAGGACTTAGTTAGCACTATTTTAGGACTTTTTTTAAGTGATCATTGCATTTGAGCCCTATATCGCATGCTTGTAGTGTAATTGTCCTCATAAGTCTGGTGTTTTACGTCTTAGACACCACCTTATTTGAGTTGATTGCATTTATTTAGTGTTTTTCTTACTTGTTCTCACCTTTAATCACCTCTGTAACTCCCTCCTTTCTTGGCTTTTTCTTTGCTTTGAAAGTGGTTTCAAATTATTTGTTTGTTTAAGCATGAGATTGAGGTGTCATACTTAATGGTTTAATCCCTTTAGGGTTTCATTACCAACGGTATAATGTCTCTTTCATGCCTTAAGCAACACTTGGTTTGAGCCCTCTTTCCGTTAGAGGACTTAAATTCACTTATGGACTTAATTTATCAAAGAATTGAGAGCTAACTAAAATGGAGTAATAAAATTAGTGATTAAAAATGATGCAAGCTAATAATTTGGTTTGGGTTCAATCGGACGTTAATTGAACCCTTGAGTCTTGAGTCGTTTCATACTCATTAGTGATGAAACGGTTCAAGATTCACTGCCAACTACTTCCCTTGATCTTTCGTGATAGGGAGGTGGTTTTGAGAGTCTTATTTTGTTGCATTTATTGAACTTGCACACTTGATTCATAAGCCATCATGCAATGAAATTGCATCCATTGGTAGTTTATGAATCAAAATGACTTCTCCTTTGAGTTGTTTGATGATAAGAAGAGGTGAGTTGTGAAAACAAACCCTTAATAATACCCTGTCCCTGCTCTGTTTGCTCTCTGTTGCAACAGGACAATCCAGTCATCAGTGGCCGGCAGGCCATCACCGATGGACGGCAAGCTATCTGCCAGCCACCTGTGCAAAATCCAGCAGTGTACTTTTGAAGCAGAATAGAACAAGTTCTGAGGTGGAAATCAGTGCAAGTATTTTACTATGCAACAGAGGCAACTGGCAGCAGAAATAGTGGCTTTTTCGGGTGAAAAGTTCGTGCATGCATAAGCACTCCTCGTTTCCCGAGGTGGAGTAATTAGAATAGCTAGCTTAGTGCTCTTTTCATGTTGTATTCATTAATTAGTTCAACTAGTTAGCTAATTTTGTCTTGTAATAATTAGTTAGTTAGAATAGTTAATTAATTCGGTTTGTAATAATTAGATATGTAGTTTAGCTAAATTATTCATTTGGGTTTGTAATAATTACTTAATTAGCTTAGCTTTAATTAGTTAGCTAGTTTATTCATTTGGACCCTCTTGTGTGAGGGCACAATGTTGTAATAATGTGTATGTCTTCTAACCCCACGTCTTTTCCCCTTTTATTTAACTGCTTACGCTAGTTAGATTAGAACATCATGTTTTGATTAGCATTCTCCATGTTTGCATCCACTTGTTTTGCATGCACTGAGGCTTGGCTCATCATTCTAACTTGCATTGTTAGTTTAAATACTTCTTTGAATACATGCTTAGACCACATGCTATCAAATTTGCTCATATGCCATATTAGTAGCCGAGCCTAGTAATTGCATATCACATGTATTGCATTAGTCATACTGCATAGTTAGGATCATGCATTATTCTAACTTTTTCATCTTTTTGACTTGGAGTACTAGGTGAGTCTTTACTCGCTTTAGCATATCGCATGAATGTAATTGTTGTCATGTCTAGCATGCTTACCATAAGACTAAAAGCTGAAATGATTAACTGTTTTGAATGCTTGTGGATGAAAGCCAGTTGTTTGAATTGGGATAGTTTGATTCATGTACATTTAAGCCCATTTTTTCGAGTGGCACATTCACAAACTCTTTTCAAAATAAACATGAAATCAAGTGTTCCAATTTTTGCAAGTTAGTCTATACTTGTGTGTATGCGCATCACATAGTAAGTCTAATAATCAGAACAAGAGCATATAATGTAGATAAGAAACACATCATGATTAGTAGAGGCTGATCTTTGATCGGGCGAGTGAGGGTGCTCAAATCATAACCTTCCCCTCTCGTACCTAAGTTTCCGAGCCGAGACAATCTTGATGATGACGAACACGTGGCCTTTGGCACGAGTCATGGGTTTCCTAAATTTTTTAAAAATATTTAGGTGGCGACTCTATATTTGGCAAAGCAGTCCATTTTTGACATTTTGATTCAAAATCAATTTTCCAAAAGATTTGCCGGATTTGGACTCTTTGGTGTTTATCTATTTCACATTACACTTGTGAGATCAGGTTCAGAACTGCGGGAGGTCGATACTGTAGGGCTTATTTTCCTTTCAAGAGGGGACACGAAAAAACCGAGCTACAGTATCCCCCAAGTTCTCATTACCGGTCTCAAGATCTGTCACAAGATCAGCCAATGTTGTCCCTACTTCAGTGTCACTGCTATCTAAATCACTATCTTTACTCTGGCCGATGGTTGGATCAACCCACTCTTCATCACCATCTTAAATCTGATGGACGAAGAAGATTTCGAATCCCGGGGAATGCTTCTTTGTTAAGGAATCAACCCAAGGCTTAGGAAAACCGCAAAAGGGGAAACCCTCTCCTTCTCTGATGAAGTGCCCATTCAAAGTTCCCCAGATCAGCTTGTGAACCAATTCGTAGTGTTTCCTGACTCTCTTGGCCTTAGCCCTTTCTCTCATCGCTTCCATTTTCCTTCTCCAATCTTCCTTGGTAGGAATATAGCCCAACCCAAAAGCATATGGATTGTGTGGTACATTAGCTAGCACAGAAACACCTTTTCTTCTGCTCCTTCTGAGCCCCATCCCGGGAATATGCCTCAGTTTATTCATAAAATAAATAAACTAGGCACTAACATACATACCCTCATCCTCAGCCAAGATTATCTGTACCGGTTAAGCTTCTGCTAAGGTGAAACCCGAGAGAAACACATCTTCATCACTATGATTGATTTCCAGCAAGGGTGTAGTAACTTCTAGAGGTGGATAAATAAATGAGTTCCCGAACACAGTAGCTATTCTTGCCTCATGAGGATATTTCAACATTTGATACATGGTAAAGGACACAACTTTCATGTAGTGCAACCAAGGCCTCCCCAAAAGCAGATTGAAAGTAGCAGGTACATCGAGCACATGAAATTCAATCTCATGTTCGGAAGGGCCAACTTGAATCTGTACTTTCATAGTCCCCATAACTTCCCTACTTGTATTGTTGTACGCCTGGATCACCTAAGTTATGGGAACGAAATCCACCGGTTTCAGGCCTATTGCATAGGCGGTGTGGGAAGGACAAACATTGATAGCAGAGCCAGTATCTACTAGAACAACTGGAACCCATTTCCCTCTGTATTCAATAGAGATGTATAGCGGTTAATTATAAGCTGATCCTTCCGATGATAACTCCTTATCAGAAAAGGTGAGCACAGGCTTGGTGTTGCCCAGCAAGATCAGGTCGATGAGCTGCTAAGGTGTAGTATCGATGGATAACTTGGCTTTATCCATTACCGACAAAACTGCTTGTTAGTGTACTCGTGAAGCCATAAGAAGGCCCCAAATGGGAATGTCAGCCTAAATCTTTTTTAGTTGTTTCAAAACCAGCTCTTCCTTCAGCTTCTTCTTCTCCTCCTTTTCCTTCTCAATTTCCTTGTCTTTTCCTGAAAGTTCAACTTGATCCAAGTATGGAGGTTTACAGTACCGTCCACTCCTGGTCAGGTGATCTATTTCTTCTGCATACCAAGTATCATCAAGGATGTGATCTTCCCAATCTTTTTTTGTGTGGGCGAGATTTAGGTCGCTATATTCCCACCATTCACCCTCAATTGTCGACAAACAATTGTCTGGCACGACTTGAATCACTCCCACAAGACAATCATTTCCCTCAAGCTGACAAGGTGATTTGGCCTTCTAAATCTCTTTAATACTCTCTTGTTTGAATTGTCCCAGTACTGCTTCAAGCTTAGCACCTGCAATCTCTTCCAAACCCTTTTTTGGGTTTGCTTCTCTATACCACTGCTTTCATGCACTTTTCCTTTCCCTTCATCTTTCCCAGCTGCCACAGTTTTCTTGTCCTCAGTTTTATCTCCAGTTTCCTCTTCTTTCTCAGAATCATCGCTTGGGCTTAAATCAAACCAACTAATCTACACATTACCCTAGTCCTGTTCCTTGAAGAATTAGAGATTATCTAAATCTTCCTTGAGATTTGCAAGGTCGTCCAGTCCTTGGCTTGGGCCGTCTTCTCTGACCACATTGATGTCAGCCGAACTCGGCAGTACTATCTTTGGTTTTGATTGAGCAATAAGAATGATGTATTGGCTCGAGTCGTATTTTGCCTCAGAAAACTACCCTAGAATTTCAAGTGACAAACCAGTACTTTCTTCCAAAGTCAAGACCTCCTCATCTTCAAGTATTGTCACCACAGGTTCATGAGGTTCGAATTGTGGTTCAGATGTGTTCAAGATGCACAAGTTTGTGCCAGTTTGGATGAACAACACCGACTTTGGTAGATGGGAGGGGGTGATATAGATGTTTGGGTCATAAGAAAGGGGTAGTGTATGGATGAAGTTGGTGTGTGATGGAAGTGGTACTTGGTTATGGTTGGGAAGCGGGTTGGTTATGGTGTTTGGAATTTGTGGTGGGGCTATAACTTTGTTGTCAATGAGATCCTGGATCTCATAACGGAGGCAGAAGCACTTGTCTGTTTTCGTGGCCATGTTGTTGGTGAAAGGCACAATACTTAGTGGGATCGTGCCTGGGTGGAAGAAGGTCTGGAAGCGGTCGAAGGTCAAGGGGTTTCAGATACCCTTTTTTCACTAACACTTGCATGGCTTGAGATAGTCATGTGAAGCTAATTGAAAGTCCTACCTTGGTTTTGGGTAGGATTAGAGGTTTGTGGGCTCATTTCGGCAAAGGGGTCAGCAATTTTGGTGGTGGTGACAACACTAACCTCTAAAGGCCTCGCAGTTATGCTACCCCCGGCAGCATTAGAACTGTGCATAAAAGGCTTCTTGGTTGGCTCCTTTTCATCTACGATGATACCCTGCTTCATAGCGTCTTCAATCTGAACTCCCATTTCATGAAGCTCTTTAAAGGTGAACAAGAGGAGAACTATCATTTTCTGAAGAAGTTTTCCATGAAGGTTCCTAATAACTATCCGGATTTGGTCCTTTTCTGAGGGTTGGGTGGTCATCATCGATGCCATAGCACTCCATCTAGTAACAAACTCTGAAAAGCAGCCCTTCGGTTCCTGACGTGTTGCCTCAAGATCACGAGTTATAACCTCAATTTGCATATTGTAGGAATATTGGGCAACGAAATATTCAGTCAACTCCTTCTAGCTTCATTTCACAGAGTCCTAAAATTTAGCGTACCAAATAGCAACTGTACCAGACATGGTCCTGCCAAATAGCAACAACTTCTGGATTTTGATCAAGCCCATTGGTCTCAGAATATCAAAAAAAAGTCACAAATGTACCATTAGGTCTCCAGAACCATTGAAACGGTCAATATGCAGCATCTTGAACCGCTCTAACAAAGTAACAACAAACTCAGTATACCTGTCCTCAATATCCGAAATAGAGTTAACCCTCTGCACCTTCTTGGATAGTTTTTCAAGTTTGTTGACTTTGAGCAAGGTCGGGTCAAACTCGAACTCAAAAAATACTAGTGAACTGGAGCTTTAGACATCTAAACCAGGATTAGATCTGCCTAGATAGGAAGAATGGGAACACCCTCGGCCAGTGGATCCTGAGTTGTAGCATTGGTAGTGGTACCGGGCATAGAAGTAGCCACGTTAGGTGTATGAGAAGCAGAAGTCGCAACCGGCTGCTATTGTTGTTGTTGCAACCTATTCATGACCTTGGTTTGACAGGCTATATCATGCTGGAGCAAATCTACTGATTGTTGCAGACTGATCAATAAGTCCTCTAGATCTGATGAATATTGAGCCATTATAGGGGTAGATAACTGTGCTTGAGGTGATCTGAGGGGTGATTGTCGAAACAACGGAACTGGTGAACCTCGTCTGACCTTTCTTCGTCTTGTCACTGGTAAAAGTGAAGCAAACACTAGTTGTCCCTAAATTAGATCTCCGACCTTACAAAGTCTACCGATACGGGTTCAGAGCACCTAAGGGATATCAGAACTTTCTGAAGCTATGGTTTTAGGACTACCTAGCAAAAGAAATAAAGAAAAGCAAAAATCAGAAATCAGACAGCACTTTAGCCAAAATTTTACCCGAACAAATATGATCATAGCTGCATGGCTGTACTCCCCACTGAATTCTGCCACACAAACTGATAACTGAACCACTCATGTGAAGCACCCTTGTATAAATCTACTACAAAGCACAAAGTAGGCAAAGAGAGCCAAAAAACACCCCTATGAGGGGTTAGGGTCGCCCTGTCCTAGCTTTGGCATGTTCTAGAGTTTCACTACTTTAAACAAGTGGTGTCACAATATCCTGAATAGGGCGAGCATCCTATCCTATTTTTGGAACAGTCACTACAGCTTACTACATGCAATAGGCCAATTAGTTGAAAGGGTACCTCAACAAGGTTACGTAATATACCTCTAACACCTAACACCAAAAAGTGAAAGAAGGATCAAGTAGCACAGCGGTAACCCAGATCCAACAATTGTGTTCCTAACTTGACATTGCCTACGTCCAACTAGCCATTTGGAAAGCTTCTAGCAAACCTCCGGCAAGTCGTCCAAGATATCAAATGGTAAACACAGTAACTTATGAGCACCATACAAATGCAATGCAATGAACGTATATATGTAAATAAAATGTCACATCATAACGTTCGAATCAAGTTCTCTAATTTACCCTACAGAGTCACCAAAAACTGTAGCTGGTTTTTCACGCTCCTCAGAGGGGTTTAGCCTCCTCAGATGCGATTGTCCTACAATTCGGACTCCCCTGGTTTTGAATCTAGTTTCACAAGTGAAATGTGAAACAAAAAAAAAGAATGAGAGTCCAAATCCAGAAAATCCTAGAAAATCCATTAATCATCAGAGATACCAAAAATGGACTGCATTGCCAGATTACAAAGTCGCCACCTAAATATTTTTAGGAAATTTACGAAACCCATGACTCATGCCAAAGGCCACTTGTCCGTCATAGTGAAAGTGTCTCAGTCCGGGAACTTAGGTATGAGAGGAGAAGGTCTTGAATTGAGCACCCCACTCACCTTATCAAAGATCGGCCTCTACTAAATCATTATGTGAATTTTATGGACATTATATGCTCATATTCTTATTATTAATATACTAACATTACTATGTGAAGCAAACAAGTATAGACCACGTCACTTACTTTGGATTGCTTTGATTTCATGCTTTCGTGAAAAGAGTTTTGAATATATACAACTCAAAGGAAAAACAAGCTCATATGTACAATAATCAAAGTCATTCCAGTCTAAGCAACATAGCCTCCATCCACAGGCATTCATAGAGATATTTCAAGTAAGCGAGTAGCCTCATGGTAGTATGCTCGACATGGCAACACAAACACACATGCGATAGGTTAAAGAAAAAATGCTCACCTAGTACTCAAACGAGGCAAGCTAAGGAAAATAAGATAGTTATGAAGATGCATGACCCTAAAGAAATGCAAAATGGCTAATGCAACACGTACACATATACAACTACTTTATTCAGCTATGAACATGTCATATGAATCCACTCAAAGCATGCAAGAACGCACATATTCAAGTAAGAATTAATCAATGACATCAATTATGATGAGCCAAACCCTAATGCATACAAAAAATGGATACAAATTATGGTAATCAGAAAAGAAAGTATGATGCTATACAATTATAGTAAGCATGTAAATAAAAGGGAGAAAGAAACAGAGGTTGGAAGACATACATCACATGTTACAAATTTGCCCTCTTACAAGAGGGTCCGAATGTTCTAATTAACTAATTATTACAAACACAAATGAATGAACTAATTAATTAATTACTAACTAATTATTACAAAATACAAATCTCAAAGCTACTAATTTAAAGGACTTGAATGAATGGTAGGGAATAGTGTGCGCACAAGTGAGAACAACCTTCGGAAACTTCTCTATTTGCTACCAGAAGTTGCCCTGTTCGCAGTCAGAAAACAGTTCTATTCAAGATCTGCTCTGTTTTGCTAGAAAATCACCACTGTCAGACAACATGCTTGGTCGGCCAGCCTGATCAGACGGTTGGCCGTACAGAATAATGGTCGGCCGGCCATTGTTTCTAAGGAAAACCCTATTTTAATAGAACTGGAACAAAGCAAGACAGAGTGTTTCCAAAAGATGTTCATCCTTCCTGCTCCCTCCTGTCATGAAGATTTTCAAGTAGGGAATAGGTTTGTTTCCCAAATCATCAACCATCTCAAGTTTGTTCAAAGAAAAGATAAACATGCTTAGCTAAATACAAGAAGAAGAAGAAGAAAAAAAAAAGGCTATTCTGCATACCTCCTTCCTATCATGAATTTATTCAAAGAAAAGATAAACATGCTTCACAAATCATCAAAAATCTCAAGATAGTATATGATAATCATAGAGCAACTACAATGAAAAATTATAACAACTTAAAAATTGTTGTCAACTCCTCTCTCTACTCATGGAATAAGGATGAAACATCCATTTCCATGCTTCAAACTGGAACTAGAAGAGAGTTTTCAACACTTCTCAATAAAGAGCTCTCTAAGAGCAACAAAGCAAATAAGGGACAAAAATATCAAGAAGTAAGCTATCTATCAAAGCTTAAACACACAACTTGCCAAAGTTGTTGACAACTTCTCTTTTATTCATGGAACAAGGATGAGACATCCATTTTCATATTTTGAAATGATCGATAAGAGAGTTTTTCAACACTTTGAACATAAAAACTACTACCTAGCTTCAAGGTGGACAACAATAATATGAAAGTAAGAAATTTATCGCTAGGTAATCAAATTTGTGGTGGAGTGGCTAAGCCTAGGCTCTAATCCTCCCATAACCACAAGGTTCCAAGATACATAAGGAAAGCTATAACAAAGTAAAACGATCAACTCAAACGGATTGGCCGCTATGTCCTAAACATGCCAAATCCGGGAGGACTTACAACAACATAACTATAGTATTCAAAGCATAAATTAACACATTAAATAGAACCCAAACAACATAAAACCAGTGCGGAAAATCAATTTTATGATGTGGAGAAAGTAGCAAAAATTGATGAAAGCCAAGAGGTTTCATCTAGCAAACAAGCCTAAGGAATGGTGGCTAAACCCTCCTCATTTTGTAACTTTAAATCACATATTTCAAGGCCAAAACACTCTAAAAATAGTATGTAAAGACAATAAAAAGAGAGAGAAAAGATGGTGAAAAAATGTTCAAAGTTCACCTCTTGAAAGAGAGGGGGATCTTCTTAGTTCACAAACCTCAATCTAAACACTCTCAAGTATCTAAAATTATGTTCAAAACTTCAACAAAAAGGTTTAAGCTTAAGCTTATATGGTGTATCTATTGCGTATCTATATTCAAGAGGGTAGAGAAGTGTGTTGGACAAGCTTTTGGCTTTTGGCTTTTGGCTTTTGGCTCTTGGCTCTTCGCTTTTGGCAATTTTTTCTAACCCCAAACCATAAGGGGGGTGTTGTATTTATATAATTTCAACTTCTCACGTTGGAAACATCTTGAAAAGAGACAGCTGGTCCAAATCCCGTGCGTAGGAGCCAAACTAAGGTTTTGGAGAAAATTGTAACTTTTCACAAAAATACTTTTTATTCTAACTCTCCTATTCATCATTCACCCAAAGTCATAACCCAGCCCAAAAAGGTAAACCTCAAAACATCAAACCCAAACCCCCAATCTCATGATTTATCACAAAATGCATAAAAGATAAATTTTGTATAAGGAAAAATACCACAAATCTATCCATAATGAAAGTATTGAAAGAGAACTAGAAATCCCTACTTCAAAAGGAGAAAAGGTGTGAAAACATCTAAACAGACGGCTCAATGCTTGGCACATGACCTACATATCACACATAGCATGTACTTGAAGACTTAGAACATAAACGATGCAACAAACGACCTAAACCTAACTTCAACCTTAGGCCTAGCTCAAAACATTGCTAACATGCTCTTAAAGTGCTAAATGCAAATTCTAGATGTCCCAAGGGGTCCCATATGTAAGAAAACATGAAAAACATGGTCAATTGAAAACTTAATCCGTGAATCAAGCGTAATTTAATGATTTCTGCTTTGTAAATTTGAACATAAAACTCATCTTCAAAATAATCTTCTCAAACTCAAATTAATCAACCTCAATAGAGTCCCAAGGCTCCAAAAATAAGTAAAATAACTTCAATTGATAGACAATTCAAGATTCAATACAATCTCCAAGTTTTTGATTTGTAAATTTAGCATGAATGCTCATCTTTAAAAATCATCAACAAACTTCAAATTCCTTTCATAAATTGAGTCATAAGGTTCCAAAAACATGTTAGATAACATCAATTGAATGCTTTATTCAAGATTCAAAGCAAAAACAAATTTTTAAAATTTTTTCATTCGCTATTTTAAATATGATGAAACTTTCTTGAATCTTCAAATACACATGCAATTGATCTTACAAAACAAGACTGATGCATGATTTCTCTCATAAAATCATGAAAATGCATGAATACAAGGATGAAACACAAGATAGATGCATGAACTCATCAATCTCAAACCCTAGATTGCAAAGTTCTATAAACTTCTCTACAAAACTCAAAATACAAGTTCTATTATGTGAATCCATGCAAAACAAGCTCAAGACATGAAAAGATGGAGAAATCTTACCTAAAGTTATTTCAATTGATGAGTTTCTTGATGATTTCCTCAATTTTCCCTTCCTTTCTACACTTTCCTTCTTTGATTCTTCTTTAAGCTCAATTCTCTTCTTCTCTTTACAATTTTCGAACTCACTCCATCTCTAGAGTTGGTCTCTCTCTCTCTCTCTCTCTCTCTCTCTCTCTCGCTCGCTCTTGGTTTTCTTCTCTTTCTCTCCACTCTTTGAGCTTCCAGCAAAATAATTGAAACAAACCCGCCAAGCATTACACATATACATCACTCACATGTACGGGTGTGCACGGTGCGGTTTGGGTGTTTTGAGAGTAAAATTACAAACAGAATGGTGGGTTAGCGGATTGGTGGATTGACAAATTGCGGTTTGGACGGTTTTTGGCGAATTGGCAAATTGAAGAATATTCTAACTAATTATCATACATTTGCATAATATATAATATCTTAAATCTCTCTCATACTCATTTGTACATCGATATTTCATTGGAAGTTAAAAAATATATATGTATTAACTATAGCGAAGCAGAGCGGTTTGGTTGGCGGATTATAAATTTTAAAGTTTAAACCGCGATTAGTGGTAAAAGCGGTGCGGATTGATGCGGATCAGTGCGATTTTAGCGGATTGAGCGATAATTTGCACACTAACACAAATTTCTTAGGGCACGCACAATAGTTCTCTGCACACCCACACCCACATACATCCTCAAGTTCTAGAGCATTCTACAATTTAATTTATGATCAAGGTTAATTTAATTAAGCAATACTTAGTCTTAATAAACCTTGATTAACACATAATTAAATTAATCATAACTAATCACAAATCCCAATTAATTTAATTAGTCTAATTTGACTTCCTTTAGAGCTCAATTAATTATATTTGATTTTCTCATTCTGAATCAGATTTTTAATCGAACTCCCAAAAGGCTCCAAATATCAAATTAAATTTATTTCCATCATCAATTTTGGCTTCCCAAATCTTTAAGGCCTTCAATTTCAGATAAACTCAAAATCTCCGTCAATAAATTACATACTCATATTAAACACCTCATAAATAAATTTACTCCATGATAATCTTAATTCCCAATCCTCATAACTTAATTAACTTTAATTCAGACCCAATTGATCAAATCTTAATTTAACTAAACTGAATCAAATATTTAATTAAACTCTCATATGGTCTAATACTCAAAATTGAACCGATTCAACTCATAAATTTCACCTTCTTAAGCCATTTAGGCTTTTAATTTCTAATTTCAAAATAAGTCCTTAATCAAATCATATACGAGTCAGACTAAATAATTCCTATAACTCCCAAATTAAATCAGAATAATGAATAATTAAAATCACTAGGATTTATTAGGATATACCAAGTACAAAAATCTCTTGAAATCTTGGAGTAATAATGAACTTGGTACAATATAGATTTTGCTATATATATGTATATATGTACTTGTAATTAGAAGGTAATTAATTAGTCCTAATCCTAACTAAATCATGATTAAGTACATAATTAAGGTTTAAATCATCCATCATTCCATTACATTCAAACTAATCAAAGCACTACTTAATTAAATCGGAACCAATCGGCATTTTGGACTTTTCGCACCAAAATCTCTATAAATATATCATCTATCCCCATTTGTTGAGCACATTTACACACTCACACACCCACACACAACTGAGAGAGAGTAAAGAGAGCTTGGTGGTGGAAAAGAAGAAAATGGAAGGAAAAATTGTGCAAATATCTTGTCTAGGCAACAAGTAAGCCATATCATCTCTCATTCTAGTTTCTTTTTCAAATACATGTTATTAGAGGTTTAAAATAACATTTTTAGATGTATTACAATGGTGTTCTTGTGTTAAAAATGAAAAGAATTTAGCCTTGTTCCACCCTTACTTGTGTATTCTCTTAATCGGTACAAAACTTTTTTTTTTACACCAATCTCTCATAATTTCCAAAGGCACCCCTTCAATTCAAATTTCTGAGTTTAATATATATTATTTTTTATTTTTTCATCACAATAGAACTGAAAAATCATCCATGGTTACCCTCTTTTCTTTCTTTTTCTCTTATTTCAAGTTTTGTGCTCAAATAACTAGTTTTTTAGCCCACTTGCGCAAATTCTAGAAAAATTTAGAAAAAATATTCTTAAGCTCATTTTTATTTCAAAACCTCCCTTTAAGTGTTAGCTTTCATAGAAAAAAATATTATCGAAAAAGAGAGCGGTTTGAGTGAAACCTCTATTTTCATAACAATCGATGAATCTGGACAATGCTGGAGTATTTCTTAAATAACTAAAAATCTAGGGAAGTTATGAAACTTCTAAAAGATGTTCTGAAAACTAGATAAAATTCGCTACAAACCATAGGAAGCCCAAGTTTAGAAAAAATCAAAAAATGTCTCTTAAATTGCAAACTTTAAAGTGCACCAAATTTAAAATTTTACTTTTTTGATAAACTTATGTTCTTGAATTCATAGAAATGCTTATTATCACTTGTTCATAACTGGTATGATGTTTTCTTGTGTTATAGTTATGTTTCTTACCATAGTCCTTTAATGATACTCATGCTTATGTAGATATTATTATCTTGATAAATTGTTCTAACTTTAATTTATGCATCTAACTCAACGAAAAACTTAATTAGAGTGATATTGGGTTTTCGATCACTTAAATAATGAAGAGATGATAATATGTTACGTATGGATTGATGGGACGTGTTCCCTAATTGAAGGTTAAGTCTTGCGCAAGCGGTTATTGCGTGAACCCTAGAATGGAATGGATGTATTCGGACTTGCAATAGTTTGATTTGGTGAGATAAGGTTAGGTTGTAATGCCCCAAATTTCTAGCTCAAATGGTAATACAACAATCTTGGCTCTTTCAAGGAAAACCGAATATAAATCTCCACACTTACATTACATGATACAATAGTTCTTCGAATGCATTTTCCATTTTTTCTTCAGCGAGTTAACCGGGCAGCTCAACCCCCGTAAGCTGACCGGGTCAAAATCGGGATCGCTACATAGGTGCAAATAAGACATTCAGGAGAGTAAAACTTTTTTTTTCAGAGGGATAAGATTGGGTTCAGGATGATAAAATCTTTTTCTTTTCACCGCCCCTTTTGAGATCCACCGATGGCGGTGCGCATTATATAATCGTTGCAAGCATCCGTGGTAAGTTTTGCAAATCAGCAAAAGAGGGAGTTTCAAATAGTCCGGTGTCCAATTCTTGCAGTTGGGAGGATGAAATCTCTTTGGAGGATCGCTAGATTACTAATATCTAACCTTTTAATCATTTGTTATTAACTTGAATATCAAGCTTCATTACATGCTTGTTATAATTATGATAGTGCATTGGATTGGGAAAATGGGATGGGGTGTTTATACGTTTACTGGGCATTCAAAACTCATGGCATTTCATACTAGATATTGAAGACTATTAGACTGATCAAAGGCAAAGCTGAGGAATTTGATGACGTACAGCTACCCTAGGAGAATTAGAAACTAATTTTGTAAACATGTTTTGAGATTGTAAGTGATAAATCCCTTGTTGTATTTAAGACATGATTTCATAATTATTATGTATCTAAACATTTCTTTTGTATTACTTATTCCTTATTTTCTCATCGACTCATGTAAAAATTGTGTTAATACCTTATAAGATCTATCAAAAATATAGCTTTGCTATCTAAGGTGGTGGACTTTGAAGGGAGACTATATTGACTTCTCCGACCTTCCTGGGATCTTACTTGGTTATTAACCCAAGGACTCATTAGTGATATTTCCTCCTCTTGTAACTTTAGATAAACCATGTATTTTTTTGTTAATATATTCTCTGATATTCCCGATTTTTTAGAGCATTACAACTATGTATAAATTAAAGCCTCAAATCAAAAATATCGTTTTCCTTCATTGTTCTCGTTCGTCGGTGTCATCTTTCCCTATATGCGAACAAAAGGAATAACTGTAATAAAAAATTTGTTTAACGATTTTTGAAATGGTTAATTGTTGAAAAGTCCAAATTAAGGAGGGTATAAGATATTAGGTCTAGTAGATATTTTTTGTCGATATGAGGTCCACATTTTGTAAAACAATTTGGTGAAAAGTCATTTTGTTTGTTTTGAAGGACAAGTTATTTTCAATTTTACCTTTTAATTTATCTGTTGACTTTCTGTTCAAAAACAATTCCTATCTGTTTAAAAATTTTCCTTATCTGTTCAAATTTTCTCCATCTGTTCAAACAAGTGTGTGTGTGTGTGTATGTATTCAAAATCAATTCTCCAATCATTAAGTTGGCAGAGGAGAGAGTGCAACTCTAGAAAAATGTTATGAGATCTGCATATTCACTACACTACTATAACAGAAAATCACACCACAAGAAGCCCCTCTCTCTTTCTTTCACTTTGAAACCCCTAAAACCCCTCTCAATCCATGAACAGTGGTGTTTAGGCCAAATAATAGACCAGACACAACAACATCAATGCCATTGGTGGTAATGATTTTCGATATGGGCCTCCTCTGAACCTAAATATCGTGAATCGGCAATAGTGGGGGCAAAATTGAACCAAATGTGAGATTTCGGAGATCAGCGAGGGATAACCGGAGAGTAACAATGTGGTAACAGAGGGCAGTGATATAAACAGAGGCCGAAGAAGTCATGTCGAGAGCAAAGAGAGAAGAGTCGGTGGTGATGAAGAAGGTGAAGGGAGTTCTGGCAAGGAGGTTGAAGTAGAGGTCAGAGATGGTAAGCGCGTCACCGAAGAGGTTGTAGCCCTTGGTTCTCAACACTGCCAACATCGATTCTAGTTTCTCGTCTGGTACGGCGGTGACAATGGCGGTGGAAAGGAGAAAGGATATGGGGATAGTAAAGAAGCAGAGAGTGAACATCTTGATAGAGAATGGATTAGGATTCACCTCCGTCGCAGTGCTGATCGGCTGTGTGGTGGTGTTGGTATGGCAGCCACATAGATTTGAAATCTGTGTGGATCACAAACGAACGATGTTCGGAACTGTGAAAGAGAGGAAGAGAGATGAACTGAACGTCAGAGGCGGCGAAACGGCAATGACGAGGAAGCTACGACAGGTGCAGAAGAGAGGAGAGAGAGAGAGAGAGAGGGACGAGGAGAGAGTAGGGTTTGGAAATGGGCCTAAGGAGAGAGACGAATGTATAAATTTACCAGCAATTCTAGGTATCATGAAAAACCTTTCATGAAAATAATCATGAAAGCTTTGTAACCCTTGGATTACACTTAGAATAAAGCACCACACACTAATCAAGGTAATCCAAGGATCATAACTCTTTCATGATCATTTTCATGAAAAAAAATTTATGATCCCTAACTTTTCTCTAAATTTACAAGGGATTGTTTGATCATTTTGTCTGAACATGTCCTTAATGGACAACATATTTTTGAGTTTAGACTTTTGGACAAAGATAATTCAAATCTGAACCTTTGAACGAAGAGCCCTTTTTTAAAGTGGGGTAATTTTAGATTTTTGATATGTTTATTATTTGAGTGTACTTTGAACGGTAATGTAAGAAAAAATATAAAATGTATTGAAAGTAAATTATAATCTTAAATAATTTTGTAGGGTGTACTGAGAAATTTGGCGTACTTAATGATTTTTTGGTACAAATAGAATCCCCCAAAATAAACCATCACAATAAATGTCAAACTCCACTAACTCACAATAATTAGAAAGTCAACAAAGCTTAATACAAATAATAAACTATGCCCACCAAAACAAAGTCCAATAACCACTATTAATTACATACAACTTTATAATGAGTGAGCCCAACAATCACTACTTATTACGTATAACCCCCATAATGAAAGAGAAATAAACCATCACAAAAGATATCAAATTTCTGTTCATAAGAGTCGAATCCACAACCTCACACTGTTACACAAAAGGTCAAATGTCCTAAGTTTGTAATTTTTCTATTTACGACTTCCAACTTTTATAATTAAGTCAATGTAATTCAATTCATTGTCAAATTTGGAAAAACTATAATATTATGTGTTTCTTAATTGAACTAATTTTAGAGCTTAAATTAAAAAAAAAATACTTAATAAATGAGAATATCCATACATATATACATATAATGTGTGAATCTTCAAAATGATAGCAATGTGAATTTTCAATTCCATATCACTATGTATAGTCATTCTACAACACTCTGAATGTTGATAGTGATGAATTATGATTGTTCCACAACATATCAAAACAGTGATGATGTTCACAAAAATGCGTTAAGGAAATATTCGTGCACATTATAGATTTGAATGTAGGGTTTCAATAATCCGAATATATTGAAAACATTAGGGTTTGAATCGTTTACAAAAAAAAAAATACAAATCACAAAGACGACTGGCAAAATCGATGTGAAATGGGCAACAAAACCAGCAGAGGTGTAGAGGAGAAATAAGGCAGAGTCTTGGGCATAAGGATGAAACCCAAGCTCAATAACAGCTGTCGAGGAGATTGCTTCAAACCATACAAAGCACGCCAAAGCCGACAAATCTGTCTAGAGGCATGAGGAAAGGCAAGGGGAGGATGCATATAAACCTCCTCAATTAGATGACCATTAACAAAAGCATTTTTAATATCCATCTGATGGAGAGGCTAATAACTAACAACAGCAACAGAGATCAAAGCGCGAATAATAGTCATATTAGCAACAGGGGCAAAAGTCTCCTCATAATCAATACCATATTCTTGGAAGAAACCTTTAGTAACCAAGTGAGCTTTTTAACGCTCGAAAGAACCATCCGAATGAGTCTTAACTTTATAGACACATTTGCAACCAACCAAATTCTTTCCAGCAGGCAAAGAAACCAACTCCCAAGTAGTAGTCTTCTGCAATGCAGATAACTCATCCTCCATAACTTGAATCCAATTAGGATCCTGACAAACCTCTTTGTAAGATTGGGGTTTTGAAAAAGAGTGAATAGCAAACAAAAAAGTGCAGTATGAAGGAAAAAAACATATACCAACAAAACCAAGTTTGACTACCTATTTACAGTTGCGAAGGGGATACTTATGGTTGGCAAGATCAGAGTCATTAGAAATAGAAGGATCAGTAGCAGGAGCATAGACAATCAGTGGTGGAAGAGCCTTGTGACGAGAATAGACTAATAATGGAGGAGGAAAAGAAGCAGGATGGGGTATAGGAGAAGAATAAGGAACAAGCTCATACGGGTCAATAGAGAAGTACTCAGCCAGAGGGGTGGAAGGAGGAGAAGAAGGAACAAGCTCATGAGGGAGAGTAGAGATGTACTCATCACGAGGGACCTCAGAGGAAAATGGATCAATGTGAACCGTCCTCTTTGGAAATCGGAGCAGTGATAGAAAGAAGTTGAAAGTGAGACAAACATTCGAGAAAGGCTACATGGCAAGAGACATAAAGGTGATGAGAAATAGGGTCGTAACAACGATAGCCTTTCTAAATAAGACTGTAACCCAAAAGGACACAGAACAAATCGAGCACTAAGTTTAGTCCTATCTTTGTGGGGAAGAAGTATAAAACAAGTAGACCCAAAAACACGAAGGAGAGAATAATTGGAAAGTTGAGAAAACAGAGCCTCATAAAGAGACCGACCAGAGAGAAGGGGTGTAGGCATATGGTTGAGAAAAAAAGCAACAGTAAAAACTACTTCTTCCCAAAACAGAGTTGGAATAGAGGTAGAGAGAAGAAGAGACTTAACAGTTCGAAGGAGATGACAATGTTTACGCTTAGCTAGACCATTTTGAGCGGGTGTATCAGTACAAGACGTTTGATGAATAGTACCCAAGGTGGCCAAATACTCACAAAACTCAATTTTAAAATATTCACCACTTAAGTCAGAGCGCAATATTTTAATAGTAGACCCAAACTGTATAGTAACCATAAACTGAAAAAGTACTATATATTTGGTAGAAGTCAGATTTATAAGTCATAAGATAAACCCAAGTATAACGAGTGCAATCATCAGCAAAAGAAACATAGTAAGCAGAACCCCTTTTAGTGATAACAAGAGAAGGTTTCCAGACATCAATATACGCAAGAGAAATGGGAAAATAGAAATAGAAGTAATTTTATTAAATGATAATACTACCATTTTGGCAAGTTTACACCCCCAACATTTGACTAGTAGAAATTTTACCTAAAAATCCTAATTGAGCTAACAATCGTAAATAGTCAACAGACAAATTATCTAATCTAGAATGCCACAAATAAAAAAGAATCAACTAAGAATCTAACTGAAAAGATGAAAAAGTAACTAGAAAGATGGACAGAGGGAGATATAAGCTTTCCACCACATAAAGGTCACATAAAGGTCCCCAACTCTACGACCGATCCCAATTTGCTTCTTGGACTGCCCATCATACACACAACAAACCGAAGAATAAAAGATAACATCATAACCAGAAGCATCAAACTGACTAATAGATAGTAAACTAATAGATAACTGAGGAACATAAAAGACATATGGTATAATGACAGTAGACATCGTAAAGGATAGAATAGACCCAACAGATAAGACAAACATACCAGACCTATTGGCAGTAGTAACAGATAGGGAGTCATATGATGAGAAGCACCAAAATCAAAGATCCAAACTGAATGAGAAATACATGACGAAGAGCCAAGCAAACCTGAATGAATAGAGGTGAAAGTGAAAGGAGATAAAGATGGTTAGGAGGTAGACAAGATATGCTGAAGCTAAGTAATCTAAGCACTCAAGGAAACCAAGTCAAGGTTTAAAGCCGGAACAGAAATAGTAGAAGCAGCTAAAGGCCGAACGATACTTTGAGTATGAGCTCGGAACTATGACTAAGACTACTAAGAAGACGCACATCCCTTCTTGGGACAATTGTACTTCCAGTGGCCCCTCAAATGGCGAAAAGCACACTCATCTGAAGCCAAGGGCCCTCTCTTTGGTTTTATAGTGGCCTAAAGCTGTGAAAGTGGGGCCAATAACAGCAAAGGTTGAGTAGGAACCAAGAAGATAGATGAAAACAAAGTCTGACTGGTCGTCTTAAGACGAGTTTCCTCAAAGAGGAGTTCACGAACAATAGCATCCACAAAAAGAATAGCAGACCAGTGAAAGATGCCACCATAGATAGCCTTATACTATAAGGAGAGAGTCATTAAGAACTGCACTAAACAGCCATTCTCGCAAAACTAAACATAAGCATCTAGTATCTTAAAACTAGACGGTTCCACGAGAGTAAGCTGATTCCAAAGTCCCGTCATCTCAATGTAGAAATCTTGAATAGACTGATCTCGCTGACGAGCACTTTGAATAGATGTTTCCAACTCATACTATTTGGTAGAATTGTACTACTGATAAACCCCTTGTAAATAGTCTCATACCTCCACAGCATTATGAAACCAAGTCAGAACTTGGTCATTATCACAATTCCAAGTGTCACAAGCAACCTAATATCCATCCTTTTTTGGATATGATGGATGAGAAACAGAACCAAAAACATATCTCCATTTTTTCCGATCAAGCAAAAAAAATTCATAACACTAGACCAATAAGCATAATTAGTTCCAGTAAGTTTGCAAGTGATAGAGTGAATCTTATCATCTGACATGATGACAATATGTAAATAAAAACTATAAGGGCCCTAAATGAAAAATATAAGAACCAGTTGAGGTCAAAATATAATACCCAGATTTTTGACCTTAACACCCACAAATATCAGAGTTTGAATGAATCAGTAATATGAACCAGAGTTTGAGAAAGACCCAAGTCAGATAAGAGAAAGAGAGTCTTAAGCCCAAGCTCAAGCCGAAGAGATGTCAGAGAAGAGAGAGAGTCTGAAGCCGAGGCCTAAGTCGAAGAGAGATCAGACAGAGATCACGAGAGAGAGACACTTTGCGACCACAAACCAGAGATGGAGGCTTTGCAAGATAGAGAGAGGCTTCACGACCACAAATGTGAGTCTAGAGAGACAGAGAGAGAGAGAGAGAAGTCCAGATTCTGATGGTGACGAACCAGACGAATGAGGGAGGACTGATACGAACCAGAGAAATCGCGACTCAAGGCTAATAATGGTCACAAACCAGAAAAACTAGAGATGGGTCAAGACAGATGACCGTTCGACCAGCAAAAAAGAACCACAACCGTGACAATCGAAGCACCTAGGATTCCAAATTAAGCTCTGATACCATGTAACTTTGAGAATATTTGTGTATATTTGAATAATTCATTGATACAAAGATTACATCACTTATATAGAACTCTAATCTCTAAGACTAAAAAGGAAATACGAATTACAAAATATTTACACAATCACAATCATTCTAAATTTTTAAAATATAATATAGGCAATATAGGCAATATATTGTCACAAAATTCCGCAACAGCAAAGAACGACGGTCACCAGTAATGGAATAGTGTGAACTCTCGTAACGATGAAGAACAGTGGGTTGGGCAGTCGGCGAAATCAATGTGAAATCTCACGACAACAAAGAATGACGTTTGCCAAATATGGAATGATATGCTCACACAACAACGAAAAATGGTGGATTTCTACAATTTCCTCCAAATATGAAACCAGTAGCCCAATCTCCCTTGAGGGATGTTTTTGTAACTATCAACCTATACAACTAATTGAATTATAAGAAATTAGTTAAAGACTAATAAGAACATTATACTAGAAATGGAATACTCCCTCCGTCCCAAAATAATGACTCTTTTTTGAGAAATTCAATTTTTTTATAATACAATTATTTTATCTTAAAAATATTATTTTTTCAAAATTATCCTTTGATAGTACATTTTTTAAAAAATATCAATACTTTTGTGTTATTAATGAATTTAAAAGAAGGGTAAAATAGTAAGTTTATATTATTTTATTCCTTAATTTTTGAAAATAGACTAATATTTTAAAATAATGAAAAATAAAATAAAGAACTAATATTTTGAAACGGTGGGAGTAAATAAAATGCCCCCATAATTTTGCCTGAAACTATTAGTAATTCACAACAAAAGACTTCTTCTAGGTTAATAATGCTTGAGCAAACGATTTTAATTGGTATATTCTTTTGCATCTACTTACTTTTGTTTACCACAATACACATTGATAATATTCATTGTAAATTACAATTTACAAACAATTAAGTAAATTAAAAGAGTAACAGATTGATAAGGGCGGTGATTGAGGGCCCGAAAGCCGTGCCCCGAATTGCCCGAAATTTCCATTTCAGGTAAAAAAAAAAAAAAAAAAAAAGGAAAAAAGAAAGAAAAAAAGAGAACAGTTTCCAAAACTGGAAATTAGGGGTATTAGGGCCAATTTTTTTAGGGCCACCAATCATTTTCCGATTGATAATATACATTGTAAATTATCCCTTTTGCAAGTGTTCCATCAGTCTCCCCTATTTAATTTTCCTGTAACAGGCACAACTAGTATTGTATGCAGTCCCCCTTGTCAATCAACCACAGCTTCAATGCAGTAATAATTACTAACAAGAACCAGAGATTGTTGAACTATACATACTTCATCTCAAAATTGGTGCTTAAAATTAAAAACAGTTCATCACTAGTCTAGTAGTAGAGTATTATATATACATATACACACCAAATGCATTAGATAAACAGACAACTTTTCCAAACGTGACTCTTACATTCCTTTGATGAGACAAATGGGCAACCCTAAACTATATTTGATTGGGAGATTTGAAAAGCGAAACGAAAAAAATAAATAAAATGTAAATAACATATACTTACATTTCACACCTTAAAAGAAGGGAACAGACTCATGAAAATCAGTAGAGAAATCCTAGGAGGAGAAGAAAGAACAAGCTCATAAAGAACAATAGAGATGTACTCATCAAGAGAAAGCTCAGAGGAAAATGAATCGATGTAAACCAAATCCTCTTTAAAAACCGGAACAGTGATAGGAAGAAGATAAAAGTGCAACATAATGGTCAGAACCCTATCTTCTTTGGGATTGAAATATTCATTGTAATGTATATGTAATCTCCGCCAAAAGAAAATACAAAACAAAATATTCCTTTGATCTCAATGCCCCTTCATCATCTCTGTAATCCATCAATCCAGTGGAAGGTCTAGCAGATGAAAATATGAAAATCCAATCTAAGAAACAGATTGCAACTAGCAAGAACAGATTGCAACTAGCAAGAACTGAACGGGGTTAACTCTTGGGGAGTAAGTAATGGAAGGTTATTTCAGTGAAACAAAGAAAGCAAAACAGGATGAGCAAAAAGGGCATTACATCCATCCAACAGAAAGTTAAAATCCAACATGCTCTCACATGGATGAGTACTGGAAACAGTAGGATGAGTGGCTTGGATAACCAAGATTGTCCTAGCTGGTCGATGAGGATGCCATTTATAATTTTAAAATTGTGTTTTTATATGATTAATCTACAACAATACTTTATTAGATGTTTAACTACTAAAATATAATTGAATTCTAGTAGTGCTTGAGATCAATGTAACCTTATCCCCTATCGTACTACATTTTAGAACATGCGGCGTCTCATTTACATTATAGTTCCTCATACCAGAACCGGCATTCCAAGTAACATAGGTCATGCCTGCTTCTTTCTCTTTGGGGGTTGCCTAGGACTACACTTAAGTCAGGAGAGAGAATGCAGCCTTGATAAAATTTTAAAATAAGAAAAAGAAAAAATAAATAAAACAAGCAAACAAGAGGGAATTATAAGTACCGAGGGATCTGCAAATAGTTATCAATGTTACAAGGCAATTCTACGCAGTTTGGTTCAAGCAAAATGTAACATAAAGGCCCAATGCATGAGACTTCCGCCAAAGTAGGGTTTGGGAAGGGCAAAATGTAACATAAAGAACAAATCTAGAATACACTAGAACGCATGGAAGGTCATTATTTGATCTTGTCAATAATATCTGAGATGACTTTGTCCATGTCAAGTGCCTTCATTGGCGTAAATGGCCGCTTCATATCCTGGAAGTAAAGAAGAATAAACAGAGGACATTACAACCAATTCAAAAGCAGAAAAGAGGTATTTGAAAAGAGTCCAGAATCAACAGTTACTGTTATGAAAAAGAAACCTAATATCAATTACAAATGACTCATTTCAAGAACCTGACTATTCAAATTACGGGACAACAAAAAAAATACATTAATGTTGCCACAATCTGATTTTCATTTGTTGTGTTCAATCAGTAGCGAGTTTGTCCGGGTATAGGTTCAGTGTGGCGCCCTTAAATTTCACCTCAAGCAATTTCTTAGCCCCTCAGTGAGATGCCTTAAATTTTGCCTCAAGTGATTTCTTAGCCCAGGGCTGGCATCTGGCTAAAAGCCTGAGCCGCCCCCTTTTTTCGTCTCACCCAAAAAAAAAAAAAAATTTGATTGTTTTAGGTTTGGTAAACTTCAATCTCTTCTAAGATTAGTATTTCTATTCAGTAATTGCTTAATTCTCATGTTCAAGTTGAGCTGACAAATCAAAGGCTAGGAACTACTTATTTTCTTTATTTTTCTTCTTTCACACAAAAGGAAGACTTTTATAAGAATAAACTACTGCCAAAATTATAGTAGCAATTAGCAAATTTAAACAAGCACATATCAAAGCTCAAAACTAAATGCCATGGTCTTGCTGCTCATGTTGTGCAACACAAAGAAATCTTTAATGCATCTTTCAATGATGGTGAGCTTGCATCAGAAGTTTGGACCTCTTTTCTTCAGCTAAGCAGAGTTCATTCCGTAGCTATCCAGTGCTAAAACTTAATTGTGGTAGCTGCCTTAATCATCCAAGAAGTTGCAATTCGAGTGGGACTATCCCTTCAATGGTGTCAAAAGAACTTTTTTTTAGATGGGGCTGCCATGGGAACTTAGCTTAGAAGGAATTAAAGCATTATCTTTCTGGTTTTATTCTTGTTTTAGAGATAAGGTTTTGGGATTATAATTTATATAAATTCATCAGTACTGCGATGAATCAATAATCTCAAACCAAAAAGATTTTCTGGTTTGGACTTTCTCTTCTTCTATTTCTGGATTTACAGCTTATGATCGAACCCAGCAGCACCTTATATACAGTAAAACTTGTGTGAAATAATCTATGGATTGCAAGAGAAAACAACAATGTTTCAAGGTGCTGATGTCAGCAACAGTCATGCCATGTGATGTCAGTGTGAAAGATGCATGCACCCTGGTTCGGCTCGTGCAGAATTTATGGGGACTTTTTTCAGAATTTGTGAAGCCATTTGGTAGGTGTTTTCCATTTTTTGATATGTTTTGATCAATTTTTTCAATCTGGCTATTGGAGGCTTTGAGTGATATTTGGTTCTGCATAACCAAATCTACAAACACCGACTAGGTATTCTAAGGGATTTTGGGAGCAGTTTGATGCAAGCCCATGTATTTTCGATAATTTCTTGGTCAATTTGGTGCCAGTTGGCCTGCTTTTTGCCTGTTCTTTCAGCTCTTCATTTTTGGACTTTTATTGGCTTCTTGATGGGGGACACAAGGGATTTGGATAAAGGTCTAGTGATTTATTTTGACATTGTTTCATATTTATTGCTAATATTTCCATCATGCTCATATTACATGGCATTAAAAAATGACGAAAATTTATCTGTGTATCTACATAGAAACAAGAAAATCTTAAGCACCAAGAAACTATAACATGTAGTAAAGGTTAAAAAAATAAATTTAAATAAATAAATAAAATAAAAAAATTGATGCAAATCAAAGAAGTGACATGCTGCAGAATAATGTTGTGCTCATGAAGTAATAACATATACAGGTCGGATGCTAGTGGAAATTATTACCAAAAGACTGATGAACTTCTCACCACCTTCCTCCCGTATTTCAAAGCATCCCCTTCTTGGCTAAAATAATGATAAAAATAAAAAATAAAAAATAAAAACAAAGAGAAAACAGGAGTGTGAACCATCAATCAGTAACAAATAGATACAACCAGAACACATAGTTCGTGAAGAAATAGAATACTGCATAAAGATGACATGATGCAGTTGTAACATGCTTTCATAGAAAAAACATTTTCATAATTAGCAATAATAAAAAGTTCTAGTGTCCCAAAAGGGCCTCAAAAGAGAATGCTAATCCTAGCTCTGATGAGTTGACCACAAGTAGTCTGGATATCTCTTGTGCCAATATTATGAAACTTACTTTCCCAAGGTGGCTATGACATTATATTGCCCAAACATTTATTTAACATATGCATTCTCAATGTCCTTCATATGATTGACTAGTTGCAATACAGTAGATATCACAAATGAAATTCTTGCAAGGAAAATACAACAGTTATTATTTCTTCCAATACCTGCTTAAATCTCAGTAGTTTCAAATTTTCCAGAGGCATTCACTTTTCTATTTAGACCACTATTTTGTGCCAACACCAATACTATGTGTTATTGGATTTGCAAGGGCATTCTGGTATATTGGCCCCTATTAATCAAGGATATTAAGGGGGTAAGAAGGGATATGAATCTAATTTTAGCATTACTTAAGCTGAGTGGTTCCTTTTAGACTTAAATTGCCCACTCACAATAAGCATCCCAAGTATTTACCGTTGCACCAGCCCATTAATGTCAAATATATGTTTAGCATCCCAAGCTTTTAACTCCTTAAACAAAAGTCAAATATTTGGCAACCATCTATTGCCATCTTCTCAAATTATCATGTTTCTATTATGTGTCCTTTCATTTTGTTGTTATTTGGAACATGGCACTAATATCAAATACTTGGCTACATATGCTGTGAAAAGAAATATCACATATTCTTCCCACAGATTACAACATCATATGATTGATTCAATGATATTATAATATAACAAACCAAAGTTGTTCACAAACTATTTTACAAATTTGTTTGCATTAACTCCATTGGTATTATTTCAATACTGCCAGTCCTAATACCAGACAAGGAAGAGAGTCGTGGGTTAGATAGTTAGACAGCCAACATGTATTGGATCTCTTATGAACATGAATCCTAGGTGAAAAAAGAAAATTACAAAATTAGCCCTACCTGATTGGAACACAATGCATAGTTTGGTGAAAAATACTTGATCTTGGTATTTCTCATAAAAATATCACAATTTTATCATGATATGAAGCTTTCATAAATCTTCCATTATTATAATTTTTTTTTTTTTTGATGTGTTAATTATTTATTAAATAAAATTTTTCAACAGTTTGAATTTCAAACATGAATGCATTTTAATGGATCATTAACGAGGAATTGTCTATCCAAAGTAGTGCAATTTGGATAAAAAATCAATTATTTGGAAGTCAAGAAAATGCCTTCAATTTCTCCAAACCATCATATTTGAGGGTACCCCTGGCACTATTTTGTCACCTTCTTATCAATAAAGGTATGGGAGCTTCTATTTCCACACACCATATTATCTCAGTTCATACACATTTTTAGTTCGGATATTTACTTCCAAATAAAACTATATGATTTGGAAATTAACTTATGACCAAAACCTTATGATTCGGCCATATCTTTGGTTCAAAAGTTGATTTCTGAACCAAAGCCACAAATTCAGCAAATGGAAGCAACAACAGAAGCACAAGGGCGTCAACTTTCAAAATTCTTAGAATAGGGAGCATCTTGAGAGCACCTATATTAAATAATTTTTATACTTTAATATTATTAAATATTTCTATGATTCTGTATTCTATATTTAATTATCAACAAATACTTTTTGTTTTATTTGATTCATATAAGATAATATAATGAAGCCCAATTAATTACAATTATAGTAATGAAGATCAATACAACATATAATTAATATAAAGAAACTCCCAAAAGTGGGAGAGAAAGCCCCAATTAATACAATGGGGAATAAGAACCACACGTAGGTGAGGAGATTCAAACAGCTGACCTAGTAAGGAGTAGGAGTTCTGACAAATCAAGCTAGTCCCATTGGTTATCAATAAATACTTATATAAACTAAATTTTATTATAAAATATGTATCCCTAATCATCTACTCTAAGTAGATAAATTAAAATAATAAAATAAATCAAAAAATACTTATACAAACTAAATTTCATTCTAAAATATTTATTCGTAATTATCTTACACTAAGTCGTTAAAATAAAATAATAAAACAAATGAACGCCAAATGTAGCATTTTGTGTAAAATTTAAAAAACATGTCTAAACTAATATTATATGTAATAAAGTGGGATTCATATAATATTTTATACAATAATTTGTATATGAAGAGATTTGTATGGGTATGCGTGCATTATTTTATTAGTACTTTGAATTGGAGTATGTACTTCTACTGACACAAACATGACTGGTATGATTAAGTGTGTTTTGCTTCTCAAGAATTTGGCCAGAGTCATTATAGTATTGGCTATATAAGAGATTCATTTGAAATACCCAAACTCAACAATTACAATTCGCAAATCTCGATTTATAAATCTGCGAATTCATCACAATTTTGCTCCAAATTGGTTGATTCGCGAATTAGAGCGTGTCAGGTGACTTAGTTCCAAACTATTGGTAAGTTGATTCCAAAACCATGTAGTTTATTTTTTTGAAAATCGACTTCAGAAAGAAAAACAGTGTGTGAACTGAGAGAACATTGTGTGGAAACAGAAGCTCCCGGTATTTGACCATTACTCACTAATGTAGGGTTTGTTAAGCCTAGAAAAAGGTCCTTACATTGGTAATTTTTTATTCTAAAACTTTAGGTCAGGTTTCTAATAGGTTAAAGAAAGATTCAAAGAGATTATGGAAAGGAAAAACCCTGAATTGAAATAATTTTAGAAGTGGCAATTGTTGGATTTGTAGAAAAAGAGGTTGGGATTCTCGGAATATCAACTTTTTTGGGTGAATTTTGGTGTTAATTCAAATGCCAAATGACAAAAACACTTACCAAAAGGAAAAGGAAGCAAAAAATTATTAGGGTTGATGAGGAGCAATACACTAGGTTTTTTAAGGTACCAAACCTACTATCTGGAAATGTCCCAATAATAGTAACTTCCTAATTGTAGACGCCCCATTCTGACTGGATCTATGGCTTGGGTGCTCATCTGGAATGTCGCCCTATGAAAATTGGCAATAACAAGATTATCTTAGGATAAATTACGCTTTGCACCCCTGCATTTTGCACCAAATCTCATTTTGGTCTCTATACATGAAATCATGACAGTCAACCCCCTGTATTTTTGGTCAAATTTTACTTTGGTCCATATACATGAAATCGTGACAATCAACCCATTACACTTCTAGTCGTGCCAATGTCTCCCTTTTATTACTCCAGCGTATAAGTCTTTAACAGAAGTCAGTAATGTAACAAACATATGATTACGAAATGAGGTAAAGGAGAAAAATCACACTCATTTCCTACCTATATACAATTCATCCCAAAATGTACATCAAATTATGACTGTATTCGGTTAAAACAAAACCTAGTTTATGAACGACTAAGGAGATGAACAAGGGTTTTGCAGAAATTGAAATCACGAAACTCTATTTTTCACAGTTACACAATCTTTTGTCTATTCCTCTTCCTTTCTCTTCGATTTCTCTGTTGTCTTTTTATTATTTCAAAAGCTTTGTTTTCTTGCCTTTTCGTCTCAATTTTTAGCATATGAACATATATATATATATATATATATTGTATTATATAACTCACACATGTTTAACACATGGGACAAAATGTGTATTGGTGGGAAATGAGGATGATTTTCCTCTCTTGCCCTCATTTCGTAGAAACATGCTTTATCACATGACTATATTCTATTAAAGATTTAAACAATGGAATAACAGAGGAGGAACATTGACACTTGATCAGAAGTGCATGGGATTAACTGTCACGATTTCATATATAGGAACTAAAGTGGGATTTAGTGCAAAGTGCAATGGTGCAAAGTGTAACTTACCCATTATATTAAATCTCTAGGAAAATGATAAAGATATTGCTTTTTGCTTGAGAGAGTGATTGAGTAACCCCTCAATATCCACATTTGAACCATCGAATGGTTATAAGAGAGGTTCCCTAGTATTAAAATTGATGTCAAAATGGATTTCATGAAACCATCAAAATGGCTTCAATAATACCCCAACTTCTCTGCAGCATAAATATACAAGAAATGGTCATGGTGATATTCTCACAGCAATCATGATGTATCCATAAAACAACATTTTAAACCCAACTTGGAATCTTCATTGGTTGCCAAAAAAATTCTAACATAGGAATATCCCCTAGACAAAAATCATTAGATATTTAATTGTTCTTATGATTTTTTCACCCTTCAATAAACTTTGTATTTAACCATATGATTTCCCCCATGTATATGCACAAATACAAATAGACAGTGATAATATATAAACATGTTAATTTAGCAGTCAATTCTAACAAATAAAAATGTATATATATAAATAAATAAATAAATAAGTGAATCACATCCAATCAAGCATACCTTTTCCGGGTTGACAAGCACATTGACTCCAGAAAGACCACTTTCCAAACCATTCTTCACTTGAATAGCCCGAGTCTTAAATGAATTGCATTGTTTGCTATAGAAAGAAAACATAGTAAATTAGAAAGTTAGAACTAACTCAATAGTCAGTATGGAGACATAAGTATTTATCAAAATAAAAATTAAGGATGCACTGTATAAATAAAAAGATGATCATTTTGAGATATATTTGTTACACGGTCTTAGGTAGAACTCACCCAAAGAGCTAGCTTTTAAAGTAAGGGTGCCCTCATGCTTATATGCTTAATGTTACTTTAGTACTCAGGCGATGTGGGACTTCGCTTCACACCCTCCTTCATGCCAAGCGTGCTCACTTGGCAGCACTTGCGGCGTGTTGGCCAAGGACACACAACCTACACATCCCTGAATACTTTGGCTCTGATACCATGTTACACAGTATTGGACAAAACTCACCCAAAAACGACAAGTTGGCCAGGGACACACGTCCTACCCATCCCTGAGTACTCTGACTTTGATACCATGTTACACGATGTTGGATAGAACTCACCCAAAAAGCTAGCTTTTAAAGTAAGGGTGCCCTCATGCTTATATGCTTATATGCTTAATATTACTTGAATACTCAGGCGATGTGGGACTACACTTCACAATATAGCACAAGCAAATGCAAGCAAAACCAAAATACATGATATAAAATAATTTTTTTTTAAAATAAAAAGAAAAAGAGAAAAAGAGCCAAAAAGGGAACACAAAGTTACAACAGTACCTATAGGTACAGCTCCAGAGTCCAATCAATAACTATAGTCACACAAGGTAATCCTACCTCTGAACTGTCTGTTTTCGAAGCTCACTTAAAGTAACAACACCTTTACCAAAATTGTACTCATGGTCACCACGAACTTTTAATTAACTTTTAAAAAATAGGTAGTACTTAAAAAACCCAAACTTTATTGCCAAAAAACGATACATATACATACTTTGACTCTTAAAGGCAGATGTACCAAATCAAATGTAATGTCAATGTATGAAACACTAAATGAAAAAATCTAAAAGAACTCCTATTGTAAGGGAAAAAATACATAATAAGTCCCACACATAAAACTTCAATAGATGGAGCAAGGAGTCAACCTAAGCACCTAGGTTTCACTTTAATGGAGAATCAGATATATTTTGAGGGCCTTGAATCCTTTTCAAGGTTCAAAAATATCTTGGATTCACGATCTATCACCTCATATAGAAAGCTACATTTTTTGCTTGAAGCAACAACATAGATCAATTTGTTTTATCATCAACAAAACTCTTTATTAAGGGTTAATTACATTTTTCATCCCCAAAGTAAGAGTATTGTATCATTTTGATCCCTCATGTTTAAATTGTGTCAATTTAGTCCTCAATGTATAAAAAGTGTTTCAATTTGGTCCGCAACCTAACTTCATCAGTAGACAGTGTTACAGTTAGGGATAAATGTGTAATTTTGGACACCAAAATAACACATCACATATTTTGAAAACTAAAAGTGTCATTTTTAAGTCATATAACATATTTTGGGAACTAAAAGTTTAATTTTTTAAGCAAGATCTTAAATTTCAATGACCTTAACAGCGTCTACCAACAAAGTTAGGTTGGGGGACCAAATTGAAACACTTTTTATACATTAGAGACCAAATTGATACAATTTAAACATTGGGAACCAAAATGACACAAACAGCATATTTTGGGGACTAAAAATGTGATTAACCCTTTTATTCATTTAAGGAAAATTACTAAAGAAAATGGAGGTCATGCTCTCTTCATCCCTCCAACACAAGATACAGCTTTGTGGAAGCAAAAGGTTATTAAGTCTCTTTTTGAATCATATTAGTATTAAGCTTTTTATGAGCCAAGGACCATACCAAGACTTCCCCTTTAAGGGAAAACCATGCACACCAAATCACCTTACAAGGAGCCAAAATATGGAAAGCTCAAATAATTAATAAGCCAATGAAAAAGTCTTACAAGAAAATAACCATGATCAATGAATGAATCGCCCTTCTATCAATTATTTCACACCATAAAGAAGCATCATGAATGATAGCTAACAACTAGGCCAAATTATTAGCCCCCCTCCCATATGAATTTCTAAAAAAGTTGAAATTCCAAGATATAGGTTGCTCATTGAAAATAGTAACAGAAGTGGTAGAAACATTATAAGAAGAGAATGATCAATTCAAGTCCCAAAATGAATATACTCCCCAAACACCCCCGCCATAAAACAAGTGAATTGTAAAAAGTGAATTGTAAAAAGTGAACAAGCCTGTGAGAAATACACTTCCATTGAGATCTAGAATTTCCCCAATAAAAGGCATGACAATCGCAGCCATTGGTTTGGATCCCATACTCTTAATCACAATTTTTTTAATCAGCATCAACAAATAAAATTTTATTAGTAAAAGAAAAGTCAAGAAGAAAATAAGAATGTAGCTATCTACATACAACTCTCTAATCCTTAGAAATTAAATCCCCCTAATCACTAGTTTTAACTTAAAATTCTTGCATTCCTTTCTACCAAAACAACCCAAAGCACTGCACATACCACATTACTCCAAAGAGTCCTAGGTTCATCATTCAATCCAAGGCCTCTATAATCAACACAAAACATATGCACACAAGGAGAAGCAACAACCAATCCAACTCTGCTAGCCAAAACAGCCTACACTATAATGACAAAGTTATAGGGTAACGATACACTTAATCACAGAATGCTATATAGCATTTCACTCGATAGGAACCTCCAGAAAACACAGCTAACTAGGAAAGGCCCACTTTGAGTAAGGTGAAGGCCATCTCCAGAAAGAAAAGGGCTACCTGCCATGAAATAAAGACAACCTAAACTGAGAGCCAGCGTAGAAAGGGCTACTTGTGAGAAGAATTTTATGTTGGAAAGGGTACCAGCCCCTACAGAGAAAGGTAACTGAAGCAAAAGCCACTCATTAACAAAGAGCAATTCAATTGGTCAAAGAAGCAACTGGAGCATTTTTTGTCAGCAACAAAAAAATAAATTTTATTAAAAAGTGAAATATGAGATGCAAGAGTAGTCACAGGACAAGAAATTCACCAATAAATGGTAAATAAAAAATAGAAAATATATATCTCACTCCCTCCATTTTCTTTTAATCGAAAACAAAGAAATCCCCTTAAAAGGAGATGACATCAATCCCTAAAAAAAAGCTAGATAACAAATTTTATCCCATCATGCCCCTAACTCATCATCCTTGGCCACAAAATTCTAGTATTCCTTTCCAAAGAAATCACCCAAATAACTACACAAATAACACAATTCCAAAAAACTTGGGTCCAACTATTAATACCAAAACCCTTGGTCAATTTCTATGAAGCATGAATACTTCAAAAAGGGAGACGTATCCATATTGGATACCAATACGCCTTGGATACTCGCGGTTACATATCGGATACTTAATTTTGAAGTATCGAATACTCCAAGTCACATATTACTCCAAATACTTTATTTCGTTATTTGACAAAAAGAACATAGTGAGAGTTAAAGTAATAAGATATGTCAAATTGATGTATCCTTATTGTTTCATGCATGTCCTCTATAACTACGTAGAAAGTAAGAATTAATAAGAGAATATAACAATAGTAAAATTATAAATTATAAATAAATATTTAATAAACTACAATATATTATTTTTATTAGTACCAAAGGGAACAGCATAGGAACAAGTTGTGGATTGTTCTATTATTGTAATATAAACATATTAAACTTGATATTAAAATGAAATATACAAGTTACTGCCTTAAATTAATATCTAATTTTTAAGGGTTAGTGCTTTGCATTATAAAATTACAATGTAGTCTCTCAACATTCTTGAGCTTATGTGTAACTCATTACTAATAATTTTTTTAAAATATATTTTTAATAAACGTATCCTAGCCATATCCTACTTTTTTAAGTTTTGTCGTATCACCGTATCCGTATCCGTGCTTCCTAGGTCAATTTGAAGCATATGAAAGCAAAAAATGGAACCATCCAATACAAACCTTCCAACCAAAATCCTTTAAATATGTAAAGAAGGGAATGACAAAAGCACCAAAACTTCATCAAACTTTTCCAAAGTATTTAAAGTTACTTGCAACGCTTCTTATGTAGGCATTGGAGGTGCTCTTAGTCAGGAAGGGTATCCAATTCATTATCTTAGTGAAGTATTCAACCTACAACAAGGACTTCGCGTTGTAATCACACCAAGAGGCACTCAAATATATCAACTCCCAAAAAAAGTTGAATCAATGACATGGCAAGTGGGCTTCATTCTTGCAATAATATTCACTTGGCATCAAGGAAGAGGTTTGTACGGAGAACAAGGTGGTTGATGCACTTAGTTGATTAGAACAGATTCTCAATTCTATGGTTAATCGAGTATCACACATTCTAACATTCATGGCTACCCAGTTTGTGAGTTTCAATTTACTCGAAAGAGATTATTTATCTTCCAAAGATGTTAGCATTATTCAAGGTGATTTGGCAGCCAAATAGTGAACTAATGATCAAAAAATTTCCCTACATGATGGACACCATTTAAGGGAACTCATCTTTGACCTTTGTTTACACACCACTAGAATAAGTGATACAGGGATTGCTTGATGGAGGGGCAGCTGGTCATTTGGGCATGATAAAACGATTGCTAGGAAGCTCATTTTTATTAGCCTAGCTTGAAGATAAACATAGCAAGGATTGTCCCCTGTTGTACATGGCAATTATCAAAAGGGAGGAAGAAGAATATTGACTTTTACATGCATTTACCTATAAGTTATAACTCATAAGCCATGGCAAGACCTTAGAATGGACTGTCTTAGGCCTTCCCCTGCCAAAAACTCTTCAGGGTTTTAATTCCACATATGTTGTTAACAAGTTCTAAAAAATGGCACCCAATTTTCTATGACAAAGACAATAGATGTTTACATTCCAAAATATTTGTTAGTGAAGTTGGGCACTTGCATAGTTTACCTCTAATGATTCTTTCTAATTTAGATGTTAAGTTTTATAAGCTATTTTTGGAGGCTTTGTGAAAATTGATAAATACCAAGCTCAATTTCTCTTCCGTTTTCCATCCATAGACACAAAGATAAACTAAGGTCATTACTAGGAGTTTCGATGATCTCTTGAGATGCTTGGTAGGTCACGATGTCACTACATGGCATCAAATACTTCCTATAGCTGAATTTGTTTATAATAGATCTGTAAATAGAACATAAGCGCATAGTCATTTGAGACTTTTTTGGTCTCACAGCAAAGGAAACCAATTGATTTGGTTCCTCTACCTAACAAGGTAAAACCAAGTGTTGAAACAAAAGCATATGCTAAACACATGGAAGACATCCATGATGAAGTAGATGCATGATAGCAAAAGTTGTTGACTTATGTTCAACGGCGAAGTTCTAAATTTAAGGAAAAGGGGCGGTTCACATTTGACCTCAGTAGATTCCAAAAGGTGTTAATAATGCATATCGCATCCTTGTTCATTCATACACATGAAATGGTTTTGGTAAAACAAATTCCGGTGAGTTTTTTGTTCTACCACAAGTTTACTTAGTTGTACGAGAACAGGTTTTTAAAATAGTAAAATTTATGTTTCAAAACAGTGGCTTATCCATCCGTAAATGTGAGAAATTCATTTGAGTGCTACTACATGTTTTTGGCTCAATTTGCATGTAACAAATTGAATTCATCCTACTTTGGTTTTCCTTGTTCACCTAGATTTTCCCTTGCATATGTAATGTGACCTAGTCTTCATTGTAATAAGTAGACCGGTATTATCATTGAAAGTTCTGAGAGACCTAGAGAGTTTCATAGTCCTACAACGAGATCCTCAATTGCCCCACTAATTTGGCAATCGCCCAATACAAGCAAGGCCTACCAATCGGACATAGACTACGAGACTCGCTTACAATGCACCAGCCCACAACCATGGAGTCATTAATGCAGCAGATAAATGAACACATCCGAGTTGAGGATGATGCCGCCACCGCCGCCGCCACAACCAAGAAGGCAATTCCAATTGCAACGAACAAACGTATGGCTAAAAAGGTTCACTCAATAGGGCAGGAAGATAACCGCCCTAATAACCAAGCTAGAGAACAACATCGCGGTGCTAACTGCAATGACAAAAACAAAGGACGTGGGAGTGACCGGGCTAATGCTCCTGGCAATGAGGAGGAAGATGCCAAGAGAAAGTTAAAGGCGTAGACCGGTATCAGAACGGTCTTCAAAATCCCAATTTATCGCATCCTCAGCGAGATTAGGGGCGAGTCGTATGTCCGATGCCCAACAAAATTGGAGGACACACGGAGGGGCTTCAACTAAGATACCGTTGCACTTTCCACGGAAAAAGGGGTACCAAACAAAGGATTGCGTGCCATTGAAGCAGCACTTGAAAGAACTAGTCACAGCAGGGCACTTAAACTAGTACATAGACGGAGGTATGAGGGCCGCTCCACAAGGGCAAGCTGAGCCAAATGAGCTAGCCGTCCTAGATGCAACGCCTCAACAAGTTATCAACATCATTCACGAAATCATGGAGCCGGCTTGGGTATGCGAGCTCAAAGAGATGATTAAGAAGGCGAAGCACATGAAGAAAGTGCTCTCTGTTCAACCCGCCGTGAAAAAGAGAAAGACCGAGGTAAAAGACATCATGACCTTTTCAAGCAAGGACTTGGAAAAAATTCAAACCCCACACAATGATGCCTTAGTAGTAATGCTTTGTGTCCAGAATTTTGACATCAAGCGAATTTTGATCGACCAGGATAGTTCAATCGAGATCATGTACTACGACGCATTCAAGTAGATGAAATTGAAGGACAAGGACTTGGCTCCCGCGACGTCTCCTTTGGTCGACTTTAACTCACAGCCGGAATGGCCAATCGAGAAGAACATCTTACCTGTCAGAGCAGGGACTAACAAAACAAGTAGAGTTCTAAGTGCTGAAGCTCCCATCGACGTACAATCTGATCTTGGAGAGGGGTTGGTTGCATGCCATGCAAGCAATAACTTCGATTTATCATCAGATCATGCGCTTTCCCACCCCAACTGGACAAATTGAAGAAGTTTAAAAGGATCAAGTGATGTCCAAACAATGCTTTGTTATGGTAAATAGCAACCGGGCCACCAAAGGCTTTGTCTAAATGATAGCGGGGCCAGAAGGCAAAAAGGTCCTGGAGGATGTAAGAAGGACAGCAGAGATAGTGCGCCCACAATCTCTAAGGCTGCATGGCCAGCCTTGAAAAGGAGGAGCATGCAAACATTGGAGGTAAGCGATCTAAAACTCTCTCTCTCCCTCTACAGTGCTTTGCCTTCTCTCTTCTCCCACAAAGCTAACTTGACCATCGGAGGGATTTTCCGACAAACCCACCCGTCAAGTAGCTCACTTTTGTTCTGTTTACAGTACGACGAAGTTCTAACGGAGTGCGATAAGCTTGGAAGCAAGGAGGTACGGAGCGAGATAAATATTTCTCTCTCGTACATTGTCCAAGACAAGCAATGTCAAAGCTGGTACGGAACAAGACAGCTCCAAGAAGATACATACAGAGTTCCAAGTAGTAAATTCCAGTTCAAAAATTAAAGGGAAAAAAAATTATAAATCAATGGGTCTGCCTGTCATTTGGTATATGCAGTGAGTTGCTAAGGTTTCAAACAAAAAGCTCAGGAAAAAGGAAAATATAAACACAAAAAAGTTTGTTTGCTACAAACATTTTATACATTTTTGACATTTTGTATGATGAAAAATGAAAGTAACAAAAAAAAAACTTCTATGGTCAAATATAACACAAACTAATTTGGGCATAAAACATTTTTTACTTTTGAACTTTAAATTTTTCTAGATTAATTGATATTTTATTTAATTTCATTGTCTAATTTTTATTGATTTTTTATTTAATTTCATTATTAATATTTATTAATTTTTAAAATAAATTTATTTAAATTTTATTTTAAAAATAACATAAATTTTTATTAATGTTTAATTTATTTAATTTCAAAAAAATAAATTTATTTAATATTTAAAAAATAAAATAAATTTTTATTTAACCAAAAAAAATTAAAATATTAAAGACAAATTTAATATTGTCATTACTTAGTAAACAATTAAAAATAGTAAAAAAGTTTATTGAACATTTATCCTTCTTCATACTATTTCATTCAAACATAGGGTTCAATATAGTCTTTTCCAAACATATATTCTCATAAGAAAACAAACATGAGATTCACATCATTTCTAACTAAATAATTCAGAAACTATTAATCCCAGAATTAATAGTCCGATAGATTACAATCTCCTTATCTTATCCATCCAAACAAACATGGCCTAATACTAATGCCACCACCTCCATCACCCCCACTTGCCCCACCACCAAAACTGCAGCCCCACCACACCCCATTACTTCAACCACGACCACAACTATTACCACATTAATTCTAAAGTCACAGCCAAAAATTTAAATAAAAATTTGAAAAATATTCTGTAGAAGAAAAAAAAATTTCCAGCCAGACATACCTAACCTTGTCAAATTTGAGTACCAATATTTAAATATGTCAATTTGATGCATCAACCTTTCAAGTCTAACAGCAATATACTAAATGTAGAAAATTAGTGTCTTTTGGCAATAGCCAAGGCACGCTTTACAGCCAAATCCACCAAGCAAGCAAAACCTAAAGTCCTGTGCAGTCAGTAACAAGGGAATAAATAAATAAAGTATATAAATCTGTCATCATTTCCCTGTGTTTGATCATGATTTGGGTAGGATTAGGCTTTTTTTTTTTTTTTCTGATCCGAGAATTAGGCAATGTTTGGAAACAATAATTTTTAGCCAAACTTTCAATATATTCTCTTCAATTTTTACACATCATTTTGTAAAAATTTAAAAAGTCACTAAAAATTCATTCCAAATGAACTCTTAAAATTTAAAAATTTGAGGCAAATGTGATGAGATAAAGTTAAATTTTTTAAACATTTTTCTTTGACAAAATTAGTGAAACATCCACTCTAGGTCACTCAACATTTTCACATAAAAAATCCAATTCAAATAAATTTCAATTTACACAGAGATTTCACAAAAAAATTTCAAAATTTATCAGCCATAATCTCAAAGAAATTTCTAAATTTCCATATAAAAATTGAAATTTTTCTGAGTCGACACAAAACTTCTCTAAGTCGATTTTCTATATGAAAATATTGAGCGACCTAAAATATAAAAATATTGTATGTCATTTACTTTATAAAATCTTAATATTAGAGAACTTTAAAAAAAAAAAATCCCTTTTCCTTTCTCTTTTCATTTCTAAATCCCTATTAAATTTAAAACAAACCTTAGAACCAAGGCTTCCAAACAGAAAAATCCGAAAGTTCAAACAGATATAGCAAAATAGCTTTTCTTTTCAAATAATATATATATATATATATATATATATCCCTGTGCTGAAACCATATTATGTTTAAAAAAATTCACATGAATAACAGTTATGCTTTGACTTTGAGAAGATTTGAAAAATAAAAAATAAAAATTCAGAGGGAGGAAAAGGAAATTAAAAATTACCAATGCTCGATAACGATGGTCTTAGAACTATCATCAGCAACAGCCTTAACCTCTGCGGTTTGTACTTGTACTTTTTGTTCTTTTAGGTCTTCCTTGGCGCTTGTTTTGGCTTTCTTCGTCCTGGGTTTGTATTTGGGTTTGGGGGAGCTCAACGAGTCTGTGGAAGAGTTACCGTTGAGTCGGCGAGTAGAGCTCCGAGTCACCATCAACTCGCGTTTCACAATCACAGGCTTTTTTTCTTCTCCTTCACCTTCATCGCTTCGTTTCTTCGGCGCCATCTCTACTTTCTCTTTTTTTTTTTTTTTTTTTTTGCTCTATTTCTCTGCTCTTGTACCTGTCTCTCTGGCCTTTTTATCTTGTTTCCGTGAAAAGAAGATAATTATTTTGGCCTATTTTTGGCAATTATGAAAAAAATTAATTTAATAATTTATTTAGATTTTTTATTTTGTCTATATTTTTTTTTTCTACAGATTAACTAATAAGTCAATCGAAATTCAAGTTGCCAAATAAGGCTAATAAATAATGGGATTGGACCGTCTTTCGTTGGTCATTCCAATTCCAATTTTAGTTCATTTTGAAGTCTCATTTGAAAATAAATTATTTTAATAATTTTTTAATTTTTTTAAAAAATTATATAAAAAAATAAAAAGAGTTATATAATAATTTATAATATTTTTTGACTTTTAAATTAAGATATATAATTGACAAAGTTATTAGCCTTAATTGAATATTAATAATTACTTTGTCAAATTATATTTGTATTAATAATTTATTTTTTAACTTGTACTTATTATTAAATACAAATTTGATTTAGGAGTTGTTTAAATATACTTTTTAACTTTTTTTAAGAAACGTAAAATATAAATTAAATTTAAAATGATGTGATTCAAATCAAATAATTATGACTTAAACAAAATATTGTGTTAAAATAATATATATTATTATAATAAATAATGCTATATGTACTAATTGATATATTAATGAATAATATTACATAATTTTAAAGGTTTTAAATATTTATAATTTGTATAATAAATAAGATTGTAATTTTTAAATAATAATACTATAACATATATTAATATACTAATTGATATATGTAACACTACTACGTTTTAATACATGCCAAACAAATTAGTCAAGTAAGAATTATTTTTGAAAAAGTGATTAAAAATTAATTTTTTTGATTTATTAACTTTTTTATTAAAAATTAATCGTTTTAATAACTATTAACTCACTTTCTAAAAAAACTTTAATAATGATATTCCCTAAACATAATTTTTTACCAAAGTTAAATATTCGACAAATTCAACCCATTCAATTATTCAAATCATAAATGTGGTCTCCATTGTAACTCACAGAAACCAAGAGCATTTTCTAGATTAGAGAGTAGTCTGAAAGTCTCTTAAAAATATATATATATATAAATTACACTGAGGCTCCTGAAGTTTATATTTATTATAATTTTTCCTTTACGTTTTAGAAATTATATTTCTCTCTTGAAGTTTAAACTTTCATTACAGATTCCCCTCAGTAATTTAATTTTTTTAAATACCAATTTTACCCTCATTGGGTAAATTACATTGATACTCCTCATATTTTAAAAATTACAATCCCTTTCCTAAGATTTAAAGTAGCATTATTAATTGTCATCTCGATTAATATTAGTTGGGAAAAAAATTCATTAAAAAAAAATTAATTGAAAAAAAAATTGTGAGTAAAATTTTTATATTTTTGTTTAAAAATCAACGTAAACTCATTCTTTGAATTTATATTTTTTTCTCAAATTTACAAATTGAGACAACCATTTATAAATTAAAAAAATTATCAAATAAGTTTTTATGACAATTTTTTTAATTTTTGTAAATATAAATTGAAAACTGAAAACGAAATGGTTACCAAATAGGCCTCAGATGGTAAAAATGTCGTAAAATTAATAAATAATTAAATAAGTTACCAACGTAAGAAATGACTTATTAAAAGATTCTTAAGCTATGTATGGTTTGATTTTTAGAAGAAAAAAAATTAAAAATTAATTTAGTTAAAAAATAAAAAATAATTATCATTTTAAAGGGTAGTTTGGCATCCCCTAAATAATCCATCTTTTTATCTTTTTTCCATCACATCACCTCTCTACTTTTCTGCACATCTTTTCGTAAAAAGACAAAAAGTACACTTATTTAGATCATCCCAAACAACACCTAACTTTTGAGTAGGTTATATACATACGTATGGTTGTTTCAATTTAATTTGTAAAAAATTATTTCTAACCACTTAAAAAATAAAAATTATATAAAAATGATAATTTTTTTTTATTTCTTAACCAGATTAATTTTAAATTTAAAAAAAAAATTCTAAAAATCAAACCATAGATAGCTTAAGAATTTTTTGATAAGTCATTTATTACGTTGGTAACTTATTTAATTATTTGTTAATTTTACGATATTTTTACCATCTGAAACCTGTTTGGTAACCATTTCGTTTTCAGTTTTCAATTTATATTTACAAAAATTTTAGAAATTGTCATAAAAATTTATTTGATAATTTTTTTTGTTTATAAATAGTTGTCTCAATTTATAAATTTGCGGGAAAAACATAAATTCAAAAAATAAATTTATGATGATTTTTAAATATAAATTTAAAATTTTACTAACAAAATTTTTGCCCAATTCATTTTTTTTTAAATAATTTTTTTCCAATTAATACTAATCAAGTGGGGTAATTGTTAATGCTATTTTAAACCTTAGTGGATGGATTGTAATTTTTAAAATGTGAAGGATGTCAATGTAATTTATCCAGTGATGGAAAAATTAGTATTTAAAAAATTTAAATTGCTGAAGGGAAATCTGTAATGAAATTTTAAACCTCAAAAAAGATATAATTTTTAAAAGATGAGAGAAAATTATAATAAACAAAAATTTGATGAGGGTATCAGTGTAATTTAACAAAAAAAAGAGAGAGAGAGGGGGGAAATCTGAACAATAAATAATAATAATTAATTAATTATATATATATATAATAGTAATAATGGTGATGATAAGACAGGTGAAGTAACCCACTCGTTTGTTCAGCCTTTTGTTATTGGCGCCTTCTGATAACCTATCCCAATGTATACTTTCCCGCGTTTTTCCAGCCACGGTTTTTGGGAACAGCAATGGTTGAGGGTCAGAATTTTTGTGACTCAAATGATTTGAAATTGTCAAAATAACGTCGTTTTGAGAACAAAATAACTTTGAAATTGTCAAAACGATGTCGTTTTGGCAATTTCGAGCTATTTGAGCCACAAAAATTGTAGCCCTCAAATATTTTTCTTTTGAAAATAAGATTTACAACAATACTAGAGAGCCACAATTTTTGTGACCACAATAGCTTAAAACTGCCAAAACGATGTCGTTTTGGGTGCAAAATATGCCAAAACGACGACGTTTTGACAGTTTTGAGCCATTATAGCCATAAAAATTGTGGCCCTCAAACATTTTCCTAAGATTTATTAGATAATGTTATATGTATGAATTGATGATATGAGATAATTTAAAATATTTTTAATATTTGTAATGTAATTAATGAGTAGGATCAATAATAATATCATAATCAGTATTAGTACACTAATTGGTGCATGTAGCATTTCTGTAAGTTATTTTAATAATGATGGTGTTATATATATCAATTAATATATATATATATATATATATTAGTGTATCAATTAATGTTACGTCATTATTACTAGAATCCGGATCCTCCGTCGCCCTTTCCTGCGGCGCGTTCCTGTCGCCCTCCAAAACGACGTCGTTTTGGAGGGTTTTTTTTTTTTTTTTCTTTCTTTTCTTCTTCTTCTTTCTCTCTCACTGATAACTCTCTCTCTCTCTCCTCATTTCAGATTGCAAATTGAATCAGAGATAGGAGCAACAATCTTCTTTCCATTAATACCATTTTTGTATATATTCTTTAAATTTTTATTTCAAAAAGCAATTAATAAACATCAGATTTGGGTTGCCATCTTCAAAGGAGATTAAATTTCTTAGGAAGAGGACCACAACCTACTGTGAATGGCAGCTCCAGTGTGTTTTTTTAAAACATTTTACTAATTTTTTTGTTTCAATGGCAGACCCTCCAAAAAGCAACCCTCCTCAAAGCCTTAAATATGAAAAACAATATAAAAAAAAAAACAATAAAGAGGCACAGAAGAAGAATCTGGATCCTCCTTTCCTACCAGACCCACCACCTCTTATAATAATGTTGAACCAAAATTTAAAAATGCAAAATCATTCCACAGAAAACAAATTTTCTGGGCATTTTCTTTCCAGACTAGAGAACCCCAGAAAATTTTTCATTTTTTTTAATGTCAAGAACGAAATTTGTTTTGTAGATTAGTTTAGATTAGATTAGATTTTGCATTTGTAATTTTTTGGGCATTTTCTTTCCAGATTAGATTAGATTTTGTCAAGAACGAAATCTGTGGAACCAAGCCCTTTGTGTTTCGTTTTGCTGTGCTCTGTTCTGAGAGCACGAAAAATTTGATTTTGGGTTTGATGATGATGATGAAATTTGATTTTATTTTGGGTTTGATGATGATGATGAAATTTGATTTTAGTTCTTGGGTTTGTGGGTAAAAAAAAGATGAAGCAAAGAGGCAGGAGAGAGCTTCATTCCAAGGAATGGTTGCTTGATCAATGGTGATTTTGGGTAAAAGCGGAGAGAGAGAAGCAGATAAGTTAATGGCGATGGGATCGGAGAGATCGAAGCCTCTGCACAATTTCACGATGCCGTGTTTGAAGTGGGGGAGTCAGAGGTATCTCAGGTGCACGAAGATGAATCCAAATGGCGAAGCCTGTTCTGCCAATCGGAGGTCTTCAGCTTCCGAAGTAGATAAGCGTTTGATCGGAAAGAAAGAAGAAGAAGAAAAGAAAAATAAAACAAATAAAAAATAAAAAAAACCTCCAAAACGGCTTCGTTTTGGAGGGCGACAGGAAAGTGCCACAGGGGAGTGCGACGGAGGATCCGGATTCATTATTACTAACTCCACTTATATCTATATATATTAAGGAAAAAGGGATTTTCAGCCCCAAGCCCTATGGGAGTTTCAATATCCCAATCTGTATTTTCTAAATTTTTTATTAAAAAAAAATCAGCATTTATTGATTTGATCAAAATTCTCTAATCAGTATTTATTAGTTTTTTTCAATTCATATGTCTTTCCACATGCTTGCATTTATTGATTTGATCAAAATTTCCTTATCAGTATTTAAAATTCCATCATACAAATAATTATAGGTACAACTCGTGTATAGTTACTGCAGTACCTTTTTCAACTTCTCCCATACACTATGGTTAGTGATAAGATTATTAAATTATTTTTATAAAAAATCTTTAAAAACATAATTTATATATTAAAAAAAATCTAAAACAAATATAAATATATATAATTATCCCGTGCATAGTATGGGTGATAGGTTAGTTATATAAATTATAAATGGTTAATTACACTAACAGTCCTTATAGTTTAGGACTCGTGTTACTTTGATCTATAACTTTTCAATTGTGACACATTTAACCTTACATTTTGAATCTTATTTCAAATGAGGACAATTGAAGATGCTATTATTTAATTTCAATGGCAAAATTGTCAATTTGATAAAATATAAACTAATTTAACAAAAATAAATGTCAAAAATATATGCTTAAATTTTTAAAAATTATTTCTACCCACCAAAGATAAAATTATGTAAAATTAATAAATCTTTTAAACATTTATTTATTTATTTATTTATTTATATTACCAATATAATTTTTATTATGTGTTTAGATGATAACTATGTAATAGGTGGTTGTTAAGATTTTAATGTATAATCAATATATTTTATATATGAAATATTTTTAGTTTTGGATTTTTTGATTTAATAGATTGATATAATAATGATATCAAAATTATCGTCATATTTGACTTTTGAAAAAATAGAAAATAATTTAATGAAAATAAAAACAACTACTCATTACATAATTATCATCCAAATATATAATAAAAATTAATTTGGTAAAATAAATAAATAAATAAATAAATATCTAAAAAATTTATCAATTTTACATAATTTTATCTTTAGTATATAGAAATTATTTTTAAAAATTCAAAAATAAGTTTTTGACATTTATTTTTGTCAAATTAGTTTATATTTTTATCAAATTGATTATTTTGCCCTTTAATTTAAGCAATGGTATCTTCAATTGTCCTTATTTGAAACAAAATTCAAAATTTATGGTCAAATGTGCCACAATTAAAAAGTTAGGGACTAAATGATACAAAACCCAAACTATAGGAACTGTTAGTGTAATTCGCCCAATTATAAATACTCAAAATCTCTAAAATTATACTACATTATATGTTAGTATATCAGTTAATACATTAATTGGTACATCTAATATTATTCTTTTAATATTTTTTTATAAAATGGTGTGAAAAAATAAATAAAGTGATATAGGGGTGTTTTGGAAAATTGATTAAAATTTGATTTTTGGCTTTTAATCAAATTTTTGATTTTTTTAGAAAAGTGATTTGAAAAGTTAGTAAAAAAATGTTTTTGATTTTTTTTATTAATATTTGTTTATGATATCACATCACACTAAAATAACTAAACTATCTCTACCCAAGTAGAAAATTTATAATTTCACCCATGTAAATATATATATATATATATATTAAAAAAAAAAACATAAAGGATATAGATGTAATTTTATATATGATTTTTTTAAACTTGTCAAATGACTCCTTAGTAAAAAAGTCAACCTAACTTTTCTAGCGCTTACAAACGTAACTTTTTACTAAGGCCTCGTTTGGGAACCCTCATTTTTAGTCAAAAAGTCAAAAAATTATTAAATTAGTCAAAAAACCAACAATTCATACAAAAAAGTCAAAAATTCTATTTTCTCTCTACTTTTTGCACATCTTTTCGTAAAAAGCCAAAAAGTCAGCCCAAACATACTAGTTTTTTTTAGCTCATATTTTAGCCAAATAGTTAAAAAGTTACTAAATTAATCTGTTCCCAAACGAAGCCTAAGTGGCCAAAAGAGCACGTAATAACTTTATAATAACTTTTTAACCAAAATATTTAGTTATTAAATGAGACCTAATGAATTGTTTTGAAGCATTTTTATAAAGACAAATTATAAACATGGACAGTTCTATTTGCATTTTAAAATTGGTCAAGGGATCGTTTGGCAAGAAGAGTTTGAGGCTTTTTTGGCTATTTTAGCCACAAAAGATAAAATAGGCTATTTTAGCCACAAAAAATAAAACATCACATCCAACCCATAATTATTACACTCTTCTCTCACAAAAAAAGTCAAAAAAGCCAAAAAGTCCTTCCCAAACCAAGCTTTTTAGCCCAGGTTAAAATAGCTAAAAAAGCCAAAAAGCCAAAAAGCCAACCCACTTCCCAAACGGAAGCCAAATTATACCAACAATCTATATAGTTTGAAATTTATATTATTTTAGTCTTTAATTTTTTAATTGTGATATATTTAATTCTAAATTTTGAATCTCATTTTAAAGAAAGACAATTAAAGATATTATTATTCTATTTTAAGGGTAAAATTGTTAATTTGATAAAATATAAATTAGTTTAACAAATATAAATGTCAAAATTATTTTTAAATTTTTTAAAATTATTTATACCCACAAAAGATAAAATTATATAAAAATAATAAATCTTTTACAATTTTTATTTTTTTACCAAATTAATTTTTAGTTGTGTTTAGATAATAATCTTGTAATGGGAGATTGTTTTTGTTGATATTTTTGGATGATTATCATATAATATATGTTGTATTTGTTGCTAATAGATTTTTTTTTTATGGTTAACATGTATTGAATAGTTATTGGTTGTTAATGTATAATCGATAGATTAATTTAATAATGACATCCAAGTTGTTGTCGTATTTGATTTTTAAAAAAATAGAAATTAATTTAATAAAAATTATTTCTACCCTTTGAAAAGATCAAATTATATAAAAATGATGTGTTTTAAATTTTTTTCACTAATTTAATTTTTAGTTTCTTAGAAAAATATTATGAAAATAAATTATAAAAACCAAACCAAATAGAATTTATAATTAAGAAAGTTTCAACATTATTCATTAAAAAAAAACTATTACATTTCAAACAACATACAAGTTAACCAACATAAACTAAGTTGTATGACGACTTTACCCTTGAAATGGACCGTTTGCAAAGGAAATATATTTGATTGTCTTTATTTATAACAAAATTCAAAGTCAAACATATCACAATTAAAAAGTCACAAACCAAAGTAACATAAGATACAAACTACAGGCATTGTTAGTGCAATATTATACACTTCAAAAACATTATTATTATGTCCTATTCAAAATGATCAAAATTTACTTAGGTGTGGTTTGGCATATATTGAAAAGGATAAAAAGTCAAAAAGTTACTCGAAAAACTAAAAAGTTATCACTATTCACCAAAAAAAATTTTATAAAAAAAACAAATTACACAACGCCAAGTACAAGCATACATAGTGGTGAAGTTATGTCAGTGATGGCCAAGTACAAGCCATACCTATTGAAATGATGATTAATGGTACAAATTTACAACGCGGGGTGCACAAAAAAATTAACCCGAAATGGTGTTGTTCGGCTCGTGGGGATCCATCACGGGTTCTTTTTTGATAATCTGAATCATTCAATATGTAAAACTCGTTGAGTACTATATATTTGTAAAAAATCGAGTTGATCGAATATCTCTAACTACATGATCAAATCAGTTTTGTATAAAAAAAATGGATGGTGTCATAGTTAACGGTTGACAAAAAATTAATCCGATCAAATAGCTATCGATATCCGATCAATATAATTTTTTACAATTATATAGTACTCGACGATTTTTACACACTGAACAGTTCTAATTAGCAAAATGGGACCCGTGGTGGCCCCCACGGACCAAATAGTATAGTCCAATTCAATGTTTGAAAAGGAGGCAAGCATCTCCTATACTACTCTGTGCAAACCGTGTTACCTACCGTACAGCCTACAATGCACAAACTTCTCCTATACATTAATTTATACAATTTTTTAATACATATTTTTTCGTTAAATGTCAAAAAGTTAACCCAAACAATCATCTTTTTTTTCTCAATTTTTTAGTTCAAAATGTCAAAAAATACACTTATTTAAGATATCCCAAACAACCCCTTAATATTAAAAAAAAAAAATACTACTCACAATATTTTGGGTACCTTATCTCATTCTTCCTTTCTACTTTCTTCTCTTCCCACTTTTCACTTTTCCTTGCACTCAACCATGTTTCCAAGTTATTTTTTTTTATTGAGAATGTATGCTTTTATGTTTATTTTTATTATTTTTGGTCCATGAATTTTCTAAATTTATTCTAAAATTTAGTACCAACAAATTATATTTACTTAGAAACTTGTTTTCAAAAAAAATTCATATATTCAGCACTATGTTTCCAAATTATTTGACATTGTTCAATATTTAATATTGAACAAATTATCTATGTTCGGCTCTGTGTTTTTGAAAATTTAATTTTCGAACTTTTTCATATTCTATTTCCGAACAAAAAAAACTATCCAGTATTATATCTCAAAGCAAAGTACACATATTCAAAAAAAAATTCCAAATAAATTCAATTTTGTTCAGCATTAAGTATCCAAAAAAATAAAAAATATTTAGCTTCCTATTTCTATACCTTCGGATGGTTTGGAAGCCTATTTGATTTGTGAGGTGTACTTTAAGTATCTTTCTAGAGTTTTTGAGAATATAATAAATATTATTTGAGGTCTTCAAAATAATAGAATAAATTTTAAATGTGGGAGTCCAACTAATCTTTTGAAGTGCAAATAGAGTCACCCTACAAATACATTCTCGTTTTACTTCAAATATAGAATACTCCTATGATTTTAAATATTACAAATACTCACCTATCATAATTTTTTTTTGGATAGAATTAACATAAAAAAATAAAATTTCTAACTATTTTCATATACACCAATAAAATTACATAAATGATTAATTAAAATATATTTTTTAACGTCATTAAAAATTATTAATTGACTTAACAATTTATTAATAAAATAGATCATTTATTATGTAATTAGAAACTTGAAAATGAGAGGCATAATTTTCAAAATTATAATTCGTATTTTAGGCAAATTTTACGACTATATTTGTAATTTACTTTTTTTAACAACTATAGAAGGAAAAAAGATTGTGAGTTAGTTTAGAAAATAGGTTTCTTAGAGGTTTTTTATTTTTATTTTTATTTTTATTTATGAAAATGTGTGCAAAATAATAAAAAGATCAAATCATCTTTTTGTATTGACTTTTTAATTGATTTATCATGTTCTCAAATAAGGTCTCAAAGTGTACTGGGAAATCATCCTACGTGTTGTAAAGGAACTAAATCAATAAGTTTTGTCTCTTACTAACCCATTATTGATGCGATTTCTATAACAAATCAAGACTATTCACCGAATGATGATACTTTCACGTCATATCAGCGTTACATACACTACTGGAAAACGTAGATATAACCACATTTTTTTTGTGGCATTTTTTGTAAATGTCGCTAAATCTGTTAAACAATCTTTTAAATTCATGGTGACGGTGGGATAACCGCGTACGGAACGGAATATGTGTAAAACGACACAGTTTTGTGTGTTAAAATAAGAGTTTTTTTTCTCCTCTTTTTATAAAGGCATCTGTACCTAGGAAATCCAAATCTATCTAGAGATATTTCGATTTCAGTTGATTGAGCAGAGACGCGACTTGAGAGAGAGAGAGAGAGAGAGAGAGAGAGATTAAGGCTTGATTCTTTGATTTCCATCGATTTTTGATGATTTTGATCTGGAAAATCTTGTTCTCCCTCTTGACTTGAGCATATATCTTCGAGATTGTTTGAATCCCTCTAATCTAAATCAATCTAGGGCCCAGGGTAAGGGTTTTCTGATATAGATTTGCTAAGTTCACTCAAGATCTGTAAAATCTCATGGCTAAAACAATGATTTGGAGTATATTTAAGTTGATGTTTGGAAATTCATATGCATTTTTTCCCCCGATCTAGCTTATTTCTGGAATTTTTGCTTTTGTTTTGTGTTCTTTCTCTTCATTTGTGGTCTCTTGCTCTTTCTAGTCCATACAGTGGGATGCATGGAAAGCTCTTGTCATTCATGGCGATGTACTTTGTCTAGGGTTTCAAGTGCGGTGTCAGTGTCTCTGGACAAGCAGCGGCTAATATAATCGAGATGGGTCATAAGTAGAAGTTAAAGATCTAGAGACCTAGATCTTATTCTCAAATCTGCTATCTCTCCGATCAGATTTGCAAATATCAGGTCTAAATTCTATTTGTTACTCTCTTCTAGTTTTGATTGGATTTATGTTTAAGCCACAACACTATTTTGAGCAGTACGAAACAATTGAACAAACACTTAGGTACATGAAGCATATTTTGATACAGGACTAGTTATATACTGCAGAGAGGAGTGCCTTTTATGGTTAATCTTATTTGAACTATTTATTGTCTTTAAATAAGCTCATATCAATAAGTTGTAAGGATAATATCATAATATATATACAGCTGGCTATGGGAAATGAGAGAATCATTCATTTCATTAACATCACTTTTGTTATGATATTTCTTTCTTTCAATTGCTGATTAGTTTTAGAATTATTCATTTCTTTTGGGTAATGAGTTACTAATATGTTTGGATTTTAATATATGCTTCAACTTTTTTGTCCGGTTGTAATCCACACAGTAACTTGAACTAGAAGATTTACCCGTAATTATTGAACTTAACTTAGTTGATGAAATTTGAAATTACGGTGCCCCACCCGTCATATGGGATGGCAATTGTTTTGTACTTCTCTTTCTTGATTTGTACCGAAGTGTTTGTTCAATGATGAAACTTTGAGATGCCATTCCTTCATAATGAGGTATGTAATAATGTAACTTCTGTTTTGACAATTTTGTTCTTGTTATTGTTCAGGATGAATTATTTTATGGCAGCTTTAACACTCGTAACTTCTATGAGTTGTTGCAATACTCTCTTACATGATTTGCAACATATGCCACACATTTCCTTCTAGAATCATTAGATTATATATATAATTTGGGGAACATATTTCTTTAATTGATTTGGGAGTGTGATTTTTTATTTTTTGAACTTGACATCTATCAGTAGAAGTCCTCTCCACCTCTATTTTTTCTTCGTTAGTAAAAATTGATGCTTTTGATTAGTGATTGTATTTGATGGCCAATCATTTATGTAGTGGAGCATGACACAAACCTAACTGTGCACAACTGCAACATAAGAGCAGATCATGCATGGTTTTCTAGTTATTATAATGACAAGAATCATTATGATTATGTGGCTGTATGTAATTCATATCGTTGTGTAGCTGTATGTAATTCATATCGTTGTGTATGCTATGAAGCTGCTTTATTCCTTTTCTTTTCTCCATAATCCCCACCTTGTAGTGTCTCTCGCCTTTCGATCTGTGGAGGATTTTCGCAATGCAGCAATCAGCTGAATGCAAGCTGACATGAAATCTCTATTTGGAACTGTAACATACCAGTCAAATCAATTTTCGAGTATCTTCTTGGACAAGGTTATTTTTGTTTCTTTCCTTTACATTAGGTGTGGATTTCATGCTAACGATTAACTCGGTTTTGGAATAAAGTGACCCCTTTTTGATAAGTAAAACTTTACTTTGATAGTTGATCTGATCCTTCTTAACACTACGTGCAGCCTTTTTCTGCAAAGTTTCAAGGAGGAAGTACATAGAGCCAACTCAAAGATTACAGGTTATGTTTCTTCCTTCAGTGCACACAAACAGTCACAAAAGCCGGATTCTGTGTTTCCCTCCTAAGGTATGCATTGAGCTTTCATTCAGCCTCTGATGCCATTTTTCGAAGCTCAAATAGTGCAGAATAAAAAGCAAGTGAGCTAAAGGTTTGTATTGTCAATTTTTTAGTTTCTTACTAACTCTGGTTGCAAATTATCTTCTCAAAGTTGAGGTAATGTGCAAAAGAGACTGATAGATGTTAGTGACAAGTGGTAGTGGATGTAGTAGAAATGGTAGATGATCATTACAAGAGACAAACTAGACCATCGTTTTATTAATATTTGAATTTTGTTTGGAATTTTTTTTTCTTTGGATTAATAGGCTTGTTCCTCCGTCTCCTTGAGTTCCAAAGACAGCTCAATGCAACAAAAGTTGGGTGAGCGGTTGATTAACATCTAAAGAACAATGTTGGAAACACATACAGTATTAGAGGTATAAAAAATTAACCAAACCACTTAAGTTCAATTTGTGTTCATCTTGTTTGAGATAGGTTTGAACATGTCCTAAAACTCGTTAATTTTCTTGTTTGGGTAAGCTAGCTTCATTTGGTACTGTTAATTCTGTTGAATTGCATGCATTTAAATTCATGCATGTAATAAAACATTAGTGAATTTTTATCAGAAATGTTGGAAAAGGCAATGGCAACTCCTCTAACTATTTCACCAATATGGCGTTCCCCATTACTTGAGGTATGTCTGTATATGAACAAACACAGACCTCTGCATATAATTTCTCTCTGGTGCAAAGAAGACAAATTGATTGTATAGCGACCCCGGTCTTTTCCCATTTGTTTTTTTGTATCCGGACTTAGGTTCCGTAGATTCTGTCATTGTATAATTGTTGTTGTCGTTCTTTATTTTCTCATTTGGAGTTATAGGATGTGTTGGGCAGGTTTGTTTTAGGTTGGTTGGGTTCGGAAACCAAGTGTTGCTGTCCAGTTTTTGGGTTGGTCGCTCGAGCGAGTACTTAGTCGCTCGAGCGAGGGTTGTATTTTGTGTCTGGTGGCTCGCGCCAGATTTTCTTCGCTCGAGCGAGAGATTGCGTCTAGTATAGACCTGAAGCATTGCATTCTTGGCTCGAGCGAGCTTTTATTCGCTCGATCGAGGATTTCTTGTGTTTGGTCGCTCGAGCGAGCCTGTCCAGTTTAATTAGACAGCAGCGGATTTTAATAAGTTTTTCATCCTCTTTTTGGATTCCAAACCCTAAGGTCCGACTTCTCTCTCACCCTACTCACCTTCTCTCTTAGATTTGATCTACTTAGGGTGTGTTTCTACCCTAGATCCTTCATTAAAAAGAGTGTGTGAGTCGAGGGCTTCGTTTTAATCTGAATTGTTGGTGGTTTGGAGCACTTTGGAGTTTGGGTCTTCATCTCCATCTTCTCTTTTTGAGCTATTTCTTCGAGGTAGGGATTTCCTACTCCATTTTATAAGTTTTGATCTAAGTTTTGGTATATTGATATGTTGGGGTTACTTTGATAATTTTGGGAAAAATCCTAGTTGTATTAATAAATTAATTTGTATAATTAATTTAAGGGAATTGGGGAAATTGGTTAAATTCATGAAATTGAGGAATTCATTGATTAAACGGTGTTGTTGGATAATTTAAATCACTCGCCTATTAAATTGTTGATATATTTATTTTCAGTCTAGAAATAACTGTTTTGGGCTATCGGTGGAGGATAGTCGTGATTGTTGTAGACATTGCATGTGGATTAGGAATGACTGAAACTAATCACATTGGTTAAGTCATAATTTTTTACTATTGAATTAATACAGAAAATACGTGTATTGATTGAGCATTGCATTTGCATATTGTTTGGGAGGAGATAGGGGATGTACTCCACGGTTTAGGGGAAGATAGGGATGGACCTCTAAACCGGATTTTGTTTGGGAGGAGATAGGGGATGGACTCCATTAGCATCACTTTTATGTGTGCTTATTTATATTGAAGTGTTTTTATTGATACAGCACTAAAATGTGTATCAATTTGGAAGTGTGAAGTGTTTGATTTGAGCCTGAGTCTCATCTGTTTGTTGACATTGGAAGAAGGTGAATATGATGTATATAGTTCACCGTTGTAAGTTTGGCCAGGTTCTGAGCCAAATTGATAAAGTTGGAAAGTAAAACGTGTCTTAGACATTAGTGTCACGAAATTGTAAAATGATGTAATTGATTATCTTGGTTAACCATCTATTGAATGCTATTGCTTTAATCAATGCTTATATTTGGTTTAGTATATTTCTACTGGGCTGTGGCTCACCCTATGTGGGATCATCATTTTCAGGTTCAGGTGATAAGCTACCTCCAAGGACTTAGCTTGGAAGGACTTTGAAGACTATTTTCAGTTATTTGTTTTTATTTGTTAGTACATGTAAACACTCAAGCCTAGGGCTTTATTTGCATTTGAGTTAGAACTCATACTTTTGTGTCCAAGTGTTGGCTTGGAAAGATGTAAGCCTGTAGGGCATTTAATTTGATATTACATGTAATGTTTTTGGTTTAGTAATACTCTGATGAATGGTTTAATAAATTGTTTTTTTTAAATATTGCATATCGATGATATATAGATAGTGGATTTATTTTGAGGGCGTGACAGATTGGTTGAGCTTCTGGCAAGTTATAAACTGATAATCTAAACATTGTACTTAAAAGTATGCGCAGGATTTTTTTTTTCCACTAAATTCTTCTATTTTCTTATCCTAGTACACTTCTAATTATTGGATTATACATCGAGATTCATATGTCTCAAGATTTTCACATGATCCAATGATTCAGGATGTAATAGGACAAAGACAGGAATTTGAATACAAAGAATCCTTGGTATGTTGAATTTACATGAAGTTTTGACCCGATATCATGATAATCCACTTGAGCTGATTTGAGTTATTTGCTTCAATGGGGTCCATTGATTGGTTGTTATGATGACCTATTTGTAATACATATTGTTCAATGGTTATTAGATTTGTGATTTTATTATTTTTGTGCCATGGAACTCTATTGATAGTCCTTCTCAGTTGTATTGATCTTTTACCCTTCTTGCTTATTCTAGTCATCGAGTTCACGTAGTTTGAGAAGATGTGTTGTAATGTCATTGATTCAACACCATCTCCTAGGTATATTTTTTTTCTAAAAGCCAAGGTATATATATATATTTTCTGTTTTGGAACCATGTAGTTTGTTGGCTAAATCATGTAGTTTTGCTAAATCATGTAATCTGTTGTAGTTCCTTTGTCAAAAATACTTTATAAGAAAATCATGTAAACTGTAGATGATAATCGAGTATATAATGTGATTTACTAGTTACTCTCAGTATTGTAACTTTCAATTTCAAGTGCCTAATTGCTTATTGCTTATTGCTTATAGCTTATTGCTTCTCTAAACAGATAGTTGACTTCTGTTGCGGAGCTAATGATTTCAATTTTCTTATGAAGAAGACGCTTGATGAGACAGGGACGAGGTGCTCATACAAAAACTATGATGTTTTACAAGCCAAGGTAAACTGAGCTTTTAATAATCATAAATTTGTAGTGTCTATATCTGGGCTAGGCCTGTAAATGCATCAGATTTGGATTGTTTGCTATCGGATTTGGTATATTCCATGGTAAGATTATTGTTGAAAGGTCGTAAGGCTCAATCCTCAAATATTTATTGATTTTAATGCAAACAAAAATAGTGGCAAAAATCAGTATGATTGTGATTTATTTATTTTTGGTTACAATTGTTCTCTATATAGTTTGAAAATACTGCTAATCTTCTACTCGTTGCTATTGGGTTTTAGCTCTTTCTTGTTAGCTTCTAAAAATCTTATTAGTCGAACAACCTGGATTAGATGTTTAATTCTTCCATGTCATGGAAGACTTGGTTGCTAGGAGAAATGAATCCTGTTTCTTAATTGTGTACTTTGATCATAATACTATGTTTTGTTGCCATTTCCATTTTAATTATTCATTGTTATGTAACACTCTGCTTGGTTGCAGAAAATTAGACGACATTCCGACAACAATTTCATTCCAATGAGAATCATGAAATTGAATTTTCCAAATGCTAGAGATTTACATACATGTTCCTCCATGTTTTAATAAATCGTTGCACCAATAACTGTCAATTGATGTTGCAAACTTTGTCTATCTTGTCTTCCTCTCCATATCTTTTTGTCTTTTGGGTTAATTTTTATTTCTTTATTTAGTTTTTAACAGGAAAAATGTCATTGATAGTTTTATTGTAAGCTGGGGGAACTAAAGCTTGTTGGAAGCCTTCAACCTGCTTCCCAGTGCTGTAAAGAGCACATGATTGGTTTTGCAATTGTGTTGTACTGCAGTTGATCGCCCCCCTCCCCCCCTTCTTTTTTTTTATGCCAGACAAATTCATAGATATCTTGATTTTTTTTGTGCCGATCTTTTTTTTGCTGAGCTGTAAAGAGTACATGATTGATCTGTTTTTTTTTTCCTTCTTTTTTTGTGCCAATCTGTTTGTAATAACTTTCAACGTGCTACTGGGCACTAGTTTAACTTTATTTCATCTTGAAATTGAAATATTTTTGCATATTGAGAAGCATGGATTGATCCAGTATTATGTTTACCTAAATTAAGTCAATATATTGAATGTTTTTCATCTTTATTGCAAGTATTTTTTTAGTTAAATCTCATAGAATTAGCATAATTTCAAAAAAAAATAAAAAATAAAAAATGAATCTATGACGGCGTTTTTAAGCGTCACTATGGAATAATAATAACGGTTACATTTTTAAAATAAAAAAGATTTATCACGACGTTTTTAAAGCGTCGCCAAATGTTGAGTGACGTCATTGGACCGTTATGCAGCATATTTAGCGACGTTTTAAAAAATGCCGACTATACTAAATATAGCGATGCTTTTAAAGCGTCATAAAGCTATAGCGACAGCCGCATCTTCGACGTTTGGTACTAAACGCCACAAAAACAATAAGCGGCGTTTTTGATAGCTATATAGGTGTTTTTTAAATGCCATTAAAAACCTAATTTCCAGCAGTGATAAAAAAAATTATCAATAAAGTAAAAATTTCATTAAAAATATGAAATTAAAGGTACACTGTAATAAAATGCACAGATAGAGATTCAGAAAGTAGAAGCTTCCCTACTATTTTGTATTACATCCATACATTGGCCTCACGAGTTTTTAATTATAAAGAAACAAAAACAAAAACAAAAAACAAAGCGCAAAAATAGTAAAGTAAATCTTAACTAAACTACACTAAAATGCTTTGAATCTCCCAAAACCTTCAATTTCCCACACCACTTACTGTCTCCCACTCCTAACAAGTGTTCCCATAAAGACACTTCCCAAAGCACAACACCTGTCTCCCATGCCACAGAAATACCTTGTGCCAAATAAAATTGTCTTGTGGGGTTAATTAGGTTATCCATGGGCTTAAATTGGTGATTCAAGTGTTTTCAGTCTCATTTTCTCTTACTTTCTTTCATTTGCTCTCTACTTTCTTGGAAGCCAAACATGGCTTCCACCTAGAAGTGACTTGTAATCTACTTTAACATGAATTTGGGTATCCATTTATTCTTTTCCATAAGAGATTATGCAGATTCATATTCACTTTGTTGGGAAAATAATGGTTTTATAGTGACTTTAATATGAAATTAAAATAGGTCCCAACCACCAATTGAGATGAGATCAAATGGGTTTATATTATTTGTAACAAAATCTTTACACCACAAAAAGAATGATAAAAAACTATTAAGAATTAAATGAGAAATCATCTCATAAAATTGTCCTCATGAATGAGGTATTGGGAATAGTGTATAATTATCTATCCTACATTGATTGTAGAGAAAAACATTGATGGGTATTTAAATCCCAAGTTTGTAATAAGGGCATGAGCCCTTTGGGGCATCCAAAATTTTCAAAGGAATGGAGTTATAGATGCTTCAAAGATGGGCTTAGGCTAAAACTATGGTCCAAGTTGGTTATGCAAAAATTGTCACACGTGCGCGCGCCACCCGTCTGGGCTGGTCCAAGTCCGCGGATCGTGGGACTTGAGACTTGCTGGAATGGTTAGGTTTGGGCTGGGCCGGATTGGTGGTCCACCAATCAAATCTTTTTGGGCCAAGTCTCTTAGGTGGCTGCTGATATATATATATATATATATATATAAACACGTGTATATTGTGTGTAACTTACACACTTATGTCCCATTAGTTTTGGTGCATTACTCCATCTGTTTTGCAAGAGTAATTGGCTGCATTTGTTGTCAGCTTCATGGTTGGAAGGCTCCTCCTCTCTTCCCTATTGTGTACAAAAGGAGGTTATCTTCCTTGGTTTTCACATAGGAATTCTTTTGTTCTCATATTATAGTCAGTTTGCTCCTATAATATTATTCTTCCTGTATGAGAGAGTGCTGCATTTGTTGTTAGCCTTCATGGTTAGGAGGCTCCTCCTCTCTTCCCTATTGTATACAAAATGAGGTCGTATTCCTTGGTTTTCACATAGAAATTCTTTTGCTCTCATATTATAGTCAGTCTACTCCTACAATATTATTCTTCTTGTATGTGAGAGTGCTATCGTTGTCAGTTCGCTGGAGCTAAACATAAGGTGCTTCTGCATTAGCAAGTTCTAAACCGCCGTATCCTAGAAGACAGACGTCGACATACCTTTCACACCCACGGTGAGATGGCAAATCCGTTTTAAAGAGACTGTGGTATTACACCGGTTTCAGTTTGCATTCTTTTCTTATTTTATCTTATTATGTATTTCTGTTCATCTACTTGTAATGTCCAACATGATTGTTTGTTCAGTATTTTTAATTTAATTAAATATTAATCTATTTATTTTATTTAAAATACAATTTGTACAACACACTTTATTTATTTGCTTCTTGTTTAGCTTCCATTTTATGTTTATGTATATTTCTTCTAGAATCATCATTGATTTTTCATATCTTTGTTGATCAAAGAAGTCTATCATCACATCCCTTATTATATGATGAGTATGGTAGTTCTCATTTTTTTTTTTTTTTCCCATGATCATCATGTGATTTTCAATATCTATTGGTGATTAAGGAAGACCGCCATCTCATCTCTTCCATGATGAGAATGATGGATTTGATTAATTTTCATTCTTTATTTTTTTGTTTCTATGATCATCATGTAGTATTTTGTGATGCTTGGTAACTTTTCATGTGTTTTACTTTATAACTTTGTTAATATAGTCAGCTTCCATTATCCTTACCATTTTGCTGTCTATCAGTATATATTGTATATCCATCTCATCTCTTTCTATCCCTTTTATTTAGAGCTTTTCGTATTCTTAGCATCATATTTTTTTTTATTCATCATTTATTCATATTTTGCACCCATTTTTCATGCAAAATTGGAGGACGCGCAGAGGGGCTTCAACTCAAGATACTGTTGCACTTTCCACGGAAAAGAAGGGGTACCGAACGAAGGATTGCGTGCCATTGAAGCAACACTTGAAAGAATTGGTCGCAGCAAGGCACTTAGACCAGTACATAGACAGAGGTATGATGGCCGCTCCACAAGGGCAAGCTGAGCAAAATGAGCTAGTCGTCCTGGATGCAGCGCCTCAAGGAGTTATCAATGTCATTTACAGAATCATTAAGCCGGCTCGAGTATGCGAGCTTAGAGAGATGATTAAGAAAGCAAAGCACATGAAGGAAGTGCTCTCTGTTCAGCCCGCCGGGAAGAAGGAAAAGACCGAGATAAAAGACATCAGGACCTTTTCGAGCAAGAACTTTGAATGAATTCAAACCCCACACAACGATACCTTGGTAGTAACGCTTCGTGTCCAAGATTTTAACATCAAGCGAATTTTGATCGACCAAGACAGTTCAGTCGAGATCATGTACTACGACAGATTCAAACAGATGAAATTTGAGGACAAGGACTTGGCTCCCGCAACGTCTCCTTTGGTCAGCTTTAGCTCAACCAGACTGGCCGATCGGGAAGTCATCTTGCCTGTCAGAGCAGGGACAGTAACAAAACAAGTAGATTTCTGGGTGCTGAAGCTCCTATCGACGTACAATCTGATCTTGGAGAGGAATTGGTTGCATGCTATGCAAGCAATAACTTTGACTTATCATCAGGTCATGCGCTTTCCCGCCCCAACCGGACAAATTGAAGAAGTTTGGAGGGATCAAGTGATGTCCAAACAATGCTTTGTCGTGGTAAATGACAATCGGGCCGCCAAAGGCTTTGTCTAAATGATAGAGGGGCCAGAAGACAAAGAGATCCTGGAAGATGTAAGAATGTAGACACCCCATTTTTTACCGTCCTCAAGACTTGGACGTCACCGTTTGAACACTCGGTGATCATCCATGTTTGTGTTCGTTTGGAGTTCCCGGAGGTCTCGGCTACGCGCCTTGCCTCAGGATCTCCGAATTCGACCGTTTAGTGTCTGGTTTTGCACCAAACACTTGCATTTTGCCTTGGAAGGGCACGGAATGCCTTGTGAGGCATCCCCACACACCACCGGCAGTGGCTAGAGGCCACCGGCTGGTTTTTGCTGCCACCGGCAATGTATATTGCCGGTCGGCACTATTTAGTGCCGGTCGGCACTCAATTTTGCCAAAATGGCATCTTTGGCCGGCCGACTACTGTGCATCTGCTTTTGCAGATATTTTAAGACAGTTGTCTTGCTTTTTGCTCCCCTCCATACACGTGTATGGAGGGATCTCCCTCTTTGGAAGCTTGTCTTGTAAGCTTTACAAGACAATAAGCTCTATAAAGAGAGGGGCTCTCTCTTGTTGCAAGGGTTAGACACTTGAGACACTTGAGAGAGCTTAGACAGCCATTTTTAGGGTTTTGAGTTCTAGGGTTAGAAACCATACACTTTTTATCTCTATATCTCCCTCTTGTGTGTGTTAAAGTGTGTTTAGTCCATACTATTGCATACAAACACATAGTGTTTCACCTTCACTTAGCTACTGAGGTTCTAAAAGGTTGGTTTTGAAGTTTTGGAGCTGTTTTCAACCTAGAAGGAGCTGTTGGAGCACCATTGTTGAAGGGGTCTTCAAGGGTAAGAATCTTACCCCTTTTTATCCCATTTTTGCATCTTGTTTTTACTTGTCTTAAAATCGTTTTTGAGCTTGGTGTATAATACAAAAAAGTTCTGTTTTTTAGCCCTCTTGGTTGTTTATTAAGGGTGTTTTGTGGTTTGAGGGTGTTTGACCCCTCTTAGGCCTTGAAAGGCCTCATTTTGTGCTATTTTGTGCAAGTTTCGAGACTTTGGTGTTTGGGCCTCTTCACCACTGAAACCTTGAGGGATTTCAGTGGTGAAGATGGTGCCTTGAAGTCTCCAAAAGGGGAGGGCCACCCCCTCTCCTTATTGTCCTTGAAATGGACCATTTTTGGCCTCTTGAAGGAGCACCATGTTAGAGTGTGTATTGATCATACCTTGGCTGTTTTCCATGCTTAGTATGTCATAATATACCTCTGTTTTTTGTTGGTTTTGGTACACCATGCATGCTTAGCATACCTACCATGTAACGCCTTGTTATCGCCTTAATATGCCTTAGGTTGTTAGCCCTTGTTCAAGCATGTTTTAGGCTTAGTCTTGTGAAGCTTTTGTGCATATTTTGCCATGTTTTAGGTCTGTCCATAGTTGTTTGGGTCAGATTTGGCATGCTTAATATAGCCCATTTGCATTCCGGCTTGTTGGCCTTAAGTATGTGAATGTATAGCATGACATCTTTGCATTGATTTGGTGATTTGGAACCATCCACCATGTCATTTCAGTCCCATTTGCATGCCTATATGTTTACCTTGGACGCATCTTTAATGCTTTAAAAGCTTGTGTAGCATGCTCCATGTTTTGGCCATTGTGCATGCTTTGAATTTGAGCCACTTAGATGCCATCTAGGAGTCCCCTTTGCATAGTCTAGGTCTACCTTGAACCTATTTTAAGTCCTCTTAGCCTTGCGAGGCTTGGTTGGCTTAGCCATGGTTCAAGTCCCCTTGACTTGCTTCGAGTACTTGGACCATTTGCATGCTAGTGTTTAGCCTATCTTGTTGCTTGGTTTGACATCATCCTAACATGATTTTCAATGCTTACCTTGCATGCTATTTGTCCATGATTGCCTCATTCAAATGTGCTTAGAAATAGCCCTTTGATGCTTAAGCATTTGGGCCTTAACATGTGCATGCGTGTATGTGTATTTTGGTCCCTTGTTTTGGTCACTTTAGCCACTGTTTTGGGCCTTATTAGAGCTGCCTAAATCATGTCTAAGACCACCTTTTCATTGGTTGGCATTGCCTCATGTTTGCTTGTATGCTTGCATAAATATCTTGCCATGCCATGTTGCATCCTTAGCTTGTATGTCTAGGTTGCATTGCATCTTACATGTATGCCTTGTTCTTTGAATTGGTGATGGGAATTGGGCTTTGGTTTGTTTGATTGGTTTGCATTGCATTTAACATGAAAGTTGCATACTTGATTCTTTGGGCCATCATGCATGGAAATGCGTGATTGGTGGTCCGAGAATCGAGACATATGCCCTTTTGAGTCATTACCATGATAAGGGACATGATTGGTGCATATATGCCTTGAATTGTGCTGCCATGCTTTGCCTTGCCCTCTGTTGCTGTCAATTGCAGATTCTGCAGGAACACTCTGCCGACCAGCAGTGCTCAGTGCCGACCGGCAACCATTTCTCTGCCGATATCTTCCCCAATGGCCGGTGGCCACATCCCACTGTCGGTGGCAATTCAATTCAGCCGGTGGTGTTCTCCAATGTCCAAGGAAGCAGTCTTGAGGTTTTGGCAACCTCCAGAGGAGTAAAGGAAGGAAAACAGAGGCAGCCTATGCATGGCGGTGCATTTCCGAGCAGGACTGAGCATGCATTGCATCTGGCTCTCCTCCCGAGGCGGTTTACTGCTTTTCCTATATTAGTTAATTTGCTTAGCTAATTAGGAAATTTTTAATATTTAATTAGCTCGCGTAGTTAATTAATTTGTATTATTTATTTGGTCCCTCCGAGCGAGGGCAAATCTGTAATAAGTGTGTGTGAGTGATGTGTATGTCTTCCAATCCCCACTTCTTTCTTCCCTTTTACTTACCTGCTTTGTTGGTTAGTATTAGGGCACGTTTAATTTAGCATACCTTATGCTATGCATGCGTGCATTCATGCATTTGTATTGCATGCATTGGGCTCGTTACATCACGCTAACTGCATTTGTATTTCAATTCCAAATTGAATACGTGTATCAATTGATCGCATTTCATATGCCATGCTTAGGTTAGCCGAGCCTACTTCGATTGCATCCTGCATGTGTTGCATTAGACATTTAAATATGGACTTGGATCATGCATTGATTGCTAACGGGTTCTTTGTTTAGGCACGGAGTACTATGTGAGTATTTTCCTGTTTTAGCATCTTGCATGCGTGTGAGTGCTATCATGACAGTATGCTTAACATGCGGCTAAGTGCTTATGTGATAAAATTGTTTGAATGCCTGTGGGTGAAGGTTGGAAAAACTCATTGAAATCCGTGTTTTAGCCTACTTGCGAGTAGCAAATTCCAAAACATTTTTCAAAACAAACGGATATGCAATGCTTATTTCCAGATTAGGCAATCTAGTCTATACTTGTTTGCTGCGCGCATAACATAGTAATTCTAGGCTAATAACTGGAATAAGAACACATAACGTTTTCAAAATTAGATATCACGGTTAGTAGAGGCCGGTCTTCGGACCGGGCAAAAGGGGGTGCTCATAGCTGACTTTCCCTGATCGTACCCAAGCTCCCGAGCCGAGACAACTCCGGTGATGACGGACATGTGGCCTTCGGCACCGAGTCAGGGTTTCCTAAATTCTCCCATTTTAAAATATTTAGGTGGCGACTCTGTATCTGGCAAAGCAGTCCATGTTTGGCACTACTTTTTCACAAATCTGTTTCTCAAAACGATTTGCCAGATTTGGACTCTTTGGTTCAGATTAAGAACCGTGACACAAATCGAGTCCGAACTGTAGTAGCGAGGGCCCCCTTTGCGGGCGCGTCTACAAAGAAGGACAACAAAGGTAGTGCGCCCACAATCTCTGAGGCTACATGGCCAGACTTAAAAAGTAAGAGCATGCAAATGTTGAGGGTAAACAATCTAAAACTCTCTCTCTCTCTCTACAGTACTCTGCATTCTCTCTTCTCCCATAAAGCTAACTTGACCGTCGAAGGGATTTTCCGGTAAACCCACCCGCCAGGTAACTCACTTTTGTTCTGCTTATAGTACGACGAAGTTCTAACGGAGTGCGATAAGCTTCGAAACAAGGAGGTATAGAGCGGGGCAAATATTTCTCTCCTATACATTGTTCAAGACAAGCAATACCAAAGCTGGTACAGAACAGGACAGCTTCAAGAAGATACATACAGAGTTTCAAGTCATAAATTTCCAATTCAAAAATTAAAGGGAAAAAAATTATAAATCAACAGGTCTGCCTGTCATTTGGTATATGCAGTGAGTTGCTAAGGTTTCAAATAAAAAGCTCAGGAAAAAGGAAATATAAACACAAAATAGTTCGTTTGCTTCAAACATTTTATACATTTTTGACATTTTGTATGATGAAAAATGAAAGTAACAAAAAAATAATTCTATGGTCAAATATAACACAAACTAATTTGGGCATAAAACATTTTTTACTTTTGAACTTTAAATTTTTTCTAGATTAATTGATATTTTATTTAATTTCATTGTTTCATTTTTATTGATTTTTTATTTAATTTCATTATTAATATTTATTAATTTTTAAAATAAATTTATTTAAATTTTATTTTAAAAATAACATAAATTTATTTAAATTTTATTTTAAAAATAACATAAATTTTTATTAATGTTTCATTTATTTAATTTTAAAAAAATAAATTTATTTAATATTTAAAAAATAAAATAAATTTTTATTTAACCAAAAAAATTAAAATATTAAAGACAAATTTAATATTGTCATTACTTAGTAAACAATTAAAAAGAGTAAAATAATTTATTGAACATTTATCATTCTTCATAATATTTCAATCAGACATTGGGTTCAATAACATAGTTTTTTCCAGACATATATTCTCATAAGAAAACAAACATAAGATTCACATCATTTCCAACTAAATAATTCAGAAACTACTAATTTTAAAATTAATAGTCCAATAGATTACAATCTCTTTATCTTATCTATCCAAACAAACATGGCCTAATACTAATGCCACCACCTCCATCACCCATACTTGCCCCACCACCAAAACTGCAACCCCACCATTGCCCCCCATTACTTTCACCACTACTACAACTATTACCACATTAATTCTAAAATCACAGCCAAAAATTAAAATTAAAAATTGAAAAATATTTTCTGTAGAAGAAAAAAAAATTTCCAGCCAAACATACCTAACCTTGTCAAATTTGAGAACCAATATTTAAATATGTCAATTTGATGCATCCACCTTTCATGTCTAACAGCAATAGTAACTTTTAGACTAAAACAGCTACTTGCCAAACGAAACCTTAGTAACTTTTTAACTTTTAAACTAAAACAGCTACTTGCCAAACGAGGCCTAAATGTAGAAAATTAAGAGTTGTTTGGAATGATCTAAATAAGTGCACTTTTTGACTTTTTATAAAATATGGATTGGGTTTGAGTTAGGTTTGAAGTGATGTGTTAGATAGGTGATGTAACTTAAATAAGATGATGTGCCTTAAATAGGACAGTGACTTTTTGACTTTTTTTAAACATGCCAAACCAATCCTTAGTGTCTTTTGGCAATAGCCAAGTGTCACGCCCCGAGAATTTCTATGACACAAAGAGCAGCGTTTGAGGTGTGCCGAAGGCGCTGGAAGGTTCCGGAAGGTGTGAAAACGAGCTAGAGTATGCTAGAAGGCTCTAGAACCTGGTGGAAGGGTCCGGAGTAGCCTAAAAGATTCCAAAATATGGTGGAAGAACCTTGGCGGGTCTAGAAGAGTCTGGATGGGTCTGGAACATCCTAAAATATCATGGAGAAACCTACCATGTACTACACTAGTATAGAGAATTCTATAAGGTATTAGAAGGGTAGTTGTCCTAGATATTTCTATGGAGGATTCTAGAGGAGAGCTTGTAGCCCTTGGATCAAAATGATCCTAGCCATCCATTGAAGAGATGGATGGCTATATAAAGAGAGAAGATCCAAGAGAGCTCTAAGAGTAAAACACTTGTGAGAGTGAGAACCTTATAAAGCTTTGTACACAGCTATACTTGTATAGTGAATACATTCTTCCACCTAATCTTTGTGTTTTAGTTAGTATGGCCGAGTGAGGAAGGCTAACTTAGGTGCAACCAAGTGGGTTGATAAACATCGAAGGTCGCACGGTTGACTTGGAAAACCCAAAGCCATGACACACGGCACGCTTTACAGCCAAATCGACCAAGCAAGCAAAACCTAAAGTCCTCTGCAGTCAGTAATAAGAGAATAAATAAATAAATATATAAATCTATCATCACTTCCCTGTGTTTGATCATGATTTGGGTAGGTTTAGGCTTCTTTTCTTTTTTCTTTTTTTTTTCCTGATCCAAGAATTGGGCAATGTTTGGGGACAATAATTTTTAGCCAAAATTTCAATATATTCTCTTTAATTTTTACACATCATTTTTGTAAAAATTTAAAAAGTCGCTAAAAATTCATTCCAAATGAATTCGTAAAACACAAAAAATTTGAGGCAAATGTGACGAGATAAAGTTAAATTTTTTGAACATTTTTCTTTGAGGAAATTAGTGAAACGTCCACTCTAGGTTCCTCAACATTTTCACATAAAAAATTCAATTCAAAGAAATTTCAATTTTCATAGAGAAATTTATTTGATTTCACAGAAAAATTTCTAAATTTATCTGCCATAATATCAAAGAAATTTCTAAATTTTCATATGAAAATTGAAATTTCTCTGAGTCAAGATAAAACTTCTCTGAGTCAAATTTTTTATATGAAAATATTGAGCGACCTAATATGTCATTTAGATTATAAAATCTTAATGTTAGAGGACTTTTTTAAAAAAAATCTCTTTCCCCTTTAAATTTAAAACACAACCAGAAACAAGGCTTCCAAACTCCAAGTCCCAAGAAGACCACAAATTTTTGTTCACAAAAAAGATAAAATAAAATAAAAAATAATAATAGAGTAATAATCAGAAAACTCCGAAAGTTCAAACAGATGTAGCAAAATAGCTTTGCTTTTCAAATAATATATATATATATACGCATAAACCCTTTATCCCTGTGCCCAAACCATATTATGTTTAAAAAATTTCACATGAATAACAGTTATGCTTTGACTTTAAGAAAGAAAAAAAAAAAAAAAATCAGAATGAGGAAAAGGAAATTAAAAATTACCAATGCTCGATAACGATGGTCTTAAAACTATCATCAGCAACAGCCTTAACCTCTGCGGTTTGTACTTGTACTTTTTGTTCTTTTAGGTCTTCCTTGGCGCTTGTTTTGGCTTTCCTGGGTTTGGATTTGGGTTTGGGGAGCTCAACGAGTCTGTGGCCGAGTTACCGTTGGGTCGGAGAGTAGAGCTCCGAGTCACCATCAACTCGCATTTCAGAATCACAGGCTTTTTTTCTTATTCTTCACCTTCATCGCTTCTCCGTTTTTTCGGCGCCATCTCTACTTTCTCTCCTTTTTTTTTTTTTCCTATTTCTCATGTTGGCCTTTTTATCTTCTTCCCGTGAAAAGAAGATAATTATTTTGGCCTATTTTTAGCAATTATGAAATAAATTAATTTAATTTATTTAGATTTCCTTTTTATTTTGTCTATCTATTTTTTTCTAAAGATTAACTAATGAGTCAGTCGAAATTCAAGTTGCCAAATAAGGCTAATAAATAATGGGATTGACTGTGTTTCGTTGGTCATTCCAATTCCATAGTTCATTTAGAAGTGTCCTTTAGAAATAAATTATTTCAATAATTTTTTTATATTTTTATAAAAAAATAAAGAGAATGATGTGATAATTTATAATATTTTTTAACTTTTTAACTAAAATGTATAATTGACAAAAAAAACCAAGTGCATCACGATAATTTAAACTTTTAATTTGTAAAGTTTTTTGAATATTTTACCTGGTTGAATATTAATAATTACTTTGTCAAATTATATTTGTTATATTTGTATTAATAATTTATTTTTAAACTTATACTTATTATTAAATACAAATTTGATTTAGGAGTTGTTTAAATATACTTTTTAATTTTTTTTAGAAACGTAAAATATAAATTAAATTTAAAATGATGTAATAGAATAGTGATGTGATTCAAATCAAATAATTATGACTTAAAACAAAATAATGTGTTAAAATAATATATATTATTTTAATAAATAATACTATATGCATTAATTGATATATATCAATTAATATATCAATGAAGGATATGACATAATTTTAAAAGTTTTGAATATTTATAATTTGTATAATAAATAGGATTATAATTTTTAAATAAAAATAGTATAACATATATTAATACTAATTGATATATGTATCACTATTACGTTTTAATACACGCTAAACAAATTAATCAAGTAAGAATTTGTTGGCTACATATTTTGTAAAAGCCAGTTACAGTTCGACACGTGGCAGAGTAAGGGTAATAAAGGGAGGTTATTCAAGCCTTTAATCCTGATCGTACACGTGGCAATAAATATTGATCCTCACATGATCTGAGTAACACTAGATCAATAACGGGATGCAAGATGACATATCTTCAACGGTTACTCATATTCAAATTCAAGTACAAGAGGGAAACTCAACTGCCAGTAATGGCGTAATGGAGCTACTTGTAAGGAAGCATGATCAGCGATCATGGAGGAGCAGTTCGACGGTTCGAAGTGCAGTTCGAAGGTCATCACTGACGAGTATAAATAGCGGGGCAGCCCCCAGAAAAAAGGACGGACTCAGATCATACAAATCAGTCATTTACTTCATATATTTTCTTTTCTAGTCTTTTACATTTCCAGTCTTTAAATACCTGCACTTTAAATACCCGCACTGCACTTCGATTCATAGGAGTAGCTTCAAGTAGATTCAAGTAGATTGCTGTTGTAAACCTCTTCGAGGCTGAGTTCGGACCATTGTAAGTGTTCATTTTTATGAAATACTTCAATTGTTCTTCGTATTACTGTTATTTCTCTTAATTTCTCCTAAGTCAAGCCACCAGTAAAAGTCCTCTTCATTGAGGCTGAAAAGAACTAAAACACAATCGTCTGATAATTGGTTGGCAATCACAATTTCTGTAAGGACTGATTGATCCTTGCTGGCACGCTCACATTTACAAAAATACCCTTCGAAAAGCCAAAAAGCCAACATATATTTTTGGCACGCCCGGTGGGACTTAATTAAAAATGGCTAGAAGAAGACGACAAGGAGAAAATGAACGCTTGGAAGAAGGCGTGGAAGGAGAGGTAGAAATACCAAATCCAGAGGATAATGTGGTAACACATCCTGTGGAAACTCCTATATTGTCAGAACCTATGGTCGAACAGACCAGTACTTCTGGACAAGAACCATATGTCCATATTATTGGACAAAACCAAGGAATTGAACCGTCCACTGTGCCATTTATTCAACCAACAAATCCATGGGATGGTTTAGTAAATGCCATGGGACAACAATTAATGAACACAATGGAAAGGTGGGCAACATCCTTTTTGGATCGAATGAATAACCACCAACCAACAAACACAAGACACACGGAGGAAGTTGTAAATGTTCCCCAACAAAGATTGGCTAGAGAAAAACAGCCTATGCAAGTTAATGGACATTCTAATGGTCAAACTAGTACCCAAAACTTTGAAAGACCATCACCTCAGTCTTGGTATGAACCCATTTCAAGGCCTATAGCAGGCCAAAATGCCTCAGTACTTAATAATGAAGCCACACAGGTTGGTGGATCTGGCCAAGTACAAGAAACTGGCATAAGAATGGTTACAAATCCCATGTTCGAAGCCATGCCTGGCACAAGGGGGTACACTAACCCCTTATTCGAATTTACACCCGGGGGGTTGGAGGGTTTTCCTACAAATGGCAGAGACACAACACCTGTTCCAGCACCTTTTGCAGGTCCTTTCGCAGGTCAGGTTGAAAGGGGTTACCCACACCCCCAACAGCAACCTGCACTGCAAGGACAACCAGCCCCAAATTTACCACCTTATGGACCAAGAGGACCACAAGCACAAGTTTGTCCACCAAATCCTGTGTTTGCCCCTCCAGTAGTGGTTCAGCAGGCACAAAATATGGTCCCTAGAGACCAGATTGCTGATATTGTTAGGGAGATATGTGGACCAATGGCTCGGGGGGTCCAGACTCCTATATACAGAAAACCATACCCAGAATGGGTGGATAGGGTGCATGAATACCCAAGGGGATTTAGGATACCAGATTTTACCCTTTTTTATGGGACTGGAAATCAATCAACGATAGAACATATTGCTAGGTTTGCTGCTCAATGCGGTGAATTTACTAACCATGACTATATGAAACTGAGATTATTTCCAAATTTCCTAACGGGGGGAGCATTTGTATGGTACATCAACCTTACACCTAGCTCCATTCAAAATTGGCAACAAATGGAAGAGGCATTTCATGCCCAATTCTTCCAATCAGAGCCAGAAGTATTTATGGCAGATTTGGCTAGATTGAGTCAAAGGCCTGAAGAAAAGGCTACTCAGTTTATTGCCAGATTTAAAAAGGCTCGAAATAAATGTAGAGTCATCCTGCCAGAGCCAGAATTCGTCAGATTGGCTCAAAATGGTTTAGAATTCAGGCTTCGAAAGAAGTTTGATTCAACTGAATTCAGAGATTTGGTCGAATTGACCTATAAGGTGTCTCGATATGAAGCATTATTAGAAGAGGAACAAGATCGAAATAATGCATCATATAAGACATATTATAGAGATCCTAATTATGAAATAGATGCAGCAGAGATTGTAGGCAAAGAACCTGTAATTTGTGAAGCATTAATTCATAAGGATACAACTATAGACCAGCAGTTTAAAAAGAAAGACTTTCACAGAAAATACTCTTTCGATTTAACAAAAGCAGATGACATCTTTGATTATTTGCTCGCGGCCAATTTCCTTAAGTTACCAAAAGGAGTAAAACTACCATCTCCAGATGAACTGAAAGGAAAAGTATACTGTAAATGGCATAATTCTTGGTCTCACTCGACTAAAAACTACATTGTTTTTCGAGATAGGATCCAAGAACAGATTCGGAAAGGAAGTTTGAAGTTCCCAGCTAAAACAGAAAAAGCCATGGGAATTGACAGTGATCCGTTTCCAGAAGTTGGAGAAGGCACAGCTAATGTGGTTGTACCAAACTTCCAGAATCTATCTCTGCAAGAGTTGGAAGAGGTCAACGTGCAAATGCATACTGCCAACCAGATAACTGCTAAGAAGGAGGCTAGAAACCCACCAGCTATTGGACAAGGTTTCTCACATCAGGAGGAGCAATCTGACGAAGAAACACTAGATGACAACTCCTTGGAAGCAGCGGTGATGCAGAGAATGTGCCCCAGGTGCAGACTCAGTTACAAGTGGTTGAAGGGGCTTCCAACTGATGGGAAGCAATACTACAGGGATGTTCAGAGACGTCCTAAGTCAACCAATGCTTACAACAAAAGGCCGTATCCGGCTAGTGATAGGCAGAGACCACCAGTGGTTGAGCCTGTGGTGAACAGAATGCATGACAAAGGCAAGAAGCTCTTGCATGAATCTAGGCCACATAACTATTATAGAATGGAGAGTAGCCATTCTGAAAGAAAACTGGAGAGGGGTTCAGTTCATGGAATCAAAGCCAGAGATTGGCCCCTTAGACCAGTTTCACGCAGGACAGAAAATGGTCACCCTTATCGAAGGTCTGAATCAGATTCAAAACATGAGGACAAAACCAAGCACTTACCTTCACGGCCAGTTTCGAAGATGGCTTCGAAGGTGGAAAAGGGCAGTTCAGCATCTGAATCAGCAAGTTCATGGGTACCTGGAGTCCCAGACTAGTTTGTAATGCAAAACAAACCTAGAGAATTGCCTGTTCGAGGAGATGTTGTAAACCAAGGCAGGATGATCAGGCCTCCTATGGTGGCTCCAAATAACTGGGTGCTGCTTAAACACCCAAAGACAAGGGAACCAGACATGGTCCCAGTCATCTCAAGATCACAGAGAAGAAAAATTCAGCGCAGGTACACCCAGTATCAGAAAGATCTGAAGGAAAGTGGAGAAAATTCTTCACCAGTCAAAACGGAAGGAAGGAAGAACCCAAAGTCAGACTATGCTCCAAAGCCAGTTCCACAGAGCAAAGTGGTCTGCAGCCGAGAACAGTTGGCCAAGGTTCATTCTGAACTGAAAACCAGAGAGAAGGCTAGTTTGGTAGGGTTGGAGAAAGCTCTGATGGAGACAGATAGCGAGACCGAAGAAGAGATTAGCATAAGCCAGAAGAAAGAGGTCGTGGAGGAAGAGATGTTCGAAGCCTTCATGGCTGAGCAAACGTTTCTGACTGAAGAGCCAGTTGAGAAAGATCCTTCGAAGGGATCAGTTAGCAATGAAATACCAGAATGCATCATGCAGGATGTTTCTGAGGGAGTCAACTAAAGTAACCAAGAGGGGGAACAAGTACAGCCAGCCATCTAGTTTGGCTCGTTTCCCCCAGTATCAGTGAACATGGTACACATACTACCACAGGAATTCCAAGCTGGAGATGAAAATCAAGAGGGGCAGGAAGCTGATCCAGTTCAGATCTCTAGTGAAGACTCGCAAGCAAGCATGGTGCAAGATAACTTCGAAATGGTTACCCCGATGGAAGATGAATATGAAAGTGAGGAAGTGGTAAGCATCAATCTATCGTATCCATTCGAGTACCCCTCAGATTCGATGACGCAGCACGTCAGGCCTTTGTACATCAAGGCTTTCTTTGATGGGATACAGCTGAACCGAGTCCTGATAGACAATGGGGCAGCAGTAAACCTACTCCCGAAATCTTCTTTGAAGAAACTAGGAAAAAAGAATCCCAGGTTGATACCAACCAGCACAACCATTGCTGGTTTTGCTGGAAATAAGCAAATGGCTCAGGGGATTCTACCCATTAATTTAAGTATGGGAACCAGGGATTGTATGACAGCATTCTTCGTAATCGACAGTAATGCTAAATACAATGCTTTGCTTGGAAGGGATTGGATCCACACTAACAAATGTGTGCCTTCTTCTTTACATCAGAAAATCATGATGGCTTTAGGCAATGGAGAGACAGAGGAAATCGATGCAGATCCTCAACCCTTCATAGCCTGTGCAGACTTTGCGGAGGCTAAATTGTATATTGAGGGAGTGACACCTCTCAGTATACTGATGAAAGATGACAGCTCAGCCGAAGTGACGGCTGATGAGGAGGTGACACACCTGAAGCACTTAGTCCAAAAAGGTGCTGATGAAGAGGTTGTCCTTAGAGATGACAATGATGCCTGGTTATAGGCAAAGAGAGGAACCACAAGAAGCCAAGTCCTTGGCTTTGATTAAATTTTCAGCATTGGACATAAAAGCAATAGTCCAGAAAGTTCAGGAGCAAGAGAGAGAGGCCATGATAATTGGCTGCAAACAGCAGAAGCAACAGGCTAGAGTCTTGACTCTTGGTAAGTACTGTGCATTGGACATTGAAACAAAAGTCTAGGAGATACAGGAAGAGGAAGCCTTGTGGACAGACTTTGTCTATGAAGAGGAGGGCAGAGATATTGAATTGAAGAACCTGGGGGCAGAATCAAGCTTGAAGATCACTTCAAAGGTAGAAGAAACCAGAGGGAGTTCTCATGCACAAAACCCTTTAGAAGAAGTAAATCTAGGGGAAGGTTTTGTACAACAGCCCACTTATGTAAGTGCTTGTTTGAATGCTCTGGACAGAAACCAGCTATTGGTTGTTCTGAAGAAATACAAAGATTGCTTTGCATGGTCTTATAATGAACTACCAGGATTGGATAGGTCATTAGTGGAACATAGGCTCCCCATGAAGCCTAATTTCAAGCCTTACAAGCAGAAACCAAGGAGGATGAGTCCAGAAGTAATTCAGAAGGTTAAGGAAGAGATCCTTAGGCTCCTCAAGGCAGGTTTTATTAGAACAGCCAGGTATGTCGAGTGGCTATCTAATATTGTGCCTGTAGTCAAGAAGAATGGCAAAATGAGGGTATGTATCGATTTCAGAAATTTAAATCTGGCAACTCCCAAAGATGAGTACCCTATGCCTATAGTGGACTTGCTGGTAGACAGTTCAGCAGGTCACCAAATCTTGTCAATGATGGATGGGCATTCCGGCTATAACCAAATCTGCATTGCAGAGGAGGATGTCCATAAGACAGCATTCAGATGTCCTGGAAATATTGGCACCTTCGAATGGGTTAAGATGCCATTTGGCCTGAAGAATGCTGGAGCTACATACCAAAGGGCTATGAACACCATTTTTCATGACCTCATTGGAGGGTATTTAGAATGTTATATTGATGACATTGTAGTGAAATCCCAGTCCATGGAGGAACACCTGCTTCACTTAGAAGCAGCCTTTGAAAGGATGAGGAAGTTCAAGTTGAAGCTCAATCCTCTTAAATGTACTTTTGGTGTATCATCTGGAAATTTCTTGAGCTATGTTGTTCACAAGAAGGGAATACAGATTGATCAGAATAAAGCCAAAGCAATCATTGAAGCCAAACCCCCATCAAGTAAGAAAGAATTACAAAGGTTCCTTGGGCAGGTTAACTTTCTTCAAAGGTTCATTTCTAACACTGCAGGGAAAACTAAAGTATTTTCTTCCTTGTTAAGGTTGAAAGATGAAGAGGAATTTATGTGGACAGCAGAGCATCAAATTGCTTTCGAAGGTATCAAAGCCTACTTGGCCAACCCTCCAGTGCTGATGCCACCAAAGGGTAACAACCCCTTGAAGTTGTACATAGCTGCAGCAGAAGATTCATTGGGAGCTTTCTTGGCCCAAGACAATGTAGAAGGCAAGGAGCAAGCTGTTTATTACCTTAGTAGGTTTTTAAATTCTTGTGAATGTAAATACTCAGCTGTTGAAAAGCTGTGCCTTGCTTTGTATTTTGCTGCAATGAAATTGAGATACTATCTTTTACCTACAACTGTCTTGGTAATTGCAACCACAGATTTGGTTAAATATATGTTATCTAGACCAATGTTGAGGGGAAGAATTGGCAAATGGATGCTTGCCTTATCAGAATTTCATCTAGAATATGTCCCTCAAAGGGCAGTAAAAGGGCAGGTTTTAGCCAATTTCTTGGCAGATCATCCATCTCAAACAGAGAGCCAGGAGATAATGGAACTTGGTATGGCCAGTGTTGAGCCATGACAAATGTGGTTCGATGGGTCGAAAGCAAATGGGTTAATTGGAATTGGTATTGTAATCAAGTCTCCTCAGGGGACAGAAACTACCCATGGTTTTAGAGTGGATGAAGCTACCTGTTCCAATAACCAGGCTGAATATGAAGCCTTAATTGTGGGACTAGAGATTCTTATTGGATTACAAGTACATGCAGTTGACATATTTGGAGATTCTCAATTGGTGGTTAACCAAGTGAAAGGAATTTTCAAGTGTCAAAGCATAAGTATCCTGCCATATTATGTTGTTGCATTACATTTGCTTTCTCAGTTTCAAATAGCAAATGTAACCCATGTTCCAAGATTCTTGAACAATAGAGCCAATGATGTGGCTCAAAAGGCTTCGAACTTCAAGAGAAGGGATAATACCCAAAGGGACATAAGCCAAACAACATATCAGAGATTAATACAACCTTTGAATAAAAGGAATGTGATCTTGGAAGTCAATCATAATGACTTACAAGAACAAGATTGGAGGCATCCAATAATGCAGTACTTGGCTGGTCCATCTTCGAAGGCCAGTAGAAAAGTTAAGTTGCAGTCTATGCAATATATAATATATGGTAATGCTCTCTACAAAAGGGGGGGAGATGGCTTATTGTTAGAATGTCTAGGCCCGAAAGAAGCATTAACAGCCATGGCTGAGGTTCATGAAGGCATCTGTGGTGCTCATCAACCTGGTGTAAAAATGAGATGGTTGCTTCGAAGGCATTCCTATTATTGGCCAACCATCCTTAAAGACTGCATAGAATATGCAAAGGGGTGTCAGGCATGTCAAAAGCATGGCACAATAAGGCACGTGCCCATAACTAACCTACATGCAGTAGTGAAGCCTTGGCCATTCAGAGGGTGGGCTATGGATATGATGGGAAAAATACACCCACCTTCTTCGAAGCATCATTGTTTCATTCTAGTGGCCACTGATTACTTCACTAAATGGGTCGAAGCTAAGCCATACAAGGCTGTAGACCAAACAGAGGTTATTGGTTTTATTAAAGATTTGATCCATAGATTTGGCATCCCGCAAACCATAACAGTTGATAATGGAACTGTGTTTGATGGGAAGATGGTGAAGGCTTTTGTGGCAGAATTTGGAATTAGCCTTGTTAATTCCACACCCTATTATGCACAAGCTAATGGTCAAGCTGAGTCATCCAATAAGTCCTTGAAAAAAGGAATACAGAAGGTTGTGGATGACAATCCCAGGGATTGGCATAACCTATTATTGGATGTTTTGTGGGCATATAGAACCTCACCGAGGTCAAGCACAGGAGTCACTCCCTATGCCTTGGTGTATGGACATGATGCAGTCTTACCAGTAGAGATTAATATTAAATCTTTGAGAGTAAGATGTCAAGATCAATTGAATCCCGAACAATATTATCAAAGTATGTGCTTAGAATTAGAAGGCATAGATGAAGCCAGAATTTTGGCATTAAATAACATTCTTTTCCAAAAGAAGAAAGCAGCCAAGAATTATAATAAGAAAGTCAAACACATTGGCTTTGATGAAGGTGATTTGGTATGGAAGACAATACTCCCAATTGGGATTAAAAGCCATAAGTTTGGCAAATGGTCACCTAACTGGGAAGGACCATATCAAATTCATAGGGTTCTGCCTTTTGGAGCATACCATTTAAGAAATTTGAATGGTTATGTACATCCCAAAAAGATTAATGGAAGATATTTAAAACCTTATTTTCCAACCATTTGGGAAACACAAGGGATAGAGTGAACACCATATGCAAAAACACAAGCTTGTTCAAATGATATTCAAACTATTGTGCTTTCATAAAGAATCAAGTACATTGTGCCACAAATTGGCCCAAAAGTCATTACAATGCTTTAATTGTTTTTGTACAATAGCTTTCCTATTGCTAAGGGAAGGAAATAATTGAATAGCTACAGCCATGTCTTCTTTTCGATCAGCCAGCCCTTGATTGGTGATGTGCAATTTCTTATCAGTTCGAACCAAGGCTTGGTTTACTGCGGCTAACTCCTCTTCGAGCTGAGCTTTCTTCTCCAGAAGTTGGACTCGAAAGTGGGAGGCAGAAGAGTGTTGTTCTTTCAGAGTTGATACTTCAGTATGCACTTGAGAAACAAAACTCTGGTCCTCAGCCAGCTTATCATCCGCAGCCTTAGCAGCATGGCAAATGTTGAGATAAAAATCAATAGTAGCTGCAGCCTGAGATAGATGACTTGAGACACTCATGGCAGACTGCTCAGCAATGTTACAGCATTGAAGGAACCCATTCCTGATGATAGGCCTTTGTAGAGCCTCGAAGGGGATCCTTGAAAAGGAAGTCAACAGTTGCAAGCATGTGTCCAAATCTACCGAAGGTACAAAAGGCTTGCTGCTGGAGGAAGGAGAACTCTCGAAGATTTCCAATAGGGAGTCAGCCAAGGCTAATGGCTCAGCTTCAGCAGTAGAGGTGGGAGAGGTAGAAGGTATGTCAAAGAGACTAGCTAGTCTTCCTTCAAAAATGTCTACCTCATCCCTTGACATGAAGGGCATAGAGAGTGTTGTGGTGGAAGACGCAAAGGGCTGCATAGGGATGGGAGAAACGGATGGAGCATCTTTGGCAGCCTCTATGGTCTTGGCCACCAGCAAATCAAGAGAAGAGGGGCTGGAAGTGGGCATTGGTGATGAACCATGAATTGAAGGGCTACCAGTGTCTTCTGTGGAAGAATCAACTGCCATTGGGAATGGAGTAGCAGTTGGAGTTTTTATAAAGGACGGAGAAAGAGCAAGGCTCGAAGAAAAAGTAGACTGAGGTAGGTCACGAGCCAAAAAAGGGAGGTATGGCTTTAATCCAAGAAAAAGAGATGCAGGAATACTGGAGTTTAAAGAAGGTACGACAAATATAGGCTTTGGAAGTGGAAGTACGACTCGAACAACCCTGACATTCTGCATTTGGTCAACCTCAACCGAAATTGAGGAAGGTCTCATTGGAGAGGTGAGTGCAGTAGTTGTCACTGCAAAAGGAAGAAATGCAGAACAATGTTAAACTTCAATACCACAAGCTGACAAAGTAAAAAACAGCAGAGGTATGAAAGAAATTACTTGTTCCAGAGGCGCTAGTACTGATGGGAGAACTGCGGAGAGAGTAATGTCCAGCAGTCTGCTGCCTTCTTACCATTTCCCCTTGTGTGGCATCGGCAGTAGCAGCTTCCTCTCTTTGCTCTTGCCATCTTTTCTTGGCCCTCTCAAATACAACGATTGCCTTGGAATGTTCTTGTTCGAATGCCTTGGCGGCTGCTTTATGAGTAGAGTCCTCAACATGGTCAGTGACAGGAACAGTCATTTTCTTTCTCTTCTCCCTTGGCAGAGATACAACCAATTCTTTTCCAACCTCCCCTTCTTCAGATCGGGGTTCAGACTCTCCAGAGATAAGTTCTTTCTCTGCTATTATGGTGGTTGCCTCGCTAACAGGATTTTCAATAGCATCAGATAAAGATACAGCTACCTTTTGTCTCTTTGTTCTTTGTAAAGGCACTTCCTCCTCTGGCTCAACCTCTCTTTCTTCTTCAAGAGATTCAGGTACTTCAGGAGGAAGAACTAGTCTCCTTTTTGTTTTTTGTTGTTGTTTCTTCTTGAGAATAGCTAAAGTCTCGGCTCTCTTGGGAGACTCTTCTTGTGGAGACCCTACACCAAAAGCGTGAGTATAAGGAAACCAACAAAAGATTCAGAAATAAAAGGGGAGGAGAACTTGAAGATGCTCACCCTTCTTCGAAGCAGCTCTAGTAACCCTGGCTGGAAGGGGTAAAGTGGCAGGAGTGGTGGTGACAACTTCAGGAGGGGGAGAAGTGTTCTGGGCTATTGTTGACTTATCCTTCGAAGGCAATCCCAACCCCACCAACAAGTCATGAGGGTGTGCAGAGAGGCGCACTTCCATATTGGCTGTCCACCAGTTCTTAAACCTTTTTAAAACTGAGCCAAAGGGGCGAAAGGGGATAAATTGGAATTCACTCAATTCCTTCAGCAGTCTGAGTACTGCTGCCTCTGGCTTGGATTTGGGTATTCTCAAATCCCTGGCAGTGAGATGGACATTTGAAAGACTGCAAAGAGGAACAGGTATCCCTTGAGAGAGCCCAAATTGTCTTGCAAATTGAGAAGGGCAGTATACCTCAGATATGCATTTATGGGCTCGAGGGTTCAGAGTGCCAATGAACAGCTCCCTTGGTAATAATATAGAGGCCCACATATCTTTGTGGGGAGAAGTGGAACATTCCTTATCAGCCAGAAAAGATTGTAGCCAGGTTGGCCCTCTATTGGCTTCGAAAGGACAAAAGAAGGAAGCAGATGGAGAGATAGGAAGTTGATAAAAAAAGGTAAAGTAATAAGCAAAGGAAGCAGGGTAAAGGGCAATCCTGGCATATTTTTCCCCGTAAGTACTAGGATCCTGAACAAGGAATCCTAAACACTTGGGATGTAGGTCAGTGAAATAAGCAAAGAGCCAGAGTTGGAGCACCCAGAGGGGACCTCCTTGGTTAGCATCGAGGGGTTTTTCGCAAAATTGGGAGCAGGTTCTGTAGACATGACCTAGAAGATAAGGAGCAAGAGCGATATGTTTCTTCAAAACGAGTGCCTTCGCAAGTGGAGCAAACTCAGGCATAATCCTCTGAGATGAGGTGCAAAAGAGGAATTTGCATAACCAGTATAATATGAAGGAGAAGAATTCTCTGTCCCGCACAGGACCTTCTCTCTTATTTTCAGCCTTTACGAAGTCACTATAAGAAGAGTTTAGGGCTGGGAGAGAAAATTTGACAGGAAGGTCTGGATAGTTGGGAGTAAAAGGAGAACCATGAGGTGAAAGCCCTAGGAGATGGCAAATATCAAGAACGGTGGGGGCCATCATATCGCACCGAAACTGGAAGAAATTGAAAGCCATATTCCAAAAAATAAGGCAGCAGGAATCAAAAAGGGGTCTTCAGGAATAATGAACCTGGAAAGTCGAAGGGCATCGAGGATATAAAGCTCTTGCAGGTCATCTTCTCTCGCAGGCACCACTCTGTCATACCATTCCTCCCATTCAGTCCTCAATGTCGGCCAGCAACGATGAGGACGGTTTACCCTCCAAGTTCCCCAATCAAGCCTTCCTTCGTAGAGAAGGAAATGGTCCTCCAAACGAGGGTACAGAGCTGGGAGTTGAGCAGGAACCTCCCGGAAGATAGGACCTAGGACGTACTCCTGTTTGTTGCTGTGGCGAGGAACGAAAAGACGACCATCGATGTTACTTGACTCACCAGATGTCAGCTTGCTGATTTCTTCATCGATACAATATTTCAAAGCCATGGTAGGACTGATATGGTCGCCAGCAAGTACTTTTAGAGAGGAGGGATCCATTGGTAGTAAGCAAAAGAAGAGCAAAGAAGATCAGAAGAACCAGTAGAGAGAAGGGTTTGTAAAAGGCAAGAGATTTCGGAACACGAAACGAGAGGGTTTTAAAACCTTTGTGTCCGAAATTATACCCCGTAAGTCGTTAAGTACTAAAAGTACGAATGCGAGGAATTTCTTCCAATATTGATAGTTTTGGAGGGAAAAGCTTATTCCGGGGATTGGGGCCAGCTTCGAAATGAAATATTTGGCTTCGAAAACAAGATCTTGGCGTCAAAAAATCAAATAACAACGGCTTCGAAATACATAAGTCGGCTTCGAAGCCTAGTATATGCTTAAAGGTGCTAAATTGCTTGATTATGGGTCTGTTTAGGGGTTATAAATCAAAGTAACGACCTTCGGAGCAAAACCTAGTATTCTCTGAGTATGAGAAACGCTGTTCGGAGCATACTACATGCTTAAAAATGCTTGAATGCTCAAAATATTGGTCTACTTCAAAAAATCTAAAGACCTGTTTGAAGGTTATCAGTCAAAATGACAACATTCGAAGCAAACCTTAGGACTCTTTAAGGAAGAGGGGCACTGTTCGAAACATCCAAGACCAATCATTGGTTTCTATATGAGCAAGAAGGAATTGCCATAGGTTGCCCTTCGAAGCCAAAAGAGATCAGTTTAAAATTGATTGGCTTTATCAACCATGACCATATATTGGTTACAGTTAGTGTTGAAGAGTAAAGTCATTGAAATCGAAGTACTAAAATAATATCTGCCAGAATTGTCAATTTTATTCCATGAATTGGAAAAAGACATGATTGGTTCTTTTAGTACTTCATTAAACAATTGATTCGAAGGATGAGATTGTTCAAATTCAAAGTTACGAGTTAGCTGTTAAAGATAAAAGGAAACAGAGTCAAACAATGTTAAGTACAGAAAGACTTTGTTTATATTAAAGCCAAGATGATTACATTAAGTAACCCTATCTGGGTACAAATTCAAGCTCATAAAAATAAGGAATAGAATAAATAACAAGGTCATGAAATTTTGTCCAGCAATGGTCAATAAATTTCTGTTCTTTCTTTATTATTTCTTCTATCTCTTCTAAAGTTGGTTGCATAAGCTGATGAGCTCTCACTTCATAATAGAGTTCTTCAGCCTTCGCTTCGAAAGCCTCTTCCCTCGATTTTTGTTCCAATTCATCTATAACCAAATCATCCCAGTACGCAGAATCTTTATTCCTGAAGTCATCGAACTCTTCGATAAAATTCTCTGCTTCATACTGGGCATGAATTCGGAGGGATGAAAGTTGATCCAGATTTTGGATGGTGATCTTAGAATTCTGATGCCAGTAGAGGAGCACTGGGAGTTGGTCCAAAAACAAATGAAGCTCTGCCTGGGCAAGAGGGTTGAGGACATGACCCCTAGTTAGGACATCACAAGCCCATTGAAAGTTCTTAAGAGGAATGTCATCCTCAAGAACATTAAAGGGCAGGTGGGAGAAAGCCGCGAGCAAAAGTTGAGCTTGCTTTCGCTCGGCTGGAGAAGGGGGTGACGGAGGTTGGTAAGGTGGAAAAACTTTGTCCATTGGAAGGGCAAGTCTTAGTTTCTCTGTCCAGGAAAGAATGGGAGAAAGAGAAGGAGAAGATGATCCTGCTTCGGAAGATGGGAAGAGAGTAGATGGCTCTGCTTCAGAAGACAAAGGGGAGGGAGTAGATGTTTCTATCTCAGAAGATGCAGAAGAGGGTGTGGATGCCTCTATTATGGGAGATGGCACGGGAGCAGAAGGAACAAAGGCATTAATGTAATCAAGCCAATCAGAAGAACAAATCTTCGCCTTCTTGGCTAAGAATGAAGGGGTATACCCTTGTGCTTCTTCTGGACGCCGGGCAGGGTGCATTATCTTTGTAGGCATGGAAGTAGTATACCAAGCCACAAGCAGAGTCTCTTCCAAGCTACGTCGAAGGTCAATGGGCACGTAAGGGTATACCACTGAGCTTCGAGCGTAGGAGGGAAACTCCAAGGGGTCAGTGAACTCAACAAAATGGTGATTGATTCGCTCCCTTGAATCATAAGTCTCAGGAGTTGACCAGCTTGTCCAGCCAGAAGCCCCAGAGGGTGAAGAGGTTACAGTTTCATCCCATGCAGAGGTCTGTGAAGAAGAGTTTCCTAAGTCCATATTTTCAACTTGTCGAAGCAAAGGCTTGAGAGTAGTTCGGTCAAAATACAAAGGGAGCTTAGGGGAAGAACTCTTTGTGTCTGTAAGTTTGTAAACCAAGGGATTAAAGGCAATGTGTTCGTAGTCCAAAGGTTTATAATCTGCAAAAGCCTCCATTACCTGAATAGAGAAGGGCGGGTAAAGGTGGCTAATGAATGCGTGGAGATTCTTTCGAGGAGGAATAACATCACTCAAAGGCTCTTCATATGCTTGATCAGTAGTAAGGGAAGTTGATGCAGCCATAGCCTGTTCGAATACTAAGGTATTGGGATGTTCAACAAGTTAATGTAAATGATCACCAAATGGATGACGGTTGTATTTCCAGAATTTGGACTCCATACACGATCTAAAGGCGCGGGAAAACTGTAATCCACTAATATCACCAAGTATTGGGTATATTAGTGCGGGGGGTAATGTTGGCTACATATTTTGTAAAAGCCAGTGTAGACACCCCATTTTTGACCGTCCTCAAGACTTGGACATCACCGTTTGAACACTCGGTGATTATCCATGTTTGTGTTCGTTTGGAGTTCCCGGAGGTCTCGGCTCGCGTGCCTTGCCTCAGGATCTCCGAACTCGACCGTTTAGTGTCTGGTTTTGCACCAAACACTTGTGTTTTGCCTTGGAAAGGCAGGGTGAGGCTTGTAGACCATCCCCACCCACCACCGGCATTGGCTAGATGCCACCGGCTGATTTTTGCTGCCACCGGCAATATAGTTTGCCGGCCGGCACTCTTTGTTGCCGGTCAGCACTCTTTTGTGCCGGTCGGCACTCTTTTTGGCCAAGATGGCATTTTTTGCCGGCCGATTGCTGTTCATCTGCTTTTGCAGATATTTTTGGACAGCTGTATTGCTTTTGCTCCCCTCCATACACGTGTATGGAGGGATCTCCCTCTTGCAAAGCTTGTCTTGTAAGCTTTACAAGAGGCATATAGAGAGAAGCTCTCTCTAAGGCAAAGGAGAGGCTTTAGACATTTTTGAGAGAGGAAAAATACAGAGGAGAGCTCTGGTTTTCTAGGGTTAGGGTTAGACATACACAACCTATCTCTCTTTCCCTCTCATTTTGCACACTAGGTGTTTTGTGTCTCACTATTGCACACAAACACCTAGTGTTTCACCTTCCTCTTGGAGCTAAGGTTCTAAAGAGTGTGTTTTGAAATTTTGGTGTTGGATTCAAGCCAAAGGAGGCCATTGGAGCATCTTTGTTGAAGAAGGCATCAAAGGTGAGATTCTAGCCCTTTTTTTTCCCCATTCTTGCATCAATTTTCTACTAGTCTTAGAGCTGTTTTTGTGATTATTGTATAACATAAAAAAGTTCTGTTTTTAAGCCCTCTTTGTTGTTTATTAAGAGTGTTTTGTTGTTTGAGGGTTGTTGACCACCCTTAGGCCTCAAAAGGCCTCATTTTGTGCTAGCTCCGGGATTTTGGTGTTGAGGTCTCTTCACCACTGAAATCTTGAGGGATTTCAGTGGTGAAGATGATGCTTTGAAGTCCCAAGAAGGAGAGGGCCACCCCCTCTCCTTGTTGTCCTTGAAAAGGGCATACTTTGGCCTCTTAAGGAAGCCTATGCTTGAGTGTGTGTTGAGCATGTTTGGTTTGTTTTTCATGCTTATATATCCATGATATAACATGATTTCAAGTTGGTTTTGGAACTTCATGCATGTTTAGCATAGTTGCCATGTAATGCCTTGTTTGTGCCTTAATGTGCCTTAGGTTGTTAGCCTTTGTTGGAGCATGTTTTTGGCTTAGTCTTGTGAAGATTATGTGCTTATTTTGCTATGTTTTAGCTCTGTCCATAGTCGTTTGGGTTGATCTTTGCACGCATTATATAGCTCATTTGTATTTGGGCTTGTTGGCTTTGAGTATGTGCATGTGTAGCATGCCATCTTTGCATTGTTTTGGTGATTTGGGATCATTCTACATGTCATTTCAGTCCCATTTCCATGCTTGTTTGATTGCCTTGCATGCCTCTTTAATGCTTTGAAAGCATGTTTTGCAATGCTCCATGTTTTGGTGCCTTTGCATGCCTTTGAATTTGGGCCACTTAGATGCCATCTAGGGAGTCCTTTGGCCTTGTTTTAACATGCTAAAAATATGTTTTTGGTTGGTTAATGCATGCCATGTTTGGTCTTGTTAAAGTGTAGTTCAATGCCTCATTGATTTGCTTTGAACATTTAGGCCTTTTGGTGCATGCTTGGCTTGATTTGTTGCTTGGTTTGGCACCATGTGTTAGCATGATTTTAGAGCTTATAATGCATGCTAATTTGTCCATGTTTCCTTCTTTCAAGTGTGCTTGAATGTTGTTTGATTTATGCTTAAGTGTTGGTCCTTATGTGCATGTGTGTGTGCATGCCATTTAGCCCTCACCTTTTAGCACATTGGCTACTGTTTTAGGCCTTATTAGAGCTGCCTAATTCATGTATAAGACCATCTTAGCATTAGTTTGCATTGCCATATGCATGCTTATATGCTTGCATAAGTTAATTGCCATGCCATGTTGCATCCTTAGCTTGTATGCCTAGGTTGCATTGCATTTTGCATACATGCCTTGTTCCTTGAAATGGTGATAGGAATTAGGCCTAATTTGTTTGATTGGTTTGCATGCATTTGAAATCAAAGTTGCATACTTGGTTCCTTGGGCCATCATGCATGGAAATGCGTGATTGGTGGTCCGAGAACCAAGGCACATGTCCCTTTGAGTCATCACAATGATAAGAGACATGGTTGGTGCATACATGCCTTGAATTGTGCTGCCATGCCTTGTTTTGCCCTCTGTTGCTGTGAGTTGCAGGTTCTGCAGGAATACTCTGCCGACCGGCAGTGTAATGTGCCGACCGGCACCATTTTCTCTGCCGACAGACCCTATTTTGTGCCGATGGACATAATACATTGCCGGTGGAAGTTTCATTCAGCCGGTGGTGATCCCCTCTGTCCAAGGATGCAGTCCAGAGGTTTTGACAGCCTCCAGAGGAGGAAAGGGAGGAAAACAGAGACAGCTTGCGCATGGTGGCGCGTTTCCCGAGACGTTTTCCTGCTTTAATTAATTTATTTAATTTGTTAATTAGATTAGGCAATTTGTAATATTAATTAGCTTGCGTAGTTAATTAATTTGTAATATTTATTTGGTCCCTCCGAGCGAGGGCAAACCTGTAATAAGTGTGCGTGAGTGTGTGTATGTCTTCCAACCTCACTTTTTTCTTCCCTTTTACTTACCCGCTTTAATGGTTAGTATTAGGGCACGTTTAATTTAGCATACCTTATGCTATGCATGTGTGCATCCATGCATTTGTATTGCATGCATTAGGCTCGGTACATCATGCTAATTGCATCAATGCTTCAATTCCAAACTGAATATGTGATAATTGTGCATTTTCACATGACATGTCTAGGATAGCCGAGCCTATTCTAGTAACACTCTGTATGCGATGCATTAGGCACTTAACATGGACTTGGATCATGCATGTTTGCTAACAAGTTCTTTGTTTTGGCACGGAGTACTATGTAAGTATTTCCGCTTTAGCACATCACATGAGTGTGAATGTTACCATGACAGCATGCTTAACATGTGGCTAGATGCTTATGTGCTATAATTGCTTGAATGCCTGTGGGTGAAGGTTGGGTTGTTTGAGTTGGAAAAACTCGTTGAAATCCGTATTTTAGCCTACTTGCGAGTAGCAAATTCTAAAGCATTTTCAAACCAAACGGATATGCAATGTTTATTTCCAAATTAGGCAATCTAGTCTATACTTGTTTGCTGTGCGCATAACATAGTAATTCTAGGCTGATAATCGGAATAAGAACACGTAAAGTTTTCAAAAACGGATATCACGGTTAGTAGAGGCCGGTCTTCGGACCGGGCGAAAGGGGGTGCTCATAGCTGACCTTCCCCGATCGTACCCAAGCTCCCGAGCCGAGACAACTCCGGTGATGACGGACACGTGGCCTTCGGCACCGAGTCAGGGTTTCCTAAATTCCCCCATTTTAAAATATTTAGGTGGCGACTCTGTATCTGGCAAAGCAGTCCATGTTTGGCACTACTTTTTCAAAAATCTGTTTCTCAAAACGATTTGCCAGATTTGGACTCTTTGGTTCAGATTAAGAACCGTGACACAAATCGAGTCCGAACTGTAGCCCGAGGTCCCCCGCGGGCGCTGTTACAGCCAGTTACAGTTCGACACGTGGCAGAGTAAGGGTAATAAAGGGAGGTTATTCAAGCCTTTAATCCTGATCGTACACGTGGCAATAAATATTGGTCCTCACATGATCTGAGTAACACTAGATCAATAACGGGATGCAAGAAGACATATCTTCAACGGTTACTCATATTCAAATTCAAGTACAAGAGGGAAACTCAACTGCCAGTAATGGCGTAATGGAGCTACTTGTAAGGAAGCATGATCAGCGATCATGGAGGAGCAGTTCGACGGTTCGAAGTGCAGTTCGAAGGTCATCACTGACGAGTATAAATAGCGGGGCAGCCCCCAGAAAAAAGGACGGACTCAGATCATACAAATCAGTCATTTACTTCATATATTTTCTTTTCCAGTCTTTTATATTTCCAGTCTTTAAATACCTGCACTTTAAATACCCGCACTGCACTTCGATTCATAGGAGTAGCTTCAAGTAGATTCAAGTAGATTCAAGTAGATTGCTGTTGTAAACCTCTTCGAGGCTGAGTTCAGACCATTGTAAGTGTTCATTTTTATGAAATACTTCAATTGTTCTTCGTATTACTGTTATTTCTCTTAATTTCTCCTAAGTCAAGCCACCAGTAAAAGTCCTCTTCATTGAGGCTGAAAAGAACTAAAACACAATCGTCTGATAATTGGTTGGCAATCACAATTTCTGTAAGGACTGATTGATCCTTGCTGGCACGCTCACATTTACAAAAATACCCTTCGAAAAGCCAAAAGCCAACAGAATTGTTTTGAAAAAATGATTAAAAATTAATTTTTTTAATTTGTTAACTTTTTTTATTAACTATTAAAAATTAATCGTTTTAATAACTATTAACTCACTTTCTAAACATAATTTTTTACCAAAGTTAAATATTCGACAAATTCAACCCATTCAATTATTCAAATCATATGGTCTCCATTGTAGCTCACAGAAACCAAGAGCATGTTCTAATAAATTAGATTAGAGAGTAGTCTGAAAGTCTCTTAAAAAAAAAAAACATAAAAAAAAAGAGACGGTAAATTATACTGACACTCTCCAAAGTTTATGTTTATTATAATTTTTTCTTCACTTTTTAAAAATTATATTTCTCTTCTAAAGTTTAAAGTTTCATTACAGATTCTTTCTCGGTAATTTAATTTTTTTTAAATACTAATTTTGCCCTTATTGGGTAAATTATATTGACACCCCTCATATTTTAAAAATTACAATTCTCTCCCTAAAGTTTAAAGTAGCATTACCAATTACCTCATCGATTAGTATTAGTTGAAAAAAAAATTATTGAAAAAAAAATTAATTGGAAAAAAATTTACTAGAAAAAATTAATTGGAAAAAAATTGTGAGTAAATTTTTTAAATTTTTGTTTAAAAACCAACGTAAACTCATTATTTGAATTTACGTTTTTTCCTCAAATTTACAAACTGAGACAACCATTTATAAACAAAAAAAATTATCAAATAAGTTTTTATGACAGTTTTTAAATTTTTGTACATATAAATTGAAAACTAAAAACGAAATGGTTACCAAATAGGTCTTAGATGGTAAGAATATCATAAAATTAACAAATAATTAAATAAGTTACCAACGTAAGAAATGACTAATCAAAAAAAATTTAGGCTATGTATGGTTTGATTTTTAGAAAAAAATATTAAAAATTTATTTTGTTAAGAAATAAAAAATAAAAAATAATTATCATTTAAGGGTAAAACATAATTACCATTTTAACTTTTGGACATGTTATATATATATGTATGGTTGTTTCAATTTAATTTGTAAAAAATTATTTTCTAACCACTTGAAAAATAAAAATTATATAAAAAAGATAATTATTTTTATTTTTTACTTCTTAACCAGATTAATTTTTAATTCTTAAAAGAAATTCTAAAAATCAAACCATACATAGTGTAAGAATCTTTTGATAAGTCATTTATTATGTTGGTAAATTATTTAATTATTTGTTAATTTTACGACATTTTTACCCTCTGAAACTTATTCGGTAACCATTTCATTTTCAATTTATATTTACAAAAAAATAAAAAACAGTCATAAAAAATTATTTGATAATTTTTTTGGTTTATGAATGGTTGTCCCAGTTTATAAATTTGAGGAAAAAACGTAAATTCAAAAAATAAATTTATGTTGATTTTTAAACAGAATTTTAAAAATTTTAGTAACAAATTTTTTTTTCAATTTATTTTTTTTCAAATAATTTTTTTAATGAATTTTTTTATAACTAATTCTAATCGAGTGGGCAATTGATAATGATATTTTAAACCTTAGTGAGGGGATTGTAATTTCTAAAATATTAGAGATGTCAATGTAATTTACCTAGTGAAGGCAAAATTGATATTTAAAAAATTAAATTGTTAAGGAAAATCTATAATGAAACTTTAAATCTCAGTGAGAAATGTAATTTTTAAAAAGTGAGGAGAAACTGTAATAAGTGCCATTTTGGGAACATAGCAAAAAGCCACGTTGTTGGACAAAATGTCCAAAAACGCAAGTGCCAAAAACGTCAGAAAATTGGTTTGACAAGTGCTAAAAACGCAGGTGTAAAATTACAAATTAGGGCCTATAAAAAAAAAAAAAAATTCTTATGTTGGGTAAGGGTATTTTGGTCATTTTAATTTGATTTGACACTATAAATAAATATTAAACTAAAAAATAAAAAGTCAGTTTGTTACCAGTTTTTTACCAACTTCCCAAAGTACTTTCTAAAAAGCTAAAAAGTTTGATAAAAAGCTAAAAATTAATTTTTTACCAATTTCTCAAAACACTCCTAAATGCGTAAGGATCCTCTAGAGTAATGTTTCTACAGTGATTTCCTACAGTGCAAGACAAGCAGTCGACACGTGTCCCACTCATCAGACCAAGGGCTGAGATTCAACTCACCTAAACGACATGGCGCGTAAGGATCCTCTAAAGTAATGTTTCTACAGTGATCTTCTACAGTGCAAGACAAGCAGTCGACACGTGTCCCACTCATCCGACCAAGGGCTGAGATTCAACTCACCTAAACGACGTCGTTTTGGTGAGTAATTTGAAAAAAAAAAACAAAACAAAAACAGAGTGAGAAAGAGACAAGAAGAGAGAAAGAAGAAGGATCCCCAATCTGCATGGCTGGGTTTTCAAATCTGTACCTTGGCTGTTTTGATTTATATATGTTTTATATATATATCATCTCTATGTTTTATATATTTGTTTGTTTTGATTTATATATATATCTAGAAGGAAAAGAAAAGAAGAGGAAAATGGAGGAAGGAGAGGTGCGGCGGGAGAGCCTTGTGGCAACGGCGGCAGCGCGTCTAGGGTGGGAAGGGGCAGGGCGGCGATGTCCTCCTTCTCTCAGTGGGTTTGTGTAGTTGTTTAAGGAGTTTTACCCGATTGGAGCTTCAAAATCAAACCCATTCCATTGATAACAACACTGTGTTTGTGTTTTTGAATGCTGTTGAATAAACCAGAATCATCAATAAACAAACTCAACAGGTCTCTCTCTCTCTCTCATCAAATTACACACTTTATTGAAAATTATGTTAGGTGGATGTTTTGAATTAAAGCTTCTAATGCGGCTCTGTTTATGAAGCAGCAAAACCCTTTTTGAATTGAAAGAGAGTCGCAGACAGGTCTCTCTCTCTCTAATGTTTTGAATTGAAATAGAGCTTCTAATCCTTCATATTTGCAGGGACTTGGATGTTTTGAATTAAAGCTGTTTCTTCTCTTTTTTTTTTTTTTTTTTTTAAATTACTCACCAAAACGACGTCGTTTTGGTGAGATTTAATTTCCACTGTTGGATGAATCACTCTAGAGATCACTTGAGGGTTTTCACTCTAGAGGATCTGGACGCCTCCTAAATATGAACCCCATGGGGGTGTTAGTGTAATTAAAAAAAAAAAAGGAAAAAAAAAAAAAAAAGAAAGAAAAGCGAGAGTGAGAACTCTCAAAAATGAATAATATTAATTAAGTAATTATATATATAATAGTAATAATGGACGATGATGATACCCACTCGTTTGGTCAGCCTTTTGTTTTTGGCGCCTTCTGGTAACCTATCCCAATGTATACTTTGCCGCGTTTTTCCAGCCACGGTTTTTGGGAATAAGTTTTATTGAATAATGCCATATATATATATATCAATTAGTATAATGTTATATGTATCAATTAGTATATTAATTGATGATGTAATATAATTTAAGATATTTTTAATATTTATAATATAATTAATGAGTAGAGTCAATAATAATATCATAACTAGTATTGGTACATTAGTTAATACACTAATTAGTACATATAGCACTACTGTAAGTTTTTTTAATAATTATGGTGTTATATATATTAGTGTATCAATTAGTGTTACATCATTATTACTGACTCCACTTATATCTATATATTAAGGAAAAAGGGATTTCCATCCCTCAAGCCCTGTGGGAGTTCTAATATTCTTATCTGAATTTTCTAAATTTTTTATTTAAAAAAAAATAGCATTTATTGATTTGGTCAAAATCCTCTGATCAGTCTTTATTTACTTTTTCAATCTACATGCTTGCATTTATTGATTTGGTCAAAATTTACTGATCAACATTTAAAATCCCTTCATACAAATAATCGTATGTACAACTCGTGCATAGTTACTGCAGTACCATTTTCAACTTTTCCCATACACTATGATTAGTGATAAGATTGTTAAATTATTTTTATAAAAAATCTTTAAAAACATAATTAAAATATTAAAAAAATCGAAAACAAATATAAATATCTATAATTATCCCATGCATAACACGGGTGATAGACTAGTTATATAAATTATAAATGGTTAATTACACTAACAGTCCTTATAGTTTGAGACTCGTGTTTCTTTGATTCATAACTTTTCAATTGTGACACATTTAACCCTGCGTTTTGAATCTTGTTCCAAATAAGGAAAATTGAAGATACCATTATTTAATTTCAAGAGCAAAATTGTCAATTTGATAAAATATAAACTAATTTAACAAAAATAAATGTCAAAAAAATATGTTTAAATTTTTAAATATTATTTATACCCACCAAAGATAAAATTATGTAAAATTAACAAATCTTTTAAACATTTATTTATTTATTTATTTTATCAAAATAATTTTTATTATGTGTTTGGATGATAATCATGTAATAGGTGGTTGTTAAGATTTTAATATGTAATCAATATATGTTATATATGAAATATTTTTAATTTTGGATTTTTTGATTTAATGGATTGATATAATAATGATATCAAAATTATCGTAATATTTGACTTTTGAAAAAATAGAAACTACAATAAAAATAAAAACAACTACCCATTACATGATTATTATTCAAATATAAATAAAAATTAATTTGGTAAAATAAATAAATAAATAAATATCTAAAAAAATTATCAATTTTACATAATTTTATCTTTAGTATGTAGAAATAATTTTTAAAAATTCAAAAATATGTTTTTGACATTTATTTTTGTCAAATTAGTTTATATTTTTATCAAATTGATTATTTTGCCATTGAAATTAAGCAATGGTATCTTCAATTGTCTTTATTTAAAAAAGATTCAAAATTTATGGTCAAATGTGTTGATAGGGGGATAAGGGGGATTATTCACTAATGGGATTGTAATCCGAGGGAGGCTCTTTATCCAACGTTTGTTTTTTTTTTAGTCCGCCGGACATGGAATCCGGCCGGACTCTTTATCTCCCATATGGGGGACTATTGTACCCTAGGGGATATGGGACAATTTTCGGGGGACTATCCACTATTGGGATTAGGTGATGAAATGACCATTTTGACCATCTACACTACAAAAAATTCGCTTTTTTGCGACGGTAAAATACCGTCGCTAATACCAAAGAAGTCGTCTCAAATGCTTTTTTGCGACGGTAAATAGCCTTTAGCGACGGTAGTAGGGGGGTCGCAAAAGAAGGGGTAGCTAAAGGTCTTTAGCGACGGTAAACGCCATCGCAAAAACATTGGCGACAGCAAAGATGCCTTTTAGCGACGGCAAAATGCTGTCGCAATTAATGTGTAAAAATCTGAAGTTTTTGAGACGGCACTAAAATACTGTCGCTAATATGGTTATTTGCGACGAGAAAATACCGTCGAAAAATGGTTTATTTGAGACGGTAAAAAATACCGTCGCTAAAACTGGTTATTTGCGACGGGTTTAATACCGTCGTTAATACTATTATTTGCGACAGAAAAGTGTGCCGTCTCTAAAAATGTTATTTGCGACGGTGAAAGTACCGTCGCTAAAGGCCTTTTGTTCATATTGCTAATATCATTGGCGACGGCTATGCTACCGTTGCAAAAACCTATTTCTAACAAAAAATGCAGTTTTAAAATTATTAAAAATATGCAAATTACCTGTATTAAATAAAAATAACTAAAAAAAATCGATAACTATATAATAATATAAAAATTCCTGTATATAAATAAAATTTCATCCTTAATTAAAGTACTCTTCCATTCATAACAACACATCATCAAAATTATCCAACCACATAATTTTGCAAAATACATACATAATGTTCACAAATCTAAATAATGTAAATCAAAAATAAAAGTTTTCTTCATAAACAAAAGTCCGTCGCAATCTTCACACGGCTGCATTCCACAAGAAACAAACTGCTACTCAGGAAATATCTGAAAATAAAAAATAAAAATAATTAGTGACAATATAATTATGTATTAATATTTTAATTACAAAAAAAACATAAAAAATTATTTATTATATAATTACAAAGATAGTTAAGTAAATAATTTTGGCTAGATAGAAATCCGACCCTAACTCCCAAACCAGAAACCCGATTCGAATCTCATCTTCTCCCACAACTCTCTCGTGCCTAGGCGATCATGTGTGCCAAGTTTCGTACTAAACCGACCCCTTTTGGTGATTTTGGAGCGTCAACACCTCAAATTCAAGTTTCTTAAGGAACTAGTTTGCCTAGACCGAAATACGGCTCTAACTCCCAAACCGGGAAACCGATTAGAGTCCCGTCTTCTCCCACAAGTCTCTCGTGCCTAGGCGGTCATGTGTGCCAAGTTCCGTGCCAATCCGACCTCGTTTGGTGATTTTGGAACGTTAACACTTCGAATTTAAATTTCTTAAAGAATTAGTTTGCCTAGAGTGAAATCCGTCTCTAATTCCTAATCCGGGAACCCGATTGGAGTCCCGTCTGCACCCACAAATCTCTCGTGCCTAGGCGGTCGTGTGTGCCAAGTTTCGTGCCAATCTGACCCCATTTGGTGATTTTGGAGTGTCAACACCTCGAATTTAAGTTTCTTAAGGAACTAATTTGCCTAAACCGAAATATGGCTCTAACTCCCAAACCGGGAAACCGATTGGAGTCCCGTCTTCTCCCACAAGTCTCTCGTGCCTAGGCGGTCGTGTGTGCCAAGTGTCGTGCTAATCCGACCCCATTTGGTAATTTTGGGGTGTCAACACCTCGAATTTAAGTTTCTTAAAGAACTAGTTTGCCTAAACCGAAATATGGCTGTAACTCCCAAACCGGGAAACCGATTGGAGTCCCGTCTTCTCCCACAAGTCTCTCGTGCCTAGGCAATCGTGTGTGCCAAGTTTCGTGCCAATCCGACCACATTTGGTGATTTTGGGGTGTCAACACCTCGAATTTAGGTTTCTTAAAGAACTAGTTTGCCTAAACCGAAATATGGCTCTAATTCCCAAATTGGGAACCCGATTCGAGTCCCGTCTTCTCCCATAAGTCTCTCGTGGCTAGGCGGTCGTGTGTGCCAAGTTTCGTGCCAATCCGACCCCATTTGGTGATTTTGGGATGTCAACACCTCAAATTTAAGTTTCTTAAGGAACTAGTTTGCCTAAACCGAAATATGGTTGTAACTCCCAAACTGGAAAACCGATTAGAGTCCTGTCTTCTCCCACAAGTCTCTCGTGCCTAGGCGGTCGTGTGTGCCAAGTTTCGTGCCAATCCGACCCCGTTTGGTGATTTTGTCCTTTGATTAATGTGTGAGGTTTTATTATATGTGTAATCTAACAGTGGAGAATCTTTCATGATCATTTTCATGAATATATTTTACCATGCCTGTTATGTATACAATAGAACAATCTAATCCAAATAAATGAAGAATACATATTGGCAGGTTCACCGAAATTAAGAACCTCATATATGACAATCCAATATCATAATACTAAAATAATCAGCTTTAAAACAGAGAGTTCAAATTATTAGCAGGGTACAATCCATTCAAGTGATTCTACAATTAACTGATAGAGGAAACCAGAAGGCCAATTTAGACAACTCTCAAATTTGACACAAAGGCTTAAAACTAGAATTGTAATGAGCATATTATGCTACCAAAGAAATAAAAAATGTGATTACTGATGCACTGACCTAGAAAGTAGCTCATTAGATTCCAAGATGATAAAAACTGAAATCTAAAACCAGATTGAAACACAAAATGTCAAAATAAAAGATCACATACACTTGTAACAAGAATCCCACAGAAAATTAGACCAAGGGCATTTTTTGCATGAACAAAATTTAAATCAGAACATCTCTAATGGTCAGCATGCTTACATAATATGAATGGAAGATAGACCAGTAAAGGCATCAATTCTCCGAGCACGCTGGGCTTCACATCTGTACAGTCCCTTCATTTCTTTTTTCACCCAATGCTTCACGCATTTCTTTTCTTCCTTTACGGAAGCCTGTATGCAAAGTGTTTTAACATCAATGTAAAGCATGATATAAGCAGATCAGGAAAATAAGAAAAATCAAGTGCAAAATTCTCTTGAGGGCATGATTGAGCTCTTCCGCAAGGGATTCATGACATTCATCAATCATATTCATCTTCACTTTCGGTACCAATATTCCCGAAGTTCCAGTTGCAAGAATCAATTCAAGGTAAATAAATGACTGAGAAGTTCAATATAAAGATAGCACGGGCAAAAACAGATCAAACATGACGAGATGCAAAAATGCACCATGGAAAGAGTGCTTAGGCAGAAGATTGCTTCTGTAAACATACATGATGTTAACTAGGATTTCTATTTCAAATGTTTAAGAAAGGTTACTTTGAATTCCAAAGTAATTCAAAATTAAATTCCAAAGTAATTCAAAAAGAAAAGAAAAAAAACAGATCTGATTGCATAACAGAAATGAACAGATTTAGTTCTAATCACAGATTTAATTCCATTCTTTATCCCATCTAATCCCATGATATAACTTATCTCTCACAATCCTATTAATAATCCCATAATATTTAATCCCACAAAAAATAATCCAACAATCAAATGTGGCCCTGATGTTTAACCCAATACTTACCTCTCACAACACTTCTTATAGAATTTTTATCAAACATCCCATAAGAATTCGAAGCACCTCACCACTGAGATACCCAACTGCACGCCCGTCTCCATGCTAGCACCACCTCACCTATATATATATATATAATGTGTAATTGCATATATTAGACTATGCTGAGAAGATTATAGATTCGCAAGTGGGTGAACAATTCTAGTAAGACAGACTACAAGAATTATAACAGGGTTTGGTACATTTGGAACAGAGCTTCACTTTTGTTCAACTAAGAAAGCATGAGTGGATCCATAGCAAGTTCAGCGTGAACATGGAAAATTAGGACAGTTCTAGAAAATTCATTTTAAATCATACTTTCCCCAAATAATTGCTGCCACTATCATAACTCTTGTCTTATTGCAATCAAATGGGTGTTGCAACATAACAATGAACACTGCATATGAAAGAACAATTGTGTCCAGCACCACAATTCTCTTCTCTTATTGAACAAATTCCTTCTCTCATCTCTTTGGAAACTAGCCACCATCCCATCACCAGCGTGCACCACCATCACCACTAGGGTAGCTACATTGTAGCTAGTGGGTTCAAATGAAGATAATAGGAGTTAATTCAATATTTTAACAAATACTTTGTAATCTCATATGATAAATTCAAAAAATTATGTGATATTTTAGAATTTCATCAAATTGACCCCACTAAATTATATGATTGAAGAGAATGTCAAATTTTAACATAAAAAAGGTGTTGAATTTTTTTTTTAATGTGTTTTTTAAATTTTTATTTTTTCCTAAATGTGATTCTTATTAAAAATTTAGTTCAAAATAAAAAATAAAATGGAATATTTTTAGCATTTTGCACTTTTTTGGAGTAGATTCAATTCCAACACAGAGATCTGTTGCCACAAAAAAAAAAAAAAAAACACAAATCTAATTGCCTAATAGAAATGAACATATTTAATTCCAATCACAGATTTAATTTCGAACAGAAATCAACAGATTTAATTCCAACTCAGAGATCTGTTGCCATAAAAAAAAAAAAAAATCACACACAGATCTGATTGCCTAACAGAAATGAGCATATTTAATTCCAAATAAATAACAGATCTGATGAGATGTGAGAGAGAGAGAGAGAGAGGCTTATCCGTGAAGTCGATCGGTGAGGAGTCGATCTTGCGAGGTTGATCGGTGAGGAGTTGATCTTGCGAGGTCGATCTGTGCAGACGAAAATGAGAGAGTGAGAGAGAGACTGATGAGATGAAGTGAGAGAGAGACTGATGAGATGAGAGAGAGAGAGAGAAGCTTACCTATGAGATCGATCGGTGCAATGAGAGAGTGAGGTCGATCGGTGAGGAGTCGATCTGTGCAGATGAAAATGAGAGTGAGAAAGAGACTGATGAGATGAGATGAAATGAGAGGAATGAGAGAGCTGTGTGCATATTAGGGTTTTTTTTGGGGATTTTTGGTTGAGGGGGGAAAAACGAGTGGGAATGGAAAAGGGGGAAGGGATTAGGGATTTTTGACATTGGGGATTTTGGGTTTGGGGTAGGAGAACCCGAGTGGGAATGGAGAAAGCCCCGGAGGGGGATTGGAAATTTTTTTGGAATTTTTTTTATTTTTATTACAAATGAATATTTAAATAATAAAATGATTTTTTTATTTTTTTTTGCAACGGAAGCATTGTTAAAAAAATTATTTTTTATTAAAATAATTTTTTTTTTTATAGTTGATGAATTTTATTTTTTTTTACATTTAGTAAGGTTGAAAATTTATTTGTTTCATATTTATTTTAATGAATAATTTTTTTTTATTTGGTAGAAGTAGGGATAATATTTTCCATTAAAATAAAGTTAATTTTTTGTGGTCAATGGAAATAATTTTTTTGTGACTCATTTTTTTTTTTTTTATACTAAAAATCAAGAACTAATTTTTTGTGGTAGAGGATAGAAATGGCAGTAGTGGTGAAAGTGGTGGATAAGAGGTGATAGTGGTGGTGGTAGTGATGGTGAATGAGATAAGTGGTGAAGTTGTGGTAGTGGTAGAGGAGATAGAATAGCGGTGGTAGATGAGAGATAATGGTAGTAGTAGTGGTGGTAGTGGAGTGGTAGCGATGATGGTAGTAATGATAGTTGTAGAGATGGAGTGACAACAGTGGTAGTAGTGGAATGGCATTTGCAGTAGTGGTGAATATGGTAGAAAAGATGGGTGGTGAGAGAGAGATAAGTGAGAGACAGATAGAGAAGAGAGATAAAGAGAGAGAGAGAGAAAAAAAACAGACTGAGACAAAGTGATGAGCGAGAGAGAGACAAAGTGGTCGCTAAAAGTGCATTTTCTTATAGTGGATCGATAAATCGAAAGGGAGGTCAGTAAATAGAGAAGACGGGAGTGAGAGAGTGAGCAACGCGAACAGAGAAAAAGATAGAGAGTAAGAGACAGAAAAAGAGATAGAGAGAGAAGAGAGATGAACGAGAGAGATAGAGAGAAGAGAGATGAACGAAAGAGACAGAGAGAGAAAAGAGATGAGAGAAGAGATAGATAAATAGAGAATATGAGAAGGAGAGAGTGAGCAAGGCGAACATAATGAGGGAGAAATAGACAAATAGACAAGCATACAGAGAGAGAGATGAGTGATGAGTGAGAGAGTGTGAGAGTGAGAGAGAGACAAAGAGAGAGAGAGAAAGAGATAGAAGGAGAGATAGAAAAGGAGAGAGAAACAAGAGATGAGCGAAAGATAGACAAAAAGAGAGAGAGAAATAAAGCGAAAAGAGATGAGCGAGAGAGAGACACAGAAAAAGAGAGAGACATAGAGAGAAGAGAGACAGATAGACAAACAGACAGAGAGAGAGAGAAAGAGAAGAGAGAAAGGAAGATGAAAAAATGGATGAAAAGATATAGACAAAGAGAGAAAGAGCGAAAAGAGATAAATGAGAAAGAGAAAGAGAGAGATGAGCAAGAGAGACAAAGAGAAGAGAGATGAGTGAGAGAGACAGAGAGAGAAGACAGATGAGAGAGATAGAGAGAAGAGATATGAGCGAGAGACAACGAGAGAAAGAGAGAAAGACAGAGACAGAGACAGACAGACAGACAAACAGAGAAGAGTGATGAGTTATAGAGAGAGAGAGAGACAAAGAGAGAAAAAGATAGAGAGTGAGAGACAGAGAGAGAAAAGAGATGAACGAGAGAGATAGAGAGAAGAGAGATGAATGAAAGAGACAGAGAGAGAAAAGAGACGAGAGAAAAGATAGATAAATCGAGGAGAAGCTCGATAAGTAGAGAATATGAGACGGAGAGAGTGAGCAAGACGAATATAATGAGGGAGAAATACACAAATAGACAAGCATACAGAGAGAGAGATGAGTGATGAGTGAGAGAGAGAGAGAGATAAACAGAAAAAGAGAGAGAGAGAGAGAGAGAAAATGAGAGATAGAAAAAGAGAGAGAAACAAGAGATGAGCGAAACATAGACAAAAAGAGAGAAATATAGCGAAAAGAGATGAGCGAGAGAGAGACACAGAAAAAGAGAGATGACGAGAGAGATAGAGAGAGATATAAATAAGAGAGAGAGAAAAAAAAATAAATGAGAGAGATAGAAAGAAGAAAGATGAGCGAGAGAGATAAAGAGAGAAGACATAAGAGATAGAGAGAAGAAAGATATGCGAGAGACACAGAGAGAAAATGAGAGAGATACACAGACAGACAGAGAAAGAAGAGTGATGAGTGAAAGAGATAAATACAGAGAGACAGGAAGATGAAAAAATGAATGAAAAGAGATGTTATATTAAAAGAGTAAGACGACATCGTTTTATTTATTTTTTTTGTGACAGAAAAATACCATTGAATTTATTCAAACTATTTTGTGACTGTATATATATGAAGCTGTCTCAAAACCACAATCACTATGTTAGGTTAGAGTTTTCCAAAAACTCTTTTGAGAAAATTATACTTTCTTGTTTTCCGTGTTATATTATTTTTATTAAATTTTTTTAATATTTAATTTTTTAATTTTTAGACACACCTAACATAAATACACCTAAAAAGTAAAAAAATCTTTTAAAAATTCACTAAATACCAAAAATATAAAAGAAATACAATAATTCAATACATTTTTTTTATATTTGTATGTATTTATTAATTTTTAAAAATATTTTTTCATAATTTTTTTTTTAGATACATTTAAGTAAAGTGCATCTAAAAAAAATATTTAAAAATTTAAAAATATTCACTTAAAAAAAAAACCACAAAAGTGACTTTTTGCGACGGTAAAAAATACCGTCTCAAAAAATCAAAGTATTTGCGACAGTAAAAAATACCGTCTCAAAAAACAGAGTATTTGCGACGGTAGAAAAATGCCGTCTCAAAAAACAGAGTATTTGCGACGGCAGAAAATACCGTCGCAAATACTCTCATTTTTTGCGACGGTATTTTTCTACCGTCGCAAATACTCTGTTTTTTGAGACGGTATTTTTTACCGTCGCAAATACTCTGTTTTTTGAGACGGTATTTTTTACCGTCGCAAGTGTACCGTCGCAAATAGTTCCGTCTTTTAAGCCCCATTTTCTTGTAGTGCTACTATTTAATTATGTATTATATTTAGTAAAATTCAATAAAATTTAAATGTCTCAATTTAAAAATAAAATAATTTTGAACTTTTTATTGTTTATTTAATTTTCTAAAATGATTTTTTATATATATTTTATTGATGTTTTATCTCAAAATTTTGTTTATAATTTATTTAATTTCATTATTTAAATCTTAATGGATGTTTTATTTAATTATTATTATTTTTAAAAATAAATTTATTTATAATTTTAATTAAAAAAATAACATATATTTTTATTGATATTTTATTTATTTTATTTAAAAAAAATAAATTTATTTAATTGTGTAAAAAATAAAATAAAATAAAATTTTATTTAATCTAGCTAAAAAATTAAAATATTAAAGATATGTTTAATATTGTTATTACTTAGTAAACAACTAAAAAAGGGTAAAATAGTGCTTTGTTCATTTATCATATCCAGTCCGTCAAACCAAACGTTGGATTCACTAAAAATAGTCCTTTCTAGACATCTAATCCTATGAAAAAATAAACCCATGATACATATCCAATCCAACCAAATAGTCCGGGGGATTCACAGTCCCAGGACTCAAGTCCTATGGATTCTAATCCCCCTTATCCAGTCCGTCAAATCAAACAATAATACAAACTCCAAACTATAGGAACTGTTAGTGTAATTCGCCCAATCATAAATACTCAAAATCTCTAAAATTATACTACATTATCTGTTAGTATACTAGTTAATACATTAATTGGTACATCTAATATTATTCTTTTAACATTTTTTTATAAAATGGTGTGAAAAAATAAATAGTGATATAGGGGTGTTTTGGAAAGATGATTAAAATTTGATTTTTGGCTTTTAATCAAATTTTTGGCATTTTTAGAAAAGTGATTTGAGAAGTTGGTAAAAAACTACTTTTGATTTTTTTATTAATATTTGTTTATAATATCACATCACAATAAAATGACTAAACTATCTCTACCCAAGTAGAAAATTTATATTTTCATCCATGTAAATATAAAACAAAAAACAAAAAAACAAAAAAATACATAAAGGATATAAATGTAATTTTATATATGATTTTTTTGGACTTGCCAAATGACTCCTTACTAAAAAAGCCTACCTAACTTTTTTAGCTAACAAGCTACCAATGTAACTTTTTACTAAGTAGCCAAAAGAGCAAGTAATAACTTTAGAATAATTTTTTAACTAAAATATGTAGCTACAAATTAGACCTAATGAATTGTTTGGATGCATTTTTATAAAGACAAATTATAAATATGGACAGTTCTATTTGCATTTTAAAATTGGTCAAATTATACAAACAATCTTTATAGTTTGAAATTTATATTATTTTAGTTTTTAATTTTTTAATTGTGATATATTTAATTCTAAATTTTGAATCTCATTTTAAAGAGAGACAATTAAAGATATTATTATTTTATTTTAAGGGTAAAATTGTTAATTTGATAAAATATAAATTAGTTTAACAAAAATAAATTTCAAAAAATTATTTTAAAATTGTTTCTACCCACTAAAGATAAAATTATATAAAAATAATAAATCTTTTACAATTTTTATTTTTTTACCAAATTAATTTTTATTATGTATTTAGATAATAATCATGTAATGGGGGATTGTTTTTGTTGATATTTTTGGATGATTATCATATAATATATGTTGTATTTGTTGCTAATAAATATTGTTTTGATGGTTATCATGTAATGAATGGTTATTAGTTGTTAATGTATAATCGATATGTTTAATATATGAAATATTTATAGTTTTGGATTTTTTGATTTAATAGATTAATTTAATAATGACATCCAAGTTGTTATCGTATTTGATTTTAAAAAAAATAGAAATTAATTTAATAAAAATTATTTCTACCCTTTGAAAAGATCAAATTATATAAAAATGATGTGTTTTTAATTTTTTTCACTAATTTAATTTTTAGTTTCTTGGAAAAATATTCTGAAAATAAATTATGAAAACCAAACCAAACAGAATTTATAATCAATAAAGTTTCAACATTATTCATTAAAAAAAAACTATTACATTTCAAACAACATACAAATTAACCAACATAAACTAAGTTGTATGACGACTTTATCCTTGAAATGGACCGTTTACAAAGAAAATATATTTGATTGCCCTAATTTGAAAAAAAATTTAAAATTCAGAGTCAAATATATCACAATTAAAAAGTCACGAACCAAAGTAACATATGACACGAACTACAAAGATTGTTAATGTAATATTATACACTTCAAAAACATTATTATTATTATGTCCTATTCAAAATGATCAAAAATTACTTAGGCCTGGTTTGGCATACATTGAAAGAGATAAAAAAGTTAAAAAGTTACTAAAAAAACTAAAAAATTATCACTATTCACCCAAAAAATATATATATAAAAAAAACAAATTACACAATGCCAAGTACAAGCATACATAGTGGTGAAGTGATGTCAGTGATGGCCAAGTGCAAGCCATACATATTGAAGTGATGGTCAGTGGTACAAATTTACAACACGGTAGGGATGGCAATTTGAACACGGCCCGACGAGGACCCGATCCCCGGACCTCGATTGGAATGAATTTTCCCTGAAAATTATCCCCATAAGGCAAGCATCTTGTGATACCCCCGTTCCGTAGTATGCTAATTGGTCCTTAATTTGAGTATGATTATGTGTTTAACATGATTTTATGTGTCATTATATGAATATATGTGATTTTGAAGTTTTATCTGTTCACCGTAGGAATATCTATTTGAATAATCTGCTTTGGAAATTAAATTGAGGGTCTTATCGGCCACAGAACCCAAAATTGATTACGCCATTGTGATTAGCGTAATTTTTAGAGCCTACGGTGAAATTTAATTGAAAATTTATTCGGGTCAGATTAAACTGATTAAATTGATGAATTGAGTGCCTAATTATTTTATATTAAAATAATATGTTAATGGGGCTTGTTGTATGTTAGCACTACACTCTCCTTTAACTCTATTGAACTCAAAATCTGAGTTATACAATTGAGATTGAGAGAGAGACGGCTGTTAGAGAGAGAGAGAGGAGAGAATTGTGCATTTGTGGTTCAAGACTTGGACCTTTTGGAGATTAAGCTCAAGTACTGCTAAATTGGGGAGATTAAAGCTCCTTGGTGAGTGATTCATGCATTTATAGTCATCACCTTGTGAATTCAAGTTTAATAGATGGTCAAGAGCATGAATTAGTTTGAATGTAAGGGAATTGAGTTGCTTGTGTTCAATTGAAGGTCAATGAAGGCATGCATGTGTATAATTGTTGTGGAAATGCATAATCTAGCATGTATTGAGTTGAACATGGAAATAAAGGTGTTAAATCTTACATACAAGTATGATTTTGTTGTATTCCATGAGAATGAACACCATTTGCATTGTTTGGGATGGAAATGAAATCAAAATTAGCATGCATGTTTGAATAATTAAGATATGAGCTTTGAAAGTATGATTTTGTTTGTATTAGAATGAGTTGATGGGGGATTGGGGCATACATGTGAATTAATTGTGAATTGGGCTCCATTGTAATGTGTTTTGGTGTTTATGGCATGTTAGCATAACTATATTTGAGATTTGAGCCATAACATGCATGTTTCGTTGGTTGAAATTCGAATTGGAGCTCAAGAACTCAATCTGGAAAACCCAGATTTTTTATGTCCGCTCGAGCGGGAAAATCGTGCTCCCAGCACTTTTTGCAGAGTTGGATGTCTGCTCGAGCGGTATATATCACGCTCGAGCGGGGAGTTTTTGTAGACAGGCCTTCCGCTCGAGCGCTCTATCCCACGCTTAAGCGTATTTTTCATACAACTAGTACTTTTGCAAGCCCTAAGGGTCTGCTCGAGCGGGGAAGTTGACGCTCGAGCGAGGACCCTGTTCCCTGAAATTTTGTATGCTCGTTCTGTGTTTCGTTTTCCGTTCTCTTTCATTTGTAAACACTCTTAAGCATATGTTAAGCATTGTAAATAAGTTAATGAGATAAGAATAAAGCCTAAAGAGGAATATGCGAATCAAAGAACGGATTGAACTGTTAGTGACCCCCTTTGTGTTCATGAAATGTGTAGGGTCAAGCTCTAGGGGAAATCTACAAGCCGATCACTGTGAATAATATCAACATTTGAAAGCTTGTCAATGTCTAATTGTTTATTTCCCTTATAAACTTTATGAGTTGCTAATTGGGATTGTGGACAAAAGTTTGACATGATAGAAATGAATGGACCGAAGGTCGTTTTGATAGAAATGAATGGACCGAAGGTCGTTTTGACATGAATGAGTGGGTCGAAGGCCGTTTTGACATAAATGAATGGACCTAAGGTCGTTTGGACACGAATGTATGGGCCGAAGGCTGTTTTGACGTAAATGAATGGGCCGAAGGCCATTTTGACAAAAATAAATGGACCGAAGGCCGTTCTGACATAAATGAATGGGCCGAAGGCCGTTTTGACATGAATGAGAATCTGATTGGGCCAAAGGCCAGTATGTTTGGAACTACAGTCATTTGATCTGAATTTTGTATAAGTATATATACGTTAAGCAGAAATATACATTGGGCCCAAGGCCGTTCGGAGCATGTTGTTCTTCATATTGCTTATGTAACTTATGTATTCGATATTATTCACTGGGCTATCGCTCACGCTTATTCATGTGTTTGTAGGTGAGCTGAGGGAAATCCAAACCCAGCCCCAGTGAAGCCTGCCAGGAACAACATGAGTTTTGGAGAGTCAGCCTTGTGTCTTACGTACGAGACCCATCCTTGCCATTTTGTTATGTAATTATATTTTGTCTTGTTGGCAAGGACTTTGTGTACATCTGTATATAGTTTTGATTTGGGTTGACTCAGTTTGGATGATCCTGTCTGTAAAGGATTTTGTAATACTGTACTTCTTGTGGGTTATTAACGTATATGTGCATGGTTTGTTTTGAGTGCATATACGCACGGCTCTATGGACAGTTTTAAACTTTTGCTTCTGTTTAGCCCCTTTACTCTGATGAGTTATGTCTGTTAAGGTTTGAGGTTGTAGGTAATCTTAGGATTACTGGCCGGTTATGTCCTTAACCAATAGGGGCGGGTTCGGGTCATGACAGAGTGGTATCAGAGCATGAGTTAATAACTCACACACTTGTCCAAAAAGAGCAATAAGCGTCTAGATAAGATCTAGGATGCATTCATGTGATAAATATGAATTTGGAAGCATTGATTATATGCCTAAATGTTTTGATATGAACAATTACGTGTGTAAGTTGTGAACTACTTGCGTTGGAAATTATCTGGGAATATGTGCTTCTTAGTGTGTGCATATTTGTGTACCTTTTGTATGAAATATACTGCAAGTTTAATCAGATGGTGAGAACAAGAGGAGATGAAATAGAAGAATCCTCAACTGCCAGAATGGACAAAATGGAAAGACTGATACAAGAAATGGCAAAAGCTTTGAGACAGCAATAGGAGTGGCAACAGCAGTGGCAGCAACCACATCCGCCACCTCTACCTCCGGCACCACCCGTGCCAGATAATCAGAATGATGACCGGATTATAGCTCTCACCAAGGAATTCAAGAAAATGAAACCACCACAGTTTCACGGGGGATTAGATCCGTTGAAAGCCGAAGCGTGGGTCCTCGGCATTGAGAAATTATTTGAAGTGTTCCCCTATTCAGAGATTCAGAAAGTGCTTTTAGCCACTTTTATGCTAGAAGACGAAGCAAGAAGATGGTGGATGTTGATGCGAGAAAATCATAAGGATGTTGACTGGGTAAAGTTTCTAGAAATATCCTATGACAAGTACTTCTCGCAGTATGTCCGGGATAGGAAAGTGGCAGAGTTCATGGAATTCAAGCAAGACAGCATGACTGTAGCTGAGTATGAAGCCAAATTCACTAAATTGGCCAGGTTTGCACCACATGTAATTGACATAGATTATAAGAAGGCAAGACATTTTGAAGGTGGACTTCGCAGTGACATCCTAGAGAGGGTGAATGTCCTAAAGCTGGAGACCTACATTGGGGTGCTAGACAGGGCCATCATATCAGAGGCTAACATAGCTAGACAAGCTAAGCCAGTAACAGAATGGAAAGGCAACAAAAGGCAAGGCTTCTTTTCGAAGAAGAAATTTCTGAAAAAGCAAAACACGGGCTCCTCAACTACTTCAAGTTCTTCCCGAGACACAGCTCCCATGTGCAACGTTTGTAGCAAAAGGCATCGTGGAGTCTGTTACCGTGCATCGGGAGCCTATTTCAAATGTGGGAAGCAAGGGCACATTGCCCGAGAATGTAATCAGAACAGTGGGAAACTAGCAGCTAGTTCCACTGCATCAGTCCCAAAGCCGGGAAATACTTTGAGACCCGCTACTACCGGGGATACCGTGAGACAGGGGAGAGTTTTTGCCCTTGTTTCAGGCGATACACGGAATGCCAATGTCGTTGTCTCAGGTACTATTTCAATATGTAATCAGGATGCTTTTGTATTAATTGGCTCTGGATCAACACACTCATTTGTGACATGTACATTTGCATCTAGACTAAATAGACCCCTAGAATTATTGCCATATTTGCTATGTGTGTCTGCTTCATCGGGGGAATCTGTGTTGTGTGAATCCATTTACTGGTTTTGTGAAATGCGTGTTGAGGATGCTATCCTGTATGCAGATTTGTTGCCCTTGAATTTTAGACATTTTGATATAATTTTGGGCATAGATTGGTTAACCAAGTATTGTGCCACCATTGATTGTGTAACCAAACGGGCCGTGTTTAAACCACCAGAACATAAAGAGATTGTGTTTGTGGGTAATGGGGTAGTGCCTCCACCATATTTGATATCTGCTATGAAAGCATGTAAACTAATCAGGAAAGGGTGCTAGGGTTATTTGTGTTATGTGCTGACTGAACAAACCGTGAATGTCGAATTGAATGATATCCCTATTGTTAGAGAATTTTCAGATGTGTTTCCAAATGAATTACCAGGGGAATTGGTAGACAGGGAGATAGAGTTTACCATTGAAACTGTGCCAGGCACCCAGCCCATTTCTAAAACTCCCTACATAATGGCTACCGCCGAGATGAAAGAATTGAAAGAACAGTTGCAAGACCTCCTAGACAAGGGGTTTATCTGACCTAGCACTTCGCCTTGGGGTGCACCGGTACTATTTGTGAAAAAAAAGGATGGAACTTTGCGTTTGTGCATCGATTACCGGGAATTGAACAAGCTAACAATAAAGAACAAGTATCCCTTACCCCGTATTGATGATTTATTTGACCAGTTGCAGGGATCACAGGTGTTTTCTAAGATTGATTTGAGATCCGGGTATCATCAGCTGAAGGTTAAGGTAGAGGATGTTGAGAAAACCGCATTCAGAACAAGGTATGGTCATTTTGAGTTTCTTGTTATGCCATTTGGGGTAACTAATGCTCCGGCAGCATTTATGGACTTAATGAATAGAATTTTTAAAACCTACCTTGATGAGTTTGTTGTAGTCTTTATCGATGATATTTTGATATACTCTAGAGATAGACTTGAACATGAACATCATTTGAGGACTGTTTTACAAATACTTCGGGAAAGAAAACTATTTGCTAAATTAAAGAAATGTGAGTTTTGGTTGGATGAGGTTGTTTTCTTAGGGCATGTGATCAACAAGGAAGGAATTTCAGTGGACCCGCAGAAGATAGAGGCCATTGTGAATTGGCCTACACCGACTAATGTGACAGAAGTTCGCAGTTTCATGGGCTTAGCTGGGTACTACAGGAGGTTTGTGAATGACTTTTTGAAATTAGCAGTACCTCTAACCCAATTGACACGTAAAGGACAACCATTTGAGTGGAATAGTGAAAGAGAATCAGCCTTTCATGAATTGAAAACAAGATTGACCACTGCACCAATTTTGACACTACCTTCAAGTACGGAAAATTTTGTGATTTTCAGTGATGCATCTTATAAGGGTTTGGGTTGTGTGTTAATGCAGAACGGAAAGGTTATTGCTTACGCCTCCCGACAGTTGAGGCCGCACGAGAAGAATTATCCAACACATAACCTAGAATTGGCCGCAGTCATTTTTGCTTTGAAAATCTGGCGGCATTATTTGTATGGGGCAAAGTGTGAAGTCTACACGGATCATAAGAGCCTGAAATACTTCTTCACGCAGAAAGAGTTGAATATGCGTCAGAGAAGATGGCTAGAACTGATAAAAGACTACGATCTAGAGATTCAGTATCATCCCGGGAAAGCTAATACAGTGGCTGATGCCTTGAGCAGAAAATCAACAGAGAGTATGGATTGTTTGCTTACTGAACAAAGGGAGATTTTGCAAGACTTTGAAAAGTCTGAAATTGAAGTGGTAGTATGTGAACAGGGCGGATTGATAGCCGCCATTATAGCCGAGATGGCAATTGTTGATGAAATCAAGCAGAAACAGAAGAGGATGAGTTCCTTAGAAAGGTAATTGATGAATTTGAGACAAGTCCAAAAGCAGAATTTAGCATTGAGAATGAAGTGTTGAAATTTCGGAACCGAATATGTGTCCCAGATATCCCTGAACTAAAGAAGAGGGTTTTAGATGAAGCCCACAGGTCCGTATTTGCTATGCATCCAGGTAACAATAAAATGTATCGGGATTTGAAACAAACCTATTGGTGGCCTAAAATGAAGAAAGAGATTGCAGAATATGTGTCTAAGTGCCTTCAGTGTCAGCAAGTTAAGGCTGAATATCATAAACTAGGCGGTCTACTCCAACCTCTCCCTATTCCTGAATGGAAGTGGGAACATGTGACTATGGATTTCGTTGTTGGCCTACCTCGGACTTCTCGAGGTATGGATTCTGTTTGGGTTATAGTTGATAGACTGACTAAATCTGCACATTTTCTGCCTGTCAAAACTACATTTACTGTTTATAGATTGGCTACTATTTATGTTGATGAAATTGTCCGTTTACACAGAGTTCCGGTATCTATTGTGTCGGATAGAGATCCGAAATTTGTATCTAGATTGTGAAAGAGTTAGCAGGAAGCTATGGAAACAGAACTAAGGTTCAGTACTGCATTCCATCCACAGACAGATGGGCAGTCAGAATGAACGATACAGACATTGGAAGATATGCTTCGCATGTGTGCTTTGGATTTTCAGGGGAATTGGGAAGATTATTTGCCACTTGCAGAATTTGTTTATAATAATAGCTTCCACTCCAGCATCGGTATGACACCATACGAGGCTTTGTATGGTAGGAGGTGTAGATCACCTATCTGTTGGACAGAGGTCGGGAATAGAGCTTTGCTTAGGCCAGAAATTGTACAAGACACTTCTGAGAAAATCAAGACTATTCGTCAAAGGCTTAAAACAGCTCATGACCGACAAAAGAATTATGCAGACGTTCGGAGAAGACCTCTTGAGTATGAGGTTGGTGACCATGTGTTCATCTGTGTTTCTCCGATGAAAGGCCAAGTCAGATTTGGAAAAAAGGACAAGTTGTCGCTCCGTTACATTGGGCCGTTCCAGATTTTAGAGAGACTCAGTGCAGTTGCTTATAGAGTTGCTTTGCCACTGGGATTCGAGCAAATCTATAATGTGTTTCATGTGTCAATGTTGAGGGGTTACCTCCGAGACCCGTTACATGTGATTGATTATCACCAGGTTACTATTGATGAAAATATGGAATATGCTTAATGGCCGGAAAGAATTGTTGACCGACAAGTGAAAGAATTGAAAAACAAATCCATCCCAATGGTGAAAGTGGAATAGAAGGAACACTATGGGACAGATGCTACATGGGAAAAAGAAGAGGAAATGCGTCTACGCTATCCACATTTGTTTCCCGACGAAGGTAAATTAAGTTTGGAGGACCAAACTTCCCAAATGGGGGAAGACTGCGATATCCCTGTTCCGTAGTATGCTAATTGGTCCTTAATTTGAGTATGATTATGTGTTTAACATGATTTTATGTGCCATTATATGAATATATGTGATTTTAAAGTTTTATCTGTTCACCGTAGGAATATCTGTTTGAATAATCTGCTTTGAAAATTAAATTGAGGGCCTTATCGGCCACAGAACCCGAAATTGATTACGCCATTGTGATTAGCGTAATTTTTAGAGCCTACGGTGAAATTTAATTGAAAATTTATTCGGGTCAGATTAAATTGATTAAATTGATGAATTGAGTGCCCAATTATTTTATATTAAAATAATATGTTAATGGGGCTTGTTGTATGTTAGCACTACACTCTCCTTTAACTCTATTGAACTCAAAATCTGAGTTATACAATTGAGATTGAGAGAGAGACGGCTGTTAGAGAGAGAGAGGAGAGAATTGTGCATTTGTGGTTCAAGACTTGGACTTTTGGAGATTAAGCTCAAGTATTGCTAAATTGGGGAGATTAAAGCTCCTTGGTGAGTGATTCATGCATTTATAGTCATCACCTTGTGAATTCAAGTTTAATAGATGGTCAAGAGCATGAATTAGTTTGAATGTAAGGGAATTGAGTTGCTTGTGTTCAATTGAAGTCAATGAAGGCATGCATGTGTATAATTGTTGTGGAAATGTATAATCTAGCATGTATTGAGTTGAACATAGAAATAAAGGTGTTAAATCTTACATGCAAGTATGCTTTTGTTGTATTCCATGAGAATGAACACCATTTGCATTGTTTGGGATGGAAATGAAATCAAGATTAGCATGCATGTTTGAATAATTAAGATATGAGCTTTGAAAGTATGATTTTGTTTGTATTAGAATGAGTTGATGGGGGATTGGGGCATACATGTGAATTAATTGTGAATTGGGCTCCATTGTAATGTGTTTTGGTGTTTATGGCATGTTAGCATAACTATATTTGAGATTTGAGCCATAACATGCATGTTTTGTTGGTTGAAATTCGAATTGGAGCTCAAGAACTCAATCTGGAAAACCCAGATTTTTTATGTCCGCTCGAGCGGGAAAATTGTGCTCCCAGCACTTTTTGCAGAGTTGGATGTCCGCTCGAGCGGTATATATCACGCTCGAGCGGGGAGTTTTTGTAGACAGGCCTTCCGCTCGAGCGCTCTATCCCACGCTTGAGCGTATTTTTCATGCAACTAGTACTTTTGCAAGCCCTAAGGGTCCGCTCTAGCGGGGAAGTTGACGCTCGAGCGAGGACCCTGTTCCCTGAAATTTTGTATGCTCGTTCTGTGTTTCGTTTTCTGTTCTCTTTCAATTGTAAGCACTCTTAGGCATATGTTAAGCATTTTAAATGAGTTAATGAGATAAGAATAAAGCCTAAAGAGGAATATGCGAATCAAAGAACGGATTGAACTGTTAGTGACCCCCTTTGTGTTCATGAAATGTGTAAGGTCAAGCTCTAGGGGAAATCTACAAGCCGATCACTGTGAGTAATATCAACATTTGAAAGCTTGTCAATGTCCAATTGTTTATTTCCCTTATAAACTTTATGAGTTGCTAATTGAGATTGTGGACAAAAGTTTGACATGATAGAAATGAATGGACCGAAGGTCGTTTTGACATGAATGAGTGGGTCGAAGGCCGTTTTGACATAAGTGAATGGACCTAAGGTCGTTTGGACACGAATGTATGGCCCGAAGGCCGTTTTGACGTAAATGAATGGGCCGAAGGCCGTTTTGACAAAAATGAATGGGCCGAAGGCCGTTTTGACATAAATGAATGGGCCGAAGGCCGTTTTGACATGAATGGGAATCTGATTGGGCTAAAGGCCAGTATGTTTGGAACTACAGTCATTTGATCTGAATTTTGTATAAGTATATATACATTAAGCAGAAATATGCATTGGGCCCAAGGCCGTTCGGAGCATGTTGTTCTTCGTATTGCTTATGTAACTTATGTATTCGATATTATTCACTGGGCTATCGCTCACGCTCATTCATGTGTTTGTAGGTGAGCCGAGGGAAATCCAAACCCAGTCCCAGTGAAGCCTGTCAGGAACAACATGAGTTTTGGAGAGTCAGCCTTGTGTCTCACGTACGAGACCTATCCTTGCCATTTTGTTATGTAATTATATTTTGTCTTGTTGGCAAGGACTTTGTGTACATCTGTATATAGTTTTGATATGGGTTGACTCAGTTTGGATGATCCTGTCTGTAAAGGATTTTGTAATATTGTACTTCTTGTGGGTTATTAACGTATATGTGCATGGTTTGTTTTGAGTGCATATAAGCACGGCTCTATGGACAGTTTTAAACTTTTGCTTCTGTTTGGCCCCTTTACTCTGATGAGTTATGTCTGTTAAGGTTTGAGGCCGTAGGTAATCTCAGGATTACTGGCCGGTTATATCCTTAACCCATAGGGGCGGGTTCGGGTCATGACACATCTCCTATACTATCTACAAACCGTGTTGCCTACCGTACAGCCTACAATGCACAAACTTTCTCCTATACATTAATTTATATAATTTTTTAATATATATTTTTTCGTAAAAAGCCAAAAAGTTAACCCAAACAACCATCTTTTTTTTTCTCAACTTTTTAGTCCCAAAAGTCAAAAAATACACTTATTTAGGACATCCAAACAACCCCTTAATATTAAAAAAAAAAAATACAACTCACAATATTTTGGATGTCCTATCTCATAATCAATCTCATTCTTCCTCTTTACTTTCTTATCTTCTCACTTTTCATTTTTCCTTGTAATCAACCATGTTTCCAAGTTATTTTTTTATTGAGAATGTATGCTTTTATGTTTATTTTCATCATTTTTGGTCCATGGATTTTCGAAATTTATTCTAAAATTTAGTACCAACTGTAGACACCCCATTTTTGACTGACCTTAAGACTCAGACGTCACCGATTGAGCGCTTGGTGATATTACATAATGTGCTCGTTCAGAAGTTCCAGAGTCACGGCCGTGAGCCCTGCCTCCGGACTTCCGAACCCTCTTTTGTGCTTTGCCTCGGTTTGCGAACCAGGCTCGGTTTTCGCTGTTTCTTTTCCTGAGGGGAGGGAGAGGTCCCGCAGACCATCTCTCAGTGGCCGTGGGCTACATTTTGTGGCCGCAGACCATTTTGCTCATTTCGGAGTCCGGTTTCTAGTTTTTTCGGGACCGTTGGCCGTGTGACTCGGTTCGGGACCACCTAACCATCTCCGTTTGCCCAGATTTTTGGCATACCTCTTATTTACTCCCTTTTGAGGGACACTGGGGTCTAAAAAACCCACTTCGTGGCCGAATGCCACTTTCGGTGCTTAACAGCCCATTTTCGGGACCCCGAACTGCGTGTTTTGGTCCCCGAACATTCGTTTTGCAACGGTTTTCGTTCATTTTTGGCAGGTACCTCTGTTTTATCACCGGGAAGGTCACTGAAGGGTGGGAGGCCAGTAATTGTTGCAGCAACCAATCATATATCCTCCGACGCCCTCCGACGCCCGTTTTTCACACTTCCGGGCTAATGTTGAACACCTTGGGGCCACTTTCTTGAACTTTGAACCACATATCTGTGATGTACACACTTGGGAGGATCCTAAAAGTTGGTGGCCGGCCAGTAATATTGCCTGACCCTTTTGAACCCCTCCTTCCGGGCTAATGTTGAACAACCTGGGCCCTTTTTCTTGAACTTTGAACCACATATCTGTGATGTACACACATGGGAGGACCTTAAAAGTGGTGGCCGGCCATTATTTCAACTTGACCGTTTTGACCCCTAGCCGGCCGGCTAGGTGGGGTGGCCAGCCGGCCACCTGGAGCTCCAAAAAGGGGCCGGCCATGTTCCTCACAACATCCACTTTACAGCTGTATAGCTGTTTCCCCCAGAAAATATCCCAATCCGGGAGATATTTTGTGGGGAAAAACTTGCCTATTTTCCCCCACCTTTTGCCCCTCCTTTACTCCCCCTTTTTTGTCCATATAATCAGCTGGAAACATTGCATACAAGGGTTAGAAAATTTGCTCCTCAAGCTTGAATACAAAACTCCCTCTCCATCTCCCTCATTTCCTTGAAAACCTTCAAGTTCTACACTACCATTTCTTCTACACCACCAAGCTCTACCACCACCACTCCAATCCAGCAGCAAGGGGAGGAATTCCAGCAGCTAAGAGGCAACAAATTTGGTCCAAGAAGCAACAAAAAAATTGGTCTTCAAGGGTGAGTTGCAATTTCCCCTTTTTGGCCCATTTCTTGTATCTTTTGCAAGCCATACATGGTTATTGTTTTGAGCTCCGACCAAAACTGAAAATGTTATTTTTTTGAGCTCATTTTCATGTCTCATTAAGGGCTCAACCCTGTTTGAGCCCTCCATCTTGCACTTGCTTCAATACCCTCTTTGTATGTCAATATTTTGCATGCTTTTTCTAACCTAAGTGTGATCTATTTTGGAGTTTCTCATGAACTTTAAGTAGGCTTATTTTGAGCCCCTCTTCAACATTGAAGAAGGGTTCATCTTTGTTTGGGACCTCCATGCACCACTTGTCTTTATATCCATCTTTGGTCCCCTATTCTTGTATGACTTGGCAGCCTATCTTGGTTCCATTTTTGGTCATTTTACAGAACTAGAAAAGTTCTTATTTTAGCCCATTCTTCATGTTTCATTAAGGGCCTTTCATGGTTTGAGGCATATTTTATACACTTCATGTTATATCTCTCTTTTAATCCCCATTTTTGTATGATTTGTTAGCCTATCTTGCTTCGGTTTTCGGCATTTTTACAGTACTAAAAATAGTCTTATTTTGGCCCATTCTTCATGTTTCATTAAGGGTCTTTGGCTGTTTGATGAATACTCTGCATACTTTGTGTTATAGCCGCTTTTGAGCCTCATTTTGCATTGCATTTCTAGCATGTTTGTATACTGTTTTGGAGTTTTTACAGTTCTGTAAATAGTCATATTTTTGGTCCCTCTTCAATGTTGTAGAAGGGAATTTTTCAGTTTGGACTTTTCATATACCACTTGCCTCTTTGGCCACCTTTTGGCCCTTTTTCTTGCATGGGAGTGCAGCCATACCTGTGTTCGTTTTTGGGGTTTTTACAGTTCTGGAAAACATCATATTTTGGGCCCCTCTTCAACTTTGTTGAAGGGCCCTAACCTGTTTGAGGACAGCAGCTGTGAGTTGCTTCTTAATCCCATGTTTAGGGCCATTTCTTGCATGCTAGTTTTGCACTGTTTTGCTTGCTATTTGGCCATGTTTTGAATTGGAAAAATGCTTATCTTGGGATTGCCTTGCTTCTGTATTTTCATTGCATGTTTATATTGTGCATGTTTGGTATAGCTATAGGCCATTTCGGGTGCCAAAATTCATATTTCGGGACTATTCCATGCATCGGGTGTGCTTTCGCCTCGTTTCGGGGCTGTTTTCCCCCACATTTCAGTGCTTAAATTCCACTAGCATGTTTGCATATCGCATTTCATATCATTTGCATTGCGTATGTCATTTTCTCGGTTTGCGTGTCCGTGTGCACGCATTTCGAGGCACTTCATTTTCATCCATCGGCCTCTTATGTGAGTGTGGCTGAGGCTCTCTCATGTGAGTATAAGTCCATGTTGCATTCTATATCGCATTTCATATCATTTGCATTGCGTATGTCATTTTTTCGGTTTGCGTGCCCGTGTGCACGCATTTCGAGGCACTTCATTTTCATCTATCGGCCTCTTATGTGAGTGTGGCTGAGGCTCTCTCATGTGAGTATAAGTCCATGTTGCATTCTATATCGCATTTATGTATTTCCTCAGTTTGCGTGCCCGTGTACACGCATTTCGAGGCATGTCATTTCATAACATTGTATATGTTAGGATTGTATCTTAGTTGCATTTCATGCATGTCATGCATATTGCATCGTGTTCGGAATAGGAGTTAGCCCGGGCACGGGAAACGAGGTGCATTTCGTACTCCGAGTGACGGAATGTATCTCAATTCCCTAGTCACCGACACTCCGGATTATCCATGATGGAGTTAGGTTTTAGCTATGTTTTTATGTGCATTCATCCTATATTGAATTGTGCATTTCGACTCCTCGGCCATCATGCCTCGGTATGCGTGATTGGTGGCACGATGATCGAGGCATGCATATATCTGTGAAAATACATTGCTATGCCCCTTTCCTGCTCTCTGTTGCACCAAAATGAAGAATCAACAACTTTTCGGAGCTTGGCGCGTTTTCCAAGGATAACTGCTAAACAGAGGCTAATTAGGGCATCCCGGTGGATTTTCGTGCAAGACAACCCGGACATGCATCATCCATCAGAAGCAAGGCAGTCCCTGGCTTGCACGCCAGTTCTATTTACTTTCTTAGTTAATTTGTTAATAAATTAGGAATTTGTATATTATTCGGACTGTAATATTTGGACTGTAATATTCTTTCATTTGGGACTGTATATTTATTCGGACCCTCTGCACGAGGGCATAACTGTAATAAGTGTGCGTATGTGTGTTGTATGTCTTCCAACCCCACGTCTTTCTCCCTTTCATTTACCTATTTATGATGGTTAGATTAGGGCATGTTTAAATTAGCATACAGTATGACAGCATGTTTGCATCATTCATCTGTATTGCATGCACCGGGCTCGGCGCATCGTACTAACTGCATTTGTATTTCAATTCCAAATTGAATACATGTTAGTTGTAGCATTTCATATGCCATGTTTAGAATAGCCGAGCCTGCTATATTTGCATTTTTGCATGTGTTGCATTAGGCATTTCTGTATACTTAGGATCATGCATGATTTCTAATATAGTCTCTTTTTTTGGCTTGGAGTACTCGGTGAGTTTTATGCTTTAGCATCCTTGCATACGTGTGAGTGACTGCCATGAATAGCATGCTTACCATGAGGCTAATTGCTTATGTGATATAACTGCCTGAATGCCTGTGAGTGAAGGTTGGGTTATCTGAATTGGAATAAATCATCAAATGTTTTAAGCCTACCTGCGGGTAGCAAACCATTTTCAAAAAGTGAACATGAAATGTTTTGTTCCAATTCAGGCGATCCAGTCTATACTTGTATGTTGTGCGCATCACATAGTAACCTAGGCTAATAACCGGAATAAGAACACCCAATGTTTTCAAAAATAGATATCATGGTTAGTAGAGGCCGATCTTTGATCGGGCAAACGGGGGTGCTCACGAAGTGACCTTCCCTAATCGTACCCAAGTTCCCGAGCCGAGGCACCTTTGGTGATGACGGACACGTGGCCCTTTGGCAACGAGTCAGGGTTTCCTAAATTTCCCAAAATAAAATATTTAGGTGGCGACTCTGTATCTGGCAAAGCAGTCCATGTTTGGCACTTCTTTCAAAAATCTGTTTTCTCAAAACGATTTGTCGGATTTGGACTCTTTGGTTCAGATTTAGAACCGTGACTACGAAATCGAGTCCGAGCTGTAGCGAGGTCCCCCGCGGGCTGGTTACAGTTTCTGGCGACTCTGTTGGGGATTTAGAGAACTTGACTCGAACTCATGATATCTGTTTTTGACTACACTTGTGTCTTTCTTTGCATTGCATTTGCATTGGTGCGCCTAGGACACCGTGTTTGCCATCTGCTATTCCTGAACGGTTTGCCGGAGGCTTATCTTGTCAAGGCATGACCATAAGGCTGACCGGTTGTGGGCTCTGCCAGTATGGGAACACAAACCCCGGTTTTACCGGGGCACCCTCTTTGACCATTCGACCTAGTGCATATTCGGATCCATAGTGACCATTCCAAACTAGGACAGGTTGCTTACCCGTTTATAGGTTGTTTGAAACCGCTGTGTGCGTAGTGAAACCCTAACTCCTGACAAAATAGGACAGGGAAACCCTACCCCAACATAGGGGTGTTTTGGCTCTCACTTATCTGTTATGTGCTTTAGAGTGCGTCTCTACAGGAATGCATGTATCAGTATATGAGTTTGGGCATCAGGCCTGCGGGCATCAGTTCAGTATTGTCAGCATCAGGCCTGCGGGCATCAGTTCAGTATATGAGTTTGGGCATCAGGCCTGCGGGCATCAGTTCAGTATTATGGGTATCAGGCCTGCGGGCATCAGTCAATATTTGAGAATTAGCTATCTGCGGGTATCAGATTCTGTTTTAGGGGACAGTGATACAGGGATAATAATCAGTGTTTGAGGACAGTGTGTATTCAGCTTATTGACTGTGTGTTGTTATGCCCGGCTGTGTGTCATGCATTTTATTTTAAGCTGTTATGCTGTCCGTTTATCTGTTTATTTATTTCCTTTTCGCTTTATTTATCTTTTGCTAGGTCAGTTCTAGCACAATTGCTTCCAACCCAGCAGGCATTCCCTAAGCACTTTGGACACGAGGTCGTCGACTCAATCGATCTGAGGATCTAATCGACGGACAGCCAGTGTTCCATTCTCTACCCCCCGTTACCAAGAGAAAGCAGAAAAAGCGCAGTGTATCTGAACAGAGATCACCAGAACAGTGGTTTCCCCCATCAGTGGACAATCGGATTGAGATCCCCATTGAGACAGATCTGCCAATAGTTCAGATAGATCAAAACAGTATGGCAACGCTAACAGGAGTTGAGGAGATGGTGCGCCAAATGCAAGAAACCATGCGGGCCATGCAGCAGGATGCCGTTCGCCGAGATGAACTCGCCAAGCAACAGGCCGAGATTATGACCCAGCAGGCTGAGCTAATTACCCGACTGCAACAGCAGAATGCTGCATCTGCTTCACACCAAGTCCCTCCTCCGGCAGGGGCTCCATTACCTGAGCAGGCACCTACTGTTCAGAATGCCCCACCAAATGCTCAGAATACCCTGCCGAATATCCAAAACTTACAAGAGGACACGAATCTTCCAACGGGGCCAGCTCCGCCCCCGCTTCCACCACAACTGTCCAAGGTCCATACACCCAATCACCCGGACTCTCCCTTCGAGTTCGAGGTTGATCATACAGCTCTGAAATTGAGCAAACTGGAGAAGCTCTTCAAAAAATCCCAAGGGGTCAAGGCTATCCCGGATATCGAAGATGGATATACCGACGTGGCCATAACATTGCCCGATAGGTTCAAAATGCCTCAAATTGACCGCTTTGACGGGTCCGGGGACCCCATGGTCCATCTCCGACTGTTCTCAGACATCTTGCGGCCAATGGGCCTAACGCGACCACAGAAGCTTTCATTATTCGGCCGAACCCTGTCGGGTGTGGCCGCCCACTGGTACGCAAAGTTAGAGGATGAAGTGAAGAAGAATTGGGATGAAATGGCTGAGACCTTTGTCGCGCAATATTCGTATAACACTCAGATCGAGATTACAACTCGTGATCTTGAAACGACAAGACAAGAGCCCAAGGAAACTTTCTCGGACTTTGTAATCCGATGGAGGGCAAAGGCATCAATGATGACTCTAAGGCCCACGGATAAGGACCAAATCCGGATGATTGTGCGCAATCTCCACCCAAAGTTGATGCAGAGAATGATTGTAATCCCCTTTCCTACTTTCTCAGATTTACACGAGATGGGGGTGCAAATCGAAGATGCAATGAAACAAGGTCTGTTTGACCACGACAGGGAACAACCGAGGAGGACTTTCAACAGTAACAACAATGCGGGCCCGAGTGGCGCTGCAAATACAAGAGCCTCGGAAGTCAGTATGGTCACCACCACTCCCCCTCCCCCTCCAAGGCCTCTGGCTGCCACACCCTTCTCCGGCGCGTCCGGAAGCAACACACAAACCAACAGATTCCAACCGCGAGGCCAAAGAACCTTTACACCCTTATATATGCCCTTGACCAAAGTTCTGGGAATATTGATTAGGAAAAAGCATTTGAAACCCCTGGAGCCCAAGCCACTACCGAGTCCACTCCCCCCCTCTTATGACCCAGCAAAATACTGTGCGTATCACCAACAACACGGTCACGACACCGACCGTTGTTACAGATTGCGTCATGAGATCCAGGATCTTATTGACAAGTAGGTGATCGCGCCTCCCGACAGACCCAATGTCACAACCAATCCTCTTCCAACACATAACCAAGCTCCTCCTCCCAATAGAATCAACTTTATCCAAACTGGGGTCGCATCTTACGATCCTAGTATCTATATCACCCCATCCCACCTACCCAAGCCGGAGGTGTTCCTCCCCGACTGCACTAACTCTTTGTGCATGGTGGGCATCTCCATAACCCAACCACCGAAGATGGGACAGAACAGAATTCAGGAGAGAATCAGATTGTTGTATCTGGGGATGAACAGAGTTTTGCTGGGGCAGCCTACAATCCGAAGGAGTACATCTCATCAACAAGCCAGAATGGGCTGGGTATAGAATTGCCAGAGACAAGAGAACTGTGTGTAATCCAGGGGGATGGATTCAGGCAAGGGGCAGATGATTTGACAGCTATAGAGGAGGACTTTGCCGACTTGCAATTTTTCGATGACCAGGAACCAGGGGATGCATCAATCAACTGGTTCGACTATGAAGAAACGGCAGAGGCCACTGGGTGGCTCGAGGATCAACCAGATGGAGTGGGGGAAGCCCAACCAAAACAGAGCCCGGCAGGGGCAGGAGTATCAGCTGTGGCCGGAATGGCCGGAAGTCAAGTTGTATCGCCGGAGAGCGCCGGTGTTAAGAATTCCGCTCGAGACTTGGGCATTATGGATACAGGAATTGTTGAATAACCAGCTGTACTGACGCAGCTGGAACAAGAAAAGTTTGAGGAGGCTGAGAGAATTAGGAAAGCTAAAGGCCCTGAGGGGACTGAAAGTGCTGTGTGCATGAAGATAGAGAATGCTGCGAGCATGTGGACAGGGAGTACTGCAAGTGCAACTAAACCGGAGCCAGACAGGTGTCTGTTGGCTGCCGACGGAATGTGGTGGGAAGACGATGACTTATGTCTTGCCCACACGGATGAAGACTGGGGAAATAATCAACCGGATGACACTTGGTACCTCGATGAGGTTGACCATATGACGAGAAGTGGGCGGTACTTCAAACCCCCACACCTGGACCAACCTGAGGCATCTGGGAAGGATAGAGAAGTGGAGAAACAGAAGGAGAAGCAGATTGAAGAGGAAGCTGTGCTGAAACAGTTAAAAAAGATACAAGCAGACATCTCCATCTGGGGACTGCTGATGGCATCACGAGTACATAAGGAAGCTGTCCTGTCTGCTATGGACAAGTCCAAACTCTCCATAAACACCACGCCTGAACAGCTGGTTGGGCTTGTTTTTCCGGGAGGAGGTTTCCCGGCATTAACCTTTTCGGACAAGGAACTACCGCCTGAGGGCACAAATCATAACAAACCTCTCTATATTTCTGTGGAATGTAGAGATAAGTGGATACCGGTGGTACTTGTTGATACCGGGTCTGCGATTAATGTCTGCCCGACCAGAACGGCATATGCAATCGGGTTGAAGCCCGTAGACTTCGTCCCAACTACCCAAGTGATCAGAGCATACGACAATACCAGCAGAGAAGTGATGGGGACTGTTAAAATTCAAACCAAGGTTGGTCTAGGACAACACAGCATTGAATTTCATATCTTGGACGTTCCCGCAACCTTTAACCTACTTTTGGGGCGACCGTGGTTGCACCAGGTCAAGGCAGTCTCCTCCACTCTACATCAGATGCTAAAGTACCCTCACGGGAAAGGGGTAGCGATCGTTTTTGGGAATTCATCAATCCATCTGCCGTCGGAAGTGTCCACACCTGTCTTGGAGATCGAGCACGGCACGGAGGATGTGTTTTTATCGGGGTTCACTTTGGCCGAGGCTCAAGTGGTGCAGAATGTCATGGCTGTGAATGAGGGTATGTACGTCAGTGCTCAATCTGTCTACCTCATGAACAAGCTACAACATATCCCCGGAATGGGATTAGGAAGAAGCGGCCGGAAGGGCGTCGCGGTATCGGCCGAAGTGCCACACAACCCTCATACCTTTGGATTGGGTTATCTGCCCACCAAAGAGGACTGGGTGAGGAAAGGGAAAGAAATGGCCGGAAGGGCCAGAGCAAAGGAGGCTGGGAAGCCATTTGAGTTAATGCATAGGCTCATCTGGGGCACCCTAAACGGACGTTTCGTCCGGGAGGGGGAAGACTTTCCATTTTGCGGCTTCCCAGAACCATGGCTGAACGCAGAGAGGAAGCGCGTGCCTGGTTTCGAAATCTTCTTCGACTTACAATTATCTGGGGATGACGTTGCCGAAGCGCAGACAGACCCACCAACTGAGGTTGAGCAGTGTGAAGCAGTAGATTCTAGGAGCACCGAGCTTGAAATGGGGGTAGCACTGGCGATTCTACTTTCAGATCCTCCGATCGACCAAGAGTGCTTGGGGGATAACTCTTCGGTTTCTATGATTGGGGATGAAATAGCTGCGGGCTTTCCAGCGCCGATCTTGGATGCATCTATCGCACCTTCTCTCATCTGGCAATATGAAGAAGGCTTTTTATCTAGCAGGTCCGGGTCAGGTAGTGAGCCGAAATCTGATTCCACCGAATCTTGTGCGTCGGAATCAGGTTCCAGCTCGACTGAGTCTGAGTTCGGTATTCCTGGGGGTGATAACCCGGATGCCACAGTCCTGTCTAGGTCGTCATTTTCATTTTCTTTTAAGTCTGTTGTAACAAAGGAATATGACGGCTTAGAAATATTTAATGAGAATGATGTGGATGTGGTTTCTGAGTATTTTTCTGTGCCTTTGATTTATTGCTTAAATCAGGATTTTCAAAATTTTGATGAAAACAACGAGGGAGAAATTCCTCCGGTTTTGCAACGGTTAATTGATAAAGAGCAGGAAAGATTCGTTAAACCTTTAATGGATGAAATCACTACTGTGAATGTTGGTACTGAGAAGGACCCGCGGCTGGTCCAGATCGAGTCCACGTTGTCTTCGGAGGAATGCGAGCGCTTAGTCGCTTTATTAAAAGATTTCAAAGATGTTTTCGCGTGGTCCTACAAAGACATGCCTAGAATCGATCCTGAGATTGTACAGCACCGGATCCCTCTTGATCCCGAGGCCCGCCCTGTCAAACAGAAACTCAGAAGGATCCGCCCGGACTGGGCTCTCAAAATTAAGGAAGAAGTCACCAAGCAAATTGACGCAGGGTTCCTGTTGGTATCTGAATACCCAACTTGGTTGGCCAACATTGTTCCGGTGCCAAAGAAGGATGGCAGAATTCGGGTCTGTGTAGACTTCAGAGATTTGAACAGGGCCAGTCCGAAGGACGACTTTCCCTTGCCACACATTGATGAATTGGTGGATTTCACGGCAGGACACGCCTTGCTTTCATTTATGGATGGTTTCTCAGGCTATAATCAGATAGTAATGGCACCCGAAGACCGGGAGAAGACTGCATTCACTACCCTGTGGGGTACATATTGTTATAGAGTGATGCCATTCGGGTTGAACAACGCTGGAGCTACTTATCAACGGGCAGCAACTACAATATTGCATGATATGATCCATAAAGAGGTCGAAGTGTATCTGGACGACATGATTGTCAAGTCCAAAGAAAGAGAAGGCCACTACACCGCCTTACAAAAATTCTTTCAAAGGATCAGAGAATTTCGGCTGCGATTGAATCCCCAGAAGTGCACGTTTGGTGTTACAGTAGGGAAGATGCTAGGGTTTCTGATTACACAAAGGGGCATCGAGGTCGACCCTTCCAAAATCAAGGCCATCTTAGAAATGCCACCACCAAGGACTGAAAAGGAGGTGCGAGGCTTTCTAGGTAAAGTGCAATTCATAAGACGGTTTATCTCTAAATTAACCTTGACTTGTGAACCACTTTTTGGTCTCCTGAAGAAAGGAAAGAAATTCCAATGGGACGGCCGATGTCAAGCAGCTTTTGAGCAGATCAAAGAATATCTACAGAACCCGCCCGTGTTGTCACCACCAGAACCGGGGAGACCGTTGATATTGTACCTTTCGGTAACTGAGACTACCATGGGCTGCATGCTCGCGCAGGAATCAGAAGACAAAGTGGAAAGGGCCATTTACTATCTGAGCAAAAAGATGCTGGATTACGAGACCCGCTACACACCGCTGGAGAAGGCTTGTTTGGCCTTGGTATGGGCTACCAGGAAGCTGCGGCACTACCTGTTAGCTCACTCTGTAATGTTGGTTTCACGTTTGGATCCCATTAAATATCTTTTCAAGAAACCAGCACTTACGGGTAGGCTAGCTCGTTGGCTGCTGTTGCTCTCCAAATTTGATTTGAAGTATGTAACGCGCAAGTCAGTAAAAGGAAGAGCGGTAGCAGAGTTCCTTGCCGACCACCCGGTTGAGGGGGATGAAGCGGTTGAGTACCTATTCCCAGATGAAGCCATTCTGCACGTCGAAGATGAAACTTGGACGATGTACTTTGACGGAGCGTCAAACCAGTATGGGTATGGGATAGGGGTGTTGCTGATAGCGCCTGACGATTCCCGTATCCCTTTAGCATTCAAGCTCCAGTTCAAAGTCTCGAACAATGAAGCCGAGTATGAGGCATGTATTGCTGGCCTGGAAGCAGCCCTAGAACTAGGGGCAAGACGGTTGGACGTCATTGGGGACTCAAACCTTGTTGTGTCTCAAGCAAAAGGAGATTGGAAAGTCAAGGAGGAAAGGATGATAATTTACCACCAAACCTTGGATTTGTTAATTCCTCGGTTTGAGAAGCTAAATTTCACCCACCTCGTAAGAGAGAACAACAGGTTTGCAGATTCACTAGCAACTCTATCTTCCATGATAGACATCCCGTCCGGAGTCCGGATGCGTCCAGTCATTATTGATCAAAAGTTTGCGCCAGTATACGAGTCGATTTCCGCCATAGATGAGGCTCAAGACGGCAACCCCTGGTACTACGACATCTGGAACTTCTTGGAAAAGGAGACGTATCCACTAGGGGCAAATGCCAAGGATAAGAGGGCCATCAGAAGAATGGCTGCTCAGTTTATCATCTGCAGGGGTAAGCTGTACAAAAGGGGTCATCTGGGAATGCATAAGCTCTGTGTAGAAGCTGAAGAGTCGAAACGCCTAATGGAGGCCATCCATGGAGGGGAGTGCGGTGCACATATGAATGGAGTAATGCTGGCCAGAAAGATCCTCAGACAGGGCTATTACTGGTCAACCATGGAGGAGGATTGTATTAGTTTTGTTCGGCGCTGCCACAAGTGTCAAATTCATGCAAACCGCATGAACATCCCGCCGTCAAAGCTGTACAACATGACTTCGCCATGGCCTTTTTCAGTTTGGGGAATTGATGTGATCGGAGCTGTTACCCCGAAGGGGTCAAACGGGCATGAGTTTATCCTGGTAGCGATAGATTATTTCACAAAGTGGGTCGAGGCCCAATCATACGCGGTGTTGAAGGCGTCGCACGTCGCAAAGTTCATCAGGAACAACATCATATGTCGCTACGGGGTGCCAAACGAGATAATTTCAGATAATGGTTCCCACTTCAAGAAAGAAGTGATAGACTTGTTGGAAAAATACAATGTGGCTTTCCATAAGTCATCTACATACCGGCCGCAGACCAACGGAGCGGTCGAGGCCGCCAACAAGAATATCAAGCATATACTGCAGAAGATGGTGGGAACCTACCGGGATTGGCCAGACAAGCTGCCATTTGCTCTGTGGGGCTACAGGACTTCAATCAGAACTTCTACTGGAGCGACTCCGTATTCATTGGTCTATGGAATGGAGGCTGTTCTACCCATCGAGATTGAGGTTCCGTCGTTACGAATATTGGCTGAGTGCCAAATAGCCGAAGCAGATTGGCAGCAGAGCAGATTTGAAGAACTCATGCTCTTTGACGAAAGAAGACTGAAAGCACTGTACCACATCCAAGGCTATCAACGCAGAATTGCCCAGGCTTTCAACAAGAAGGTTAAGTCCAGGAATCTGAAAGAAGGAGATTTGGTGCTCAAAGACAACCGAGCTCCCATCCACGACCCAAGGGGCAAGTTCAAATCCAATTGGACTGGTCCTTATATCATCAAAGCTATCTGGTCAGGTGGAGCTGTGGTTCTGATGGATCTAGATGGCTTGGAGTTCTCACAACCGATCAATATGGACAAGTTGAAGAAATATTACCCTTGAGAGGCTCGCTAGGCCGAAAACCCGAAAGGGCGACCTAGGCAAAAGTCAGAGCACAAAAAATTAGAAAATATAAAAACTGAGCTCGCAAGGTTGAAAACCCGCAAAGGCGGCCTTGGCAAAAGTTAGAGCGCAAAAGGAGAGTGAAAATACTCGAGCGAACCTCGGCCTGAACTACGTAAGGCTTGATTCCCATCTTTGGGATACGTAGGCAACTTTACCTTGAAGTTCAGCCATAAACTTTTCCCCGATCAACTCTGTCCATTTTGATCATCTCAGTCATCTTTATCCATCAGCATTTATCGCGATCTCCGGTACAGTGCTGTTCAGACTAGGGGCAACTTTCCGTTGCCGCGACGGTGCAAAGTTACTCAGACTAGGGGCAACTTTCCGTTGCCATGCAGTGCCGCATTGTTCTTCAGACTAGGGGCAACTTTCCAGTTGCAGGGATCTGGGGTTGAACACGCAGCCCAAATTAGACTAGTGAACACGCAGCCCACACTGATTGAAAGTTGAACACGCAGCCCAAACTTTAAATTTTCTGAACACGCAGCCCAGATTAGAATAGTGAACACGCAGCCCACACTGATTGAAAGTTGAACACGCAGCCCAAACTTTAAATTTTCTGAACACGCAGCCCAGATTAGAATAGTGAACACGCAGCCCACACTGATTGAAAGTTGAACACGCAGCCCAAGCTTAAATTTTCTGAACACGCAGCCCAGATTAGAATAGTGAACACGCAGCCCACACTGATTGAAAGTTGAACACGCAGCCCACACTAATTGAAAGTTGAACACGCAGCCCAAGCTTAAATTTTCTGAACACGCGGCTACTTCATTTTATTTGCATGCAGCTTATTTCACTTCATCGGCACACAGCCCATCTCATTTCATCGGCACACAGCGCATTTCATTTCATCGGCACACAGCCCATTTCACTTCATCGGCACACAGCCCATCTCATTTCATCGGCACACAGCCCATTTCATTTTATTAGCACGCAGCCTAGATTTTCCATTATTGACACATGTATTCATTCTGAATGCAGGTTGGTTCTCGCAGTGTACGGGGGTATGGTTCCACCGCCGCGCGGGACTGGTACGCTGAGCTCCCGGAGGGTGTCCGAGATTTAGTAGACTTGGCAGGGTTCGGGGCCTTCTGCATTGGGTTGTCACGTTGTTCTGCCAGGAGGACACTGATGGCGGCATTGGTAGAGAGAAGGTGGGACACCACCAACTCCTTTCATTTCTCTACCACCGGGGAGATGACTATGACCCCTCTAGACTTCGCTGTGTTGACCGGCCTAGACATAGGAGGTTGGTCCATCCCCTATGACGAGGACATGGGCGAGTGGGAGGCTGCTTGGACATATCTGCTGGGGGCTCGCCCGCCTGTTGACAGGGTTTCTGGGAGAGTCCGATATACTTGGTTCTCTTCCCACTTCCGGTGGGCGGAGATGGTGCCCGAGACTCCTGAGGAGACGGAGCAGTACGCCCGTGGTTTCCTTATGTTCCTCTTCGGGACTACCCTGTTCGCCGATAGAGGGAACACAGTCGGGTTATATCTGCTAAGCGCTCTGGTTGACCTATCAAAGGTCAGTCGGTACGACTGGGGTGGCGCCGGCCTGGCTACCCTTTACTTTTATATGAGCGCCACCTCCCGCGGGCGGGGAGACTTACTTGGCGGTTATTGGAGAGTCTGGGAGGTACTTTTCTGTCCCCTTGATTTACATTTCTGCTCTTCATTACTTGTACATTGCACACACAGCGCACTTTACAGTCTGTATTTTGCTCTCAACACTTTGTACTTACATTCTGCACTGTTTTTCTCAGCTATGGGTCTACGTATACTTCCCAGCATTAGCCCCAGAGTTGGAGGTGGCAGGGCCCCCTATGACCCCATATTCACTGGTATTCGAGGGCCCGCACCGGCCGAGACCCCGAGAGACTCTTATTTATCTGCGACAGTATTTTGACACTGTGCGCCCATCGGAGGTACTTCAGAACTTTCAGTTCTTTTCATTTTCATCTTTGATTTGCTCTGTGTATTCCCGATTTCTGATTGGCTTATGTATTTGTTATCCGCAGATCACATGGCAGCCTTGGGCACCCTTGGGCGATGGTCTCCGATTTCAGTATCCCGGAGGATCGGGCACCTCCCAGTACAGGTTCCTGCTCGAAGGACCTGTTGGCAGGGCATGGTTTCTGGGGGAACGCTTTCTGCGTCAGGTATGGGGGTATCTTTCTCAGGATCCTCCCGCAGTACCCCCAGTCAGTATGCGGACTGCTGACAGACTCTCTTTCTCGGAGGTAGTCGGCGCCATGCTGGGTAGTGATGCTTTACTATATCTTGAGGAGGGGGACTACGCCACTTACCGTCACACATATTTGATGCCTCCATTGACGGGAGCTCGCACCCCGATGATGAGGTCTGCCGGTATGTCATCCTCGGGCCAGGCCCGGGCTCGGGCTGCAGACGCCCCTTCTACTAGTAGGGCTGGTACATCGAGAGGTGGGGGTAGATCGGTTCCTCCGACTCCTCCGACTTATCCTCATCCTGGATGGCCGGACATGTCGTCCGAGTTGACGGGATGGCATTTTGGGACTCCTTACCAGATTCCGCTAGAGCCTCCACTTCCCGACCATAGATATGTCAGGGATCCTGATTCACCACCGGTATGATTTATAGCTTTGATTTATCAGTCAAGTACTTAGACATTCATTCCTTTACTGATAGTTTTGCCTTTGCATCTGCAGCCTCTGGCTGAGTATGTGGACGAGATTCTCTGGGTGATGGCCGCACTTGAGGGCATGGTCCTTCGGAGAGAGACACACTTATCCGTTATGGGTGTGCAGGTACCGTTCATTTTCCTTGCATTTATCACACTCCTGATGACACACTGGTTTTGAGTGTTCTTCTGTATTGTAGAGCACATCTGACACACACCCCACTCACATACTGTACTCGTATCTGATTTTCATATTTGAACTGATGTACTGAACTTTTCATTTTCAGATGCCTCCTGTATATGCTCCGCCGCGGGCCGGGCCACCTGGGCCTCATTGGGGAGCTGGGCCATCTGGGCCGTCTTAGGGAGCTGGGCCATCTAGGCCTTTCCGAGGAGCTGGGCCATCCAGGCCTTTTCGAGGAGCTCGAGGAGGGTCCTCCCACAGACGTAGGGCACGCGTTGTGGAGACGGAGCCCGAGGAGGAGGAGGAGGAGGAGGTTACCGACCGCCAGTCAGAGACATCTGCCGAGGAGGGGGGCTCCGGTCTTGGTTCAGGGAACAGAGGCGAGGCTGAGGGGGATTCTGAGGATGACGGCTCCGACCCGGATGATGATGATGGTGCAGAGGTTGTCCCGCAGAAGAGGTTGAGGAGTGCTTCTCGTTCCCGCTCCCGAGGACATTGATGTTGCTATTTCCTGCTTTATTTCTCTTTTTGCTAGTAGTTTGTAGCACTTTGCACATTGTTAGGTAGTTTTATTTTTTGTAAAACTTGTACATTTGTTCGTTGTAAAACATGATGGAATGAAACAGCTTTCGAAAAGGTGTTTGTACTTTAACTTTTAGCATCGTATCGCATCATTTTATTTCGCATAAAAATGAAATTGAATGGGAATGCGCATTGTGTAATCACCAAGTCAGGTAGTGAACCGACGCAACAAACTAAGCAACTCAACTTACTAAGATATAACAGAACCTTAGGAAGTTTACAACTCAATAAGCAAAATACAACAGTGTTGACAACGTAAATAAACAAAACTTAAACAAAGATTGTTTAATCAGAGAGCAATGACTCGAAAACGCGAAACACGTCCGCTCGACAAACAACTCGATAATCAAAATAACAATTCGATAAACAAAACTCAGCAATAACAGAGCGTACTTCGGACGATCTGGGCACCGGAACGCATCCGAAACAGAGGGAAATGAAGGCCTTTGACTCTCCCGTTGCATGGAAATGCTTGAAACTTTCCCTCGAAGGGTAAAACAGGGCCAAGGAGATACACTGGAGCACTGCCGGCCACCTTTGGGAGCCGGCCGGCCAATTTTATGGAGAGGGGGAGCCGGCTGGCCAGTTTTGTAAAAAGAGAATGGTCGGCCAGCCAGAAAAGGTGGCCGGCCGGCCACTTATTCCTGCAGCCACCTAGTTTTTGACACGTGTCCCCGTGAATAGTGTTTTTCCCTCTATAAAAGCCTCAACTTCGGGAACATTCATTTCATCTTAGTTTTACGCAAAGATGGAGGCGTTTCTCGCGGAAAATCTCACATCTTGGATCTCTTCTCTAGATGGCTTGGAAAAGCTAAACTTTCGGGGTTTCGGTTTGAATGCACTATTCACGCTGAGCCGTACTCCGCTACAGCTCCCTTTTCTCTATGCCGCGGCAAGGTTTTGGAACCCAGTGACGCACGTTTTTAGCTTCGGCGGCCAAGAGATGTGTCCCATTTTCGAAGATTTTCAGGTTTTGATGGAGTCTGAATGCTCTGAAGTGATCTTGCCCCAGCTCCGTTTTGGCCATGCTCAGGCTTTAGGGCGGATGTGTGGGCTCACGGCGCATGACGCTCGATCTCTGATCTGCAGTGGGGAACTGGACATCCTCGGCTTGATCCATCGTTTTTCTGACGCCGGTGACCGCAGCAACCATTATTGGCAGGGTTTCCGGCAGCACGCCCTCTGCTTGTGTTTGTTGTCTCACTTTCTACTTTCCTCGGGCTTCGGCGGAGCTAGCATTCGCCTGATTGAAGTTGCCCAAGGCTTGAGAGAGGGAAAGAGTTGCGTCGCTATGACCTTGGCCGAGACGCTGATGGGTTTAGATTCTGTCTATCGCCGGGAGGCGACTAGGTTTGCTGGGAGCCCACTGCTGCTGCAGGTAATGTTTCCCACCCAACCTTACAGATATATTTTGCTCACATCACTCGACCCTCAGGCTCGGTTTTTCTCACAAAACCCTTGTCTTACTTTTCTCTCATCGTACATCTCTCTGTTCTTTATTCTCTCATTTTCCATCCCTCCCCCAGGTATGGTTAATGGACAAGTTGCAGGTTGTGGACTCTTGCCCGGCCTATTCAGCTCGAGGCTACTTCTTTCGGCAGCGCCTAGTCAATGCTCTTGACGAAAGGTGGTGGTTTGACTGGATGTGCAATTTGTCTGCAGATCGCATTGCTTGGCGTTGTCCTTGGCTCGACCTCTCAGCAATGAGCTATAGTATGTCCCGGCTGATTAGGATCCAATTGATTGGTCTAACCCACTGCGTATTCTATTTTCTGTTCCGGTTCCTGCGTCAGTTTGGTCATGATCAGACCTGCCCACTGGAGGGGATTGAGTACCCAGCTGCTTTCTCGGTCCGGGGTGCACAGCTTGCCCGATATGCCACAGCATGGAGGACTAGAGAGCTCCTGGCCCCTGCTTCTACTTTCAGTTGCACTTTGTCCGATGAATTCTTAGATTGGCTTAACGAGGAGGCACAGGTTGGGCCTAGCTTGGCATCAGATGCTCCGTCCAGCTCTGGGAGGGGACGCAGAGATACTTGATTCAACTATGCCCCAAATTTATTGTTTATTTAGCATTTTCAAGTTTTCTTTATGAATGTACTAAAAAGCAACCTCGATTGTAATGTAAGAGCAGGAGAACTCTATTTTGAAATCAATGAAATTGAAGGTTGTGGAACTGAAAATTTTCCGCTTTCGGTCCAAAAATGGTCTTAGTCGTAAAAAGATTAATTTGAACAAAGTCGACTTTTATTAAAACTTTTCAAAACTATTTTCGATGTGGATCAGAACTGGACACGCCGAAGATCTGTCACTGAGATGCACAACCCTAGATCCCTGCAACTGGAAAGTTGCCCCTAGTCTGAAGAACAATGTGGCACTGCATGGCAACGGAAAGTTGCCCCTAGTCTGAGTAACTTTGCACCGTCGCGGCAACGGAAAGTTGCCCCTAGTCTGAACAGCACTGTACCGGAGATCGCGATAAATGCTGATGGATAAAGATGACTGAGATGATCAAAATGGACAGAGTTGATCGGGGAAAAGTTTATGGCTGAACTTCAAGGTGAAGTTGCCTACGTATCCCAAAGATGGGAATCAAGCCTTACGTAGTTCAGGCCGAGGTTCACTCGAGTATTTTCACTCTCCTTTTGCGCTCTAACTTTTGCCAAGGCCGCCCTTTGCGGGTTTTCAACCTTGCGAGCTCAGTTTTTATATTTTCTAATTTTTTGTGCTCTGACTTTTGCCTAGGTCGCCCTTTCGGGTTTTCGGCCTAGCGAGCCTCTCAAGGGTAATATTTCTTAAACTTGTCCATATTGATCGGTTGTGAGAACTCCAAGCCATCTAGATCCATCAGAACCACAGCTCCACCTGACCAGATAGCTTTGATGATGTAAGGACCAGTCTAATTGGGTTTGAACTTGCCCCTTGGGTCGTGGATGGGAGCTCGGTTGTCTTTGAGCACCAAATCTCCTTCTTTCAGATTCCTGGACTTAACCTTCTTGTTGAAAGCCCGGGCAATTCTGCGTTGATAGCCTTGGATGTGGTACAGTGCTTTCAGTCTTCTTTCATCAAAGAGCATGAGTTCTTCGAATCTGCTTTGCTGCCAATCTGCTTCGGCTATTTGGCATTCAGCCAATACTCGTAATGACGGAACCTCAATCTCGATGGGTAGAACAGCCTCCATTCCATAGACCAATGAATATGGAGTTGCTCCAGTAGAAGTTCTGATTGAAGTCCTGTAGCCCCACAGAGCAAATGACAGCTTGTCTGGCCAATCCCGGTAGGTTCCCACCATCTTCTGCAGTATATGCTTGATATTCTTGTTGGCGGCTTCAACCGCTCCGTTGGTCTGCGGCCGGTATATAGATGACTTATGGAAAGCCACATTGTATTTTTCTAACAAGTCTATCATTTCTTTCTTGAAGTGGGAACCATTATCTGAAATTATCTCGTTTGGCACCCCGTAGCGACAGATGATGTTGTTTCTGATGAACTTTGCGACGTGCGACGCCTTCAACACTGCGTATGATTGGGCCTCAACCCACTTTGTGAAATAATCTATCGCTACTAGGATAAACTCATGCCCGTTTGACCCCTTCGGGGTAACAGCTCCGATCACATCAATTCCCCAAACTGAAAAAGGCCATGGTGAAGTCATGTTGTACAGCTTTGACGGCGGGATGTTCATGCGGTTTGCATGAATTTGACACTTGTGGCATCGCCGAACAAAACTAATACAATCCTCCTCCATGGTTGACCAGTAGTAGCCCTATCTGAGGATCTTTCTGGCCAGCATTACTCCATTCATGTGTGCACCGCACTCCCCCCCATGGATGGCTTCCATCAGGCGCTTCGACTCTTCAACTTCGATACAGAGCTTATGCATTCCCAGATAACCCCTTTTGTACAGCTTTCCCCCGCAGATAATGAACTGAGCAGCCATTCTTCTGATGGCCCTCTTATCCTTGGCATTTGCCCCTAGTGGATATGTCTCCTTTTCCAAGAAGTTCCAGATGCCGTAATACCAGGGGTTGCCGTCTTGAGCCTCATCTATGGCGGAAATCGACTCGTATGCTGGCGCAAACTTTTGATCAATAATGACTGGACGCATCCGGACTACGGACGGGATGTCTATCATAGAAGATAGAGTTGCTAGTGAATCTGCGAACCTGTTGTTCTCCCTTACGAGGTGGGTGAAATTTAGCTTCTCAAACCGAGGAATTAACAAATCCAAGGTTTGGTGGTAAATTATCATCCTTTCCTCCTTGACTTTCCAATCTCCTTTTGCTTGAGATACAACAAGGTTTGAGTCCCCAATGACGTCCAACCGTCTTGCCCCTAGTTCTAGGGCTGCTTCCAGGCCAGCAATACATGCCTCATACTCTGCTTCATTGTTCAAGACTTTGAACCGGAGCTTGAATGCTAAAGGGATACGGGAATCGTCAGGCGCTATCAGCAACACCCCTATCCCATACCCATACTGGTTTGACGCTCCGTCAAAGTACATCGTCCAAGTTTTATTTTCGATGTGCAGAATGGCTTCATCTGGGAATAGGTACTCAACCGCTTCATCCCCTTCAACCGGGTGGTCGGCAAGGAACTCTGCTACCGCTCTTCCTTTTACTAACTTGCGCGTTACATACTTCAAATCAAATTCGGAGAGCAACAGCAGCCAACGAGCTAGCCTACCCGTAAGTGCTGGTTTCTCGAAAAGATATTTGATGGGATCCAATCGTGAAACCAACATTACAGAGTGAGCTAACAGGTAGTGCCGCAGCTTCCTGGTTGCCCATACCAAGGCCAAACAAGCCTTCTCCAGCGGTGTATAGCGGGTCTCGTAATCCAGCATCTTTTTGCTCAGATAGTAGATGGCCCTTTCCACTTTGTCTTCTGATTCCTGCGCAAGCATGCAGCCCATGGTAGTCTCAGTTACCGAAAGGTACAATATCAACGGTCTCCCCGGCTCTGGTGGCGACAACACGGGCGGGTTCTGTAGATATTCTTTGATCTGCTCAAAAGCTGCTTGACATCGGCCGTCCCATTGGAATTTCTTTCCTTTCTTCAGGAGACCAAAAAGTGGTTCACAAGTCAAGGTTAATTTAGAAATAAACCGTCTTATGAATTGCACTTTACCCAGAAAGCCTCGCACCTCCTTTTCAGTCCTTGGTGGTGGCATTTCTAAGATGGCCTTGATTTTGGAAGGGTCGACCTCGATGCCCCTTTGTGTAATCAGAAACCCTAGCATCTTCCCTGTTGTAACACCAAACGTGCACTTCTGGGGATTCAATCGCAGCCGAAACTCTCTGATCCTTTGAAAGAATTTTTGTAAGGCGGTGTAGTGGCCCTCTCTTTCTTTGGACTTGACAATCATGTCATCCACATACACCTCGACCTCTTTATGGATCATATCATGCAATATTGTAGTTGCTGCCCGTTGATAAGTAGCTCCAGCATTTTTCAACCCGAATGGCATCACTCTATAACAATATGTACCCTACGGGGTAGTGAATGCAGTCTTCTCCCGGTCTTCGGGTGCCATTACTATCTGATTATAGCCTGAGAAACCATCCATAAACGAAAGCAAGGCGTGTCCTGCCGTGAAATCCACCAATTCATCAATGTGTGGCAAGGGAAAGTCGTCCTTCGGACTGGCCCTGTTCAAATCTCTGAAGTCTACACAGACCCGAATTCTGCCATCCTTCTTTGGCACCGGAACAATGTTGGCCAACGAAGTTGGGTATTCGGACACCAGCAGGAACCCTGCGTCAATTTGCTTGGTGACCTCTTTCTTAATCTTGAGGGCCCAGTCCGGGCGGATCCTTCTGAGTTTCTGTTTGACAGGGCGGGCCTCGGGATCAAGAGGGATCCGGTGCTGTACAATCTCAGGATCGATTCCAGGCATGTCTTCGTAGGACCACGCGAAAACATCTTTGAAATCTTTTAATAAAGCGACTAAGCGCTCGCGCTCCTCCGAAGACAACGTGGACCTGATCTGGACCAGCCGCGGGTCCTTCTCAGTACCAATATTCACAGTAGTGATTTCATCCATTAAAGGTTTAACAAATCTTTCCTGCTCTTGATCAATTAATCGTTGCAAAACTGGAGGAATTTCTTCCTCGTTGTTTTCATCAAAATTTTGAAAATCCTGATTTAAGCAATAAATCAAAGGCACAGAAAAATACTCAGAAACCACATCCACATCATTCTCATTAAATATTCCAAGCCGTCAGATTCCTCTGTTACAACAGACTCAAAAGAAAATGAAAATGACGACCTAGACAGGACTGTGGCATCCGGGTTATCACCCCCAGGAATACCGGACTCAGACTCAGTCGAGCTGGAACCTGATTCCGACGCACAAGATTCGGTGGAATCAGATTTCGGCTCACTAGCTGACCCGGAGCTGCTAGATAAAAAGCCTTCTTCATATTGCCAGATGAGAGAAGGTGCGATAGATGCATCCAAGATCGGCGCTGGAAAGCCCGCAACTATTTCATCTTCAATCATGGAAACCGAAGAGTTATCCCCCAAGCACTCTTGGTCGATCGGAGGATCTAAAAGTAGACTCGCCAGTGCTACCCCCATTTCAAGCTCTGTGCTCTCAGGACCCACTGCTCTACACTTCTCAACCTCAGTTGGTGGGTCTGTCTGTGCTTCGGCAACGTCATCCCCAGGTAATTGTAAGTCGAAGAAGATTTCGAAACCAGGCACGCGCTTCTTCTCCGCGTTCAGCCATGGTTCTGGGAAGCCGCAGAATGGAAAGTCTTCCCCCTCCCGGACGAAGCGTCCGTTTAGGGTGCCCCAGATGGGCCTATGCATTAACTCAAATGGCTTCCCAGCCTTCTTTGCTTTGGCCCTTCCGGCCATTTCTTTTCCTTTCCTCACCCAATCCTCTTTGGTGGGCAGATAACCCAGTCCAAAGGTGTAAGGGTTGTGTGGCACTTCGGCCGATACCGCGACGCCCTTCCGGCCGCTTCTTCCTAATCCCATTCCGGAGATATGTTGTAGCTTGTTCATGAGGTAGACAGATTGAGCACTGATGTACATACCCTCATTCACAGCCATGACATTCTGCACCACTCGAGCCTCGGCCAAAGTGAACCCCGATAAAAACACATCCTCCGTGCCGTGCTCGATCTCCAAGACAGGTGTGGACACTTCCGGCGGCGGATGGATTGATGAATTCCCAAAAACGATCGCTACCCCTTTCCCGTGAGGGTACTTTAGCATCTGATGTAGAGTGGAAGAGACTGCTTTGACCTGGTGCAACCACGGTCGCCCCAAAAGTAGGTTAAAGGTTACGGGAACGTCCAAGATATGAAATTCGATGCTGTGTTGTCCTGGACCAACCTTGGTTTGAATTTTAACAGTCCCCATCACTTCTCTGCTGGTATTGCCGTATGCTCTGATCACTTGGGTAGTTGGGACGAAGTCCACGGGCTTTAACCCGATTGCATATGCCGTTCTGGTCGGGCAGACATTAATCGCAGACCCGGTATCAACAAGTACCACCGGTATCCACTTATCTCTACACTCTACAGAAATATAGAGAGGTTTGTTATGATTTGTGCCCTCAGGCGGTAGTTCCTTGTCCGAAAAGGTTAATGCCGGGGAACCTCCTCCCGGAAAAACCAGCCCAACCAGCTGTTCAGGCGTGGTGTCTATGGAGAGTTTGGACTTGTCCATAGCAGATAGGACAACTTCCCTATGTACTCGTGATGCCATTAGCAGTCCCCAGATGGAGATGTCTGCTTGTATCTTTTTTAACTGTTTCAGCACAGCTTCCTCTTCAATCTGCTTCTCCTTCTGTTTCTCTGCTTCTCTATCCTTCCCGGATGCCTCGGGTTGGTCCAGGTGTGGGGGTTTGAAGTACCGTCCACTTCTCGTCATATGGTCAACCTCATCGAGGTACCAAGTGTCATCCGGTTGATTATTTCCCCAGTCTTCATCCGTGTGGGCAAGACATAAGTCATCATCTTCCCACCACATTCCGTCGGCAGCCAACAGACACCTGTCTGGCTCCGGTTTAGTTGCACTCGCAGTACTCCCTGTCCACATGCTCGCAGCATTCTCTATCTTCGTGCACACAGCACTTTCAGTCCCCTCAGGGCCTTTAGCTTTCCTAATTCTCTCAGCCTCCTCAAACTTTTCTCGTTCCAGCTGCATCAGTACAGCTGTTTGTTCAACAATTCCCGTATCCATAATGCCCATGTCTCGAGCGGAATTCTTAGCACCGGCGCTCTCCGGCGATACAACTTGACTTTCGGCCATTCCGGCCACAGCTGATACCTCTGCCCCTGCCGGGCTCTGTTCTGGTTGGGCTTCCCCCACTTCATCTGGTTGATCCTTGAGCCACCCAGTGGCCTCCGCTGATCCCTCATAATCGAACCAGTTGATTGACGCATCCCCCGGTTCCTGGTCATCGAAAAATTGCAAGTTGGCAAAGTCCTCCTCTACGGCTGTCAGATCATCTGCCCCTAGCCCAGATCCATCCCCCCGGATCATGCACAGCTCTCCTGTCTCTGGTAATTCTATACCTAGCCCAATTCGGCTCGTTGATAGGATGTACTCGCTTGGATCATAGGCTACCCCAGCAAAATTCTGTCCAGTCCCAGATTCAACAATCTCATTCTCTCCAAAAATCTGCCCTGCCCTATCTTCGACGGTCATCACCGTCGGTTCTGGTTGGGTTTTGGAGATGTCCACCATGCACAAAAAGTCAGTGCAATCGGGGAGGAACACCTCCGGCTTGGGTAGATGGGATGGGGTGATATAGATACTGGGATCGTAAGATGCGACCCCAGTTTGGATAAAATTGATTTTGTTGGGAGGGGGAGCTTGGTTATGTGGTGGGAGAGGGTTGGTTGTGACGTTGGGTTTATCAGGAGGCGCGATCACCTGTTTGTCAATAAGATCCTGGATCTCATGACGCAATCTGTAACACCGGTCGGTGTCGTGACCGTGTTGTTGGTGATACGCGCAGTACTTTGCTGGGTCATGAGAGGGAGGGAGTGGATTTGGTAGTGGCTTTGGCTCCAGGGGTTTCAAATGCTTTTTCCTGATCAATACCCCTAGAGCTTTGGATAGGGGCATATATAATGGGGTGAAGGTTCTTTGGCCTCGCGGTTGGAATCTGTTGGTTTGTGTGTTGCTTCCGGACGCGCCGGAGAAGGGTGTGGCAGCCATGGGCCTTGGAGGGGGAGGGGGAGTGGTGGTGACCATACTGACTTCTGAGGCTCTTGTATTTACAGCGCCACTCGGGCCTGCATTGTTGTTACGGTTGAAAGTCCTCCTCGATTGTTCCCTGTCGTGGTCAAACAGACCTTGTTTCATTGCATCTTCGATTTGCACCCCCATCTCGTGTAAATCTGCGAAAGTAGGAAAGGGGACTACAATCATTCTTTGCATCAATTTTGGGTGGAGATTGCGCACAATCATCCGGATTTGATCTTTGTCAGTGGGCCTTAAAGTCATCATTGACGCCTTCGCCCTCCATCGGATTACAAAGTCCGAGAAAGTTTCCTTGGGCTCTTGCCTTGTCGTTTCGAGATCACGGGTTGTGATCTCGATCTGAGTGTTGTGCGAATATTGCGCGACAAAGGCCTCAGCCATTTCATCCCAATTCCTTTTCACTTCATCTTGTAACTTTGCGTACCAGTGGGCGGCCACACCCGACAGGGTTCGGCCGAATAGTGAAAGCTTCTGTGGTCGTGTTAGGCCCATTGGCCGCAAAATGTCTGCGAACAGTCGGAGATGGACCATGGGGTCGCCGGACCCGTCAAAGCGGTCGATTTGTGGCATTTTGAACCTATCGGGGAGTGTCACGGCCACCTCGGTATATCCGTCTTCGATATCCGGCATAGCCTTGACCCCTTGGGATTTCTTGAAGAGCTTCTCAAGTTTGCTCAATTTCAGAGATGTATGATCAACCTCGAACTCGAAGGGAGAGTCGGGGCGATTGGGTGCATGGACCTTAGACAGTTGTGGTGGAAGCGGGGGCGGAGCTGGCCCCGTTGGAAGATTCGTGTCCTCTTGTAAGTTTTGGATATTCGGCAGGGTATTCTGGGCATTTGGTGGGGCGTTCTGAACAGTAGGTGCTTGCTCAGGTAATGGAGCCCCTGTCGGAGGAGGGACTTGATGTGAAGCAGATGCGGCATTCTGCTGTTGCAGTCGGGTAATTAGCTCAGCATGCTGGGTCATAATCTCGGCCTGTTGCTTGGCGAGTTCATCTCGGCGAACGGCATCCTGCTGCATGGCCCACATGGTTTCTTGCATTTGGCGCACCATCTCCTCAACTCCTGTTGGCGTTGCCATACTGTTTTGATCTATCTGAACTACTGGCAGATCTATCTCAATGGGGATCTCAATCCGACTGTCCACTGATGGGGGAAACCACTGTTCTGGTGATCTCTGTTCAGATACACTGCGCTTTTTCTGCTTTCTTCTGGTAACAGGGGGTAGAGAATGGAACACTGGCTGTCCGTCGATTAGATCTTCAGATCGATTGGGTCGACGACCTCGTGTCCAAAGTGCTTGGGGAATGCCTGTTGGGTTGGAAGCAATTGTGCTAGAACTGACCTAGCAAAAGATAAATAAAGCGAAAAGGAAATAAATAAACAGATAAACGGACAGCATAACAGCTTAAAATAAAATGCATGACACACAGCCGGACATAACAACACACAGTCAATAAGCTGAATACACACTGTCCTCAAACACTGATTATTATCCTTGTATCACTGTCCCCTAAAACAGAATCTGATATCCGCAGATAACTAATTCTCAAATACTGGCTGATGCCCGCAGGCCTGATACCCATAATACTGAACTGATGCCCGCAGGCCTGATGCCCAAACTCATATACTGAACTGATGCCCGCAGGCCTGATACTGACAATACTGAACTGATGCCGGCAGGCCTGATGCCCAAACTCATATACTGATACATGCATTCCTGTAGAGACGCACTCTAAAGCACATAACAGATAAGTGAGAGCCAAAACACCCCTATGTTGGGGTAGGGTTTCCCTGTCCTATTTTGTCAGGAGCTAGGGTTTCACTACGCACAGAGCGGTTTCAAACAACCTATAAACGGGTAAGCAACCTGTCCTAGTTTGGAATGGTCACTATGGATCCGAATATGCACTAGGTCGAATGGTCAAAAAGGGTGCCCCGGTAAAACCGGGGTTTGTGTTCCCATACTGGCAGAGCCCACAACCGGTCAGCCTTATGGTCATGCCTTGACAAGACAAGCCTCCGGCAAACCGTTCAGGAATAGCAGATGGCAAACACGGTGTCCTAGGCGCACCAATGCAAATGCAATGCAAAGAAAGACACAAGTGTAGTCAAAAACAGATATCATGAGTTCGAGTCAAGTTCTCTAACCTCCCCAGCAGAGTCGCCAGAAACTGTAACAAGCCCGCGGGGGACCTCGCTACAGCTCGGACTCGATTTGTAGTCACGGTTCTTAATCTGAACCAAAGAGTCCAAATCCGGCAAATCGTTTTGAGAAAACAGATTTTTGAAAGAAGTGCCAAACATGGACTGCTTTGCCAGATACAGAGTCGCCACCTAAATATTTTATTTTGGGAAATTTAGGAAACCCTGACTCGGTGCCAAAAGGCCACGTGTCCGTCATCACCAAAGTTGCCTCGGCTCGGGAACTTGGGTACGATTGGGGAAGGTCACTTCGTGAGCACCCCCGCTCGCCCGATCAAAGATCGGCCTCTACTAACCATGATATCTATTTTTGAAAACATTGTGAGTTCTTATTCCGGTTATTAGCCTAGGTTACTATGTGATGCGCGCAGCATACAAGTATAGACTGGATCGCCTGAATTGGAACAAAACATTTCATGTTCGCTTTTTGAAAATGGTTTGCTACCCGCAGGTAGGCTTGAAACATTTGATGATTTATTCCAATTTAAGTAACCCAACCTTCACCCACAGGCATTCAGGCAGTTATATCACATAAGCATATTGCCTCATGGTAAGCATGCTATCATGGCATTCACTCACACGCATGCAAGGATGCTAAAGCATAAAGCTTACCGGGTACTCCAAGCCAAAACAGAAACTATATTAGAAATCATGCATGAATCCTAAGTATACAGAAATGCCTAATGCAACACATGCAAAGATGCAACCTATAGTAGGCTCGGCTATTCTAAACATGGCATATGGAATGTTACAGCTAACATGTATTCAATTTGGAATTGAAAATACAATGCAGTTAGTATGATGCGCCGAGCCCGGTGCATGCAAAATGGATGAATGATGCAAACATGCTGTCATACTGTATGCTAATTGAAATATGCCCTAATCTAACCATCATAAGCGGATAAATAAAAGGGAGAAAGACGTGGGGTTGGAAGACATACAACACACACACGCACACTTATTACAGTTGTGCCCTCGCGCAGAGGGTCCGAATAAATATACAGTCCCGAATAAAAGAATATTACAGTCCAAATATTACAGTCCGAATAATATACAAATTCCTAATTAATTAACAAATTAACTAAGAAAACTGTAAAACTGGCATGCAAGCCAGGGACTGCCTTGCTTCTGATGAATGATGCATGTCTGGGCTGCCTTGCGCGGAAATCCACCGGGATGCCCCAATTAGCCTCTGTTTAGCAGTTATTCTTGGAAAGCATGCCAAGCTCCGAAAAGTTGCTGATTCTTCATTTTGCTGCAACAGAGAGCAGGAAAGGGGCATAGCAATGTATTTTCACAAATATATGCATGCCTCGATCCTCGTGCCACCAATCACGTATACCGAGGCATGATGGCCGAGGAGTCGAATTGCACAATTTAATATAGGATGAATGCACATGAAAACATAACAAAACCTAACTCCATCATGGATGATCCGGAGTGTCGGTGACTGGGAAATTGAGACACATTCCGTCACTCGGAGTACGAAATGCACCTCGTTTCCCGTGCCCGGGCTAACTCCTATCCCGAACACGATGCAATATACACGACATGCATGAAATGCGACTAAGATACAATCCTAACATACACAATACTATGAAAATGATATGTCTCGAAATGCGTGCACACGGGCATGCAAACCGAGAAAATGACAGAATGTGATCTAAGATACAACCTAGTATGCACTATGCTGTAAAAATGAGATGCCTCAAAATGCGTGCACACGGGCACGCAAACCGAGAAAATGACAGAACGCGATCTAAGATACAACCTAGTATGCACTATGTTGTAAAAGTGAGATGCCTCGAAATGCGTGCACACGGGCACGCAAACCGAGAAAATGACAGAATGCGATCTAAGATACAACCTAGTATGTACTATGCTGTAAAAGTGAGATGCCTCGAAATGCGTGCACACGGGCACGCAAACCGAGGCGATGGCATACGCAATGCAATATGACTAAAATGGCATGGAAAATGTAACATGGACTTATACTAACATGAGAGAGCCTCAGCCACACTCACATAAGAAGCCGGTAAATGAAAATGAAGTGCCTCGAAATGCGTGCACACGGGCACGCAAACCGAGGCGATGGCATACGCAATGCAATGGCATGGAAATGGCATATAAAATGCAACATGGACTTATACTAACATGAGATAGCCTCAGCCGCACCCACATAAGAGGCCGATAGATGAAAATGAAGTGCCTCGAAGTGCGTGCACACGGGCACGCAAACCGAGGCAATGGCATATGCAATGCAATATGGCAAAAATGGCATGGAAAATGTAACATGGAATTTAGGCACTGAAATATGGGGGAAAACAGCCCCGAAATGAGGCGAAATCACACCCGATGCGTGGAATTTCTCCCGAAATGCAAAATTAGGCACCCGAAATAACCTATAGCTATACCAAACATGCATAATTGGCACATGGAATGAAAAGACAGAAGCAAGGCAGCCCTGAAATAAGCATTTTACTAGTACAAAACATGGCCAAAAAGCAAGCAAAGATAGGGCAAAATTAGCATGCGAAAATGGCCCTAAACATGAGATTATGAAGCAACTCACAACTGCTAACTCCAAATGGGTTAGGACCTTTCAACAACATTGAAGAGGGGCCCAAAATATGATGTTTTCCAGAACTGTAAAAACCCCAAAAACAAACACAGGTATGGCTGCACTCCCATGCAAGAAAAAGGGCCAAAAGGTGGCCAAAGAGGCAAGTGGTATATGCAAAGCCCAAACTGAAAAATTCCCTTCTACAACATTGAAGAGGGACCAAAAATAAGCATATTTACAGAACTGCAAAAACTCCAAAACAGTATACAAACATGCTAGAAATGCAATGCAAAATAAGGCTCAAAAGAGGCTATAACATGAGGTATGCAAAATATCCCACAAACAGCCAAATACCCTTAATGAAACATGAAGAATGGGCCAAAATGAGACTATTTTCAGAACTGTAAAATGGCCAAAAACAAAAGCATGATAGGCTAACAAAACATGCAAGAATGGGGACCAAAAGAGAGATATAACATGAAGTGGAATATAGAGGTCCCAAACCATGAAAGGCCCTAAATGAAACATAAATAATGGACCAAAATGAGACTATTTTCAGTACTGTAAAATGGCCAAAAACCAAAGCACAATAGGCTTCCAAAGCATGCAAAAATGGGACCAAAAAGGGAGTATAAAGGCAAGTATAGCATGGAGGTCCCAAACAGTGTTGATCCCTTCTTCAATGTTGAAGAGGGGCACAAAATAAGCCTATTTACAGTTTACATCATGCTCCAAAACAGACCACACACAAGCTAAAAAAATCATGCAAGAAAACGGTATTTAAGAAGGGTATTGAAGCAAGTGCAATATGGGGGGCTCAAACAGGGTTGAGCCCTTAAGAAAAAGTGAAAATGAGCTCAAAACAAGGCCACTTTCAGTTATGGCCGGAGCTCAAAGAAAAAAGCATATATGGTTAAGAAAAGTTGCAAAAATAAGCCCAAAAAGGGTGAAATAGCAACTCAACCTTGTAGACCAATCTTTGGTTGCTTCTTGGACCAAGTTGCAGCACCTTTAGCCTTTGAGAAGCCCTCCTTGTTGCTGGAAATGGAGTGGTGGTGGTGGTGCTTGGTGGTGGTGAAGGAATGAAGTATAGAACTTGGATGTTTTTGAGGAAAAATGAGAGAGATAGAGGGAGGTTTGAATGTATATGCTTGAAGGCAATTTCTCTAACCCCTAATACAAGTGTTGGCCCTTGGTTATATGGACCAAAAAGAGGGGCAAAAGGTGGGGGAAAAAGGAGGCAAGCATTCCCCCACAAAATATCCCCCGGATATAGATATTTTCTGGGGGATAAAGCTATACAGCTGTAAAGTGAACAGTGTGAGGATCATGGCCGGCCAGTTATTTTTGTTGCAGGTGGCCGGCCGGCCACACCCCCTAGCCGGCCGACTAGGGGTCAAAAGGGTCAAGTTGGTTTAGTGGCCGGCCACCACATAATGGTGTCCTCCCATGTGCCCTCAACACAACCCTGTGGTTAAAAGTCCAAGAAAGTGGCTCAAGGGTGTTCAACATTGGCTCGGAAGGAGGGGTTCAAAAGGGTCAAGCAACATTAGTGGCCGGCCACCAACTTTTAGGGTCCTCCCATGTGTGTACATCACAAGTATGTGGTTCAAAGTTCAAGAAAGTGGGCCCAAGGTGTTCAACATTAGCCCGGAAGTGTGAAAAACGGGCATCGGAGGGTGTCGGGGGATATATAACTGGTTGCTGCAACAATTACTGGCCTCCCACCCTTCTACGGCCTTTCCAGTGATAAAACAGAGGTACCTGCCAAAAATGAACGAAAACCGTTGCAAAACGAAAGTTCGGGGGCCAAAACGCGCAATTCGGGATCCCGAAAAATGGGCTGTTAAGCACCGAAAGTGGCATTCGGCCACAAAGTGGGTTTCTCAGACCCCAGTGTCCCTCAAAAGGGAGTAGAAAGGAAGTATGCCAAAAATCAGAACAAACGGAGATGGTTAGGCGGTCCCGAATCGAGGCACACGGCCTGACGGCTCCGAAAACCGAGAACCAGATTCCCGAATGGGCAAAATGGCCTGCGGCCACAAAATGTAGCCTACGGCCACTGAGAGATGGTCTACGGGACCTCTCCCTCCCCTCAGCAAAAGAAACAACGAAAACTGAGCCTGGTTCGCAAATCGAGGCAAAGCACAAAAAAGGGTTCGGAAATCCGGAGGCAGGGCTCACGGCCGCGACTCTGAAACTTGTGAACGAGCACATTATGCAACATCACCAAGCGCTCAATCAGTGACGTCTGAGTCTTAAGGTCGGTCAAAAATGGGGTGTCTACAGTTAGACCAATCAACTGGATCCCAATCAGCCGGGACATACTATAGCTCATTGCCGGGAGGTTGAGCCAAGGACAACGCCAAGCAATGCGGTCTGCGGACAAATTGCACATCCAATCAAACCACTACCTTTCGTCAAGAGCATCGACTAGGCGCTGCCGAAAGAAGTAGCCTCGAGCTGAATAGGCCGGGCAAGAGTCCACAACCTGCAACTTGTCCATTAACCATACCTGGGGGAGGGATGGAAAATGAGAGAATAAAGAACAGAGAGATGTACGATGAGAGAAAAGTGAGATAAGGGTTTTGTGAGAAAAAACCGAGCCTGAGGGTCGAGTGATGTGAACAAATATATATGTAAGGTTGGGTGGGAAACATTACCTGCAGCAGCAGTGGACTCCCAGCAAACCTAGTCGCCTCCCGGCGATAGACAGAATCTAAACCCATCAGCGTCTCGGCCAAGGTCATAGCGATGCAGCTCTTTCCCTCTCTCAAGCCTTGGGCGACTTCAATCAGGTGAATGCTAGCTCCGCCGAAGCCCGAGGAAAGTAGAAAGTGAGACAACAAACACAAGCAGAGGGCGTGGTGCCGGAAACCCTGCCAATAATGGTTGTTGCGGTCACCGGCGTCGGAAAAACGATGGATCAAGCCGAGGATGTCCAGTTCCCCACTGCAGATCAGAGATCGAGCATTATGCGCCGTGAGCCCACACATCCGCCCTAAAGCCTGGGCGTGGCCAAAACGGAGCTGGGGCAAGATCACTTCAGAGCATTCAAACTCCATCAAAACCTGAAAATCTTCGAAAGTGGGACATACCTCTTGGCCGCCGAAGCTAAAAACGTGCGTCACTGGGTTCCAGAACCTTGCCGCGGCATGGAGAAAAGGGAGATGTAGCGGAGTACGGCTCAGCATGAATAGTGCATTCAAACCAAAGCCCCGGAAGTTCAGCTTTTCCGAGCCATCTAGAGAAGAGATCCAAGATGTGAGATTTTCCGTGAGAAACGCCTCCATCTTTGTGCAAAACTAAGATGAAATGAATGTTCCCGAAGTTGAAGCTTTTATAGAGGAAAAAACACTATTCACGGGGACACGTGTCAAAAACTAGGTGGCTGCAGGAACAAGTGGCCGGCCGGCCACCTTTTCTGGCTGGCCGGCCATTTACTTTTTACAAAACTGGCCGGCCGGCTCCCTCTCTCCATAAAATTGGCCGGCCGGCTCCCAAAGGTGGCCGGCAATGCTGTAGTGTATCTCCTTGGCCCTGTTTTACCCTTCGAGGGAAAGTTTCAAGCATTTCCGTGCAACGGGAGAGTCAAAGGCCTTCATTTCCCTCTGTTTCGGATGCGTTCTGGTGCCCAGATCGTCCGAAGTACACTCTGTTGTTGCTGAGTTTTGTTTATCGAGTTGTTGTTTTGCTTATCGAGTTGTTTGTCGAGCAGACGTGTTTTACGTTTTTGAGTCATTGCGCTCTGTTTAAGCAATCTTTGTTTAAATCTTGTTTATTTGCGTTGTCAACGTTATTGCATTTTGTTTATCGAGTTGTAAACTTGCTAAAGGTTCTGTTATATCTTAGTAAGTTGAGTTGCTTAGTTTGTTGCGTCGGTTCACTACCTGACTTGGTGATTACACAATGCACATTCCCATTCAATTTCATTTTTGTGCAAAATAAAATGATGCGATACGATGCTAAAAGTTTAAAATACAAACACCTTTTCAAAAGCTGTTTCATTCCATCATGTTTTACAACGAACAAAGGTACAAGTTTTACAAAAAATAAAACTACCTAACAATGTGCAAAGTGCTACAAACTACTAGCAAAAAGAAAAATAAAGCAGGAAACAACAGCATCAATGTCCTCGGGAGCGGGAATGAGAAGCACTCCTCATCCTCTTCTGCGGGACAACCTCTGCACCATCATCATCATCCGGGTCGGAGCTGTCATCCTCAGGATCCCCCTCAGCCTCACCTCTGTTCCCCGAACCAAGACCGGAGCCCCCCTCCTCAGCAGATGTCTCTGACTGACGGTCGGTAGCCTCCTCCTCCTCCTCATCATCCTCCTCCTCCTCCTCCTCATCAGGCTCTGCCTCTATAACGTGAGCCCTGCGTCTGTGGACAGGCCCTCCTCGAGCTCCTCGAAAAGGCCTAGATGGCCCAGCTCCTCGGAAAGGCCGGGATGGCCCAGCCCCCTGAAAAGGCCCGGATGACCCAACTCCGTGAAATGGCCCAGATGGCCCAGCTCCCCAAGGAGGCCCAGGTGGCCTGGCCTGCGGCTGACCGGACCATGAAGGCATCTGAAAATAAAGAGTTCAATTCAAATACATCAGTCCAAATATATACACGAGATGCAGATACAAGCAAAGACTACGTGAAGTGGGTGCATGTAAATACAGTGTACAAGTGGGGTGTGTGTCAGATGTGCTCTACACAAGGAGTCTATCGATGCAGTAGAAATCAGCATGTCATCAGAAGTATGATAAATGCCAGAAAACTGAAGGGTACCTGAATGCCCGCGATAGACAACTGTGCCTCCCTCCGCAGGACCATGCCCTCGAGTGTGGCCACCAGTCCAACCACCTCCTCCATGTACCCTCACGGTGGCTGCAAATATGAGCTCATAATCATCAGTGAATGAAAGAATGTCTAAACGTCTGAATGATGAATGAAAAATAGTGGAGCATACCAGCGGTGAGTCAGGATCAATGGCGTATCGATCACTGGGCATCGGAGGCTCTAGCGGGATCGGAGTTGGAGAGATAGCCCCATACTGCCACGCCATCAACTCAGTTGGCATATCTGGCCATCCAGGATGAGGATAAGTCGGCGGAATCGGAGGAACCGGTCTACCCCCACCTCTAGATGTACCAGCCTCGCTGGTGGAAGGAGCGTCTGCAGCCCGAGCCCGGGCCTGGCCCGAGGATAACATACCGACAGACCTCATCATTGGGGTGCGAGCTCCCGTCAATGGAGGCATCAAATATGTGTGACGGTAAGTGGCGTAGTCCCCCTCCTCAAGATATAGTAAAGCATCACTACCCAGCATGGGGCCGACTACCTCCGAGAAAGAGAGCCTGTCAGCAGTCCGCATACTGACTGGGGGTACTGCGGGAGGATCCTGAGAAAGATACCCCCATACCTGACGCAGAAAGAGTTCCCCCAGAAACCATGCCCTGCCAACTGGCCCTTCGAGCAGGACCCTATACTGGGAGATGCCCGATCCTCCGGTATACTGAAATCGGAGACCATCACCCAGGGACGCCCAGGGCTGCCATGTGATCTGCGGATGATAAATGCATAAACCAATCAGAAATCATGAATATACAGAGCAAATCAAAGATGAAAATGAAAGGAACTGAAAGTTCTGAAGTACCTCCGACTGTCGCACAGTGTCAAAGTATTGTCGCAAGTAAATGAGAGACTCTCGGCGTCTCGGCCGGTGCGGGCCCTCGAATACCAATGAATATGGGGTCATGGGAGGCCCTGCCACCTCCAACTCTGGGCCTAATGTCGGGAAGTATACGTATACCCATAACTGAGAAAAGCAGTGCAGAATATAAATACAAAATGCTGAAGGCAAAATACAGGCTGCAAAGCGCGCCGTGTGTGCAATGGACAAGTAATGAGGAGCAGAAATGTAAATCAATGGGACAGAAAATACCTCCCAGGCTCTCCAGTAGCCGCCAAGTAAATCTCCCTGCCCGCGGGATGTCGCGCTCATATAGCAATAAAGGGTAGCCAGGCCGGCGCCACCCCAGTCATATCTACTGACCTGTGATAGGTCAACCAGAGCGCTCAGCAGATATAACCCGACTGTGTTCCCTCTATCGGCAAACAGGGTAGTCCCGAAGAGGAACATAAGGAAACCACGGGCGCACTGCTCCGTCTCCTCAGGAGTCTCGGGCACCATCTCCGCACGCCGAAAGTGGGAAGAGAACTAAGTGTATCGGACTCTCCCAGAAACCCTGTCAACAGGCGGGCGACCCCCCAATAGATACATCCAAGCGGCCTCCCACTCGCCCATGTCCTCATCATAAGGGATGGACCAACCTCCTGTGTCCAGGCCGGTCAGCACAACAAAGTCTAGAGGCGTCATGGTCATGTCTCTAGTGGCAGAGAAGTGAAAGGAGTTGGTGGTGTCCCACCATCTCTCTACCAAGGCTGCCATCAGTGCCCTCCTGGCAGGACAACGTGATAATCCAGCGCAGAAGGTCCCGAATCCTGCCAAGTCCACTAAATCCCGGACGGCCCCCGGAAGCTCAACGTACCAGTCCCTCGCGGCGGTGGAGCCATATCCCCGTACACCGCGAGAACCAACCTGCGTTCAGAATGAATGCATGTCTCAGTATAAAAATGAATGGGTTGTGTGCCAATGAAATGAATGGGCTGTGTGCCAATGGAATGCGTGAGCTGTGTGTTCAAAGTGTGATATATATAAGCTGTCAGAAAATTTGAAGTTTGGGCTGCGTGTTCAACTTTCAATCAGTGTGGGCTGCGTGTTCACTATTTAATCTGGGCTGCGTGTTCAGAAAATTTGAAATTTGGGCTGCGTGTTCAACTTTCAATCAGTGTGGGCTGTGTGTTCACTATTTAATCTGGGCTGCGTGTTCAAAAAATTTGAAATTTGGGCTGCGTGTTCAACTTTCAATCAGTGTGGGCTGCGTGTTCACTATTTAATCTGGGCTGCGTGTTCAGAAAATTTGAAATTTGGGCTGCGTGTTCAACTTTCAATCAGTGTGGGCTGCGTGTTCACTATTTTAATCTGGGCTGCGTGTTCAGAAAATTTGAAGTTTGGGCTGCGTGTTCAACTATCAATCAGTGTGGGCTGCGTGTTTAACTTTCAATCAGTGTGGGCTGCGTGTTCACTATTCTAATCTGGGCTGCGTGTTCAGAAAATTTGAAGTTTGGGCTGCGTGTTCAACTATCAATCAGTGTGGGCTGCGTGTTCAGAAAATTTGAAGTTTGGGCTGTGTGTTCAACTTTCAATCAGTGTGGGCTGCGTGTTCACTATTCTAATCTGGGCTGCGTGTTCAGAAAATTTGAAGTTTGGGCTGCGTGTTCAACTATCAATCAGTGTGGGCTGCGTGTTCACTATTTAATCTGGGCTACGTGTTCAGAAAATTTGAAGTTTGGGCTGCGTGTTCAACTTTCAATCAGTGTGGGCTGCGTGTTCACTATTTAATCTGGGCTGCGTGTTCAGAAAATTTGAAGTTTGGGCTGCGTGTTCAACTTTCAATCAGTGTGGGCTGCGTGTTCACTATTCTAATCTGGGCTGTGTGTTCAGAAAATTTAAAGTGTGGGCTGTGTGTTCACTTTCGAATTCGGGCTGTGTGTTCGACAAATCAGTGTTTAAGCCGTGTGTTCACCTCTTAACTAATGTGTACTGTGCGTTCGCAATTAATTAATGAGCCGAGTGTTCAGAAATTCGAGTGTTTAAACTACATGTTCAGGATGCAAGCAAAGTACTATGTCATAAGCTAAACTGCGTGTTCAAGCATGGCAAAGGTGCGAAATGTACGAAAAATACAAAAAATGAAGTAAATACCTCTCGGGCCTCATGAGAGAGGTGATGCTCTGGCTCTCGGAGAAGCAGATCCCCAGGTGCTCGCTCGTCAAAGCCAGTGAAGTGACGGAAAACGGCACGAGGAAGGACATGTGCTGGCGGAGCGTACCTCCCGGGAATAAAAGGGCGGACCCTCGGGGGCAAAGTCATGGGATCAAAATCGTCCCCGGCACCTGGAAAGCCTCCACCATGAGGAGAATGACCCGTCATTTTCAGAAAATCTGCAAAAGGAGCGAAAATGAGCCAAAATTGGAAAAAGTCAACAAAAGTCAAGTCTCGGGAAATGAAAAAGTCAACAAAAGTCAACTCCCGAGAAAATCTTCCAAATATTGAGACAAACTCACCTCAAGTGGCGAAAATGATAAAAGAAGCTCCGAAACCAAAATTTAATCAGTTCAAAGTGCTTGAAACTGACTATTTTTGCGAAAACAACTTACGTGGGGCGTTGGAAAACGCGTATGGAACTCAGATCTGGAGAAGAAAGTGGTGTAGGAGGCAGGAGAAGAGAAGATCTCGGCTACATTTATAGGCTCCAAGTCTTGGGATGAAGGAGCATAAAGAAAGGAGGTGAAAGGACCAAAATGCCCTCGGATTTGGGCATATGGTCGGCCGGCCACCTTTTCTAGCCGGCCAGCCATTTCCTTTTTGGAAAACCGGCCAGCCAGCCATTTACTTTTTGGAAAACCAGCCGGCCACCTCCTATCCCTCATAAAACTGGCCGGCCATGTCCCCCACAGGCTCACCTAGCTCCCTGCAAATTTTGAGGAAGATTGGAGTTCCCGGGACCTGAAAAAATTCAAGAAAAGTACACTTCCGGTCGCGAAATTGCTCCGCCGGAACTTCAGCTTCAAGATCTGACATGTGTCTCATCATCATTCATCAAAATCAAAGTGTATCCTTTTTGAATGAGTTGTAGCCTTTCCAGGAAGTGGATCGGAGGTCGTGATCGAGTCGCCTTTGAGACCCGCTACTACCGGGGATACTTTGAGACATGGGAGAGTTTTTGCCCTTGTTTCGGGCGATACACGGAATGCCAATGTCGTTGTCTCAGGTACTATTTCAATATGTAATCAGGATGCTTTTGTATTAATTGGCTCTGGATCAACACACTCATTTGTGACATGTACATTTGCATCTAGACTAAATAGACCCCTAGAATTATTGCCGTATTTGCTATGTGTGTCTGCTTCATCGGGGGAATCTGTGTTGTGTGAATCCATATACTGATTTTGTGAAATGCGTGTTGAGGATGCTATCCTGTATGCAGATTTGTTGCCCTTGAATTTTAGACATTTTGATATAATTTTGGGCATGGATTGGTTAACCAAGTATTGTGCCACCATTGATTGTGTAACAAAACGGGCCGTGTTTAAACCACCAGAACATAAGGAGATTGTGTTTGTGGGTAATGGGGTAGTGCCTCCACCATATTTGATATCTGCTATGAAAGCATGTAAACTAATCAGGAAAGGGTGCTAGGGTTATTTGTGTTATGTGCTGACTGAACAAACCGTGAATGTCGAATTGAATGATATCCCTATTGTTAGAGAATTTTCGGATGTGTTTCCAAATGAATTACCAGGGGAATTGGTAGACAAGGAGATAGAGTTTACCATTGAAACTGTGCCAGGCACCCAGCCCATTTCTAAAACTCCCTACATAATGGCTACCGCCGAGATGAAAGAATTGAAAGAACAGTTGCAAGACCTCCTAGACAAGGGGTTTATCTGACCTAGCACTTCGCCTTGGGGTGCACCGGCACTATTTGTGAAAAAAAAGGATGGAACTTTGCGTTTGTGCATCGATTACCGGGAATTGAACAAGCTAACAATAAAGAACAAGTATCCCTTACCCCGTATTGATGATTTATTTGACCAGTTGCAGGGATCACAGGTGTTTTCTAAGATTGATTTGAGATCCGGGTATCATCAGCTGAAGGTTAAGGTAGAGGATGTTGAGAAAACCGCATTCAGAACAAGGTATGGTCATTTTGAGTTTCTTGTTATGCCATTTGGGGTAACTAATGCTCCGGCAGCATTTATGGACTTAATGAATAGAATTTTTAAAACCTACCTTGATGAGTTTGTTGTAGTCTTTATCGATGATATTTTGATATACTCTAGAGATAGACTTGAACATGAACATCATTTGAGGACTGTTTTACAAATACTTCGGGAAAGAAAACTATTTGCTAAATTAAGAAATGTGAGTTTTGGTTGGATGAGGTTGTTTTCTTAGGGCATGTGATCAACAAGGAAGGAATTTCAGTGGACCCGCAGAAGATAGAGGCAATTGTGAATTGGCCTACACCGACTAATGTGACAGAAGTTCGCAGTTTCATGGGCTTAGCTGGGTACTACAGGAGGTTTGTGAATGACTTTTCGAAATTAGCAGTACCTCTAACCCAATTGACACGTAAAGGACAACCATTTGAGTGGAATAGTGAAAGAGAATCAGCCTTTCATGAATTGAAAACAAGATTGACCACTGCACCAATTTTGACACTACCTTCAAGTACGGAAAATTTTGTGATTTTCAGTGATGCATCTTATAAGGGTTTGGGTTTTGTGTTAATGCAGAACGGAAAGGTTATTGCTTACGCCTCCCAACAGTTGAGGCCACACGAGAAGAATTATCCAACACATGACCTAGAATTGGCCGCAGTCATTTTTGCTTTGAAAATCTGGCGGCATTATTTGTATGGGGCAAAGTGTGAAGTCTACACGGATCATAAGAGCCTGAAATACTTCTTCACGCAGAAAGAGTTGAATATGCGTCAGAGAAGATGGCTAGAACTGATAAAAGACTACGATCTAGAGATTCAGTATCATCCCGGGAAAGCTAATACAGTGGCTGATGCCTTGAGCAGAAAATCAACAGAGAGTATGAATTATTTGCTTACTGAACAAAGGGAGATTTTGCAAGACTTTGAAAAGTCTGAAATTGAAGTGGTAGTATGTGAACAGGGCGGATTGATAGCCGCCATTATAGCCGAGATGGCAATTGTTGATGAAATCAAGCAGAAACAGAAGAGGATGAGTTCCTTAGAAAGGTAATTGATGAATTTGAGACAAGTCCAAAAGCAGAATTTAGCATTGAGAATGAAGTGTTGAAATTTCGGAATCGAATATGTGTCCCAGATATCCCTGAACTAAAGAAGAGGGTTTTAGATGAAGCCCACAGGTCCGTATTTGCTATGCATCCAGGTAACAATAAAATGTATCGGGATTTGAAACAAACCTATTGGTGGCCTAAAATGAAGAAAGAGATTGCAGAATATGTGTCTAAGTGCCTTCAGTGTCAGCAAGTTAAGGCTGAATATCAGAAACCAGGCGGTCTACTCCAACCTCTCCCTATTCCTGAATGGAAGTGGGAACATGTGACTATGGATTTCGTTGTTGGCCTACCTCGGACTTCTCGAGGTATGGATTCTGTTTGGGTTATAGTTGATAGACTGACTAAATCTGCACATTTTCTGCCTGTCAAAACTACATTTACTGTTTATAGATTGGCTACTATTTATGTTGATGAAATTGTCCGTTTACACAGAGTTCCGGTATCTATTGTGTCGGATAGAGATCCGAAATTTGTATCTAGATTGTGAAAGAGTTAGCAGGAAGCTATGGAAACAGAACTAAGGTTCAGTACTGCATTCCATCCACAGACAGATGGGCAGTCAGAATGAACGATACAGACATTGGAAGATATGCTTCGCATGTGTGCTTTGGATTTTCAGGGGAATTGGGAAGATTATTTGCCACTTGCAGAATTTGCTTATAATAATAGCTTCCACTCCAGCATCGGTATGACACCATACGAGGCTTTGTATGGTAGGAGGTGTAGATCACCTATCTGTTGGACAGAGGTCGGGAATAGAGCTTTGCTTAGGCCAGAAATTGTACAAGACACTTCTGAGAAAATCAAGACTATTCGTCAAAGGCTTAAAACAGCTCATGACCGACAAAAGAATTATGCAGACGTTCGGAGAAGACCTCTTGAGTATGAGGTTGGTGACCATGTGTTCATCTGTGTTTCTCCGATGAAAGGCCAAGTCAGATTTGGAAAAAAGGACAAGTTGTCGCTCCGTTACATTGGGCCGTTCCAGATTTTAGAGAGACTCAGTGCAGTTGCTTATAGAGTTGCTTTGCCACTGGGATTCGAGCAAATCCATAATGTGTTTCATGTGTCAATGTTGAGGGGTTACCTCCGAGACCCGTTACATGTGATTGATTATCACCAGGTTACTATTGATGAAAATATGGAATATGCTAAATGGCCGGAAAGAATTGTTGACCAACAAGTGAAAGAATTGAGAAACAAATCCATCCCAATGGTGAAAGTGGAATAGAAGGAACACTATGGGACAGATGCTACATGGGAAAAAGAAGAGGAAATGCGTCTACGCTATCCACATTTGTTTCCCGACGAAGGTAAATTAAGTTTGGAGGACCAAACTTCCCAAATGGGGGAAGACTGCGATATCCCTGTTCCGTAGTATGCTAATTGGTCCTTAATTTGAGTATGATTATGTGTTTAACATGATTTTATGTGCCATTATATGAATATATGTGATTTTAAAGTTTTATCTGTTCACCGTAGGAATATCTGTTTGAATAATCTGCTTTGGAAATTAAATTGAGGGCCTTATCGGCCACAGAACCCGAAATTGATTACGCCATTGTGATTAGCGTAATTTTTAGAGCCTACGGTGAAATTTAATTGAAAATTTATTCGGGTCAGATTAAATTGATGAATTGAGTGCCCAATTATTTTATATTAAAATAATATGTTAATGGGGCTTGTTGTATGTTAGCACTACACTCTCCTTTAACTCTATTGAACTCAAAATCTGAGTTATACAATTGAGATTGAGAGAGAGACGGCTGTTAGAGAGAGAGAGAGGAGAGAATTGTGCATTTGTGGTTCAAGACTTGGACTTTTGGAGATTAAGCTCAAGTATTGCTAAATTGGGGAGATTAAAGCTCCTTGGTGAGTGATTCATGCATTTATAGTCATCACCTTGTGAATTCAAGTTTAATAGATGGTCAAGAGCATGAATTAGTTTGAATGTAAGGGAATTGAGTTGCTTGTGTTCAATTGAAGGTCAATGAAGGCATGCATGTGTATAATTGTTGTGGAAATGTATAATCTAGCATGTATTGAGTTGAACATGGAAATAAAGGTGTTAAATCTTACATGCAAGTATGCTTTTGTTGTATTCCATGAGAATGAACACCATTTGCATTGTTTGGGATGGAAATGAAATCAAGATTAGCATGCATGTTTGAATAATTAAGATATGAGCTTTGAAAGTATGATTTTGTTTGTATTAGAATGAGTTGATGGGGGATTGGGGCATACATGTGAATTAATTGTGAATTGGGCTCCATTGTAATGTGTTTTGGTGTTTATGGCATGTTAGCATAACTATATTTGAGATTTGAGCCATAACATGCATGTTTTGTTGGTTGAAATTCGAATTGGAGCTCAAGAACTCAATCTGGAAAACCCAGATTTTTTATGTCCGCTCGAGCGGGAAAATTGTGCTCCCAACACTTTTTGCAGAGTTGGATGTCCGCTCGAGCGGTATATATCACGCTCGAGCGGGGAGTTTTTGTAGACAGGCCTTCCGCTCGAGCGCTCTATCCCACGCTCGAGCGTATTTTTCATGCAACTAGTACTTTTGCAAGCCCTAAGGGTCCGCTCTAGCGGGGAAGTTGACGCTCGAGCGGGGACCCTGTTCCCTGAAATTTTGTATGCTCGTTCTGTGTTTCGTTTTCCGTTCTCTTTCAATTGTAAGCACTCTTAGGCATATGTTAAGTATTGTAAATGAGTTAATGAGATAAGAATAAAGCCTAAAGAGGAATATGCGAATCAAAGAACGGATTGAACTGTTAGTGACCCCCTTTGTGTTCATGAAATGTGTAAGGTCAAGCTCTAGGGGAAATCTACAAGCCGATCACCGTGAGTAATATCAACATTTGAAAGCTTGTCAATGTCCAATTGTTTATTTCCCTTATAAACTTTATGAGTTGCTAATTGAGATTGTGGACAAAAGTTTGACATGATAGAAATGAATGGACTGAAGGTCGTTTTGACATGAATGAGTGGGTCGAAGGCCGTTTTGACATAAGTGAATGGACCTAAGGTCGTTTGGACACGAATGTATGGCCCGAAGGCCGTTTTGACGTAAATGAATGGGCCGAAGGCCGTTTTGACATAAATGAATGGGCCGAAGGCCGTTTTGACATGAATGGGAATCTGATTGGGCTAAAGGCCAGTATGTTTGGAACTACAGTCATTTGATCTGAATTTTGTATAAGTATATATACATTAAGCAGAAATATGCATTGGGCCCAAGGCCGTTCAGAGCATGTTGTTCTTCGTATTGCTTATGTAACTTATGTATTCGATATTATTAACTGGGCTATCGCTATCGCTCACGCTCATTCATGTGTTTGTAGGTGAGCCGAGGGAAATCCAAACCCAGTCCCAGTGAAGCCTGCCAGAACAACATGAGTTTTGGAGAGTCAGCCTTGTGTCTCACGTACGAGACCTATCCTTGCCATTTTGTTATGTAATTATATTTTGTCTTGTTGGCAAGGACTTTGTGTACATCTGTATATAGTCTTGATATGGGTTGACTCAGTTTGGATGATCCTGTCTGTAAAGGATTTTGTAATATTGTACTTCTTGTGGGTTATTAACGTATATGTGCATGGTTTGTTTTGAGTGCATATAAGCACGGCTCTATGGACAGTTTTAAACTTTTGCTTCTGTTCGGCCCCTTTACTCTGATGAGTTATGTCTGTTAAGGTTTGAGGCCGTAGGTAATCTCAGGATTACTGGCCGGTTATATCCTTAACCCATAGGGGCGGGTTCGGGTCATGACACATCTCTTATACTATCTACAAACCGTGTTGCCTATCGTACAGCCTACAATGCACAAACTTTCTCCTATACATTAATTTATATAATTTTTTAATACATATTTTTTCGTAAAAAGCCAAAAAGTTAACCCAAACAACCATCTTTTTTTTCTCAACTTTTTAGTCCCAAAAGTCAAAAAATACACTTATTTAGGACATCCAAACAACCCCTTAATATTAAAAAAAAAAAAATACAACTCACAATATTTTGGATGTCCTATCTCATAATCAATCTCATTCTTCCTCTTTACTTTCTTATCTTCTCACTTTTCATTTTTCCTTGTAATCAACCATGTTTCCAAGTTATTTTTTTATTGAGAATGTATGCTTTTATGTTTATTTTCATCATTTTTGGTCCATGGATTTTTGAAATTTATTCTAAAATTTAGTACCAACTGTAGACACCCCATTTTTGACCGACCTTAAGACTCAGACGTCACCGATTGAGCGCTTGGTGATATTACATAATGTGCTCGTTCAGAAGTTCTAGAGTCACGGCCGTGAGCCCTGCCTCCGGACTTCCGAACCCTCTTTTGTGCTTTGCCTCGGTTTGCGAACCAGGCTCGGTTTTCGCTGTTTCTTTTCCTGAGGGGAGGGAGAGGTCCCGCAGACCATCTCTCAGTGGCCGTGGGCTACATTTTGTGGCCGCAGGCCATTTTGCCCATTTCGGAGTCCGGTTTCCGGTTTTTTCGGGACCGTTGGCCGTGTGCCTCGGTTCGGGACCACCTAACCATCTCCATTTGCCCCGATTTTTGGCATACCTCTTATTTACTCCCTTTTGAGGGACACTGGGGTCTAAGAAACCCACTTCGTGGCCGAATGCCACTTTCGGTGCTTAACAGCCCATTTTCGGGACCCCGAACTGCGTGTTTTGGTCCCCGAACATTCGTTTTGCAACGGTTTTCGTTCATTTTTGGCAGGTACCTCTGTTTTATCACCGGGAAGGTCACTGAAGGGTGGGAGGCCAGTAATTGTTGCAGCAACCAGTCATATATCCTCCGACGCCCTCCGACGCCCGTTTTTCACACTTCCGGGCTAATGTTGAACACCTTGGGGCCACTTTCTTGAACTTTGAACCACATATCTGTGATGTACACACTTGGGAGGATCCTAAAAGTTGGTGGCCGGCCAGTAATGTTGCCTGACCCTTTTGAACCCCTCCTTCCAGGCTAATGTTGAACAACCTGGGCCCTTTTTCTTGAACTTTGAACCACATTTCTGTGATGTACACACATGGGAGGACCTTAAAAAGTGGTGGCCGGCCACTATTTCAAGTTGACCGTTTTGACCCCTAGCCGGCCGGCTAGGTGGGGTGGCCGGCCGGCCACCTAGAGCTCCAAAAAGGGGCCGGCCATGTTCCTCACAACATCCACTTTACAGCTGTATAGCTGTTTCCCCCAGAAAATATCCCAATCCGGGGGATATTTTGTGGGGGAAAACTTGCCTATTTTTCCCCACCTTTTGCCCCTCCTTTACTTCCCCTTTTTTGTCCATATAATCAGCTGGCAACATTGCATACAAGGGTTAGAAAATTTGCTCCTCAAGCTTGAATACAAAACTCCCTCTCCATCTCCCTCATTTCCTTGAAAACCTTCAAGTTCTACACTACCATTTCTTCTACACCACCAAGCTCTACCACCACCACTCCAATCCAGTAGCAAGGGGAGGAATTCCAGCAGCTAAGAGGCAACAAATTTGGTCCAAGAAGCAACAAAAGAATTGGTCTTCAAGGGTGAGTTGCAATTTCCCCTTTTTGGCCCATTTCTTGTATCTTTTGCAAGCCATACATGCTTATTGTTTTGAGCTCCGACCAAAACTGAAAATGTAATTTTTTTGAGCTCATTTTCATGTCTCATTAAGGGCTCAACCCTGTTTGAGCCCTCCATCTTGCACTTGCTTCAATACCCTCTTTGTATGTCAATATTTTGCATGCTTTTTCTAACCTAGGTGTGATCTATTTTGGAGTTTCTCATGAACGGTAAGTAGGCTTATTTTGAGCCCCTCTTCAACATTAAAGAAGGGTTCATCTTTGTTTGGGACCTCCATGCACCACTTGTCTTTATATCCATCTTTGGTCCCCTATTCTTGTATGACTTGGAAGCCTATCTTGGTTCCATTTTTGGTCATTTTACAGAGCTATAAAAGTTCTTATTTTGGCCCATTCTTCATGTTTCATTAAGGGCCTTTCATGGTTTGAGGCATATTTTATACACTTCATGTTATATCTCTCTTTTAATCCCCATTTTTGCATGATTTATTAGCCTATCTTGCTTCGGTTTTAGGCATTTTTACAGTACTAAAAATAGTCTTATTTTGGCCCATTCTTCATGTTTCATTAAGGGTCTTTGGCTGTTTGATGAATAATCTGCATACTTTGTGTTATAGCCGCTTTTGAGCCTCATTTTGCATTGCATTTCTAGCATGTTTGTATACTGTTTTGGAGTTTTTACAGTTCTGTAAATAGTCATATTTTTGGTCCCTCTTCAATGTTGTAGAAGAGAATTTTTCAGTTTGGGCTTTTCATATACCACTTGCCTCTTTGGCAACCTTTTGGCCCTTTTTCTTGCATGGGAGTGCAGCCATACCTGTGTTCGTTTTGGGGGTTTTTACAGTTCTGGAAAACATCATATTTTGGGCCTCTCTTCAACTTTGTTGAAGGGCCCTAACCTGTTTGAGGACAGCAGCTGTGAGTTGCTTCTTAATCCCATGTTTAGGGCCATTTCTTGCATGCTAGTTTTGCACTGTTTTGCTTGCTATTTGGCCATGTTTTGAATTGGAAAAATGCTTATCTTGGGATTGCCTTGCTTCTGTATTTTCATTGCATGTCTATATTGTGCATGTTTGGTATAGCTATAGGCCATTTCGGGTGCCAAAATTCATATTTCGGGACTATTCCATGCATCGGGTGTGCTTTCGCCTCGTTTCGGGGCTGTTTTCCCCCACATTTCAGTGCTTAAATTCCACTAGCATGTTTGCATATCACATTTCATATCATTTGCATTGCGTATGTCATTTTCTCGGTTTGCGTGTCCGTGTGCACGCATTTCGAGGCACTTCATTTTCATCCATCGGCCTCTTATGTGAGTGTGGCTGAGGCTCTCTCATGTGAGTATAAGTCCATGTTGCATTCTATATCGCATTTCATATCATTTGCATTGCGTATGTCATTTTCTCGGTTTGCGTGCCCGTGTGCACGCATTTCGAGGCACTTCATTTTCATTTATCGGCCTCTTATGTGAGTGTGGCTGAGGCTCTCTCATGTGAGTATAAGTCCATGTTGCATTCTATATCGCATTTATGTATTTCCTCAGTTTGCGTGCCCGTGTACACGCATTTCGAGGCATGTCATTTCATAACATTGTATATGTTAGGATTGTATCTTAGTTGCATTTCATGCATGTCATGCATATTGCATCGTGTTCGGAATAGGAGTTAGCCCGGGCACGGGAAACGAGGTGCATTTCGTACTCCGAGTGACGGAATGTATCTCAATTCCCTAGTCACCGACACTCCGGATTATCCATGATGGAGTTAGGTTTTAGCTATGTTTTTATGTGCATTCATCCTATATTGAATTGTGCATTTCGACTCCTCGGCCATCATGCCTCGGTATGCGTGATTGGTGGCACGAGAATCGAGGCATGCATATATTTGTGAAAATACATTGCTATGCCCCTTTCCTGCTCTCTGTTGCAGCAAAATGAAGAATTAGCAACTTTTCGGAGTTTGGCACGTTTTCCAAGGATAACTGCTAAACAGAGGCTAATTGGGGCATCCCCGTGGATTTCCGCGCAAGACAACCCGGACATGCATCATCCATCAGAAGTAAGGCAGTCCCTGGCTTGCACGCCAGTTCTATTTACTTTCTTAGTTAATTTGTTAATAAATTAGGAATTTGTATATTATTCGGACTGTAATATTTGAACTGTAATATTCTTTCATTTGGGACTGTATATTTATTCGGACCCTCTGCGCGAGGGCATAACTGTAATAAGTGTGCGTGTGTGTGTTGTATGTCTTCCAACCCCACGTCTTTCTCTCTTTTATTTACCTGCTTATGATGGTTAGATTAGGGCATGTTTAAATTAGCATACAGTATGACAGCATGTTTGCATCATTCATCTGTATTGCATGCACCGGGCTCGGTGCATCATACTAACTGCATTTGTATTTCAATTCCAAATTGAATACATGCTAGTTGTAGCATTTCATATGCCATGTTTAGAATAGCTGAGCCTGCTATATTTGCATTTTTGCATGTGTTGCATTAGGCATTTCTGTATACTTAGGATCATGCATGATTTCTAATGTAGTCTCTTTTTTTGGCTTGGAGTACTCGGTGAGTTTTATGCTTTAGCATCCTTGCATACGTGTGAGTGACTGCCATGAATAGCATGCTTACCATGAGGCTAATTGCTTATGTGATATAACTGTCTGAATGTCTGTGGGTGAAGGTTAGGTTATCTGAATTGGAATAAATCATCAAATGTTTTAAGCCTACCTGCGGGTAGCAAACCATTTTCAAAAAGTGAACATGAAATGTTTTGTTCCAATTCAGGCGATCCAGTCTATACTTGTATGTTGTGCGCATCACATAGTAACCTAGGCTAATAACCGGAATAAGAACACACAATATTTTCAAAAATAGATATCATGGTTAGTAGAGGCCGATCTTTGATCGGGCGAGCGGGGGTGCTCACGAAGTGACCTTCCCTAATCGTACCCAAGTTCCCGAGCCGAGGCAACTTTGGTGATGACGGACACGTGGTCCTTTGGCAACGAGTCAGGGTTTCCTAAATTTTCCAAAATAAAATATTTAGGTGGCGACTCTGTATCTAGCAAAGCAGTCCATGTTTGGCACTTCTTTCAAAAATCTATTTTCTCAAAACGATTTGCCGGATTTGGACTCTTTGGTTCAGATTTAGAACCGTGACTACGAAATCGAGTCCGAGCTGTAGCGAGGTCCCCCGCGGGCTGGTTACACCAACAAATTATATTTACTTAGAAACTTGTTTTCAAAAAAATTCATATATTCAGCACTATGTTTCCAAATTATTTGACATTGTTCAATATTTAATATTAAACAAATTATCTATGTTCAGCTCCGTGTTTTTGAAAATTTAATTTTTGAACTTTTTCGTATTCTATTTCCAAGCAAAAACAACTATCCAGTATTATATCTCAAAGCAAAGTACACATATTCAAAAAAAAAAAAATCCAAATAAATTCAATTTTGTTCAGTATTAAGTATCCAAAAAAATAAAAAATATTTAGCTTTGTGTTTCTATACCTTCGGGTGGTTTGGAAGCCTATTTGATTTGTGGGGTGTACTTTAAGTATCTTTCTAGAGTTTTTGAGAATATAATAAATATTATTTGAGGCGTTCAAAATAATAGAATAAATTTTAAATTGGAGTGTCCAACTAATCTTTTGGAGTGCAAATAGAGCCACCCTACAAATACATTCTCTCAGTTTTACTTCAAATATAGGTTACTCCTATGATTTTAAATATTACAAATACCCACCTATCATAATTTTTTTTTTGACAAAATTAACATAAAAAAAATAAAATTTCTAACTATTTTCATATACACCAATAAAATTACATAAATGATTAATTAAAATATATTTTTTAACATCATTAAAAAATATTAATTGACTTAACAATTTATTAATAAAATGGATCATTTATTATGTAATTAGAAATTTGAAAATGCGAGATATAATTTTCAAAATTATAATTCGTATTTTAAGCAAATTTTACGACTATATTTGTAATTTACTTTTTTTTAACAACTATAGAAGGAAAAAAGATTGTGAGTTTAGAAAATAGGTTTCTTAGCGGTTTTTTAATTTTTTTTTATTTATGAAAATGTGTGCAAAATAATAAAAAGATCAAATGATCTTTTTGTATTGACTTTTTCATTGATTTATCATGTTCTCAAATAAGGTCTCAAAGTGTACTGGGAAATCATCCTACGTGTTGGAAAGGAACTAAATCAATAAGTTTTGTCTCTTACTGACCCATTATTGATGCAATTTCTACAGCAAATCAAGACTATTCATTGAATGATGATACTCTCACGTCATATCAACGTTACATAAAAAAAATTATCAATAAAGTAAAAATTTCATTAAAAATATGAAATTAAAGGTACAATTAATAAAATGCACAGAGAGAGATTCAGAAAGTACAAACTTCCCTACTATTTTGGATTACATCCACACAATGGCCTCACAAGTTTTTAATTATAAAGAAACAAAAACAAAAAACAAAGCGCAAAAATAGTAAAGTAGATCTTGACTATACTACACTAAAATGCTTTGAATCTCCCAAAACCTTCAATTTCCCACACAACTTACTGTCTCCCACTCCTAACAAGTGTTCCCCTAAAGACACTTCACAAAGCACAACACCTGTCTCCCATGCCACAGAAATACCTCGTGCCAAATAAGATTGTCTTGTGGGGTTAATTAGGTTATCCATGGGCTTAAATTGGTGATTAAAGTGTTTTCAGTCTCATTTTCTCTTACTTTCTTTCATTTTCTCTCTACTTTCTTGGAAGCCAAACATGGCTTCCACCTAGAAGTGACTTGTAATCTACTTTAACATGAATTTGCGTATCCATTTATTCTTTTCCATGAGAGATAATGCAGATTCATATTCACTTTGTTGGGAAAAAATGGTTTTATAGTGACTTTAATATGAAATTAAAATTGGTCCCAACCACCAGTTGAGGTGGGATCAAATGGGTTTAGATTATTTGTAACAAGATCGTTACACCACAAAAAGAATGGCAAAAAACTATTAAGAATTGAATGAGAAATTATCTCATAAAATTGTTCTCATGAATGAGGTATTGGGAATAGTGTATAATTATCTATCCTACATTGATTGTAGAGAAAAATATTGATGGGTATTTAAATCCCAAGTTTGTAATAAGGGCATGAGCCCTTTGGGGCATCCAAATTTTTCAAAGAAATGGAGTTATGGATGCTTCAAGGATGGGCTTAGGCTAAAATTATGGTCCAAGTTGGTTATGCAAAAATTGTCACACGTGCGCGCGCCACCCGTCTGGGCTGGTCCGAGTCCGTGGATCATGGGACTTGAGACTTGAAACTTAGTGGAATGGTTAGGTTTGGGCTAGGCCAGATTGGTGGTCCACCAACCAAATCTTTTTGGGCCAAGTCTATTCGGTAGCTGCTGATATATATATACACACGTGTATATTGTGTATAACTTACACACTTATGTCCCATCAATTTTGGTGCATTACTCCATCTGTTTTGCAAGAGTAATTGGATGCATTTGTTGTCAGCCATCATGGTTGGGAGGCTCCTCATCTCTTCCCTATTGTGTACAAAAGGAGGTTGTCTTCCTTGGTTTTCACATAGGAATCTTTTGTTCTCATATTATAGTCAGTTTGCTCCTATAATATGATTCTTCCTATATGAGAGAGTGCTGCATTTGTTGTCAGCCTTCATGGTTGGGAGGCTCTTCCTCTCTTCCCTATTGTGTACAAAATGAGGTCATCTTCCTTGGTTTTCACACATAAATTCTTTTGCTCTCATATTATAGCCAGCCTACTCCTACAATATTATTCTTCCCGTGTGTGAGAGTGTTGTCGTTGTCAGTTCGCTGGAGCTAAACAGAAGGTGCTTCTGCATTAGCAGGTTCTAAACCGTCGTATCCTAGAAGACAGACGTCGACATACCTTCTACACCCACGGTGAGATAGCAAATCCGTTTTAAAGAGACTGTGGTATTACACAGGTTTCAGTTTGCATTCTTTTCTTATTTTATCTTGTTATGTATTTCTGTTCATCTACTTGTAATTTCCAATATGATTGCTTGTTCTGTATTTTTAATTTAATTAAATATGAATCTATTTATTTTATTTAAATATACAATTTGTACAACACACTTTGTTTATTTGCTTCTTGTTTAGCTTCCATTTTATGTATATGTATATTTCTTCTAGGATCATCATTGATTTTTCATATCTTTGTTGATCAAAGAAGTTTATCATCCCATCCCTTATTATATGATGAGTATGGTAGTTCTCATTCTTTTTTTTTGTTTCTATTATCATCATGTGATTTTCAATATCTATTGGTGATTAAGGAAGACCGTCATCTCATCTATTCCATGATGAGAATGATGGATTTGATTAATTTTCATTCTTTATTTTTTTGTTTCTATGATCATTATGTAGTATTTTGTGATGCTTGGTAGCTTTTCATGTGTTTTACTTTATAACATTGTTAATATAGTTAGCTTCCATTATCCTTGCCATTTTGCTCTCTATTAGTATAGATTGTATATCCATCTCATCTCTTTCTATCCCTTTTATTTAGAGCTTTTCGTATTCTTAGCATCATATTTTTTTTTATTCATATTTTGCATCCATTTTTCATGCATAAGGCTTGGTTCATTCTATCTCTTTTTTCTTTATCTTTTATGTGATTATGTGCGCTACCCCATGTCTTGAGATGGTTCATATATCACATGTTAGTAACCAAGTTTTTAGTTGCATTTTTTGTTTGTGTGTGTGTATTGCATTTATAGTGATCCCGATTTTTCCTCTGTCATTTACTATATTCCGGACTCAAGTTCCGTGGTTGTATGTTGTTGTCTGTATCTTGTTTCCATCATTTGATTCTCTGTATTTGAGTTTTGCGATGTGTTGGTTGAGTTTGGAACAGGTTGGTTGTGAGTTAGAACAAAAGGTTGCTACCCAGGTTTTGGCTTCTTCGCTCGAGCGAGGCTTTTTGCGCTCGAACAAGCCTTGGGTGTTTGCTTCTTTTCTCGAGCGAGGGTTTGTGCGCTCGAGCGAGTTTTGTGTGTCTTCAGGTTTCTTTTTCGGGCGCAGTTTCCGCTCGAGCGAGCTTTCTTGCGCTCGAGCGAGCCTTGTGTCTTGTGTCTCTTCGCTCGAGCAAGCAGTTTTGCTCTCGAGCATGCGTCTGCGTCTCTTTTGGACCTGAAGGTTGGTATTCTTCACTCGAGCGAGTTTTTTTGCGCTTGAGCGAGCGAGCCCTATGTTTTGTGTTCCTCCACTCGAGCGAGAACTCTTGTGCTCGAGCGTGCGTCTGGATTGCAGACCTGAAGCTTTGCATTGTTTGCTCGAGTGACGCTTCTTGCGCTCGAGTGAGGTTCTTTTGTGTCTGGTTGCTTGAGCGACCACTCTTTTGCTCGAGCGAGCCTTGATTATATCAGTTGGTAGCAGTGTGATATTCATTACTTTTTCATCATCTTTTTCATCCAAAAACCCTAATCTGGTTGTCACTCTCTCTCTACATACTCTCTCTCTCTACAAATACTCCATGTTCTAAAGGTTTTCTACCCTAGTCCCTTTGTAAGAAAGTTAGAGCTTGGCTTGGGCTTCCCTTTGAACCGAAAATTTGTGGATTTGGAGCATCTTGCGTTTCACTCTTCTTCTTCTTTGAGTTTCTCCATTTGAGGTAGGGATAATCTACTCATTTTTATGAGTTTTACCATAAATGTCAGTCTTTTTGTATAAATAGTGTGATTTGAAAATTTGGGAAGTTAGGGTTTGAGATTTATAATATTTAAAAGAGGAGTTTTGTGTTTTTAAGCTCCATGTGCATATGATGTCTTGAAAATGGGGTTTTTGTGGGTTTGATTGGTGAAAGTTGGTCTTAGGATCAATGTTTGAGAAAAATGGGGAAATGCCCTAATTGAATTTAAATAAGTAATTTGTATAATGAATTTGGTAATTGTGGGAATGTGAAATTGATTTGAAATCATGGGAATTGGATGGAATTAGGACTAATTGGTGTAGTTGGATTGATGAATCACTCATCGATGGAAAATGTAATAAATAATCTGTTTGTTAGATTTATTTATCTGTTTAGAAATAACTATTTTGGGCTATCGGTGGAGGATAGTCTTGATTGTTGTAGACAATGCATGATGATTAGGGAAATTGAAACTAATCAATTGAATTGTGTCATTGAATGTGACGGTAGAATTAACACATTGAATATGTGAATTGTTGGGTCATTGTATATGGCTATGTGTTTAAATACATTGTATATGTATGTTATGTGGGAGGAGATAGGGGATGTACTCCATTTGTTTGGAAGGAGATAGGGGATGGACTCCATTGATAATTAAGTTGGCCGGAGTGTCCAGGGTGAAAGTCCTCGAAATCCTTTATATATTTGGGTGTCGGTTCCCTCAGACCTTGTAATGATCCCATCACGTATAATGATTAGTATTTGATTAATTAAGAGGATTTGAAATTTAATTGCCGAGTATTATAATTTAATTTAGGATTTAAAAGGATTGTGGGATCTGACTCGTATATGATTCTATTAAAGATTTATTTTGGAATTAGAAATTGAGGGTCCGAACGGCTTAAGGAAGTGAAGTTAAGAAGTTGAATCAATTTAATCTTAATTATGGACCCATTTGGGAGTTTAATTAAATATTCGTTTCAGTTTAGTAAAATTGAGATTCGATTAATTAGATCCTAATTGGAGTTAATCAAGTTAATTAAATTATTATGAATTAAATTTATTTATGGGGTGTCTAATTTGAATATGTAATTTAATTGACGGAAATTTTGAGTCTAATCAGAAATTCAAGGATTAAATGATCTAAGAAACTAAAATTGAGGATGACAATGAGTTTAATTTAATAATTGGAGCCTTTTAGGATATTGATTAAAAATCTGATTTGGACTGATAAATTTAAATATATTTAATTAGGCTCTAATGGAAGTCAAATAGATTAATTAAATTACGAGAGATTTATGATTTGTTATAATTAATTTAATTATGTGTAAGATTAAGTGATGCTTAATTAAATTAATCCTAAAACATAAATTAATTTATGGAGGAATCTAGGAAAGGGTGCTAATTAGTGGGTGTGTGTGCATGTAAGTGTTGAGTTGGACTTCAAAGAGGTGTGCACTTGTGCTTGTGAGTCACCAAGAGGTGTAGGGTGTGTTTGTGTATGTGTGTTAGTAAATTCTTGAATATTCATTTGTGGGCTCAAAAACATTTTGTAAAAGAAAGAAAGAGAAAGCACTGAAAGAGAGAGAGGGAGTGAAATATAAGAGAGTTCAATCAACTTCTATACTTGCTGGAAATGGAGAAGAAAATTAAGGAAAAATAAGGAAAAAAAGGAAAGAAAAGAAAGAAAACTCAAGAATTTGTGACAAGGTCCAATCATTCAACAACTCTAGGTAAGATTTCTAACTCTAATCTTGTAGTAAATCTTCCCCTACCTCCCAAACCTAGAAGAAATAGAATCTAATTGCATGCAATTTACATATGATAAAAAGAAAAGAATTAAGGTCAAGAACTAAGAGATTAATTTAGAAAACTTATTAATTAAGTGAGTTTAATTTGTGTTATTCCTCATGAATTTGGACTTCATCTTTACATGCATCAATGAAATTTTAAGAGATTTGAAGAATTAATTTCATGTTGGGATATAAGAAGAACAAGATGTGGTAAATTATAAATTCATGAACTTTTTTAGCTTAATTTTGAATTGAAGGGATTTTGATGTAGATGGTTTGATTTTGATTATAATTTCACACATGCAAATACTTTTCTAAGAGTTTTATAGTTTCAATTTCATAATTTAAGGGGATAGAAAAGAGTTAGAAACCAATTTTATGGGATTAGAAGGAAATTAATAAGAAAATGATGAATTGGAGCTAAAATCAAGTTTATGAGAGTTAAGTTAGAAATTAATTATCTTTGGCTTGATTTTGTAGAATCATTCTATAATACTTGAGATTTGAGATTAAATTCATGGAATTAGGATGAAATTGGGTTTTAAACATAAAATGAGTTACATGCATCATGAATTAAGAAAGCTATGAAATTAGTCTCATGGATTTTGTAAGAAATAAGGTTTTAAGTAAGAAATTAAGTAGATTCATAGTTGTGGAAATTAATTTGGAAAATTAATTGTTTTTAATTTGATTTTGTAGCATTTTCTTGTGATACATGAGTTATTAAGGGAATTGAGCCATTCAAGTTCATATTTTGAAGAGACAAAGGAAATGTTTTAAGAAAATCAAGTTTATGAAAATTTGGAGTTAATCCTAAAGTTTTCATTTTATAATTAGATTTTTATTTATTCCATGCATGTGATGTAATTTAAGAATTTTATTCAATTTAGATACATTTTAGAACACTCATGATTATAAATTAAGTTTTTGGTTAAAAATTGAGTTAAGTTGAATTTCTAAGAAATTGATTTGTGTAATTCATAGTTAAGTTGATTTTGTTATTAATAATAAAATTGGATCTATTTGTATTACATACATCATAGAATTTCAAGAGGTTGGGAAGTCTAATTTATATTTTAGAATTGTGGGTTGATATAGAGAAGATGAGTTAAAACTAAATTTGGACAATTGGAGGATGATTTTGAATGAATGATTTCTAATTGAAAGTGTTTACTAAATTATACAATGGTTCTCCATTTTTGTGTACCAAAAATTCATGTTTTGAGGCTTTGAATATCAAATTTGAACTTCAATTGCAATTCTGGAAATTTTAGAATTTACACTGTTCGCTCGAGCGAGGAAAGTCTCGCTCGAGCATGAAAATCGAGCTCCCAGAAGTTTTTCAAATTTTATAGTCTGCTCGAGCGACCAAAGTGGCGCTCAAGAGAAGATCCCATTTTCAGCATATTTTGAAAAGTTGCATTTAGTTCATATTTTTATCCTCATCTCTTCCCAAAACATTCTAGACATGATTTATGACTCAATAAAGATTAATAAGCTATCAATCAACATAAATTAGTTAGTTAAAGAATGAATCATTGATCTAGTGGTAATTGTTTAAGAAGCCACGTAAAAGATCAATCTATTTGGAAAACAAGGACTTAGTAATGAAACAATATGTGAAATAAGAACCCGGTTTATTTGAATGGGAAAGAATAAGCGTAGTAGAACTTCGGACTATTTAGATGAAAAAAGACTAGAAGAGTCAAGTTTGACCAAGGAAGTAATATTGTATTTCAATGTGTATATGTTATGTGCTTGTGTAGGTCACGCGCCATGGTCTGCCTGATTTATCTGATATGTCCAGTCTGTCTGATTTGCTTCTGCAGCTATCTGTGAGTAATAACATAGAAAAGCTATGTTCAACCTTATTTATTTTTTGTATGATGAAATAAGAATTGTTTTCTGAAATGTTATGTTCTGTACAATGAATGATTGTCCAATTTCTGATATGTGTTCGTGACATCCTTATTATCATGTGATATGTGTTGCCTGTTACTTGGTATCGGAGGTTCCATCATGGAACTTAATCTGTCTGCACTCTATTACCCGTACCGGAGGCTCCATCATGGGGCTCAGCTTGTTTATTCTCTATTACCCAGATCCGGAGGTTCCTTTATGAAACTAGTTATTCGCAACTCTCACGTGTCTGCATCTATTCTGTATCTGCTCTGTTAGCGCTTATGGATGTATCACGTATACTTACGCATGACTTATGATTTCTGTATATGATCTGGACAAATTATGAATTTGATTCGAAACTGAATTATGAATTCTGAATCTGTACGGACTCATTCATTAAAACCCTTTACTCTGTTATTATTCACTGGGCTCTAGCTCACTGTATTATTTATGTATGTAGGTGATCAGGCGCGCGACCAGGCTTAGAGGCATCTGCCTAGAATCTGTTTTTGTCAGCCAACTTATGTGCCTCCCGTGGAGGTTCTGGATATGTCAAGTGATTATCGCTATGTGATTTAAAGTTTAAGTTTTGTTTTCTTGTTTGGTTAAACAAGTCTTGTGTATTTTGAAAAAGGGGCTAAGTTGTTTTTGTCTGATTTGTATATATATTGTGACGTAGGGATGATGTGTATATATGTATATAAAAAGTTTAAAAAATTTCTGTCTCATATAAGTCTGCACAGCTCAATGGACGTTGTATATTTGTTATTTGCTTCTGCTAGCCCCTAACATTATGTTACTTTGTCTCAGAGGCCTTCGGTTATCCCAGGATTACTGGCCGGTTACGATGCTAAACCTATAGGGGCGGGTTTGGGTCGTGACAGACCTAGTTCCGTAAAATGGCAAGAAAATGGAAGTGTTGAATGTTGTTGACTATTGAAGTGTTGATATACGAGTTGTAGTTTCATTTTGAATTGTTTGAATAACATTGAGTATTGTAAGTGGATCGGTTATGGAAAGAGTGTAAATTGGCTTATAAAGGTTAAACATTTATCAAATGCTAATGTTTTAGTTAATCCTCATATAATGTTTAGCGTATCTCTACTGGGTTTTGGCTCACCCTTCTTGGGACACCATTTTCAGGTATAGGTGATATGCCGCCTCCAAGGACATAGCTTGGGAGGTTTAGAGGCTGAAGGCTTATTTTTGTTGTTACCTTTTTGTATTACATGTAATTCAAGCCAAGGACTTTATATGTAAAAGAGTTAGGACTCTTCTTTTGTTGTACCCAAGCAATAGCTTGGAAAGATGTAAGCCCGTAGGGCATTTCTTTTATTATTGGAAGTTAGAATTACATGTTATAGTTTCAGGATGAATATCAATGAAAATGTAATACATGTGATAACTATTGTAAAGAAGACTCTGATGAATGAAAATATATCATTTCTCTGATGTTTATGGATTATGTGAATGGCTGTCTTAAACTGTATTTTGAGGGTGTTACATCATTAGTTTCTTTGTAATTAAGATCATGCATGTTTTTCTAATCCTTTTTGCTTGGCTTGGTGTAGAGGAGTACTAGGTTAGCATCTTTTATCTTTACATCCAGATTGTGTGTGTTTGGTTTACTATGACTAGCATTCTTACCATGCGACTACTTGCTCACTTGATATATCTCTTTGGATGTCGACAGATGGAGATTATTTCACTTAAGTTGGGATGATATTGATTTTCATGCATATGGACTCATCTTTTCTTTGAGTTGCACTTTTTCAAACTCTTTTTTAAACGCATGAAATAAAAGTATTCCAAAGTAAGTAATTTAGTCTATATTTGTTTGTTTCACATACTAATTTTAATATTAATAATCAGAACATAGGCATATATTGGTAATAAATCTTATATTTAGAATTAGTAGAGGCCGATCTGTGATGGAGTGGGTGGGGGTGCTCAATTCATGACTTTCCCCTCTCATACCTAAGTTCTTGAGCCGAGACACTTTGATTACAACGGACAGTGACCTTTGGCACAAGTCATGGATTTCTTAGTTTTTCCAAAATATTAGGTGGTTATTCTGAGTCTGGTGATATAGTCAATTTTTGGCATTTATTATGATTAGTGAATTTTCTATAGATTTGTCAGATTTAAACTCTTATTCTGTTTACATTGCACTTGTGAAACCAGACCCAAAGGTCTCCAACTATCAGGCGTGCTCGGACATCTCGTCCGATCCCACAATCAGCAATGTCTTCAAAAGATGTAGGCAGTTCATGTCATCAACCACTTCCAAAAGTATGGTTACTGTCTCCATTTACTTATGAATGTAAGAGCCAAAAATACTCGAATTCCAAGGATTATTATGCTAGTAATCGGGCGAAATGAGAGTTTAAGATAACTTAATAAGAGAGATTGTTTAATGATCTACATAACTTATGACACATGTACCTCATCTTCGTTTATTGACCATTCCTAAATGAAATGTAGATGACTATGAAAAAATGCTTAGCAAAATAAAAAGGAAAACAAGAATGTCGATGCGAAGATGCCGACATTTCATACTTCAATTAGGCACCGAAATGGCAGAGGCAAGCAATAAACATTTGATTGAGACATAGCACAATAATGTCTTAAGAAACAAAAAATATGTTATCCCAGGTAGGCAACCCAAGAAGGGGATGAATTAGATTTTTAAAAATTATTTCACAATATTAAATATAATAATCAAAATATATGGATTTTAACAAAAACAAAGAAATAACAATCAATATAAAACTAAAAGAGATAGGGAGAGAAAATCAAACACAGGGATTTATAGTGGCTCGGCACGCCGGACTTATGTCCACTCCTCAAGGAATCTCCTTAAGATTTTTTTCACTATCAAAATAAATCAATACACTACCAAAGTTTCACCAAGCTTGTGGATTTTACATAGGTCTTACTCTTATCTGTTAAGTCTCACTCAACAATAAATGCCTCATCCTTAAAAAATCCTCTCACAAAATAATCAATAGAGATCAGAGGTATTTCAACCCTCTTTTACAATAATTCTCTCACAAAGAGTAGATATGAAAGTATAATTCCAAAGACAACACTTAGATCTGAAAGTAAAAGAGCAGAATAGAAAAATACAATCAAAATTTCGGATCACATAGATTTTTTTTCTTCAAATTCTTAATTTTTCTCCACACAAAACATTTCTATATATACTTGAAAATATACCCGTTAGAAGGCAGACGCTCCTTCGGGTCACGAGGTGACGGAGCGCAGGACATTCCTCCTTTGACTTTTTTCTTCACACGGAATAGATACGCATGCCACACGTTGCGTTTGAAAAATATAGGCCAGGTCGCTATCGATGAACAATAACAACAAAATTTTCAAAACAATTTTCGTAAAAATAAATGATGCACAGTGACTGCGTAATAACTTTTCTATTAAAATATTTGACTACACAATAATTACTCTATTAAAATATTTGCGTGCATAGAAAAATCTCTTTAATTAATATTTATATCAGAAAATATATATCCCTTTTAAAATCTTTGTAGTTATTGTAGAGATTTTAGATACGCTTTAATAAAAAAATAAGCAACTATCACATGTGAGTATATCAAATTTTATCAAAAGAAAACAACTCACAAATATCACATTTGTCAAAAGAATACAACCAATCAATATCAAATTTGTCAAAATAATGCAATCAATCAATATCAAATTTGTCAAAAGATGAATAGTGGTCAGCTGAAATTTTCAAAACGTGAATAATAAAATTTTTAAAATATTTAATCTTGCACAGTAGCTTCTATTCAAATAATATTTAACAAAAATACATCATATAACATATATTTTAACAGATAATATTTTGTGTTAAAGAATACATAAAATATGTATATTAAAAAATCATAATTTATCCCATAATATTTTAGACATCATCAAAATCAAATCACATGATTAACAATCTCCCCATTTTTTGTGATAGCAATACATGCATGAATTTGACACAAAAATTCACATGAATAAATACACCATGAAAATATTTAACTATCATAATACATATATTTATTTTCATTATATTTTCTCTCCCATTATTAACAAATTCTTTGTCAAATAATTTATATATAAATCAAATTTCTTCTCCTCATTTGATATCATCAAAATAAAAGGTTAACATAGGTAAAGAAAATTATTTATCTTTTGAAATAAATGCAACAATAAATATTTAACAATAATGATGTAAACGTTTAACACAATATCTGTTGATTATAGAAACTCATCCTGTGCACAAAAACAACACAATAAATTTCCAATTGATAATACCGAGGACCATTAAAATCCAACCATATACAACTGCACTGAGTGTTCCAGCAAAAAAAGAGAAAAGACACATGAAACCAAATGCTTCATACTAGGTAGAAGCAATAGTAATACAATAACAAAGAGTTTGCAGCACATGCAATCACAAGAGAAGTATTACAAATTGCAAAAAAAAATTTAGCATTTTGATAAGGGAAAAGATGCTGGTGGATGTAAAGATCGTCGACAACGATGAAGATCGATGACAATGGTAAAGATTGATGATGATGATGTAGATCTGCGACGATGGAGAGGATTGGAAAGAACGGTGAAGATCGGTAATGGATATGATGTTGATCGGAGATAGATCTTGGTCGATCGGTGATAGATTTATGTAGATTTGAGATGGATTTTGGTAGATTGGTGAGAGATTTGGGTATATAATGATGGTGATGAAGGTGGTAGATGGCGGTAGCGATGGGGTCGGAGAGCAAGAGTGTGAGAGAGATAGACGAAGTATTGGTGTGGGAGAGAGAGGGATTTATAAAGAAAATAATCATAGAAAAATGTTGGGAGTTTATTTTCATTAAGATTACTAATGGGTAAATAGATAAATACAGCGAAAGAGCAAACCCATAAAGTTACTGATACCAATTATGCAATCTAAGAGAATTTAACAATCATTACACAAGCATTATATAGAATACTAGCTCACATAACTTGATCTCATTATAATCACATGAAGTTAGGGAAATTCCACAACTAAGGCATGTCCAAGATATAACAATTCATATGCCAAGAAAATCATCAAAAAAATATATAACACAATTTTAAGCATAAGCATGATTTTCTTTTTCCCTTTTTGGTAAGAGTATATTTCTCTTCATTCATCATCAAATGATGTAGGAGAATATGTGAAATTTACCTCAAAAGAACTTAAGAGAATAGTAGGAAACATACCTTTAATTTATGAGTTGGAAACTTCTCAGTCTTTAATTTCCTTTCATAAAGAAATCATCTCAAATGGGTTTTACAGATAAATCATCTCACAGGGATTTAACAGATGTGTTTAGCAGAATTATTTCTCCCCCTAAGTTGGTGCTTCCTTTTCAAAAGGTATTTTCATCAACTATATTCAATCCACGTGTACAAGCTTGATACTATTATTCTAGTCAATGTGAAATAAAATATGAATGCTATAAACAATTTGATTTTCATAATTTCAAAACAATCAATTCAAAATATTTTAAGATAAGTTCAAAGCAATATCAAATTAACAAAAGACTCTCATTGTCAAATACATTGAATAAAAACACAGACTATTTGTCAAAATCGAAACAAAGCAATTTCACAAAATAATGCATCAACTATGTATCAATTATTCACAATATATGATCTTTATCAAATATACAATGTGAAGCATATGAGCATGATTTATATATATATAGAGAGAGAGAGAGAGAGTGTGTGTGTGTACTAAACAAAATTTTCACAATATAATTAATATACACATGTTATATCATCAAAACCAATTCTATAATAATATGACTATAAATGGATTATCAATTTAGTACACAGTCAAATTTTCATAAATATATAAGATGACGTGACTCAATCAAAATAATTAAAGTTGAGATTACATCACAATTTTTCAAACATTTCTATTCATAAAAGAAATATCTCTCTTTTTAAAAAAAAATCTTTTTAGTCAAAACATCAAAATATAGTAATATTTTTGTTTTCTTCTCTTTTTCTTCTAGCGTCACGTGACTCAACTGTGATTTAATGGAATGATAGCACGTATGCATGATAAACATGTATGCGTTGGAATAATATGTTCGTGTATGCATGGCAATCTTATATGACGTAAATAAGTTCAAAAATATTTAAGGAACATATAAATATTAAAAAGTGAATAATTATAGATATAGCTACCAGTGCAAAAATATCATCAAAATCAATATATTTTATATGATTTCTAAATAATCTCCGGCAATGTATTCTAAATATCCACTGTCTAAGCACCGTTAATCTTTACTGGATTTCACCTTGAAGTACCTATAAAACAAATCAAGTATTCGATTTTGATACCCAAACTTTTTTGGGTCCGTGAATGTAAGTTTTAAAGTTACTTATTTTGGAACCCATAATTTTTTTAATTTTAGTAAAAGGATTTCTTTTAGTAAGACATGAAGGCAAAATATGATATTTTCTACTACAAAAATCACATGTGAGATGAGAGTGTCTACAAGATGCATGAATAACATCATTTTTGACAGCTTTTCCTTTCGAAAAATGTTTATATCCAATTTCGGCTGTACTAAATGTACGATTTTGATTTTTAAGAATTTTATCCAACGTATCTTTTCCTTGAGTAAATTTTGAAAGAATATTTTTCAAATCTTCTATATTTTCTTTAAAAGAAATATTTTCAAATTTCAAATCATTTGAAGAATTTTTCAAAGAATCATTTTCCTTTTTCAAAATATTATTTTCATTTAAAAGACATTTATTTTTATTTTTATTTTTCAATATTTCATTTTCATTTTTCAAAACATTATTTTCTAGTTTCAAATCATGGAGTTCCTTTTTCAAAGTATGAGATTCTCTTGATTTTAAAATGCTATTTTCTTCTTTTATCTTTGAAAAATCTTTTTTTAATACTTTAATTTTATTAGATAAAAATTCATTTTTTTTTTTGTTGAACTTGAAAGTAATTTTTTTAAGAGCAATATTTTTAGTACCAAGTTTTCTAAATTCATCATGCAATTCTTCAAATGCGGATTGTAATTCATCAAAAGAATAAAAGTCATTGTTTACATCATCATCATCTCCAAATGCCATTAGGCATAGGTTGGATTCTTCATTGTTGTTGTCATCGTTTTCTGAGTCACTTTCATCGCTATCTCCCCGTGCAGTTTTAATTTTCTTTTTGCTTCCATTCATCATTACAAGTTCATGGGTCATGAGAGACCCCAAAAGCCCTTTCATGCTCAATCTTGTTAAATCTTTTGCTTCTTGAATAGCAATCACTTTTGACTCCCAATTTTTTGGCAAACATCTAAGAAGTTTTCTTATCAATTCAACATTAGCATAGGATTTACCAAGAGATTTTAGAACATTAATAATATTAGTAAATCTAGAAAATATTTCCGAAATAGATTCATGGGATTCCATCTTAAAAAGCTCATAATCATGAATCAACAAACTAATTTTAGATTCATTAACATGGTTGGTTCCTTCATGAATGGTCTCTAGTTTATCCCAAATTTCCTTGGTGGATTCACATGTACAGATTTTATTAAGCTCATTAGAATCTAAAGCGCAAAATAAAATATTTATGGTCTTGGCATTCATTTGAATGCTTCTCAAATCATTATTGTTCCATTTGTGTTCTTCTTTGGGCAAGATTCGCCCTTGGATGGTCTTGGAGTGTATGTTGTGATCATTGACTATAATTCTCCATAACTCATAGTTTAAAGCTTGAATGAAAATTTCCATTCTTGCTTTCCTGGAAGTATAATTTGAGTCATCAAACAATGGTGGTCTAGAGGGCAATTGACCTTCAACAAAATAAATATCAAAATTGATTGTCATGATCTACTTTAAGATTATTAAGTCAAAAAATACTAAAGAGCCCTTGTTCTGATACCAATTGTTATCCCAGGTAGGCAACCCAAGAGAGGGTGAATTGAGTTTTTAAGAATTATTTTACAATATTAAATATAATAATAAAAATATTTGGATTTTAACAAATAAAAAAACAAAGCAATAATAATCAATATAAAACTAAAAGAGATAGGGAGAGAAAATCAAATACAGAGATTTATAGTGGTTCGGTACGTCGTCCGCTTCTTAAGGAACCTTGTCGAGAATTTCTTCACTATCAAAATAAATCAATACACCACCAAAGTTTCACCAAGCTTGTAGATTGTACATAGGTCTTACTCCTATCTATTGAGTCTCATTCAACAATAAATGCATCACCCTTACAAAATCCTCTCACAAAATAATCAATAAAGATAAGAGATATTTCAACCCTCTTTTACAATAATTATCTCACAAAGAGTATATATGAAAGTGTAAGACCAAAAACAACACTTAGATCTGACAGTAAAGAGCAGAGTGGAAAAATACAATCAAAATTTTGGATCATACAGATTTGTTTCCCTTTAAATTCTTGATTTTCTCTATACAAAACACTTCTATATATACCTAAAAATATACCCATTGGGAGGCAGTCGCTCCTTGGATCATGAGGTGACTGAGCGCAAGATGCTCCTCTTTTGACTTTTTCTTTCACGCGGAATAAATATGCACACCACACGTTGTGTTTGAAAAATATAGGTCAGGTTGCTGTCGATGAATAGTAACAACAAAATTTTCAAAACAATTTCCGTAAAAATAAATGATGCATAGTGACTGCATAGTAAATTTTCTATTAAAATATTTGACTACACATTAACTACTCTATTAAAATATTTGTGTGCATGGTAAAATCTCTTTAATTAATATTTATATTAGAAAATATATACCATTTTTAAAATCTTTGTAGTTATTGTAGAGATTTTAGATACACTCTAATAAAAAATAACCAACAATCCCATGTGAGTATATCAAATTTTATCAAAAGAAAATAACTCACCAATATCACTTTTTTCAAAAGAATGCAACCAATCAATATCAAATTTGTCAATATATGAATAGCGATCAACCGAAATTTTCAAAACATGAATAGTAAAATTTTCAAAATATTTAATCTTGCACAATAACATCTATTCAAATAATATTTAACAAAAATACATCATACAACATATATTTTAACAGATAATATTTTGTGTCAAAGAATATAAAATATGTATATTAAAAAATCATAATTTATCCCATAATATTTTAGATATTATCAAAATTAAATCACATGATTAACAAAACATATCTTCGACTACTACGTGCCTGATGGTTATTTTCTTAAATAAATAAAAACTCATATGCATGTTTTGGTATCCTTATTCAAATGATTATTTTTGCTTGCACATGCTAATTCTTGTAGTCACAAATACTAGAAGACTGTGATGCTTAACCTTTGAGTACTAGGAGCGGGTCATGACATTATATGTCATTTATTCTTATCTTTAAGATCTCATATGACAAAACTTGATGATTCAATTACATGGCATTTTATTTTAGGGTTTACGTGTTTTCATGACAATTTTGGGCAAAAGCAACCCATAAACGTCACTTTTTTTTTCCCCTTCTTTGTACTGCATTTTAATTAGAGCAACCAAAATTTATGTTTTCTAGGCCCTAATGCATTCACAATCGCATGAAAAATAAGAAATGCAAAAATCTCAATGCACTATCATGAGGTTAGGAATGGATTGAGAAGATTTAACAAGTATAGGTTGATATCGATCGAATTTTGCTCCCGCAACTGTATTGGAAATTATTACATTGATAAAGACAAATTGCAATTTAAGTGGCAATTGCAGTGTTTTTTTAGAAAGTCTAGCAATGGAAATTCAGAAAATGACACAGTAAGGAAGGACCCTAATGGCTGATTCAATATGCCAAAAACTTTTTATTATGATAATAAAATGAATGTTAGTATGTTGTTCGAATGTTTCCTTTAGATAGTGAGAGATGCACCATTGTTTGTCATTGTAAAATTAAGGTCTCGTTTGTTTAGCTGATTAAGTTAAATGAAATTATTGAGTAAAGAGATTATTGGAGTGCAGATATTTGGTTGAAAATATAAGACAAGTTGTATTTGTTTGTGTACTATGGTGGCATTAGTTGGTTGGCATTAAATTTATAAAATTACATAAAATTCCTCATTGTATAAAAATTAACTTTGTTATTTTTACAATGTAACGACAAAATTATCTTTTCACACCCAATCCCACCTCTCCCATGGGAAAGCTAATCCCACATGTGGTCATAGCCCCATTACATTTTTGTCAATCAAACATGAGTTATGTAGGGCCCACAAGATTGTTAGTCCAATCCTCGTACTTATGGAGCCAAACAAACATAGCCTAGTTGTTTTTGGTGCCTTGGTCAATAGGTGTGAAAAAAAATTAATTTAAAAAATATAAAATTTTGCAATATCAAAAATATAAAATACAATTATTTAGGATGATATATAAAAAAAAACCAAGTTTTTACGTTACTAAGCAATTTAAAAAAAAGGTAAAAAATTGCGTTTTCTAAAACATTTAAAAAATAAAAACACTTTTTAATTAAGGCTTACCTAATTTTTTTTAATTAAAAATGTATTTACAAAACATACTTTATAAAATATTTTTTTATTATTGATTTAAGTTATTTTAGAAAAAAAAAAAACTTTTTCCTAGTACTTTTACGAAATTTTTTTATTTGATTTGATTTTAATTTTGAGTAAAAAGGTCGATTTAATACTAATTACTCTAATTCTTGCATCAATTTTTCATCCCAATCTTTTTAAAAATTCTTTCTTATCCAAAAATTTTCTTTTCATCAACTTTGAGGATAAAATCATCTTGAATGTTTCATGTTTTTGAATTTTCATCAAATTCAAATTTGGTGAAGGTCTAGGTATATTTCAAAAAAAAAAAAAAAAGTTTGTCCCTTGATTTGATGAATATTTAATAAAAGGATTGGACATAATTTTCGAATATTTTTTTATCAAATTTAAATTTAATAAAAAAAAAGAGAAAATTACATGTCAATGGCATTTTTTACAAATAATTACAGATTGATGAAAAAATTGAACACTTAAATTATTAAAATTCATAAAACTTACCACTGATTTGATTTTTATTTTAAATTAACACTTAATTGTTATTTCTTAATTAATTAATTGGATATGTTTAAAGGAGTGTTTATAGTATCTCTAAAGGGGGCGCTCGGGACGATAAATTCACTTTTGAATTTTCTTTACCCAAAGGTTTTACAAAATGACTAAATTATCCCATGTATTTAAAACCTTGCCCTCTTTCTCTCTCTCTCTCTTTATCTCTCTCTTCTTCACAAGCGACTGAAAAACCATCAGCCAATAATGACGAAGTGCTAAAGGAAGAAGAGATCTCACGATCTAGATCTCGTGATGGCGATGTATTCAAAGATGAATCTAGATCACATCTTGGATGGGTAACATCGTGTGGATCATCTCCATCATATACGAGGCTGGGTTTGCCATCATTACCGTTGAAACCCTAACCGCCATCGTCGTTCCTGCTTTTAACTCTTCTATCACCGACGGGCTCACGTTTCGATGCATCACTATCGAAGTAGAAGTCGATGATGGCCTGGTCTTTATCTATGAGACTAGATCAATCTCTAGTAGAGAATGGAGGCGAAAATACCTCTTGCGTCGTCAATGTTGCGAGGCTTGAATTTGTGAGATGTGCTTCGATGGAGGTCTAGATCTAGAGAGAATGTGCTTGTTAGTGTATGTTAGGGTTTGTGAGTGGTGAAGAAGAATGGTGTTGGTTGTTGATTATTGATAGAGCGGTTTTAATTATTTAATCTTGTTTATTTGTGGTGCTTGTTTATTACTTATTTCAAATCAGAGTTCTCTCAAGAGAGATTTGTAAGGTGGTGATTGAAATTGCTTTGAAAATAAATATTATTTCTCTCTTTACTCTTTCTCTCTTTACAATTGCAATTTTGATGGTGGTCATTATTAAGAAGGGTTAGAACACAAAGAAAGAAAGATAGGGGAGCAAAGGATTTCAACATATAGTGGATTCAAAAAAATTGAAAAGATATTTTCAATAAATTAAAAAAAAAAATTTAAACAGATAAAAAAATTTAGACAAAAAAAATTGAACAGATAGATATAAATTTAAACAGATTTTGAACAGATAAAGAGAGAAAAAAATTTGAACAGATAGTTAAAAAAATTTAACAGATAGATATTGTAATGTCCCTAAATTTATAATCCATTTAATAAATTAAAAACCCATTCAATATTTCCAATGAGTGTCAGAATGGTTGGAGTCTTAAGAAATTCTAATAGAAAGAATATAGTTAATTATTAAAGATAAATCTCTTTCTCATTGAACTACTATAAAATATTACAACCTCATGTCCTTTAGTAAGATGATTAAGTGTCATAGTTCAAGAAGAAAATTTAAAGTAAATTGCCCTAATGGCTTACACATTTCAAGACATGTATCTTGATCACAAAAATATGGTTTTCAATCCCAAAACATCAAAAGCTCCGAAGATTAAACAAATAGCATATCAATAGAGCTTTAGTGCTCCATCCAAGAACATCACCATCTCTTCCTCACTTAAGTGGAGGCACATCACCGATTCTTGAAAATTGTTAGGATAGGGATGAACAAGTTGCTCAGTAGAAGTACATTTTGTAACGCCCTCAAAATAATAACATTAAACCCATCAAATAAGACATGCATTTACATATAAACTAACCACATTCCTTTATTCATTAGAGTTCCATTACATAAGTATTACATGTTAACATCATAACAAAATGCCCTACGGGCTTACAGCTTTCCAAGTTAACACTTGGTTACAACAAAAGAGTACTAACTCGTTTACACATTAAGCCCTTGGCTTGAAGTTACATGTAATACATCAAAAGTTAAGCGACAAAAGTATGTCCGCCTCTAGCCTCCAGCTATGCCCTTGGAGGTGGCATGCTTCCTGCACCTGAAAATGATATTCCCATATAGGGTGAGCCACAGCCCAGTAGAAATACACTAAACCAACCATGGACAATGACTAAAATATTAGCAATTGATAGATGGCCAACACTGATACAATCACATAAATTACATATTTATGTCAACGACTTACAAGTCCCAATTACTTTTCATTTTCCCCTTTTTCAACATATAGGCATATAAGCACTATCCACATGCTCAACAGATATGTATAACAACAATATCCACATTCTCAGATAAGCAAATAAGCTATATCCACATTCTACAACAGATATGTATAACCACAATATCCACAGATAAGCATAAAAGCTATATCCACACATCACAAAGATAAGCATATAAGCTCTATCTTCACTTCTTTAGACAAGCATATGAGCTGTATCTACGGAGTTCATCCCCTATCTTCTCCCAACACTAACCGGTTTAGAGGTACATCCCCTATCTTCCCCTAAACCGCGGAGTACATCCCCTATCTCCTCCTTTACACATAACGTATATAAACACATTGGTTCTATATACAATCACCCAATACATACAGTTAATGTATTCTATCAATCGTCAAGTTCCATGACACATTTCATTGATTAGTTTCAGTTTGCCTAATCATCATGCATTGTCTACAACAATCACGACTATCCTCCACCGATAGCCCAAGAAGTTATTTCTAAACAGAAGATAAATGCACAAATGAATATTCAATCAACATTTCATTTCTTCATTCTTCTCAATTAATTATCCCAATTAATTAAACAATGTAATTAGGTCAATTCCCATAATTAACATTTCAACCCTTAGGTCCCATCTTCATTAATGATTCAACATTTATTCCATTTTTCTATGCCAAACATGCATCTAGGTTTATTATGAACAAAACCCCAACTTTTGTAAAATTACACAAAAGCCCCAAACTTTCACAAAATTACCAAACCAAGCCCAACATCTCAAAATACCAAAATTTAAAGACAAAACCCATAGAGAGGAGTAGGATATCCCTACCTCAAACCTGGAGCCCCAAAGGAGAAGACGACAAAACCCAACGTGCTCCAAAACCTGAGATTTTCAGATTAAAATGCAGCCCTCGACGATCAACAACTTTTTTGTAAAGGCCAAAGGTGAGCAAATCACTCCTACTAGATCAAAACCTAGAGAGAAGGTAGAGTCTAGAGTGAGAGGCTCAATCAATGGTGTTTTTGGAAAAGTAGGAGAGAGAAGAGAAAGTAAAAAGTGATTTGAAAAGTCACAAATTTCGGGACTTAAACCCAGTCTCCCGCTCGAGCGTAAAACACCCCGCTCGAGCGTCACTCACAGACTCCCGCTCGAGCGTCCAAACTTCCGCTCGAGCGCCGGATGCACTCTCCCAGCATTTATACAGAACCAGGCCTCCGCTCGAGCTTCCAACTCTACGCTCGAGCGGCACTCAGACAACCCCGCTCGAGCGGCCAATCCCACGCTCGAGCGTCCAACACTGCACAGGAAATACTGGATGGGTGTATTCCCCGCTCGAGCGCCCAAACCCCCGCTCGAGCGGACAGGCCAAAAATCTGGGCAACTAGTTTTGGTTTCCAAACTCAACCAACCTGCAACAAACCTGCCCAACACATCCTATAACTCAAAATACAAAGTGAAGAGGGATGTAAACAAGATAATAAACAACTACCTTCAACCACGGACACATGTCCGGATCACTGTACAACAAGGGTAAAAAACCCGGGATCGCTATAACCTCCCCCCCTTAAAGAATTTCGTCCCCGAAATTAAGCACAAGTTTTCAAAACAAGTTTTCCTCCAATTTAAACAATGTTACAATTTAACATTCAACAATTCGACCCATTACCGGTCATCCCATCCCTTTAACAAGAGACATATCACAGTATGTAAACAACATATGTATTTTCAACATGCATCAACATTATGCATTATCTTTCCAATTTCACCAATATATTCAACACATATAGTGTCACATTCAACTTCCATATGAGGCAAGTCCCAAAACATACTCCCAATAACCAAAACATTTTCAATGTTTCACAACTTAAGACATATATAAAAGCTCTTAAGTTCAACAAAATGTAAAATTTAAATACAAGATTACATATCAACAAACAAGTCCGGATATTTCTCTCGGACTTCCAACTCACGTTCCCAAGTGGCTTCCTCCACTCCGTGATGTTTCCACAAGACTTTTACCAAAGGAATGGTCTTGCCACGCAGGACCTGATCCCGCCTATCCAAGACCCGAACCGGTCTCTCCTCATACGAGGCATCCTCATCTACCTCTAAATCAGTCCAATCCAACACATGTGATGGATCTGGCTCATACTTTCGAAGCATACTCACATGAAACACATCATGCACTCCGGACAACTGCGGTGGTAAGGCTAATCGATAAGCAACCTCACCAATCCTCTCAAGGATCTTAAAAGGACCAATAAACCGAGGGGATAACTTCCCACTCTTCCCAAATCTCATCAAGCCTCGCCTAGGTGATATCTTCAGAAAGACATGATCACCTACCTCAAACGCCAAAGGCCTCCTCCTACGGTCGGCATAACTCTTTTGTCGACTCTGGGCTGTAACAAGCCTCCTACGGATAAGCTCAACTTTCTCCGTCGTCTCCCTAACCAACTCCGGACCCAACAAAGGTGCATCACCCACTTCGGCCCAACACACTGGAGACCTACACGGTCGGCCATACAAGGCCTCAAACGGTGCCATACCGATGCTAGACTGAAAACTGTTGTTATAGGCAAACTCTACCAAGGGCAAGTGCCTCTCCCACGTCCCACTGAAGTCCAGGACACAACCCCGAAGCATATCCTCGAGGATCTGAATAGTACGCTCGGACTGCCCGTCAGTCTGAGGATGATAAGCCGTACTAAAGGTCAACTTAGTGCCCAAGGCACTCTGCAAACTCTGCCACAACCTAGCAGTAAAACGAGGATCTCTATCTGAGATGATCGTCACTGGGACCCCGTGCAATCTCACTATGTCCCGAATATACAAGTCGGCAAGATGATCTACAGAATCTTTCACGCGCATAGGAATAAAGTGCGCCGACTTAGTCAACCGGTCTACAACCACCCAAATAGCATCACTACCCCGTTGAGTCCTCGGAAGACCTACAACGAAGTCCATAGTGACATACTCCCACTTCCACTCGGCAATAGGCAAGGGTTGCAACAAACCCGCTGGCCTCTGATGCTCGGCCTTCACTTGCTGGCAAGTAAGGCACTTCGATACGAAAACAGCCACATCTCTCTTCATACCCCGCCACCAAAACTGGCGACCCAAATCCTGATACATCTTAGTACCTCCCGGATGCACTGCAAGGCGCGAATGATGAAACTCTCGGAGTACTTCCTCACGGCAAGACTCCGGTACAAACAAACGGTCTCGGTATCTCACACTCAGGTCGGGATACACCGTCAAGCCCTTCTCAACTTTCCCACTGGAGATCTTCTCTCGGAGGGATTCTACCTCAAGGTCACCTCTCTGTGTCTCTAACACTCTAATCACAAGTGTAGGCTGCGCAATAACAGAAAACAAGGCCGCAGCCTCAACAGATTCGCCCAGTAGCAAATCAAACTCGCCAAGTGCTCCCAACATCTCCCATTCCCGGATGGCTATACTAGCAACATCACTAATGGTCTTCCTACTAAGGGCATCGGCCACAACATTGGCCTTTCCCAGATGATAATGCAACTCAAAATCATAATCCTCGATGAACTCCATCCACCTCCTCTGCCTCAAATTCAGGTCTCTCTGTGTAAACAGATACTTCAAACTCTTATGATCCGAGAATACCTCGAACCTCTCACCATAAAGGTAGTGCCTCCAGATTTTCAAGGAAAAAATCACTGCTGCTAACTCTAGGTCGTGTGTGGGGTAATTCTTCTCATGTATTTTCAACTGACGTGAGCCGTAAGCTACCACTTTCCCCTCTTGCATCAACACACAACCCAAACCCTCTCGTGAGGCATCACAATAAACCGCATAACCCAACCCTCTCTCCGGAATAATCAACACCGGAGCGGTGGTCAACCTAACTTTCAATTCTTGGAACGACTTTTCACAAGTCTCACTCCACACAAACATGACTCCCTTTCGAGTCAGTCTAGTCAACGGTGACGCTAACCTGGAGAAATCTTTCACAAACCGACGGTAATACCCAGCTAATCCCAGAAAATTGCGGATCTCAAACACACTCTTAGGCTGTGCCCAATCTTACACTGCCTCAACCTTGGATGTATCAACAGGCACCCCTTCCCCGGATACCACGTGGCCTAAGAATTTGACTTCCCTCAGCCAGAACTCACACTTCCCAAACTTGGCATACAGCCTATGGGCTCTAAGCAACTCAAGCACCACTCTCAAGTGTGCCTCGTGCTCCTCCTCAGAAGACGAATAGATAAGGATGTCGTCCACGAAGACGACCACAAATCGGTCTAAGAACTCCCGGAAAACCCGGTTCATCAAGTCCATAAAGACTGCCGGTGCATTGGTAAGCCCAAATGGCATCACCAGAAACTCATAATGGCCATACCGCGTACGGAATGCCGTTTTCGGAATATCCTCTTCCCTGACCCTCAACTGGTGGTAACCCGATCTCAAGTCTATCTTAGAGAACCAACGGGAACCCTTCAACTGGTCAAACAAATCATCTATACGGGGCATAGGATACTTATTCTTAACCGTAGCCCGATTCAACTTTCGATAGTCAATACACAATCTCAAGGCACCATCTTTCTTTTTAACAAAGAGGGCCGGTGCTCCCCACGGCGAAACACTAGGGCGTACAAAGCCCTTATCTAGCAATTCCTGGAGCTGAACTTTCAACTCAACCAACTCTGCTGGAGCAAAACGGTAAGGTGCCATAGAAATCGGCGCCGTACCAGGCACTAAATCAATAGAGAACTCTATCTCTCGGTGAGGTGGCAAACTAACAAGATCTTCGGGAAAAACATCTGAATACTCACAAACCACCCTCGGCAATACATGCTGGGTCTCACCACTCTCACCACTCTCAAAGCTAGCAAGTAGACTACTAAGCTCACTTCGCCTTCGCGAATCATACCCCGGTGGCAAAACACTACCAACCCGGTCTCCCAAGAAATGGAACCACTCCCCGCTCAAGGTACATAACGTGACCCTCTGGTGGTAGCAATCAATAACAGCCCGGTATGACGATAACCAGTCCATACCCAAAATAACATCAAAACCCTTCATGGGCATGACAACAAACGGAAAAGGAAGCCTATAATCGGCGACCTCTATATCACATCCTCTAACACCCTGTTTCAGGATCAACTCACCACCCAAAGGCGATACCACACAAATAGGAGATGCTAACTGTGCTAACTCCAATTCCAAAACCGATGCAAATGCAGCAGATACAAAAGAATGAGATGCACCCGTGTCTATCAACACACTAGCAACCGAGTTGTAAAACAGAAAAGTACCTCTCACTACTGATGGAGCCGGTACTAAATCCTGCGCGGTAACAGCATACACGCGCCCCGTAGGCCCCTGGTCTACCTGCTCACCTCTCGGAGCAAAAGACTGCTGCACAGACTGGGATGACGAAACTCCCGGATTGGCCCTCGAGGCCTGCACAGACTGAGCTGGCTGAAAACCCTGCGTCTGCCTAGAACCAGACGCTCCCGAAGTGGCACTCAACTGTGGGTAAAACCTCTTCATGTGCCCAGGTTGTCCACATTGATAACAAGTCAAGGGCTGCCCCCTGCCCAAACTCTGACTCTGCGGTCTAGCTGAAGAAGAAGCAGCTTTCTGACCCCCACCCTTCTGCGGGCAAACTGAAACCTTGTGACCCAGCTGGCCACACTTGTAACAAGTGAATTCCCCCTGACTGCCTCTCCCCGAGCCTACACTCGGCACTGGAAAGGTCGATCTAGAGACTGCACCCTGAGACTGCTGAGGGTTATAACCCTTCTGTCTCCTGCCATCACCCTGACTATCCTGGCTCCTCTTGGAGCCCCTCTGCTCTTCCTCCTCCTCCTGCATCATAATCTCCATATGAACAGCAGCATCAACTAGGTGTCTATACTCTCGGATGTAAGACCCACCAACTCTCAACTTGAGGCCCCGCCTCAACTTCCGCTCAAACTCATAGCAACGGCGTTCCTCAGACGTCACCAGTTCCGGTGCAAACCTGGACAGACTGGTAAAAGTAGCCTCAAACTCGGCCACTGACAAGCCCTGCTGTTTAAGCCGGCTAAACTGATCCCTCAGCTTCTCCCTAGCTGCTGCAGACAAAAACCTCTCCTGAAAAGCATTTATAAACGCCTCCCAAGTACTGCCCACACGAGCCTTCTCGTACTTCCACCATTGACCCGCATCTCCCTTCAGTTGGAAGGATGCCAAGGTCACTTTCAGTGCTCCGTCCTCGATGCCAAGCATCTCGAACGTCTTACTCATCTGTTCCAACCACTCATCAGCCTTCAGTGGCTCCTTCGGATCCCCGACAAACTCATCCGGATTAGACCGGAAAAACTCCCTCTTCAAGAAAGAAGGCCCTGTCTCAGCTGCCTGATTCCCAGCTCTAAGAATACCCAAAGCTCCTGCTATCTCTCTGGCCAAGGCACCCATGGCCTGCTGACCCACTAGCTCGGCCACAGTGGCCTGTCCAACCCCCTCCTGTACTGGCGGAATCTCACCCGGTAACGGTACTTCCTGCCTCGCAGGTCTACCACGCCTAGCACCTCTTCCTCGTCCTGACATCCTAATAAAGGCAACACAGAACGTTAGCACATTCATAAATGTGCCGAAACTAAACACTCACGTCCTAATGCATGGACAACTGTAATTCACTCCACATAAGCACATAAACACATAAACACTTACGAATTTCATTTCCGGATATTGATAGTCCCGAGACGTTACTAGAGTTCCGGTTAGAAACAGCATTGATCAAGTGCTTTTCCAACAAGACTCCCAGAAACTCAAGGATCCAATCAACATCCCAGAAATTAAATCCCATACCCACATAATCACATAAGCATGTTATCAATCAATCACATAGCATATGATACTACATCTAAGTCTTTATCAAGCAAGACAAACCCATTGTGATCCTAATCACTTCCCACGTACCCAAAGTATTCGAACCCGGTACGCTCTGATACCAAGTTGTAACGCCCTCAAAATAATAACATTAAACCCATCAAATAAGACATGCATTTACATATAAACTAACCACATTCCTTTATTCATTAGAGTTCCATTACATAAGTATTACATGTTAACATCATAACAAAATGCCCTACGGGCTTACAGCTTTCCAAGTTAACACTTGGTTACAACAAAAGAGTACTAACTCGTTTACACATTAAGCCCTTGGCTTGAAGTTACATGTAATACATCAAAAGTTAAGCGACAAAAGTATGTCCGCCTCTAGCCTCCAGCTATGCCCTTGGAGGTGGCATGCTTCCTGCACCTGAAAATGATATTCCCATATAGGGTGAGCCACAGCCCAGTAGAAATACACTAAACCAACCATGGACAATGACTAAAATATTAGCAATTGATAGATGGCCAACACTGATACAATCACATAAATTACATATTTATGTCAACGACTTACAA